>NC_091863.1:15735950-16384700 GCF_037783145.1 Equus przewalskii
TGTACAGTTTGATATCTTCCTTTATCATTTAACATTTGATCACGAACATTTTTCTTGGCTATTAAAGATTTTTCAAACATGCTTATGACAATGGCTGTATCATTTCATCATGTGGTTGTACCATACTTTATTTAACTATTCCTCTGGCGTCAGACATTTAGATTCCTTCAAGTTCCAGTAATCAGAAATGGTTTTTTGATGAGCATATTTTTCCAATGATCTTTGACTTTGCCCTCAGGTCAGAAGCCCTAGGATTGGGAATGAAGTTTTTAAAGTCCTTAAAATACTCTACTACACTCTTTTCCCTCAATTACACTCTTGCCAGCAGAGTATGAGAGAGCCTGTTAGTATTATCTTTAAAGTAGAGTAAGCACAAGAAATTGAAAACAAACTTTTTCGCTTTGGCAGGTGTAAAAGAATTATCTGAGGGTTGTTTGATTTTGCATTTCTTTGATTGCTAGTGAGACTGAAAAACTTCAATATGTCCATTGCTTATTTGTGTTTCTCCTGAAAATTGTCTGCTCATGTCCTTTGCCCACTTTTTTTCCTATTTGTTTGTTTGCCTTTTCTATGCTTGAGAAGAGTTTTTCTTGACACTAAAAATACAGTTCTTTGTCACCAGTAATAACTAATAGAACACTCAATAGGAAAACAGATGTCCATATTAGCAGTATGAATTATAAAGTTCTTGGGAGGATTTTATGGAGAAAAATTTTAAAATTTACTGAAGGATCTAAATACATGGAAAGCTTGCTACATTTATACTTGGGGAGACAATACTCTAGAGATATAAATTCTCCCTAGGTTAAGTTATAAATTCAGTATAATTAAAAACAAAAACCTTTGCAGATTTTTTTTGGAACTTAACAACTAATTCTAAAATTAGTATGAAACAAAGTGCAAAAAATCTTAATTAATTTTGAAAAACAACAAAAGATGGTGGGGAGGGGGAGAGACCCATCCTACCAGACATCAAGACATATTCCAAAATTACAACAATTTGAAAAGAATGGTATTGGCACAGAAATAGACAAACTAATCCATGAAACAGAATAGAGACCCTCCCCCAAAAGAGCCGTCGATATATACAATGGCTCGTTTCACAAATCAACTGGGAAAAGACCAGCCATATTCAATAGACAGTGTTGAGACAATTGGCTCTCCATATGGAAAAAAGGTAAAATTAGATCCCTACATCATATCCCAAAATAAGTTCTGCTACATTGAAGTCCTAAAGGTTAAAACAACAGCAGCAACAACAGTCAAACAAACAACGCTCTAAAAGAGTAGAAAATGTAAGAGGGAGAGCTTGATGACCTAGTGCGTGTAGTTACTATCTCTTGCCTGGACACTGCAGTCCCCAGCAACTAATCTCCCTGGTTTCTCTCCTGCCTCCCTCCACTTGTTCTCTGCACTGCACAACACAGTGACTCTTCTAAATTGTAAGCAAGATAAGGTCTCTTTCCTGCCTCTCTCCAGTGGCCCACAGGTGGCCACTGCCCTGCCTGCTTCTCTCACTTCATTTCCTACCACTTGCCCTTGCTCACTGAATCCCAGCCCCGCTGGCCTCCTTGCTGATTGTTCCTCAAATACTTCGGACATCTTGGCCATCTCAAGGCCTCTTCTCTGGCTTTTCCCTCTGTCTGGAAGGCTCTTGCCCCTGATACATGCATAGCTGATTCCCTCACTCCATCTAGCATTCTGCTTAGATTGGCGTCCCCTGACAACCCTAGGTAAAGTAGCTCCCTTGTTCCTCTGTCTCCACGTACACTTGTTTACTTTTCTTCACAGCACTTTCACTCCCTGACAGTAAATTCTATGGTTATGTAAGCCCCACAAGGGCAGGGGCCTTCTCTGTCTTATTTGTTACTATAAGTAATAGAACAAAAAATAAAGCGGACACTCAATAATCATTTGTTCAATGAATGAATGAATGATCTTGGGTCAGATTCCTTCCTTCCCTCCCTCCTTTCTTCCCTCCCTCCCTCCTTCCTTCCTGACTTCCTTCCTTCTTTCTCTCCCTCCCTCCATTTTCCCTCCTTTCCACCGTTCATCTCTCTCTTTCAACAAGACATAAAAAGCACAGCCCATAAAGGAAAAGACTGATAAATTTGCGTATCAGAATGTAAAGTGTCTGTTTGGCACATGATATCACAAAAATGTTAAAAGTTATATGATGAATAATAGAAGACGTTCGAAACTGACAAAGATTAGCATTCAGAATATACAAGAGCTCTTACATATCAATAAGAAAAAGACAAATAACACAATAGTAATGAACAACAAATATGGCAATTCCCAGGGGAGGAGACACTAAGGACCACCACCCCTAAAGATGAAAGAACATAGGAAAAAGTTGCAATTTTTAAAACTTAGGGCTTGGAGAAGGGGCCCATGGGGCTTAGACTTAGACATCCGAGGAGGTAGGGGCTGCTTGGCTGGTACTGGTGTCTTCGAGCTCAAAGGGAGCATGATGAGCTTGTTCTGGGAGTGTGGGAAAAATTGTATTCTGGAATCTACTACAACTACTACATGAATCACCACTGCTGGGGCGAAGAAGCATTCCCAGATTAATGCTGACGGCGCAGGAAGTAAATAGGAAGAAGCAGTGACTTTTCTTTCTTCCCCAGACTTCTAGTTTTCTTCTAGAGTCCTCCATTGGCAAAGTCAATATAGGGAGAAGCTGGCAAAGGAGAAACATGGTTCACAGAGTCTCGGCCTCAGCATCACAAAGTGGTATACAGGAGACAGGTCTTAGAGTTGAGAAAAACATGGCTTAATAACGGACACTCCCCTATTTTGTGAGTCTTTTGGGGATACATGGTCTTGCCTCTGCAAGGAGGTCAGATATACCATCTCCCCACCCCTGGCAGCTAGAGTGTGATCTAGGTCATTTGAATGGACTTTGAATCTTGAGAGAGCAATGTCAAGATTGAGGAAGAGTTGAAAAATAACTCAGGGTGGAAACAGCCATATTGAGAGTCCAGATGCAGGGGTGTCTAATGTGCAGGGGTAGTAGGACCAGCGATGGCACCTAATAAGACTGTTCTTGTGCCATAACTTGGCTGCGCTCCCTCCTGTCTGGTTGCCCTTGTACTTGCCAGTCTTATGAGACCTTCTCCAGACTTTCCCTCTAGACTTTCATGACCCAATAACAGCACATCCTTTTTCTGCTTACTTACATTCAAGTGCTCAAACTGATAAAAATATCATGCATGTGAACTTTTAACAAATGACTGGAAGCAAACATTATAAAATATCAACATTTGCTAATTCTGGGTGATGGGGCTATAGGAATTTGTTATATTTTTCATTGTATTTTTGTAACTTTTAAGTTTCTCAAAAAGACAACAAGTTAACAACCATGTGGAACTTACTTTAAAAATCTCATAAAATGCAGAAATCAGCTAAATACTCACTCATATATTTTAAAAATATGCATTCAACTCTCATATATATCTGATAATTAATTGGTAGATATAGGAAGTGAAGCCTGTATCTGGAACTTTTTCCCCAAATAGTCAATTTTCCCAGTGTCTAATTTCCTAGTCCCCTTTGCCAAGTAATACAAACTTGAGTTAGTTTTTGAAAGTTGTTATGCATTTTAGGGGTACTTTTCTGGTGCTTTACATATCTTTTAGTAATAGGTTTGGACAAGCTGTATTAGTACCAGCCAGAGCTACATACCATTTTGAACCTTGAATTCCAACTATTTCTTCATTTCCATACTCTCCTCTTGCACTTTGGGTTGTCCTGGAAGCAGGCTCTGAGACAGAGTTTAGTGGGCAGGATGTTTATTAAATGTGCCCTTGGAGTCAACACCTGTGGAAGGGAGGGGAAGGAAGCAGGAGTGGGCAGAGGGAGAAGTTGACCTGCAAAGCAGGCCCAGCAACAGCTTAGGCCAATCCCACAGGGAGCTAAGTGGCCCAAAGTTGTCCTGTGTTGGGCCCAAATGGTCAGCCCTTTATACCCCGGCCTTTCCAGGGTGTGGGCTGCCCTGGAAAGGGTGCGCCTCGGCTGAGGAGGCTCTCTGCAGCTGAGGAGGTCCCTGGAGGGGCTGACAGCACTCTCAGCAGTGGGGGCAACAAGCCCTTCTCCAAAGGGGGCTCTGAGCAGTGCTGCTCCACGTCCACACCATGTGCTCTAACATTCGAGAAGCACGTTCTATGTGTCAGGCCTCTGCACATTCACATTTGTTATATCACACAATTCTCACAGCGCTCTGAGGTATGGGTTGTGGTTTACATTTTACACATGAGGAAACTTGGCTTGTGTTTGTTTTTCCTGATGAAAACCCAGCATGGGGCAATATTTCACAGGTGGCCAGCTACTTGGAGCAGCCTGTCTGCTTAGGTGGAGGAAGAGAGCCAGCTCTAACGGGGAGTGTCAAAAATTTGAACTTGCTGTTCTGCTTTCAACTTCCTCTTGTACCCTAGGGTAATCACTCTTCTCTCCTTGCTCTCATTCCCTCTTTCATTTCAGTTTATAATTTTTAAACATGTATAAGTTGAAACAAGACTAGTGACAGCTGTAAGGGACTCTCACTTCTCTTTTCCTGTAAAGGTTTTTGCAGTGGAGTGGGTTGTCTTGACCTGACAGGTACAAACGGCATTCTACCAAAGAATGGATGTCTGTGCTCCTCTGCCTTGTTGCCCCAGAATTGCTTCCCTGCCCTTCATTGAATTTCTCATCAGACAGCAACTGAATGTCCCAGCCACACGCAACACAGAAGTGACTCAATTTGTTATCTGATGATTCAGAAAGTTAACACCAGCAGGGCAGTGCTTTAGTATCACCAAGAAAAGCAAATTGGCACCTATTAGAACTTTGGAAAACATTTTTGCTAGGGAAGTGATGAACACAGCTCTCTATGTGAGCAGTTTGACAGGAGACTGAAGAAAGCCAGATATCAGGAGAAAACCAGTGGGAAGGAGGCGAAGTCAAAGCAGCATGGAGCAGGAGAGAGGGCTGGAGCGAATTTCAGGACTGGCTCCACATCAACTTGTGAGGCCAAAGATAGCTCTTTGGGCCTTGATTTCTTTCTCTATAAAGGGTTCTCAAAGCTGTGTGTTTCTACAGAGAGTCGCTTGGAAAGAGAGGCATAGCATTGGTGAAGACACAAAATTTTAGAAATTGTATAAAAGCATAAAAGATGAAGCAAAGGAACTTGTATTAAATGTTCCTATTACTTTGGTTCTTTTAATCATATGAAACTGCTAAAGCACTCAAATTCTTTCCATATTAATATTTGATGATTGTGTCAACTGACGGCGGAAGGGAGGATTGCTCAGTATTTCAGAAAATGAAGACTTGGTTGATTTTCTTTTGGTGAGTGTTATAAAGTCGAGTCTTGAGATTGCCATCTTTATACTGCTAAAGGGTAAAACTGCCGTTTTCACAATGAAAGGAAGATTCTGAAGAACTTGGCACAATATGGAGAGAATTATAAATTCTTGGATATAGCAGATCATGGCTCACGTTTACTAAATATACTCTGTTGGCCCAAATAAAATGATGAGAGAATAATTCAGCTGAGTAAAGGCACAAGAGGCGGAATTAATTTAAAAATATGCAAAGATAAAGACTTAGCAGAGGCTCTCTGCTACAATAATTTAAAGAAAACGGAGGCTTCTACCTTTTATTTCGTAAAAGTAATGTCAGTGAGCTCAAGGGCATTAGTGCAGTGCCCTAGCTTCAGACTCTGGCTCCCATTTACCAGCTTTGTGCCTTTGGGACATCTACCGAAGCCTTCGAGCCTTAGTTTGTTCAGCTGTAAAATGGAGATAGTGTTAGTACCTAACCTTTTAAGGCTTAAAAACACCTGCACAGTGCCTGACACAAAATAGAAGCTCAAAAATATTAGAAGAATATAAATCTGAAAGGAATGCCTTCATTTTTACAAAGCTGTTCTGAAAATGGTAGCAATTACAGGGCAGATAAGGGATGCAAAGTAAGGACGTCTGACTAATGTAACTAAAGTCATCTGTAAAGTCAATCATGGAGATTTTAGCACAGAGAATAGAAGCCAAGACTCGAAGTTCTATATTCTAGCCATTATGCCATTTTACTCCAGAACGCCAAAGTTTCATTACTACTTCCTGTTGCTTTAAATACTGCACTAATTACTATGTCCTCTGAGGATGAATTAACAAAATTCTGTCTAGACTCATGAGCGTAGAAATCACCTTATTTTTATAAAGATTTTAAATGATTACATTTTGAGTAGAGACACATGCAGCAGGATATTCATGTAATTGATTCTCTTATCTTGGGAAAAAGGTTAATCAAATGCCCTGTTTGAGAAAGAGATAGAAAAAGGCACTTACTGTTTGTGCTTCTTTAAAATGCTTTCCTGGCATTATCAGTTGGTTGACTCAAACTGTGACCTTATCCTGAGGGCAACGAACCAAATCCTTTCTGTCTAACTCAAAAACAATATATACATATAAAATTTTTCTCCTTAGGGCCATTTTGGCTATTTAACTCTGTAGTATTCTCTGCTGTACCTGTTCTGAATTATCCAGAATGGAATGTTTCTTTTGGCTCCTTTCTTGCTCTTTGTTGCTTAAGTAATTTTGTTGTGTGTAAATATGTATATGTGAGTGTGCGCATGAATTAAATACTATGAGAACACTTCACCTGAAACGAAGGCAGCGATGCAGCAACGTGACCTTTCAGGAACTTGGTGGCTAATAAATAAGCAAAACAGGCCTCTGAGTGGCTAAACTAGGTATCACTGAGTCCTTGCACAAAAGCTGGTGCATTTTATTATAGGAAATCTTCCCAGACCCTTATTCAGCACTTACTTATTTACTTAACACACAATTCTTATGTCCCCGATTAACTGCTCTCACTCCTACCCGCCCCGCCCTCCCCCCCCACCCCCCCCCCCCAGTCCACAACAGATTAGAAGCAGTAAATTAGAAGTATTGTTTTGGGAAAGTACGTTCACAGGGTGGAGGGGTGTGTGTGTGTCACTGCTGATAGCTTATAGGAAGGGGGGAGAAAGAAAAGTTATAAAGCAGTCACAAGGACTAAAAAACACAGCAATCTGGACCATTCAGTGTTGGGACAAATAACTCTGAGGGTGTCAGTTTTATATAGAAGAGAGCAATCGTTAGAATTCATAATTCTTTTCAAATCCCAAATCAATAAAAAAAGGTCAGATTATGTTTAGAGGTAGAAAATGCAAGACAGGTAATAAGGTAATAAGATTTTGAATGAAAATATTTCATTCTGAATTGATGAAAAAATTTTAGACAAGTTGATTGAGGCAAAATTTACATAAAGTTAAATTCATCCTTTTTAGGTGTATACGTAGTTCTATGGATTTTGAGAAGCCTAAACAGTTGCGTAACTACAGTATGTAACCTTTCAAGTCTGGCTTCTTACACTTGGCATAATGCTTAAGATTCATCTATGCAAACTCATTAAAATTTAAAAAAATATGTTGTACTTAAAACTGGAAGAACTCGCTCATCACCTAAGGTTTCCTGATAACTGAGATTTGCTCTACAGATAATATAAAAATAGTGAGTTCTCTTAGAATAAATCCATGCTGTGGGAAAACAGGCAGCAGTATTCACTGTCGGTGGGGAGAGTAAATTGGTACAAACTTTCTTATTCTTTCCTGAGTTTTTCCTTCTCTCCTTTTCTCCTTGTCAAACGAACACACCAGAAAACTTGTGGTAAGTGCCCAGCATATTGTCTGGCACACAAGAGGTGTTCAATAAATAGTCATTCCTTTCCCCTTAACCCTTCTATTCTTCTCTGTTTATATGCTGCTTTCTCTTTTTTTTTTTTTTTCCACACTCTTCAATACTCTCTCTTCTAGCTGTTTTCTTGGTCAGCCAAGGTGAGTAATTATGATAAGAGTTGCTCATTATTGCCCCACTTTCCCTGACTTCTAAGAGGTACTGTACAAATGTTAGTCTTATTCCAAGCCTCTGGGACATAGTTACCTGTTGAAAAGTTACCAAAGAAAATAAGCCTCACAGTTTTAGCTTTTTATATTGTGTTTATGTACATGTATGTGTCAGGCCCATTTTAGGAGGCCAACTGAACCCACTGTTCTTTGAAATTGCCCTCGAGGAAGGGGAGGGCCCAGGCAGCCATGTTTGTGCCATGTAACCTTTGGCCTCAGCTGATTAGGCTGGGAGTGGATACCTGATCCAGGGCAACCAATCATAAACTGGGCTGGCGTAATCAGATCATCTCTCTTGAGAACCGGAACAGAAGAATCCAGAGAGACTCTGTGGTGCACTCTTGAATTGAAAACTTATGTAGAGCTGGCTCTCAAAAGTGGTGGCTGAGAGAAATGAGAGTATGAACCAGACTTTCTGAGAGATCTTTGGGGCCCATGAGAGGGCCCAGAGTTAGTTTCAGTGTCGACATGCCAGTTGCTGTCTCCTTGTGGCCTGACAAGATGATACTTCCTCCTTGGCTGTCTGCCTGTGGGCTTGCCTGCTCTATCCTTACAGTCACCACTTGCCCTTACTCATGCAAATGGGAATGGCTTCCAGTTTACTGCAACCAAAGAATGTCCATTAGGACAATTGTTTTACAGTTAGGAGTTTTTTTTGTCTTCTGATAGAATTGTGCTTATATATAATAGAAGCTTCATGAAATATTTCAAAATTGCAGTGTAATGAGTATATTAGTTTCTTATTGCTGTTGTAACAAATTACCATAAATTTAATGGCTTAAAGCAACATAAATTAATTTTCTTACAATTCTGGAGGTCCAAAGTCCAGAATTAGTTTCACAGGGCTAAAGTCAAGGTATTGGCAGGGTTGCATTCCTTCTGGAGGCTTCAGGAGAGAATCTGTTTCCTTGTCTTTTTCAGCTTCTAGACGTCACCTGCATTCCTTGGCTATGGCCTCCTTCCTTATATCACTAACTTCTTGCTTCACTTAACTTCTTGCTTCTGTCATCACCTCTCCTACTGGCTCCTTTAGTCTTCTCACCTTCCTCTTAGAAGGACCCTTGTAATTATATTTAGGGCACACTCAGATGATCCAGGATAATGTCACCATCTCAAAGTCTTTAGCTGAGTCACATCTGCAGAGTTCCTTTTGCCATATAAGGTAACATTCACAGGCCCCAGGGATTAGGATGTGGAGATCTTTGGGGGCCATTACTCAGCCTACCACGCTGAAGATTTCTTTTAGTCTCACAAAGTCAGAATATATCAGGAGGAAGGATGTGTTATTGGAGCGTATGAAGCTGAGTGAAAAATGGAGGAGGAATTAAGGGACAAGCAGATGTGGAGTCTTATAGATTCTGATTCCCAAAGGCCAGGAGGGGAGAAATAAAAGTATAGTGTTGTGAGGTTCTTATACTATACATGAAGTGGTATAAAACTTGAAAGTAGACGTGATGAGTTAAAGATATATACTATAAGCCCTAAAGCAAACACTAAAATAACAAAGCGAAGAGTTTTAGATAACGAACAAACAAAAAAGAGAATGGAATCATAAAAAAACTCAATCCAAAAGAAGTCAGAAAAAAGAGGAAAAGAGGAACAAAGAACAGGTGGGACAAATAGAAAACAAATAGCAAGATGGTAGATTTAAACCCAACTGTATCAACAATAAAAGTAAATGTAAATGGTCTAAATATCCCAAGAGAAAGGCAGAAATGACCAGATTAGATTAAAAAAAGAGTAAGACCTAACTATATCAGAAGCATGAAGAAGGCATGTTAGCTGTATTTATTTGATTATTTATTTGGTTATTTTCTTTCAAATATGGTTAAAGCATACCAGATATAACTTGAAGTGAATATCTCATGTGTGTTTTGTATAGAAATTTTACTGATCAGGTGAAGTTTAGATGTATATTTATTATTACAAGAATGTAAGGTCTGGGGCCAGCCCCGTGGCATAGTGGTGAAGTTCGGCACGTTCCACTTCAGTGGCCCAGGTTCTCGGGTTTGGATCTTGGGTGTGGACCTACACCACTTGTCAGCCATGCTGTGGTGGTGACCCACATATAAAAAAGAATTAGAGGAAGATTGTCACAGATGTTAGCCCAGGGCTAATCTTCCTCAAGCCAAAAAAGAGGAGGATTGTCACAGGTGTTAGCTCAGGGTTAATCTTCCTCAGCATAAAAAAAAAGGACTGCAAGATCTGTTAATTTTAGATACAAAAATAATTAAGAACTCTAAAATAGCTAACGAAAGAAATAAATGTACAGATGATCGGAATATTAAGAGAGTGTGTTAGCTTAATAACTTTAGAGACTTCATTATATCCTGTTTAAATCAACAAATGTTTAAAAAAATGTAAACAATAATATAAGGAGAAACTCCAAAATCACATATAACAACATTCATGAGATATCATCCTCAATCCCTATATAATGAAGAACATAAAGAGCATGATAATAAGAGGAAATTGTGTTAAAAAAAGTTGCCTGAAAATATCTTGCTCTTCCACCAGCCTCAGCTGAAAGTGAGCAGTTATTGGACACCTCAAATTATTGTTCCTGTGCTATAGTGGCAACTTTGAATTTTTGCCTACTAAAATTTTTTATAACAAAATGGTAATTATAGTTAAATTTTGGATGAAAGTCATGATTTATTCTTGTATCTCAGAAGTTCATTCTGTGATGGTGAGATTCGGTTTTAGCCAAATATCAGTTTTAACACTCAGTCATTTGACATTCAGCCAAAATATGCATTCAGTATGACTCTATTACGTGTATGTATCTCTATGTCCTGGTTTTTTTGAAAAGTATTTCCTGATTATTTTTTTTAAAGATTGGCACCTGAGCTAACATCTGTTACCGATCTTTTTATTTTTTTCTTCTTCTTCTTTGCCCCAAAGCCCGCAAGCACATAGTTGTATATTCTAGTTGCAGGTCCTTCTAGTTGTGCCATGTGGGACGCTGCCCCAGCAGGGCTTGATGAGCTGTGCTAGGTCTGCATCCAGGATCCAAACCAGCGAAACCCTGGGCTACCAAAGAGGAGCACGTGCACTTCACTCCTTGGCCACGGGGCCAGCCCCCATGTCCTGTTTTTTAAACTAAACATTATAATATGAATATGAATTGCCCTAAGTCTCTAATATTCTTTTATAATATGATTTTAAATAATTGTATAAAATGGAATCATTAGGCTATACCATAACTTAGTTATTCCCTTATTCTTGGCCATTCAGTTTTTTCCAAATTTCTGAGTGATTATAAATGTTATGAATGTCTAGTATGCTATATCTTTAACTTCATCTCTGAATTTTTTTCCTTTCCAGAAACTCTGCACTAATTTCCGCTCCTACGTCTAATGTATAAGAGTGCCATTTTCCTAAAGCCTTGCCAACGCTATTATTCATTTTATAATTCCTGACAATTTGATAGACAAAATTGGCATCTCGTTATTGATTTAGTTGGCAGTCTCTTTGGTTACTTGGTGCAATGTCTTCTTTTGTGACATTCTTACTTACGTCTTTTTCCTGTTGTTCAATTGATGTTAGTATTTTTCATGTTTATTTGCAAGAGTTCCCTGTTTATAAAAGTAAACATATTAGCATTTACTCATTAAAATAAAAAATGTTAACTTAGAAATACCTTCCATATTCTCATGTGTTAGCTACTTTGATAGGCTTGGATGGAGTGGGTGGAGAGGGAACGTGAGGGTGTTTACTGGGAACATTATTGGTGGGGAGCGCATGAGAGTGAGCGGAAATTCAGTTCATCCTCTATACACCTCCAGGCTGATTCTCCTAAAATAATGCTGTCAACATGCCTTCTTCTGCTCAAAATCTCCCCAGTTATCTTTATCAGCTATCTAGCAAAGCATAATTTCATCAGTCAGGCATTAACGTTTCTCCATATTTTGGCTCTAAATATTTATTTTCAAATCATGTCCAACCCAACCCAACACTGTCTAGACTAGTGTGACATGTTAGTGCTGAGGATATAAAGACAACAATGTCTGTATCTTCAAGGGACTCACAGACGAGGTGGAAGGGACAAATAAAGAGAAAATTACAATTTGTGGTATAAACCTCGTGTCAGAAACATGCTAAGCGCATTATGGGGGAACAGGGGATGGACAGCCTGATTGGAAGAGAGAGGTCAGGGAAACTCACCAGAAAAGAGGATGGCTGAAACGCATCTTAATGGATGGATAGTTGTCAGTCAGCCGAAAAAAGGTCATAGAGGAGGAGGGATGTTCCTAGAAGAGGGAAAATCAGGCGAGAGTCGGTTCAGGTCCAGTAGAGGGATGTAGGGGGAAGTGGTCAAAGCTGAGGTGGGCAGAGTCCAGACAGCCTGTTTCATCAAGGGGGTTGAATTTTAACCTTAGGGTAGTGGAGAGTAATTGAAGAGGCATAAACAGAGGAGTGACTTGATCAGGGTTATGCTTTAGGAAGACCACCCTGGCTGCATGCTGGAGAATCAATCAGAGGGGGAATATTTAGAGTGAACAAAAGTACCAGTTGGCTTGAGACAGTCTCAGTTTACACCTGTTGTCCAGGGATTCTGTCCAGTTTAGCATTTGTCCTAGGTTTTTCACTTTTAAATTAAGTACTATAATTACAAAGAATTAAAATAAGTCTGAGTGAGTTCGGTAGACCTCCAGTATGTACTTCCAGCTTCCATCATGGTCTTGTCTAGTAGTGAGATGCATATTTACTGAGCGAGGTCTCACTTTATAGTGCGGTTAAATCTGGAATAAGACCAATGATAGCCTACCTCTCTTTTCCTGACTCTTTCCAGATGCAAGGTAGCTAACATCTGCCTTTCAATGAAGGGGAGGATGCAGGCTGCTCCCTGATAAAACCAAGTGGGTTCAGACATTCGCAGCTAGGGGGATTGAAGCACTTCCGGTCTCAGGTGGTGATGGGAAAGACAGATTTGAAGCTACTGTCCCTGCCAACCTCTTTGTGTGCCAGCCAGTTGCTGTGACTCATGCTGAGAGGCCACCTCTTGGCAGTGTCAGTGGGAAATGTGGGACATCGCAGGTTAGATGTATGTGAAGTATGTGCAGGAAATAGAAGCTGAGCAGTGCTGCTGTGGAGTGTAGAGTCCTCTCAATGCTTCTGCTACAGGGATTTTGTCGTTTATTCTATAGCGCAAACCCACGTCTGTTTCCTCATTTATTGTATTATTTGCTAATGCTTATTTTTTTGTTTTTGCAATAAACCTTTTTAACCTCAATGAGCTTAAGGGAATATTAAATGAAAAATTAGGTACTGAATTTTTGCCTCTCAAGTACGTTGATGTTGAGTGTATAACCTGCACAAAGTGTTTGTACACATTTATCACCTGCTATGGAGGCCGTGGAGATGTCACTGACCACGTGGGAAACAGAAGCCCCAGAGCTGCTGAAGAAGCAGCATCATCTGCTTCACAGGTGCTCTTCGCCATGAGGAAGGAGACTGCCTGGAGGTGGTGATTCATGACATGCAGCCGCAGATGGGGTGTTCTGGCTGCTCCTGACAGTTGTGGGCCCCGGGCAAGAGGACAAAGGAAGGCCCACATTCCATTAGGTTTAAATATTTACAAGTTATAAATCAAGCTGGCAAACCGTTAAATAAAATGTGCTCTACGCTCCTACCTTGACAAAATGCCTTCATTATGACAAAAAAAAAAAAATGTGTAAGGCTATGGTTTTTATATGGAGTTGGCAAAAACTCAAAGAGGACTGAACTTAAATGTCGAGCATGTCTGAATGTTGTCTTGACGGGCTGGCGAAGTTCAGATGAATAATACAAGTAAAGGAATATGTAATTCATGAATTAGCATATATTTATTCCATAAAATTGCTTTTGTTTCATTTCAGCAAAATCACTAATTATATTTTTATATTTTAGATTTTCACATAACTTGTTTTCTGTTGACAGTAAAGATCTAAAGGATTAAAAAATGAAATCTAATTATGTTAAAAATGTATAAAACTTGAATATATGTTCTTCCAAATATGGAAATTAAAGTGAATTTAAAATATAAAAAATTAAGTCACTTTCCATATTTTCAAAAATGATATTTTTCTTCTAAAATATTCAAAATTATCAATTAAAATTAAAAGGGAAAATACCAGTTCTAATTAATATCATCAAATTTTACAATCAAAATTAAATGAAGGTGAACATTTCAATTTAAGTCTGAAACAAATTAAAATCCAACCGTATTAAGGAATTTTATAAAAATGGAACTATTCATGGTTTTGGATCCTGGGTGATAGAGCTGTCCATGAGTTTTTAAATGTATGTACTTATTTTTTGTGTGTGTTTGCGATGTGCAGGACCCCTTAAGTTCAGGGATCAGGGGAGGAGTCCTTCTTGTCTACGTCTAAGGGTAGTTACATATCATTTTGTGCCGCAAATGTTTTCATTTAGATCAAACAGCTGAATTTCTTTCCAAGTTTTCTTGTGCACACACAAAAAGCTAAGCAATAGCTGTCGATGTGTTGGCTCCACCAGAAGATGAAGAAGTTCACAAAGAGTTAAATGATATGTTTTATATTGGTGTCATCAGATGCTTTGAGTAAAAAATTAGTTCGTGCCAATTATAGTTTGATATTTGCATCCAATTCATGGAATGAAATCAAGCTTTTGGAGATTCATTCAAAAGTGAAAGGTGAAACATCTGCCATTATTGTTATTACTAAGTTCATTTAAAAAGTTCAACATTTGAAGATAAAATTATGTTTTGAAGGTAATGGTTAAAATACAAATTTTGGTGCAGCACAACATCATGGTGAAAATGATGATCTTACTAAAATTAAGAAATCTGTGGAACTCAAATAGAATTAGTCAAGGTGCATACATAACTTATAATTAATTGTATACTAACAAGCTGCAATATGCTACCAAACAAAACAGAAGATGCAGTTGTCAAAACTCACAAATGTTTCTACTTATACAATGTTAGAGTAACTGAAATACACAATTTTTATGAGAAAGCTGATGTTGAATTAAAAATACTTAGCATGACAGTATGTGCTTTCTCTTTTTCCTGCTGATCATCAAGTGGATTTTAGAAATATTTGAGGCTTTGAAGAACTACTTTGTAAATCAATCTGTCTCCTACATCGTCGTTGAAAGTTTTTGTGAGCGAGTCCTGTAAATTTTATTTAATTGTCTTCTCAAAGCCATTTGGAAATCTTTAATCAAAGCATTCAAAGAATGTTCACATTTGAATATTTTAGAAAAAGAAAATCATTGAAAAGAAAGCTTGCAAACAGAAAAACAGTGAGATTTGTCTATTCAAAACAAGAGAGGGACTAAACAAACATGTGGAATTTAAGATGCCTGTTTAAAACTCCTCAATGATTTCCCAATGGCTTTCTATTATCTTTAGAATCAAGACCGAAATCCTTCAAATCCCAAATAAATAACTTATAAACAGACTTGGAAGAAATCCATTCTCAAATTAGGGAAAATAGTTGGGAATAGGGCAGTACTTAATTTTTAGGAGGTGGTGATACAAGGCTGAGAGGTGGTCACCAAGGAGGCAAGATAGGAATGTGGGTGCTGGGATTTTCTAGGAATGCAGGACTGGCAGCAATTCACTCAAGGTCAGCAAGCAAATGACCTGGTGTTAAATTGTAGCGGTTCAGAGAGCAGCCCTAGGAATGAAGCGGGACAGGGAATCGGGCAGAGCAGGGACTCCTGCCTACACTGACACTTTTTCTGAATGCTGAAAACCAGGGCTAGGGTCAGGCAAGAGAGCTGCCAAGGGCACAAAATTTAAGGTGGCATTCACTCTCAGATGTGTGCAAGTATACCTGAGCCCCCAGGAATGAGTGCCTCCTTCCATGTTGCACCCCAGTGCTTCTCTTTCCTCACTCGAGTCCAGGCTCTGCAGAAAACACTTTCTCTCTACTCCCTAACAAAAGTTATCAAATCTAGCTCAACATCATAGTCACCTAGGGAGTTATTTTAAATGTAGATTTAAAAATGCAGATTCCTCTATCTCCACTCCAAATAAACTGAATTAGAATCTCTAAGGGTAGAATTCAGGGACCTGTATTTTAAAAACTACCTAGGTGATTCTGATGCATGAAGTCTATAGGATCCATTGGCCTTTAGCATTTAGATGCTGTTCTTCATGGCTGACCTCACATATTGATCCTGGTAGGTCATTGGGTGGAGGATATTAATTAAACACACTCCTTTGTCATATGCATTCTGAACCAACTGAGAAACAGATATAGGATCCATGTGTAAATTAAAGAATAGTATCATCAGTCAAAGAAGAAACCACAAAGGAAATTAGAAAACACTTGGAATTGAATGTATCAAAAATTGTGGGATGGGGGCCGGCTCCGTGGCCGAGTGTTAAGCTCGCACTCTCTGCTGCGGCGGCCCAGGGTTCGGATCCTGGGCGCGGACATGGCACTGCTTGTCAGGCCACGTTGAGGCAGCATCCCACATCCCATAACTAGAAGGACATGCAATTAAGATATACAACTATGTACGGGGGTGGGAGGGGGTTGAGGAGATAAAGCAGAAAAAAAAAAATAGAAGATTGGCAACAGTTGTTAGCTCAGGTGCCAATCTTTAAAAAAAAAATTGTGGGATGCACATAACAGTGCCTAGATGAAAAAATTATAGCATTAAATGGGCTATATTGGAAATAAAAAGGATTCTCAAATCAATGGACCATGCTTCTACCTCATGAAACTAGGAAAAGAAGAACAAATTAAACCCAAAGCAAGTGGAAGGAAGGAAATAATAAAAATAAGAGCAGGAATCAGTGAAGTAGACAAGAGAAAAAATTAGACAAAATCAAACTAGAAGTTGGTTCTTTGAAAAGATCAATAAAGTTTACAAACCTCTAGCCAGACTGATCAGGAATAAAAGAGGAAATGCAAATGGCCAATGCCAAAAATGAAAGAGGAGACATCATTAAAGATAATACAGACACTAAAAGGATAATAAGGGAATATTATGGATAGCTTTACACCAATAAATTTGATAAATTAAATGAAAAACTTTGAAAGGCACAAATTACCAAGAGCTTACTGCAGAAGATCTGGATAACCAGGAAAATTTTATAGCTATTAAATAAACTGCTTTCATAGTGAACACTCTTCTCCCAAAAACTACAAGTGAATCCTACCAAGCACTTCAGGAAGCAATAATATCATTGCTATACAAACTCCTCAATCGATTAGAAGAGGAGCAAAATTTTCTCATCCATTTCACAAAGCCAGTGTTATCCTGATACTAAAACCACACAAAGACATAACAAGAACACTCTAGACTAATCTCTCTCATAAACATAGATGCAAAAATCTTTAACAAAACGTTAGCACATCAAATCCAGCAACATACAAAAACGATATTACACAATGAAGAAGTGGTTTATCCCAGGAATGCAAGGCTGTTTGAACATTTGACAACCAATCAATGCCATATTAACAGGTTAAAAAAAATGATCATTTCAATAGTTGCAAACAATTTTTGACAAAACTCAACACCCATTTTTGATTTTAAAAAAAACCTTTAAGAAAACAAGGAATAGAAGGGAATTTCCTCTACAGCTAAACTTAATGAAAGACTGGATGCTTTCCCCCTCAGACCAAGAACAATGTAAGTGTATTTTCTCTGATCATTTCTGTTCAACATTGTACTGGAGGTCCTAGCTAGTGCAAGAAGGCATGAAAAATAAATAAAAGGCATACAGATTGGATAGGAAGAAACAAAACTCTTTTTGTGAATACTCATTTATGTAGAAAATCCAAAAGAACCTATCTAAAAGCTACTAAAACTAATAAGTGAGTTTGGCAAGTTTGCATGATACAGGGTAAAAACGCAATACGCTAGTAATGAATAACCGGAAATTGAAGTACACAATACCATTTACAATATCACAAAAATATGAAATAGGTATAAATCCAACAAAATATGTGCAAGATTTTAATGCTGAAAGTTATAAAACATTTCTGAGGCAAGTTAAAGAAGATCTAATAAATGGAGAGAAATATCATATCTACGGATTGGAAAACTCAATATTGATGCCAATTCTCTCTGATTTGATCTATAGATCCAGTGCAATTCCAATAAAAATCCCTGCAGGATTTTTTGATAAAAGTTTCCAAGTTGATTCTAACATTTGCATTTACGTGGAAAAATATCACATCAACTTTATTGCTGGAAAAATAATGCTGGAAAGCATTTATTGAATGTTTGCTGTGTTGACAAGTATTGCTTCACATACTTTGAAAATATTAAGAAATCGAATTCTCACAACCCTCTAAAGGAGGTGAAATAGTGTTACCCCTGTTTTATGGATATGCAGACACAAAGAGGGCAAGTAACTCGTCTGAGTTCATTGGCTTTTGGGTTGGAGAGTTTGCCACTGAGTCCAGGCGATTGGAAACCAGAATCTGGCTGTTTAATTACTTAGAATCACCAGTTTCTGTACCAGTTAGCTACTGATGCAAATAACCACAAAATCTCAGTGGCAAATAATAACAAGCATTTAGTTTCCACATGTCTTCAGGTTGGCTGGCGTGGCTTTGTTGATTTCAGCTGGGTTCAACTGGGCAGCTCCAACTGTAGGTTGAGTTCATGTCTGTTCCGCACGTCTTTCATCCTCCTTGAATTATTGGCTTAATCATGGCCTGTTCTTCACGTGGCAATAACAGAAGCAAGAAAGAGGACCTTCCATTAGAACTAAGGCCCGCATCAATCTTTCCACTATTTCCATCTTTCATTGCCCAAGCAAAGGGGGAGCAAGTAGAAAACTGCAGGTCTCTCTTACAGGGCAAGGAAGCCCCACCCTGGTGTGCTTATAATGAAGAAGAGACAGTGAGCCCTAGGAATTCGTCCCATAGGCATGATGTCTCCAGAATGTCAAATGAAAGAGGACGCGCCGTTTCTGTTAGAGGCATTGCTATCACCTGATGGAAGATTAACAGACGTCAGATTTTTGTCTAGATATGAAGGTGTCTCATGAGAAGAGTGAAGGGGGAAGCTTCTGTCCACCACTTCCCTGAGGACACAGAAATGTTAGGAGAACTTTGCAGTTAAGAGCCAAGGAAGAACATAGAGAGAAGAGCTTTTTTTATCACAGAAGGTGAGGACTGGGTTCTATACTTCATGGCATCCCTCTTCCAGTACCTAATACAGAACTATTAACGTAGAAGGGTCTCAAGAAATATTTGTAGTTGAACAATAAGAGAAATTGTCGTGTTTTCACTTTTGAAGAAGAATCTCCAAAATTTCCTTCTCTCAAACCTCACCTACTGGAGGCTCTTCTCGGCTTGGTGACAGAAACCCTTTCTTACATTCTGGGGAGTATTTTGGCTATTTACTTCAGTTGTCCCGAGTTCTTCCAGTATGGCACAGAAGAAGCTTGTCCTGCTGGGGTTTAGAATTGATTGCAAAACTAAACCTGGCTAGCAAAACTAGCAAATTCCGCTTAATGTGTGTGTGTTTTGTTGTGTTTGTCCTTGTGACTTGTGCGGGCGCGCGCGCATGTGTGTGTGGGTGTGCTTTGAACAGTTTCCATGGTAAAAGGAAAGGCAAGATGTTGCCCAGCTGTATTGGTCTGGCAGGACTTTTTCCTATAATTCTCCATGGAAGTTTCTGCAGCGCCCCTCTCCTTCCTGGCTTCCTGTTTCTATAGAATGGCAAGGATTTACCAAGTCTCTCCAGCTGTAGCCTAAAGTCATCAGGGAGAGTTTCAGACTGCCCATTCTGAGGTGAGAGGGGGCAGGATGGGAGGTAAGAAGGCCTGTGCCCTAATTAGGAAACCAATCATTAGTGGAAGGAATTTGGGGTATGCAACTAGTCGTGTCTGCTCCAGATGTTTTGTTACTAGCAATAGCTTCCAGCATGAGTTTTCTAAGAAATCATGACAGAAGTGCTAAGGTTTTAAGGAGGGAAGTGTAGTTCCCTTTCCTCTGGGTTTTAGTCAACAGCGTATACAAGCTCACTGTGCTTCAGACCCATCTTATCCTGCTCTTCAGACTCTCTCAATCTCACTTGTCTCCTGGACCCTCTGCCACTTGTGTTACTGTGGCAATCATCTCTGTATGGACCCAAGTGGTCCCCTTTCTGGAGGCTGGGGCCTAGACTCTTCAGCTCCTCTCACTGTTCCCCAACTCAAATACAACTAGTGGGTGTGGGACCTGCTTTTCCCAGTGACTGTCAGAGAACTCTGGTGATGCAACAGGGAAGTACAGATGAGTTGACTCCACATGGAGTGAACTTTGACCTATGGGAAACAGGAGACAGAGGTAAGCAAGCAGGTAAATTCCCTCTCCATTCCTCCTTTCATGGACTGTTCTATCACTTTTTTGTGTATAGCCTGTCTGGAGGCATCTTGCACGGCTAAGTGATTGGCTGTGTCTCTTTGAGAAGCAGCGTCAGCTCAGGAATGCATCATTTTACATTTGCTGTTAATCTTTCCCTACCTCACTTCTCTTCTCACCCTCTCTCACTGTCCTAGGACTGCACCTCCTAACAAAGTATTAGCACTTAAGCCTTGACTCAGGCTGTCTTTTATAGAGAATATAGGATAAGATACTATGGTCCAAAGTTTCTGCAATCGCCTAAAAGCAAGGTTTCTGATGAATTGTGTGGCTAATATGGCCTAGACCTGAGGCTTCTTGCTTCCTACCCCAAGTGTATATATTTTGGGGTCCACATTCAGGTACGCTCATGCAGATATGACTGAGCTTGCAGAATAGACTCAGTAACCATCCAGTTGTGAAGACCAGAGGCCTGCCTCCTGCCCAGTCACAGGTTGGACAGAGAGTAATAGACAACGCAGGTATCCCACCATGGGATGGTGCTCCTTTTGCATGGAGACAGAGTGAAAATGTGGGCAAGAGCTAGAGGTGCCTATGTACCTGAGTCCCAACAAGCGAGAGGGAAAGAAAAATGGGGAAGCCCTGTTGGGTGGACTTAATGTCATGGGAGCTGGAAGCAGAAGTGAACCGAAGTTCCCATGTCCAATCCATGAGGCAGGCCATAAAAGAGGAAGCGTGGAGCTCTGTTCTCATGTTAGAAGCGTGGTGGTCTTGCCCAATGGTAAATATAGCCATATTAGGCTACCACCACTCCAAATAGCCTCTCCTCTTCTCTTGGAAAGGAACAAGAGATTAAAATTGAGAGGGGAGTAGAAAGCTCATTCTCCAGGGAATCCTGAGGAGAGAAGGAAGATTAGTGCCCTCTAGGAAGAGATAATCTCATTTCTTTATTTGAAATGGTAACTAGAATTAAAAAAAAAATCAGAAATATATGCTAGCAACAGCATATTTGGATTTCAACAAGACATGTGACAACGTCTCTCAGGATATCATTGGACTAGAGTTTGCCTTTCTTGGCACTATTGACACTTTGGGCAGGACAAATCTTTGTTGTGGGGGCTGTCTTTTACATTGCAGAATGTTTAGCAGGATCCATGACTTCGACCCACTAGTTGCTAATAGTACCCCTCCCCAAGTTGTGACAACCAAAAATATCTCCAGACATTGTCAAATGTCCACAGGTGGGCAAAATTGCCCCTGGTTGAGAATTGATGCTTTCGATGTTGACATGCCCCACAGTTTTATCTTTGATCATCCTATTGTCTCTCTCTGTATGCTGTTGGTGATTTATTCACTTCCTGCATCCCTTCTGAGTGCATGGCATCACCATGTTCCCAAGTTGCCCAAGTGAGGAAAAGAGTCATCTTTGGCCATTCCTCTCCTTTATCACCACCACACTGAATTAGTTACATTTCCATCCTGCCATCTTGACAGCTCTTTAAGCATCTATTGTCCTTCAGTGCTAAGACCCCTGCCTTAGATAGGCGCTTATAATTTTTTGTCTGGATTAATCTCCATGCCTCCAATCTTACCTCCTTCCAATCAACTCTCCATACATCGGTGAGAATTATCTTTCAAAAACCTGAATCCTTTGTTTAGGCTCCTTCAAAGCTTCCCCAGAGCCATCAGGATGTAATACAAGCTCCATACTTTAAAAACAAGGCCCCCTGTGCAGGACTGGAAGTTGGGTGGGGCAAGCAAGGCACTTTGGATCCAAAATTTAAGGAGACACTTACTCTCAAGGATGGTGCAAATGCAGGGTTGACACTTGAAAGTGAGTGCCATCTTAAATTTTACTCCCTAGGTGCCTCGCCTGCCCTAGCCTTGTTGCTTTATCTTTGCACTGGCCCCTGTTACTCTCTCTGGTCTCATCTTTCATCACATCCCCACTCAAGTCCTCATTTCTAACATAGTGGGCTGCTTGCAGTCCCCTGAACTCACCTTATTCTTATTATTGCTACCGTGACACCTGCCTGAGCAGTGGATTCCTCCTGAGGCTTTGGGGTAGTGATAGAGGGGCAGAAACCTAGAAAATATTGGTCTCATGATGAAGCCCAAACATCAAGAGAGCACAAATGTGATTTTTAAAAGAATTTTTTTATTGTGATAAAATACACATAATAGAAAATTTACCATTAAATATACGGTTCAGACATATTAAACACATTCATATCGTTGTGCAGTCATCACCACCATCCATCTCCAGAACTCTTTGCGTCTTGCAAAACTAAGACTGTATACCCATTAAACAATAATGCCCTATTCCCCTCATCCCCTAGCCCCTGGCAACCACCATTCTTCTTTCTGTCTTTATGATTTTGACTACTTTAGGTACCCCATATTAGTGGAATTATACAGTATTTGTCTTTTTGTGATTGGCTTATTCCACTTGGCATAATGTGCTCAAGATTCATCCATGTTATAGCATATGTCAGAATTTCCTTCTTTTTTATAAGGCTGAAAAATATGGCACTGTATGTATATACCACATTTTCTTTATCCATTCATCTGTCTATGGACACTTGGGTTGCTTCCATGTTTTAGCTATTGTAAACAATGCTGCTACGAACATGGGTATACAAATATCTCTTTGAGACCCTGCTTTCAATTCTTTTGAGTATATACAGAGAAGTAGAACTGCTGTATCACACGGGAATTGTAGCAAATGTGATGTTTTAAGCCTAGCTCAAAGGAATTTCATTTTGATAACAGCTCATACATGTAAAACAAACAAAAATATTGAAATCCATCTTTTATTACAATCATTGCCATAACAACATCATATCTCATCGTGTAACCCATGGTGTAATTTACTTTAAAATACTTCGGCAAAGATAGTATGATATGTATTTGTGCGTGTTAGTTTTAAGCTATTCCCTAGGGGCAGTTGTTAACATTTGAAGTCCTCTAATTGAGGATATTCATTCTAGGGATTATTCTCCCTTGAAAGACTCTAATCAGAAATCAACATTCCCAAAGCAACTACTATAAGCCTTCTAATATCTTTATCTCAGATCAATATCACAGGCTTTGTTAATTAGCCTAATGAATGTTAGAAATAATTTCTCATTGGTGAAATGAGTGGTGTTCAAGCAGCATGCATTAACTAGAAATATTGTTTAGGAAGTCTTGCATTTGCACGTTAGGATTATAAGGATCTGTTGAAGCCAATAGCCCATAGCCCATCAGAATGGCACTCTAGGCTTAGGATTCCAGACTGGTCCCTTGTTTAGCCACTTCTCAGGGGAGACTTGGTTGCCTGATTCTGACTAGAAGTTTTGGTAAATTCAACAGTCCCAGTATTACACATATATCTCATGTGAACCTTTCATGCATGGTGCAGTAGGAACAGCAAGAAGGTCACCAGGCTGGGACTTCATTGAACTTCCAGGACAGATTGTATGGAGGTCTAGATGTCTCCTTGCTGTGAATGTTTGTATGAGCGTCAGAGTTTGGTCTGACCCTTGCTTTTCTTATAACACACTACCTGATAGGGAGATTGTTGGAGAGGAGACCTATTGTCCTCATCTACTTCTAACTATTCTAACTACTCAAGGCTGTTCCTATCCATCCAAAGAATCCTAAAACCTGTGACTTAACAATTTGTCCAGGTTAATTTGCAGTAGATGCCTTATTGGAAGCAAATGGCAGGGTAAACTTGCTTATGCAATCTTTGTCCCAATTTGGATATGCTTGCCTCCCTGTCAAGGAGATCTCACGCAGTAATCCTGTCATCCTTTGGCCCTTAGCATCTTGTAACATATAGCTCCTGCCCCAAAGAACTGGGAAAAAATAATCCCTGTGGAGCTAGGCACTTTAACACCTTGATAACTTGTTACCATATATTGCCTCCCCAATGGCCAGTAATAAAGCTTAGGTAAATTAAAAAATTACATGTAGATGAAAGGTGTAGGTATAATGTTCCACTACATTTTCCTTTTATGGCCCTGGCCTTAGGAAATACAAAATGTTAGATGTACTAAGCACAACTAAGAGAAACACTGCATATTAAAAGTGTGTCTGAAAGAAAGAACAGACATTTCATGGTGTCATGGCCCAAGATCGTTGACTTACTTAAACGGAAAATCATAGAATTTTTATAAACAATTAAATGGAGAGAAAGCAATATATGATTTGAGTAATAGTTAATATTTAATAGTTAATATAGTAAAATAGTTAACAATTTTCTTAATTGTTTAAGATATGACCATATTTTATGAGCAGCAAATTATAAAGACTGAAAATTCATGATATAAAGTGAGAAGATTGATTTTCATATATTGCTCATAGAGTAAGTCTCATGGATTATTGTCATAATCAAATATAACTTGAAACCATATCAACAGGACACATTTTAATGACATGCACATAATTGCTATTGTGCTGAGTGGTGATTTAGCTTAAAGGGTAAATAGATCACTCAAAGGCTCTAACTAGTATTACATTTACAGAGTTGAATCAGTTTTTGTGCTTTTCTCACTCTGATGCAGATTATAGATCTCGGAGAATTAAGGCTGACAGTTTCCTCTCATCTTTAAATTGTCTCATGCACACACACAAAATGACACCCACTTAAAGCTGAGGCTGGGCTCAAACATACTGACGTTTGAGCTTCCATTGTCCCTCATTCATCAACCCTCTAGGGCCCGAGGTGGGGGCTCCTATGCTGCCTCTCCCCACCTTGAGCTCCTTGTATTAGCTGTCAGCCTGAGTGGTAGCATAAACCCAGTGAGTGTGGTGGTGTCATAAGGAGGTACAGGGGAGAATCCTAAGAGAAGGGAGAACTTGAAATGTGAGGAATAGTGGGCTCAAAGGGACTCACGTAGGCCCCGTCTTCTCCCTCTCGCTCTTTGTTCAGTCTCTCTCCAAACTAGCTTGGAGCCCAGTGCAGGGAAAACACGAAATGAAACTGAATATTCAGTGCACTTGCTTGGTACCCGACTGCTATGAAAAGCTGGCAAAGTCAAATTTTCATGTCAATATGTTTTAACAGTTATTTGTGGATAGATTGAGTCTCTGGGTAAGTTTTGGGGATATCAATCAATAATAATAAAAAAAACCTTCCCTGGTGGCTCTCTTAGGACTCCTACTCATGGGTCCCTGACTCTATACTCTGAGGTTCTCTCTCCTCCTGAGACTGCCAGCCTAGGCCTATCACCTGCAGCTCAATGGCCCGTAGTGCACAGCCTCAAGACCTCCTTGATGTTACCATCTCGGCTGACAGCTGATGCAAGGACACCAAGGTGAGGAGTGGCAGCATAGTAGTGCCCTTGAGCGATATGGAGAGCCTTCGCCTTCGCCTTGGCCTATGGAGGTTGGGGAAACAGGAACAAAGGAGTGCAGGTGTATTTGAGCCCAGCCTTAGTTGTTAAGTGTGTGGAAGCGAGTGCCATTAATTTTGTGTCTGTGGAAAAGCAGACGGGAATTACCTCTGGAAGTCCTGGAGTAGGGGATGATAATATTGGGGTGAAGGCCAAAGGAGAGAGAATGGAAGATGCAAGAGTGTCTTTGTTTTGCAATTTTACCAGGGAACCCCCAATGGAAACACCCAATGAACACATTTCCAGGAACTGAACTGAATTGAATATTCTGAAGCTGGTATGACATCCTATGGTTAGTGGATTGAGTGCTGCCTTTGGGTTCATATCTAACTGGGTAACTTTGGAATATGTTCCTAACCTCTATAAGCTTCACTTTCATTATCCACAAAATGAGAATGCATCTGGATTTATTTAGTGAATAGAATATACCAAAGCACCCAGGACTGTAGTATAGGGGAGTTGTGGTAGTCTGTTACATCCATAGCCCCCGCAAACCATGCCTCCTCATACTCCTGCCCTTGTATAATTCCTATCCCTTGAATCTGGGCTGGCCTTGTGACTCACTTTAATTAATAGAGTGTGTTCAGCACCTAAGCCTTAGGAAGACCTGGTAGTTTCTGCATTTGTGCTCTTGGGAGTTATGAGCCACTATATAGGAAGTCTGGCTACTCTGAACTGAAGAGAACACGTGGAGAGGTTATGTGGTGAGAGAGAGAGTCCTTCCTTGAGATTACTTGGATAAAGAGAGGGAGATCCAAGCATCCTAGAGTCCCAGCTGAGCCCAGCTAAATGCAGACAATGAGTGATTGCTGGTAAGATCAGCAGAACCACCACCTAGCTGAGTGCAGCCCAGATTGTGGAATTGTGACCAAATAAAATGTTTATTGCTTTGAGACACTAAGCTTTGGGGTAGTTTGTTGCATAAGAATAGATAACTGAAACGGGGATCATGAATGTTATGCAGGTTGTTTTTCCAGATTTTTTAATATAGTGAACCTATGTCATTCATAAGGTGTGCATCCTAGGCTCTTCTTGAACGTATTATGGCATTTAAACTCACTCATAATATACAGTCAGGTAAGACTAAAATATTTGAGTAGCCTCTTCAGACTTACGATGATTTTTGAATATAGTGTATTTGTAATCTGTTTATAAAAGATCTTGTCACTTCTTCACTTCAGCACCAACATCAATAGTTGCCGTCACCTGAGGAAAGCTTTCACTAAGGAACGAGATTTGTTATAACTTTCTTGGTAGATGCAGGGGAGAAGTACAAAGCGACTCTGAGATGCAGTCGACAGGTGTCAGCTAGGCTCATTCACTAGCGAAGCACCTTTTCACTGCTCTCTGGCCTCACAGCTTGGGCAACGCAACTTTGTGCCTTAGTCCAACTACAGATTATGAACGGCATGGATATTCAGGGTGACTCAGGAATAGTTGGAACCGTGAATGTCAAATCCACAAATGGAAAGTAGAGTAAACTGAGGTAGGTGTAGATATCGTCTACCTAATATACTGTCCTTCCTTCCCCAACCTCTTCTTGTAGCAGAATTTATTTTGCTTATGGAAAATCTATTCCAGATGGACTTCGTGGACATGACCCCTCCCCCTTGCCACAGGGTTGGGCATGGGGTCTAACCTGGCCATTCAGCAAATGTTGGGTTCCCATGGTAAGTGTTGGAGCCTCTGGTGGTTAGCAGTTGGTGGAAGTCATGTGTCCTTTCTCTCATGACCTGACTCCCAGATAGTATCCTACAAGGAAAGCAAGTCTTAGACTAACTACTACAAAATGTACACGTATTTATCAGCAAGCAGCCTCAAACACACCATTCAGTCTGTTCTGTAGTTCAGGGAAGTTCCACTCCTTCCTAGGCGCTTCAAATTGCACCTTGCCTGAGAGTCCTTTGTGGATGCCACAATATTCCGACAGTAGGACAGGTCAGCCCTGTTAGTGGGCCTGGTGACAGGGTTCTCCTTGAACTGGAGTGATGCAGGGCAGTGGGGTTCCATCCCTCAAGCGCTGCCTGTGGCATTAGACTGCTGGTCTTGCCAGGTTCTCACGCAAGGGTGATGGGCCTTCTACAGCTTTCCTAACCATTTACTATTTTGACTATTATTCATTTCTCCTATAATGTTTTTCTAGCATTATATTAGGAAGTATTCCATTTGTAGGTTTTGAGTGCTACATCATCACATCTTCCGCTGGATATTTTCTATTTGCCTGTCCAGATGGCCCTCTCCACCCTTTCTCTCTCTGCTCTCTGGCCTAGGAGGCTGACCTGGATGGACTGTATCAGTGGGCTCCCAGACCCTCTGGCTTCCAGTTGGGTTTGACTAATGGTGAGCCTAGCAGGTGATTGGGAAGACGGAGGAGAGTGGGGTTAGGGTATTCATGCCCCTAACTCTATACCTGCAGTGTTTCCTCAGCTGGCTGTGACCCATCTTGAAGGTCACAGCTCTTGTCAATGTGTCACTCTCTACACGACTTTTTCCTTACAAGTTCTGGTAACTGCTCCTTTCTCTCATCCTTTTGGGCCTAGACTGGTAACAGCCCTGTTGTTACTAGCTCCCAAGTACTGTACTATCCTTTGAGATTTCTCTACACTCTATCCGCACCTTTGTAAACCATACTTTTATTAAACCCTCCTTGAATTATTCTAATTTGAGTGGGCTATCTTTTTCCTGCTGCCACCTTGGGAAGGTACTGATTCCTGGTTAGAGTACTTCTGGCTAGTTAATCACTCCTGGGGTGTTGATTACTGATCAGAGAATTTCAAATACCAACCACCCCTAGGGTGGAGGTTAGACCTGATTCTTACCCATACTTCACATTGTTCACACTGAAACATTTTAAAAATGCATTGTAGATGTAGACGATTTAACACAATGGTTTCTGGCAACAGTGGTTGGTTCAAAGATTCATCTATAATCCTAGATGCACCAATTGGAGCTTCCCCAGGAATTTTTGCTAGGACAAAAAGTAAAGAGGCAACCTCTTTTTGCTGTGATTGCTAGATATAAGGGTAGATAAGTCTTGAACTTCTAATGGATATATTTGCCATCCAGATAAGAAAGCTTACAGAGACTGAAAACAGGAGGAAAACAGAACTGAGAGATGAATAGAAAGGGATGAATTCCTGGTTATATTCTTGGACCCCTGGATCCAGCCATGCCTGAAGCTATGGCTTTCTTTTTGAACCTCTCAGTTATGACAGAAAATAAATTTCTTTTTGGTTTGTGTATATAAGCTAATTTGAGTTGGGGTTTATTTCACTTGCAACTGAATGAGTCTTGACAAATATATCAAGGGTCTATTTTTTATTATGTTCTTATATCTTTTGGAGAAAAGGCTATACCTACACAGCTACTTGAAATGCACTCAACCAATACAGGCAACTGTTACACTTTGACAGTGGAGATGGAGATGTTATCAAGGAGAGATAGCTGGCTACCCAAGCTGGGGCTCAGTAGGCTGGTGAGATCATCAGAGGTCTGCATGTTGACTTCAACACTGCAGGTCCAGACAATTGATTTTATTAGTGTGACCGAAGCTAACCAAGTTTGGGGGGGGGGGGTGGCTTCTGCTAGCCAGTCTCACAGAGACTGATGCATAAATCTAAAGTGAGTTCACAATGGAACTCCTAACTGCTGAGAGGACCAACAAGTTTGTGTCTCTGGTTGGTGTGGTCTCTATCTTTTGGTGACTCTATTAAAAAAATGCCAAATTATTATCCAGAAAGCTAATTGGAGAGCAAGGAGTCAGAGCCAGCACAGCAGGGAGTGAAGGCCTAGAGGACAGGGAAGAGAGGGTCAATTGCATGAGAGTAATGGTGAGCGTCCCTCAGCTCTGACTGCCTGAGACACTCATCCTAAGATAGGGGTTGTATTAGCTCCCTGGGGCCACTGTAACAAATACTACAAACTGGCTGGCTTAAAACAAGAGAAATTTATCCTCTCACAGTTCTGGAGGCCAGAAGTCCAAAATCATTGTCACTGGGCCACAATCAAGGTGTCGGCAGGGCCATACTTCCTCTGGAGGTTCTAGGGTAGAATCTGTTCTTGCCTCTTCTAGCCTCTAGTGGCTGCCTGGCATTCCTTGGCTTGTGGCCACATCACTCTAATCTCTGCCTCCACCTTCACATTGCCCTCTCCTCCATGTGTGTCAGATCTCCTTTTGCTTCCCTCTTATAAAGATCCATGTGATAGTCCACCCAGATAATCCAGAATAATCTCCCCATGTCAAGATCCTTAACTTAATCATATCTACAAAGTCAATTTTGTCACATAAGGTGACATTCACAGGTTCTATTAGCATGTGGATTTTCCAGCCTACCACAGGGGTACATCTGTTGAATAGGGTGGATGCCCATTTTGGTTATTCAGAGCCTCTTTACCCCTGGATAGTAGTAGAGACACTGACTGATTCTTGCTTTCTGATTCTTCTTTTTCTAGCCTCCAATCTGAGCATCCTTTTTCTGCTATTGAAATCTTTTTTAAAAAACAGAGTACAATCGAATCAGCTTTTTAAAGTTCCAGTCATATTCCTTGAGACCATTCTCAAAATTTTTTTGATAGGATGTGGGTGTCCTCAAATATTTTCAGCCACAAGTTTATAGGGTCTATATAGGTTATTTTGGTGAATGCTAATCACATCTGTTACTTTACCTCATCTCTTTTCTGGATGTGTCTAAATGTCACTCCTCCATATATTCACTGCCACAGACACTCTGGAATATCCAAACACCAAAATATCTTTCCATCCATTCTGCCCTCCCCTGCCTCCCTACCTCAATGCACACACACACAAAGTTTCTTATATTTCTAGAACCTTCTGGATAATTCTCCCGCTTCTATAATTCTTTTGGCTTATCTAGATTTGGGCAGAATTGAATTTTCATCTCTTATTAAATATCAATACAAATAAGATTTAGTTTGTTTAATGCTCCCAGCCAGCTTTGAATTAGTTAGGACTACAAGTGTATAAAATAGGCACAGTTGTTATCTTCTGATGTTCTCCTACTTAGCATAGAACATTTGCGATACCTATGATGCCAGGCAGCTTTCAGAAAAATACAAGCCATTCCTTCACCTTGGCAGGCGTGATGGCCATGAGGAAACTGCCAGCATCTGCTTAAAAAATTAAAGGGTAGAAAACAGAACCCACAAATTTGACAAGCTCTTTATCTTCCATGCTTGAGGGTTGACGATAAACAAATCTTGATTAAACGCTTATTTGTACTGTCACTGGCTTTCAGAAGAAGAAAGTATTTAATTCCACTCTGATTGTAGACTACTGTTCTTGGGACTCATGCCTCCGCTTATCGACACAGGGCAGATTTGATTCAATATTTAATGTGTTAACACGTGGCTCAGTCTCACAGGTGACCACTTCTGGTCAGCAGGCCCAGTTAAGAGCAGCATCTCCATTCAACAGAGGTCTTTGTATTAGTTTACAAAAGTTGAGGGATTTGTGCAATTTTTTCTTTCTTTTGCTACATACTGTTTTCTCTATCAAGTAAATGACTGAAATCACATTCAAGTTACCTTGAAATACATAGTATAATAGTGTTTTACCTGTTGACAAAAAACAATTTCCAGAGAAAGCTTATCTGATGCTACCTTCTTCCTTAAAATATTAATCTGTGGCTCTTCATGACTTACGGAATAAAGAGTGAACTTGTTTTCTTATATGCATATCTCTCCACCACCTGCCCCCCAGGAAACCTCTCCGATCTTATCATCACTAACCATTTGCTATTACGAAATGACCCCTGAATATTGATTTCTATCTCCTCTCTCCCTCTCTACCTCTTTTTCTTCTTCCTTCTCTTCCTCTCTCTCTCTTCTCTCCCTCTCTTCCTCCCTCCCTTCCTCTTTCATCTCCTTAAATCCTTCTTTCTTCTCCTTCCTTTCTTCTTTCCTCCCTTCCTGTCCTCTCCCCTCTTCTTTCTTTTCTCGCTCCTTCCCTCTTTCCTCTCCTCCCATCTCTCTTTCTTCCCTCCCATCCTCATTAGGCACCTAGAGTATGATGGACTCTGTGCTTGGTATGGTAGGGAAGATGAAATCAACCACACAGCTCCCAGCACTGCAGCCGAGACGGACACAAGCAGGAGTACTTATAGTATTTATAATGGTGGACGGATCACCCAGCTTTGCTTGAGGAGGTCAGAGGAGTCTTCAGGGAGCTGGTGACTTGTACCCTGAGCTTTGAAGGATAGTTGAGGTTCACCAGGTAGACAAAGCCAAGGGTTTTTTGCTGGCAGAGGCTACAGTGTGAATGGAAGCGCAGGGATAAGAAACACCACATCTTTCCTCTCTCCCTCCTTCCTTCCATATATGTTTACTGAGTGCCCATGCCGTGGCAAGCACTGCTCCAGGCCCTGGAGATGCAGCCCTAAACAAGGAAGACAATATCTCCACCTTAGGGCAACTTATCTTAGGAGGAATGGCACGTGATTTGCTGCGACCAGCATGTCCAAAATGTGTCCAGGGCACCCTCATCCAGGAGATGCTTTACACAACATTCAGGAAATGTTGTTTTCCAAATACCCCTCCTGCTAGAGATTTCACAATGTACAATTTCCCAGTCAAGGCCATGGGAAGTCCTACATCAAGAAACCTGTTAGCTTCTTGTACTCAGCGTTTCCCAAATGTGTTTAGCCAGGGGAGCCTTATTTGAAGTAGTAGTTATTATTATCACACAAAGCTAGTTTTCTAAAGGAGTCTCCACAGGAAATGCTCGAGTGTTCCATTCTTCCAACCTCTCTGCCTACTATATCAGTTACCTATTTTCATAATAATGCTGCATAAAAAACAGTCACAAAACCTCAGTGGCACACAATAATAAGCACTTAGTGCTCACACATCTGGGGTGGTTGGCTAGGTGGCTCTGCCGATCTTAGCTGAGCTGGCTCATATGTCTAGGGTCTGGCTGGCTCTTGACTGGGACAATGAGGGTGAATTGGCTTCGCCCTGCTTGTCTCTCAGTCTCCAGCGGACTAGCCTGGACATATTTTCCTGGTGGTGGCTGAGGTGTAAAAGGCAAGTGGAACTATGAAAGCAAATTTTCAGCCCCCTGCATTGTCAAGGCTTCTAATAGCTCAATGTCCGAAGCCAGCCACGTGGCTGAGACCAGAATCAAAATGGCCAGGGAAGGGAGGGCCCTACAAAATTACACGACTAAGGGTGAGGACACGGGGCGGGGGGAGGACGGGGAGAAATTGGGGCCACTTTAGTAATAGACCATGCATACCTAAGGCCCCAGGTCAGGCATCATCTCTTCAGGAAACCTTTTCTGACTTCCTCAGACCCAGGCCTGTTCTGAGATTCCCCACCACACATCTAGTCCTTACAGCGAACTTTAGTGTTCTCTGGGACTGTCTTGAATTCTCAGCTTGCTTCACATTGGCTCCCCCAATTAGATGACAAATCCCTTGAGGTTAGAGACCATATTTTATGTTTCATTTGTATTTTCCAGAGCACCTAGCACAGTGCTAGGCACACAGGAGACATTTACTAAAGATGAATCAATTGAGGTCAGAAGTCTCATCGATACATGGGCACCAGGGCAGCAGGTCAGGCTGTTACCTGGGGGCTACTCTTGAATGCCCCATGCCACCCAGGTGCTACCACCCAGGTTTGTGCTTGGATCAGCTCCAGGGGGTGGGTTTTGCGTCAGAGAAATACCAGAAAAGCCCTGCAGCAGAGCCGGAAATTGCTCCTGTGTGTGTGCACTTCTCCGCTCTTGCTGTGTTCTCAGCCCTCGCTGGGACTCTAACCACTTCCCCTGTGCTTCAGGCCATACGCAAACCTCACCTCTCTTGTGGCAGTGGTCCTCCTCAATTCAGGCCACTCAGCTCATTCCTTCCTGTCTCAGTGTGGTCTTCCTGTCTCTTCTGACTGTGGGGGCCTGAAAGCCTGGTCTCGCTTTCCCACCCCGGCCAAGCTGCATTTCTGACCCAATAGTTGCGTGGTTGGAGAGTGGTGTTGTGAGAGAAGTGCTCTGAATCTGGGCTCCCAAAGTCGGGTCCCTGGCTCAGCAGCTCGGGCCTCACCTGAGAGCTGGTTAGAAATGCAGACTCTCCTGATCTGGACCCTGTATTTGAACTAGACCCCTGGAAGCACAGCCACATCTGGGAAGCAGCAGCAGCAGGTCCCAGCTCCCGAGGCCCCCAGCTCTGTGACCTGGGCAAGTCACTTCGTGTCTCTGTTTTCTCACTTGTAAAGTGAGGGAGTTGGACAAACTGATCTTCTTGATGTCAAATTAGATGCATTTAATTATGCTTGCAGTAATTCGGATGACTTTCTTTGTCAGATACGTACAAAGGTGTGGAAAGTGGCAGAAAATTATATCCTGCACAAAAGTAAGAACTTCTAGAGCTGGAAGGAAATTTACCGGACATTTCCCCTAGTTCCTGCTTGTTTTACAGAAAAGGAAACAGGGCGCACAGCCCCTTAGGTCAAGGCCTGCTAAGGAGAACATCCATCTCCTGCCGTCTGCATCCTCTCTGCACAGTGTGGTCCCTGGATGAGCAGCATCACTGTCATCTGGGCACGTGTGAGAAACGCAGAGTTTTGGGCCCCAGTCCAGAACTTCTGGGCCAGAGTCTACATTTATCAAGACCCCCCAGGTGATTCGTATGCACAGCCAAGTTTGGGGGGCGCTGGGCTCAATGACATGGTCACTGGGAATGCATGAAGACAAATGAGGCCCAGGACAGAAGCGCCATTTCACAAGCAGTAGGAGTGCTGGCCCTCGAAGCAAAGAAACCTGGATTTCAATCTCCACTTGCCACTTACAGCTTTGTGGTTTTCAGGAAGTTACTTAACCCTCTCTGAGCTTCAGTTTCCTCTTCTGTAAAATGTGTCAAGCACTTAGCAGAATGTCCAGCACTTGAGAAGCGCTTAGTAAATGTTAGCACAATAGGGCTCTGGTTAAAAGCACAGATTCTGCAGCCAGACTGCCTGAGTTTATAATCCTTACTAGCTGTGTGACCTTCAGCAAGTCACTTAACCTCTCTGTGCCCTAGATTCCTCATCTGCAAAATGAGAGTAACAATAGGGTTGTGATGATGATTTCATGGGTTAATATTTGTAAAGCATTTAGACAGTGTCTGGCACGTAGTAAGAGCTAAGTGTCTGTTAAAAAACTATACTATTGTTATTTTATAGAGTTGGTGAAAGGAGGAAAGCTAGGCACACATAAATTTTGTAAAGCTTCAGTGAGAAACTGTGTGAGGAACTTCTATTTCTCCCTCATATAAAGGAAGTCAGGAAGTGTGCAGCTCCGTGTTGGCTTTCCAGTATCATCAGAACCCAGATGCCTGTCCTTCTGCTTTACCGTCCTCATTGTGTGGATTCTATCCTCATGGAAGATAGAGTCAAGGAGGCTTCTGCAGCTCTAGCTCTCATACTCACGGACCAGGGCAGCAGAATGAAGAAGGGGCTCTCTATTAGTTATGCATTGTTATGTAACAAGTTGCCCTAAAACCTAGGGGCTGGAAATAACAAACATTTATTATCTCCTAGTTTCTATATTGTCTCATAGATATTATCTCATAGTTTCTCATAATTGGGAGCAGCTTAGCTGTGTGGTTGTGGCTCAGAGCCTCACAGGATGCAAGTAAGGCATTGGCGGGGGCGGCAGTCATCTCAAGGCTCAACTCAGGATTCAGAGTCCCCTTCCAAGCTCACTTCTGTGGGCCTCTCCACAGGCCTCAGGATGTGGCAGCTGGCTTCTCCCATTCTAATGGGAGCCTTAATGGATTTCTAAGTCCAACCCACACCCAAACAGAGGGAACTGCACACAGGCCTGAATACCAGGAGGTGGGCATCAGTCTCTCCCCAGTGACGCAGCTTCCTTCAAGCAGCCTTCCTGCTGTTCCCACATGGAACTTTTCCTTATAGCTCACAGGCTAGAACTTAGTCACGTGGCCCCATCCAGTTGCAAGAGAAGCTAAGAAATATAATCTTTCGGCTAGACTCATTTCACCCTGAATTAAAATCAGAAAAAGAAGAAAGGGGGAGTGGCTGGCTCATTTTCCATAGCCTTTCTATAGAGTGATGGGTCTCAAACTCTGGTCTCCAGACCATCAGCATTGGCACCACCTGGGAACTATTACAAATGCAAATGCTCAGGTCCCACCCCAGACCTGCTGACTCAGCCCTGTAGGGGGAGAGCCCAGTGATCCGTTTGAACAAGATCTCCGGGGGATTCTGATGCTTGCTCAAGTGTGAGAACCACTGCTATAGAGGACAAGTTAGCTGACACTCACATGGATGTTTTAATAAAACGTGTGGTCTGTTTACAGGAACTGACAACTTGGGGTTGTCTTTAGTCAGCATCAATCGTGAATTGGGAGGCTTTTAAAGATGAGGTGGGCACAATCGTGAATTGGGAGGCTTTTAAAGATGAGGTGGGCACTATCTAACGATTTAATTACAATTCCCTTCGTTGTTTCCATCTTGAGACTGCATAGGATTTTATAGGCGACACGTTCCATTGTACAGATAAAGCAAAGGTGATCATGAATGATGTTTCCTTTATGAGCAAAGAACTAGAGATTCTTGGCTGGAAATTCCGTACTGAAATACTAGAACCATAGTAGGGTTATGTAACGGATTGCTTAAATAACCATATCAGGCAACCTTGAATGTTTTAATCAAAACTCAGTAAACAATAAACAAAGGGAGCCTGTAAAAAGTGGCTGCTATGGTCTGAATGTTTGTGTCCCCCCCCTAAATTTATATGTTGAAACCTAACCCCCAGTGTGATGCTGTTAGAAGGTGGGAGGTGATTAGGTCATGAGGGTGGAGTCCTCATGAATGGTAATTAGTGCCCTTATAAAGGAGACCCCAGAGAGGTCCCTTGCCCCTTCCACCAAGTGAGGTTACAGCTAGAAGGTACTATGAACCAGGAAGCTGGCTCTCACCAGACACTGAATCTGCTGGTGCCTTGATCTCTGATTTCCCAAAACTACGAGGAAGAAATTTCTGTCATTTATAAGCCACCTGGGCCCTGGTATTTTGACACAGCAGCCTGAACTGATTGAGACAATGGGAGACTTCAATAATCCGCTAGCAGCTCGTCGGGAGGCAGCTGCTTGGTATGGAAGACAGAACATGGAGTCTGTAGCCCAATTCCGTTTGTCCATGTGCCCAAATTTCACTAAGATTCAGGACCTCTGAGCTCCATCTTTCTCCTAAAATGTGGATAATAATAGCTACAGGTTTATTTGGCAGATGAGAGAAAATTCTCTGATGTCCTCCATGTAAAGCACTGAACTCAATCCCCGGCACATAGTAGGGTCAACAATGTGATGTGGTCTCTCTTCTTTCCTTTCATCTAAATAATGTGTAGAGAGGATTCATAGTCATAATACTTCTAAGTATTTTCAGAACTTACAAAGAAATAAAGTATTCTAAATTTGGTTCTGATTTCCTGGAAAATCTGTATTTTCTTTTGTTCCATTTCTCCTCAGTATGCCAGTTTACATCAAATTATGTGATTCTTGCTCCATTTTGTGTTTAATGTCAATCTTTAATTTTTAGTTATTGTTGTTACACTCTTTTTTTTGCAAGTGGATTTTGCCACGTAAACTCTGTTTCTTTTTTGTTTCGTTTTGGTTTGGTTTTTTGGCTCTCCTTTTAATTAAATATTCCTGACAATTTCTTGCTTCCGAAGAGCTGAGGGGAGCAATCAGAATCCATCATTTCAGGTGTGTCTCTACCATGAGAAGGAACTATGACCTCATGCTGAGGTGACACTGCTGGAAACAACCCTATGTCTTTCCATTCTTATGTGTGTGTGTGTACTTATGTGGGGGTTCTAGGTGCTTAAATTCCAGCTCCCACCCTTCTCTCCAGCCACCTCTGCTGTAGCAAAACGTGCAGCCTCCCTCACTCCTTGTTTGAGATGCCTGCTGCTGTGGGGCGAGGCTCCCCACCCACCCACCCCGCCTCCAACCCAAGAAGGGAGCTATTCTTTTTGTTGAACGCAAGGCCCCTTCTCTCAGAGTGGGACTAGACGGTGGCCCAGAGATGCTGGGGAAGAAGTTCAACAGCGAAAACAGCAGGTCTTCTGAGGGCTCTGGGCCCCCATGGGCCGACAACCCAGAAGCCCCTTTCTTTGGCTCTCTTCTCTGCCCTGCCTTCTTGTTTGGCTTTAGTTTTGGCACTTAAGCAGAGTTGGGGGAGAAGGGGCTTTTCCTTGGGGGCTGTGGAATGTGTTGTTCTTTTTAGGTTTTCGTCGTGGCAGGTGAGGAGAGTGGAATAGAAAGTTGTCTTTCACCCTGTGGGGGCAGCCTATCCTTGAACTAATTCTGGTGTATCACCTTGGGGTCTGGTATTAGGCAGGGTCCAGTCAGGGGACAGAAGCCATACCAGTTATTTGAACAATGAGGTTTTCCTATGAAGACATTGTTAACTAGGTATAAATTTGTTAACAAGGTAACCGAAAGGGTAAAAGGAGATCTCTAAGGCGTCACAGAGGTAGCAACTGCGGGAAGCAGCTCCCACCCGAGGCCAAGGGAACAGAAGAAGATGCTGGAACTAGGAAAGGCTAGAAACTTAGAGGAGGGGCCCCATATTGCTGAAACTCAGACTTCTGAGAAGGGGCACTGCTCTGCTGGTGCTGACAACTCCAAGCTTGGAGGAGGGGCTTGTGGGGGTAGACAAAGACCCCTGCCGGTGCGGGGAGCGTCTTGCTGGTAGAGCAGAACAGCAAACAACTGGCAAAGCAGAAATGTGGTTTGCAGGGTCGCGGCCGCAGCATCACAGAGCAGAGCATGGAAGGCTGGTGTGGGGCTAAGAGAGAATAAACGAATAACTGGACAAGAACTTGATATCAGCCTTTTTGTGTAAAAACGGCACAAATCCTTTTTTACAAGTGAGCATGTCCTAGGACAGTTCATCTCAACTTTAATGTGCATATAAGTCCCCAGGGGAATCTTGTTAAAGCGCAGTTGGTCTGGGGAAGGGCCAGAGATTCTGCATCTCTAACAAGCTCCCGGTGATGCTCATGTTTGAGCAGCAGGATTCTAGGAGGCCTTCAAGAATCCAGCAGTTGTGCCTTCCTGTTAGGTGTGGAGAGCATCCCTTTACAGGACTCTTTCTTGCTGGGTCAGCTGTGTCCTTGTGCCACCCTTAGTGCAGGCAGGTGACATGCCCTCCTTTCCCAACTTCCTTCCTCTGGGGCTTTCTCATTTCTTTCCTCCGCATCAAATTTCCCAGGACTTTGCTGGCTGATGGGGATTCAGAGCAGTACCAGGTGAAAGCCTGGCCTCTTCTAAGTGGCATTGCCATTATAACGTGAGCCATTTCATGCTTTCAGTCAAATAGGAATACAGGAAGGGCCCATTTGGGCTAATCTCAGGTGGTTCCTCCTATGTACCTGAAGACGATGCTCTATTGATGACTGCCATTTTGTGACAAGCCTATAGGGTATCTCCAATTATCTGTTAATTTCTGTTTTCTCCACAGAGCCTTTCAGTACCATATCCGTGTTTTCTAAGGGGACCTTCTTGCCAAATTAGTCTGAGGAGAAAGTAGATTGTCCTCAAACAGCTTGAATTACAAGACCATGCTTCATACATTGAAGGTATAACAAACAGGGTGGCAGCCTCAGCCAAAAAGTGGAAATCTGGGAACATCTTGAGAACACGGTGGCCAAAGAATGAACTCAAAGCAGCTGTGGCCAATATCAGCTGTTGGCAGCCTGCTGTGGGATCTCAGGTTGGTGTTGAGGCCAGTAGCTGCATAGGTGGACCCAGCTGCTGAATTGCCTCTGCAGCGGGTGCTCAAGCTGGCCCTATGCTTCCTTATCGCAAGTGAGCCCTCACGTGAGAGTGGAAGCAAAGGTGAGCGGGCAGTTAAAGATAAATACTGCAAATCAGATACCTCAAATTGCAAAACGGAAAATATTTCTTGCTTAGGTCATTTATGCTTTTCCTGAGGCGCCCATAGGAAAACCTTCCTCCTGGCATCTGAAGTTATAGGGTTTCAATGTCTTTCCCCATTCATATATAAGGAATAATTTTTTGTGTGTGTTTATACATTTATTACCTTCCTTTTTTTTTCCTGAGGAAGATTCGCCCTGAACTAACATCTATTGCTGATCTTCCTCTATTTTGTATGAGAGCCACCACGACAGCGTGGCCACTGACAGACAAGTGGTGTATGTCCATGCCTGGGAACCGAACCTGGGCCACTGACGTGGAGTGTGCTGAACTTAACCACTAGGCCATGGGGCTGGCCCATTTATTACCTTCTTTTTTTTTTTAAAGATTTTATTTTTTTCCTTTTTCTCCCCAAAGCCCCCCAGTACATAGTTGTATATTCTTTGTTGTGGGTCCTTCTAGTTGTGGCATGTGGGACGCTGCCTCAGCCTGGTTTGATGAGCAGTGCCATGTCCGCGCCCAGGATTCGAACCAATGAAACACTGGGCCGCCTGCAGCAGAGCACGTGAACTTAACCACTTGGCCACGGGGCCAGCCCCCCGTTTATTACCTTCTAATTTAAGTCCATTTCTTTATATTTTTTAGCTTTTGTTTTATTGGATTAAAATTAATCCAATTAATCCTGTGGATTAAAATTAATCTCATACATTTAAAACTGTGTGTGTGTGTGTACCTAGACAGAACACAAACAAGGAAATATAGACATGAAAGGAATATTATTTTACATATGATCACCACAGACTTCCTAAATAGGAGCAAGAATGGCTTTTTCTGGGACTGATTTTGCGGATGAGAGAACTGGGAGGAGAGATGTTAAGTGACTTTCTAGAGTCCCAAAGTGGCAAAATTGTGATCCAGTCCCCTGGTCTAGAGAGGTAAGTGCTCCAAAGACCCTGGAAATACTGCTGCTCGATTCTGGGGCCCATTGCTTTAGACCATGGGTCAGCAAGCTTGTTCTGTAAAGGGCTCAATAGTAAATATTTTTGGCTTTGTGGGCCATATGGTCTCAGTTGCAACTACTCGACTCTGCCATTGTAGCATGAAAGCAGCCAGAGACAGTGTGTAAACAAATACATTTGACTGTCTTCCAACCAAACTTTATTTAGGAAAACAGGCAGAGGGCTGGATTTGGCCAGGAGGCTGTAGTTTGCTGACTCCTGCCTTATACCAATGGTGAAAGTGGAAAACACGATACGTGTACCTGATTTAATTCTCATAGGAATAGAGAAGGATAAAGAATATGAGATAGAAAGGAAGGAAGGAAGTGCAGGGGAGACACAGGCAGGTGAGGCTAGGAGAGTTGGGTGAGAAGGAGGAATAAGAGATAAAGTGGATGGAAGGAAACAATAGGCAAAAAGAAAAAGAAGGAATAGTTGTTAAAACTTCAATTTCAATTTTTTGAGACCAATAACATACAAGAATAGTGAGCTTTGAGCCTTACCCAGGGCTATGTGAAAGCCAATGAAATTTTATCATCCTTTTTTTCATGTGTGAGATGAATTCGCTTTCCTCAAACCATTTTATTTTCAAATGACAAACTTAATCAAAGCAGGCAGAATGAAGTTTGCGATATTAAATCACTGTCAAGTTATGCCTCTGAAAAATAATTGTCCAACTGACTCTGTCAGCTGGCTAACAACAATTGAGAAATACAAAGTTTATGACCAGGAATGATGAAATCTAGAAAATATTTCCTAGGAAAGAAATGTTTTAGCTGCCTCATAGATAGCAAAACAAGTCCTTTGTTATTAATACACCGATGCTATGATGTCTTCACTACTTCAGAGATTAAAGGTTTTTTTTGTAGATGTCAAGCGCCTGGTATCGCTAAAGCTTTCAGAAAGTTTTGGAGACTGTTCTTATGTTTTTCAAATATATCCCCCTTCTACATACTTTGAAAGATGATTTCAGAGCTCTTTAAAGAAGCTTTCTTCTTCATAGTTTCCTTATTGGCTTCACTGCTTTCCTGTGCCAGCAGCACAAAGACTTAAAACCATTGGAAGAAGCAATTCGTGTTTCTACTTGAGAGGATGTGTTTTTCTAACAACACAGGGACCTGGAGACTGGGAAACTGCATGACTATGGACAGTGAGCTGAATCAAATAGGATGTTTATCACGGTTGCCCTGTTTTCCTCCTCCACTTTAGAGTGCTTGAACATGCCATGTGTCCAGAAGCCTTGTGGGCATCGATGCCTCCATTCCTGGGGCCAGTGACGTGCAGTGGTTATGGGCACTGGCTTTGGAGATATGGGCTTGACTCACAGCTCTGCCACTTACTGGGTGGGCAATATTAGAATAGTCTATCTATGGCTCACCATTTTCATCTGTAAAATGGACATGATATCGGTATCTACCTTAAAGAATCTTCCCAAGGACTGAATGAATTAAAATACATGTGAGCACTTAGGAGAATGCTTATACAAAGCACTCAATATATGTTACTATTACTATTAATTAGGGATAGTGAAAAACTGTCATGAATCAGATTTTCTTTGGAAAGTTTGTCACCAATGGAATGGTATATGTGGTTTCCTTTTTTTTTTTTTTAACCAGGCTGTTAAATATTGGTGATGTATAGCTTTATAATGTATACATGTAATGCAAAATTGTCATGACAATTTTTGTGCAGAGGTGATATTGCAGCTAATGAGGTTCTAATTAAAGCACAGTTATTGCTGATTGAAAGTTGCCGTGACTATTAATGTATTGGTGGGTGAGACTGATTGTATTCAAGTGTCAAACTTCAGCGCAGGTATCTCCTTTGAGCTTTAGACCCCTTTTGGATAGTAAAGGTACCTCAAATTCAAAAGATTCCAAACTCATCTCAAACTTGGTCCAATTCCAGCACAACCTAACTCAGTGGATGCATCATTACCTATCCAGTTTTGCAGCCCAGAAACTTGGAGTCATCTTTGACCCTTCTCTATCTTTTACTGGATCCAACCCACCATCTTGTCGGTTTTACCTCCTAAATCTCACTCAAAAGTGGGTATATTTTTCCATGACCATTATAGAGAACTGTTGTTATCCAAGATACGACTATTTCACATACACTACTCTGTTAGATTCCTAATCAGCCTGCAACCATCCATTCTTTTCCCTATTAAATCCATTCTTCTTAAAACCCAGGTTCAGTTTTATTCTTGTAACTGACATCCACTTAATCAACCTGCTGGATTTACAGTGCTCTCCATTTATTCTGTAAAATACATAATCCATGCCCATGGCATACTGATTGCTCATTACTGGTAGACTACTCTCCAGGATGCTCACATATTTCTGCTCCTACCAGTTGAGCTGTGTGTTTACTAAGAGTTTCTAACCTGTTTTTGTCAGTTTTTGAAATAATTACCTAATTTAATGAAGTATTATGTAAGTTGATGAAACATGAACACATTCATATTTCAGGGAGCTTTTTTCTCTGAAAACTAGGTTGAGTGCTTTGGGAAGACTCAATAAAGGCAGATTGCTATAAAAAATTGTTCAATTAAGTATGAGTGAGAAATCTGCAAAAGATCTCATAAAATGAAACTCTAGAAGGATCCTACACTCAGAATGCTTTGCAAGTGCATTTTAGTTTTCTTAAAGGAACCGAAATGGAAAATTGTAGACAACATCTTATGGATAAGAAAGAGACCAGGGAAAGACATTCATCTAAACTATTTTTTTTTTTTAAATTTTTTTGTTCTTTCTTTCTTTTTTTTTTTTTCCTTTTTCTCCCCAAAGCCCCCCAGTACATAGTTGTATATTCTTTGTTGTGGGTCCTTCTAGTTGTGGCATGTGGGACGCTGCCTCAGCGTGGTTTGATGAGCGGTGCCATGTCCGCGCCCAGGATTTGAACCAACGAAACACTGGGCCGCCTGCAGCAGAGCGCGCGTACTTAACCACTCGGCCACGGGGCCAGCCCCTCATCTAAACTATTCTTAAAGACAAAGTCTTGGATCTTCATGGAGAGATTGGTGAATGAATGCACATTGCAAATAAAATGTTAAAGGTATACATGCGTCATTTTTAATGATTCTTATTTTATGGAGCTTTTTAAACCAACTGCTTAATTTTTCGTATGGACTACATATCATACCTTGAACTTAATATATTTGAATTCTTCTCTGTTTATCTTAGATTATACACCAAAATCCTTAAAATGGCTGATAGGGTCTGGTCTAGATGAATTGATCTGACCTCATCTTGAAACCTGAGGTCATCTTGAAAGTTGCCTCCTCCACCCCCATCCTGGTACTAGCCAGTGCCGCCTTCGTTCGCAGAGACTTTCCATGTGCTGTTCCCTCTGTCCAGAACGCTCACCCCTTCTCTCTTCACACCTCACATTGGTCCCTGATCTTCCTGAGGAGGTCAGTTCCCTGTGGTGTTTGCTTTGGTTGCATCACTTAACTCTCCATCATAGCTTTTAGCACAGTTGCAATTTTACATTTATTTTGTGCTTACTTGACTAGAGTCTGCTCTATTAGTTTCCTAGGGCTACCAGAACAAATTACCATAATCTTGGTGGCTTAAAACAACAGAAATTTACTCTCTCACAGTTCTGGAGGCCAGAAGTCTCAATGCAAGTTGTTGGCAGGGCCACACTCCCTCTGGAGAATCCTTCCTTGCCTCTTCCAGCTTCTGGTGGCTCCTGGCATTCCTTGGCTTGTGGCTGCATCACTCCAATCTCTGCCTCTGTCTTCATATGACCTTCTTCCTTGTGTCTCAGAGTCTTCCTCTTAAAAGGACACATTGGATTTAGGACTCACCCTAATCCAGAATGATCTCATCTCAAGAATCTTACCTTAACTACATCTGCAAAGACTCTTTTTCCAAATAAGGTCATATTCATGAGTTCCAGGTTGACGTCTTTTGGGGGCCACTATTCAACCCACTAGATCTACCTACCCCACTAGACTCCAAGTTTCACAATGGCCGAAATTATTTCAGTCTTTGCCTATTGCAATGCCTGACACATAGTAGGTGCTCAACAGATATTTGTTCTTTGAATCAAGGATCTTCTTGTGTAGTTTCTAAACTGATTAAAATGATTAAGCAGTTAAAGGGAAGTGATGGACTACTGAAACGCTGATGTAGACATGCTGATCGCATTTTAAACAGAATTCATTCATATCTACAGAAAATTCTATTGCTTTGCGAAGTAAGTACCTGCTGTTTTGTAAATGTACCAAGCCCTCTTATCAAATCAATTGACCACCTATTTCACAATCCTTTAAAATAAAGCTTTAAGATCTAAGATCTAAATCCTTCTGGTTTATTATCATTCATTTAAAATTTAAAACAAGGTCTATTTACACTAGCCCAGTTAGCATTTCATGATGAAGAGATAACCATGGAGATAACAGGAGAAGAGAAATGACAAGAGGCAATGCTAGCAGTCAGGAACTACGCTCTGTCTCACAAATGTAAATATTCCAAAGAAAATGCCCTTTAAATATAGTATTTAGAGTTATACCTTTCTTGACGGTGTTATTGTTCATCATGACCATTAGAGCTTCTAGTAAGAAATGGAAGTTTCACTTAAGGACAAAGGGAAAAAAGCCCTCAACAACCCCATATTCCCCCCCCCCCCCAAAGTTTGAAGCTCAGGCTGCCCATTTTATTAAAGTTTTGGCCTTGAGTTAAATGTGGTACAGCCAGGGTGGTTTCAGCATTGAATTTATACATCCTACAATTGTAGAAAAGTATATTTATACTATGAGCTACTGGGCAGAAGCTGTGCCTAGATTTCCAGACATGACTTGGCACTCTGGAATTTAAGAGAACAACAAGAGAGGCAGCACAAACGGCAGCTGTGTCATTATTGACCCCCTTCATAAAGCAGGTCTCTGTCAAGTGAGGTTAAGGCTGGCTAAAAGTTAGTCACTAGATCAAGGAGTCATATCCTCTTCCTGATAGAAGCAACTATCAATTTCTATGAAATCTTCTTTTGGCTGATGGATATAAGAGTGGGCTCTTAGCTTCATCTTCATTCCCAAGAGCTACAGAGGGGAGGAGCTTGGAAACCAACCAGGAAAGGCTATAATGTCCGTTAGCAGATAACGACAATAGCAACTTACCATTTATTAAGCATCTATGAGGTCCCAAGCTCTTTATATTATAGCAAATCCTAATAATGACCTGGTATGGTAGAGATCCATAACCTCAGTTTATAAACAGGGAAACCAAGGCCCAGAGGGGTTAAGAACTGGCCCTAAGTCACACAGCTAGCAAATGTCTCTTAGGACTGAAACCTAGCCTGCCTGCCTCCAAAGCCACATGTTTTCCACTTTGCCAAGATGCCTCCCAGAGTTCACTCTCTAAGGACGAGTGCTAGTCCTTTGGTGACTTATTGCTAAGATAGCCTCAGATATCTTCTTGGTTTCTTGCTTTTCAAACTGAGATATTTGTACCACAAGGTGTATGTGGTGATGTGCTCCGGTAAGCAGAACCGCATAATAAACTCTACGCATCTTTAATGTCAAGTCATTCATGATGCAGATTTTTACAAAAACAAAAATTTTAACATAAAACAAGAGATTGAAAGTGTATCACCTGCTTTTGGAAACTGCTTTGGGCTAAACCATCAGATGCCAGGTATGGGGATAAAAGAAATCACATTCATCCTTCTCTACCTGTAGAAGGGCTTCTTTAGGACAGTTTGAGCAATACTGCGATAGTACGGGAAAACTTAGTCGTGTGAGTGTAATCAGTCAGTGGTCAGTCAGGAAGACAGAATCCACTCTAGGTCTTTCAGCGAGAATTTAATACAGGAAATGGTTTACAAAAGTGTCAGTTAGGCACAAGGAGCACAAAGGGAAGGTGAAGAAAGCCCAAGAGTAGTAACTGAAGGAAGCTACCCTAGAGACTGGAGGAACGATTGCTAGGACTGGAGGAGCAAAAGGGAAGAAGTGTTGTTACCAGAGCCCAGAAGCATACTCTTCACTGAAATTGTTCAAGTACTGTTGATGCTTTTGGAATTCTGTCATTCCTGAAAACACCAAAGGCCCCTGGGGCCTGTAGCTGCCCATGATGTCAGATCCGCTACTCTCACTGTAGCCCTCAGTTGCTGGCAGTCACCAACAATTGTCCATCGCCACAGCTGCTGGAAAGATAGAAGGCCATCTGCCATGCCAGAGACACCACCAGAAGCAGGAGAAAAATGTCTTCTCCCTTTCTTCCACTTTCCAATCTCCTGTTACTCTTTCCCATTGGCAGAACTCAACTAGAAGGCAACAGGCAAGGGAGTCTGGGAAATGCAGTTTGCAGATTTCCAGTCCCCTCCAATAAAGAGATGAGTAAAGAAGGGTGGGAATGGTGCAATCAGGCAATTGAGCAGCCACGGCCTATTATGTTATTATTAATATAATGTATTTCCATCAATGTTCACCTTATATTCCTTCCCCTAGGAAGTAAGGAATATGCATCTCATTTGAGAGAAGTAAACCCAAGTATTGTTTGCTTTCTGAAATCTGTTTGGTTTCTGAGTTCAGATAGTGACAATTCAGATAATAAGCTCAGAAAGTGAAGGATATCTTTTTATTTTTTTAGTGACCAGCCTTCATTAAACGCTCCAGTATCAAGCCTCACACGTAGAATCATGGAAGTGCCGAAGACATCCAATGGGTTCACTTCTACGTCCAGCAAGCAATCAGATGATGACCCTATTGAGAATAATTTCCTAGGGAAGGGTTTCACACACGGTACCCTACAGTTAATATGTATTCTGTGAAAAGCAAACTTTCCACGGGTCAATATTTTCTTTTTGGTAAATGATGTATAGGACATCCCCCGTGTTTTTCCATTTGTATTGATTCTTTTTTTTCTCAGCTTTACTGAGATCTAATTGGCAACTAACATTATGTAAGTATAGGCATACAATGTGATGATTTGATACACATATATATTGTGAAATGGTTACCACGATAAGGCTAATTACCACATCCATCTCCTCACATAGTTACCACTTTTTTTTGTGGTGAGAAATTTTAAGATTCACTTTCTTAGCAACTTTCAAGTCTATGATACAGTATTGTTAACCATAGTCACCATGCTGTACAGCCCGCTTTTTGTAGCTCTGCAATGCACACATACATTAGAGGCTTTGAGAAGTTCTGCAGGAGACAACCCAGTTTAACCTAGTCGTATCTGATCCTGGAAGCCTCTTTTCACTAACAGCTGGCAGGGCCCTGTGACCTGCTGCCGTGGGGAATCACCATCAGGGCTGTCTCAGCCAAATCGTGAAACGTGGCCAAATTTTCTTTCAGGGAAGCATCATGATAGCTCTGAGCTGTATTCCTTGGCTGAAGTTTTCCTTACTTTGTAACTTTGGCAAATTATTTTTCACCCTCTGAGCCTTCATGTCTTCATCTACAAAATGGGGTAGGTAATATCTACTTCACAGGTGTATTGTGCAGACTAAATGAGATTATAGGAAAACTCTATGGCAAAGCGTAAAGTACCACACAAATGGAAGGGTTCCAGGTTTCTCTGAGGTCTATTTGAGGTCCCCGACTCATAAGGTTGTTCATGGGCCTCTCTGCAGCAGGTCCTCTTGGGCAGAGTCACAGTGGTGGAGCCCTTTCTTCCCTTTCTTGTGATTCAACACTTACCTGGGGCTTACCACACTCTTCTGGCTCCAGCTCTCAGGTGACTCCTAACAGCCATAGCTGATGTATCTGCCCCTCTTCTGTGTCCCCTTCCATCCTAGATACAGTTGCTACAGACATCATTCTAAAAGAGGTCTCCGATCTTCTCATTCCCATACTTAAACTAAAGCTTTCGTTAACTTCCCTTTGCTTACCACATCAAGTCCAACTGTTTTTAGGTAGACAGTCAAGACACTTTTCTAACCTCATCTTCCCCTCACCTCCAGCACCAAAGGTCTAGTCAGACAGCCCATCCCTTGCTCTCTACTAAAACTCTAAGAGACCTGAGTTCAAATTCTCACAGAGCCACTTATTAGCTTTGTGACCTTGTACACGTTACTTAACCTCTCTGTGCCTCATTTTTTCTCCTCTGTAAAAAGGGATAATAATAATACTTATTTTATAGGATTTCTTTTTAGGGTTACATGAGGTGCCGTATATTAAGTTCTTAGTACAGTGCCTGGCATTGTTAAGTGGTCAAGAAATGTTAACTATTTACTATTAATATTTTTGCTACTATTAGAATCTTATAATTTTCTTTCTCTTCTTCTGCTGTTTCTTCATCTGTGGATGCTCTTCATCTTAGCTCCACTGCTTAAAATCCTACTCATTTGCTTTTAATGTAACTTTAGCAACTTATTTTAGCTCCCTCAGCCTTCAACTCTTCATCTACAAAATGGAGAGTCATCTATACTTCACAGGATCGTTCTCCAGGATAAATGAGATGACAGGAGAGTTCTATGGCAAAGTATCAAGTATCTTGCAAACCTTCTGTGTAAGCTTCCCTCGACATTCCCCAGCTATGCATCGCCACTGTGATACTCCTTGAAGACTATAACCTCAGAGGACTTCATACTTCATTTTTGGTATTTGTCATATCACAGTCTCATTATCATTTGCCTTGTTATTTATGTACACGCATAGATTGGAATCTTCTTAAAAGTAAAACCAATATCTTCAGCTGGCACAGTGCTCAAGGCAACAGAGTAAGTTTGCTGAGTTGGACTGAGGCTCAAATTCATAATGCAGCTTTAGCTGATAACGTGGGTTAGTATATTTTATTTGCACATTTCTTTACCCCAGGAAAGGAATCTCCAAAGGTGGAATTTCAGTCTTCACTGAATTGGCTACCTGGGCAGACCGGTGCTGTTCAAAGGGTGGTTCCCAGACTGGCAGCATCAGCATTAACTCGGGGCTTGTTAAAGCCGCAGCGTCTTGGCCTCCACCCCAGACCTATGGAATCAGATTCCCCGGGGGTGGGTTGGAATCTGCGTTCTGACAGACTGCTAAAGTCTCATGCACGCTAACATCTGAGAAGCACCAGTGTAGACAGTTTGAAGGAGAAAATCTTAATTTTCCTCATTTGACATTTTACAGAGGAGTGCCTACTTGTAATAACCTGTTTAATCAAAGGCAATTTATTTCTAGCAAAGTGAACCATGTTCCAAATAAGCAAATTTCTTAAAATCTGACAGAATTTTCTCTAGTTCCCCAAGGTGTGAGGAGCAGTAATTTTTATCAGTTTACTTTATGTGTGGCAAATTTTAACTTAAAAAACAAAAAGAGAAAAAAAAGTGTAAGAGAAAAAATCCCAGCACCCACTGGTATTTTGTTAATCAAGTTTCTAGAACTGTGACTTGTTTTTGCAGGAATGTCAGGCTGTTAACTGTATCCTCCTTAAAAGGGTCACCCCAAACTGTTAGATGGGAGAACACACGTTAGCTTCTCTCTTTTTACGGTTTGAAGGCTTTTTCCTTCTATATTGAAAATGAGGATTATATATTGCAAACAGTAATGGTTTGCGGCTGGAACCTGTTATAAATGTCGTCTTCTCGGCCGCGGGAGTAAACACTTCAGAGCTTAGATACTAATTACTGTCACATGAAAAGCAAGGAGACATATTGTGACTTCTTGGGCTGTCAGAAAGTCCTTCTTCTTGCAAATGGCAGCACTTCACAGGGACTTTGACACAGTACAGTTTATAATTTCCATGGGCGATCTGTTATTTTAAAATACCAACAGGAAGAGTAAGAATGTGTCGACACAAAAGCAGCAGCATCCAATGCCCTTTGGCCCTCCTTAAACTTGAACCAGAAAGCTCTCTGGCCTTTTAAGGAAGATTATAAGCTGCCAAAATAGAAAAAGGGGTTACGAAAGGATTATGTTCTATAATAAGTTTAGGACAATCCAGAATTTTCCTCAAGCAATTGTAGACTGCAGTGTGATTTGTTTACATGTGTTTGCCCTGACTGGGTAATTTGGGCATAGATTGTTTCTAAGAAAAGATTAGGACAAAGGATGGCTACCTCTGGAAACATTTTTTCCTCAGAGTTTGATCTGTTCCTGAATTCTGGACCGTTTTGGGGTCTCATCCTTTTGTGGATTTCCAATGGAATAAATTATACAAGGCTTTTGTGAGACATTATGACCTAAGGACGTTGGACTTCACTAAGCAGATAGAACTAAGTGGGATTAAATGAATTAATATTTGTAAAGCACATTACATAACACCTGGCACATAGAAAGTGCTATATAAATGTTTAATAAATAAATGAGAAGCTCTACTTTGAACTAAGCAGGGTTTTATTTGTGCTTCTAGGAAGATTTTGGATTAAAAAATGGATGGATCTTGAAAGAATGGATATACTGGGGTTCGGACTATAGAACACCCCAGTTCAGTTGGCACCAATGACCTTTTTTTACTCATGACTGCCATACATGCCAAATTTCTACCTGGGCTTCCTTGCAGCAATGCAGAATAGCAGAAAGCACATTGTATTTGTGGTCTCATTCTAGACGGCACTACCACTTATTAGCTTAGACTTTGGGCAAGTTGCTTCACCTCTGCCTGTTCCTCACATTTCTCAGATGTAGAGGCTCATATGAGATGATGTGTGTCAAAGAGCTTTGTCAACTTGAAAGCACTGTTCATGCGGATGGTTTTATCCTTGGATATTCTCTTTCAGTACAACTGTGAGGGGCAGAGAGTCACTGGGGACGCAGAGCTAAGATTAACATATTTCCCAGAGGGGTTGGGGGGATGTGTAGCAGGAATCTCAGGAAATTCCCTTTGGGTGAAATGGCATGGAGGGAGGGAAGGGAATTCATCAGTTACTACCATTAAAACCTTGTCAGAGGAGTTATCTAAGATACTTCAGTACTGTCTTCTTCACTCACAATAAAAGTGGTTAATGGAAAACATCAATTGTAATTGTCACTGCTTCTTACCTACTCGGCCTCCATTCTGTCTTCTTTTCTGACAGAACCCCATAGTTTTTCAGCCATGTGTCCCAGGGGAAGCTGATCTCATCCACATCTTCAGGGATAGGCTGGTTGGTGTAAGATTGTTCCCATTTCCCTGAAATGGACATGTGACCTAATCTGGCCAATGAGATGGAGGAAAGCCTACAGGGAGTCTTCTGGAAAAAGTTTCCTCACTCGCAAGAGAGAGCCACAAGAGATAGTCTCTCTTCTTCCTTGGAGTTGCTGTGCCTAGAGGAGATGGCTGGAAGTGCTGCAGCCATCTTGCTGCTGCCCCAAGGCTGAAGCCAACACAGAGGATGTTGGAACAGAAAGATACGAAGGGGTGGGTGTGGGTGGAGAGTGAGGGACTGGAGCTGAGGACATTGTGAGCTGAAACCATCCCAACTGACACAGAACTTCCCATAAGTTGTCTCATCAATCACCACAGCCGTCTTTGAGGTAGGTGGCATTATCCTTGCTGTATGGGATGAGGAAACCAAGAGGTTAAATTGCTCAGGGTCACCCAGCACGTAGGTGGAAGACTTAGAACTCAAACTGAGATCTGTTCAACTTCAAAGGCTGTGCTCAGGTTGTTGTTGTGGTCTCCTAAACCTTGCCTAGATGAAAAACGGTCAAGCGGCAGTATATTTACTGTGGCCATGACGTTAGCAGAGCCTGAGAGTCGGACAGCCGGAGTTTTTTTCTTTTTTTCTGTTGGTTTTGCTGCCCAACATTTGACCTTTCTGGACCTCCATTTCATCATGTGTAAGACAGTTGAACCAGATGTTTACTGAGGTTCTTTTTGGCTCTAAGATCTTTCGAAATGCTTGGTAAACCACAGGGAGGGATAAGAGAAAATAAATAACATACGTTCAGTATCTTGAGAAAGGGCGCTGGGCAGGATTTCCCCTCTCACCCTGAGGTTCAGGGTTACAATGCCTCAGTGATGTCGCTGAAGAACAACAGAAGGTTCCATGTACCACTAAACATGACAAGCCAAAACCAGATAAGAGATCTCGCTAAGGCAAGAGGAACAGAGCTAAGAGGCCAGATGAGGGATATTTTCTGTGGGGTCTTCCTCATCAATTCAGGCAGCTTGACTGCTGAGTTCCTGATGAGGGAGTTAGGTTCTGAAGGGAATTTGTGCTGTCTTTCATTTCCTTCTTATTCCCACAGTGCCTAAAACAGGGCAGGGCATGGTGTACCAGGCACTTTTAGATACCTGACTTCTGTTCCCTTCCTATTGCTAGAAAAGTTGTTTTTGTGATATGATCACCAGAGATAGCCATAGTGCTTAGAGAATCTTCAGCCATGAATCATCAGGGAGAGAGCCCTTCGAGGAGACACTGTAGGCCCACATCTGGGGCAAAGAAAGGAGCTGGGACTCTTACAGACAGCGTGTAAGCCCCATCAAGCCCCTTCCCCAACTATACTAGCTTCCTAGGGCTGCCATAACAAAGTGCCGCAAACTGGGTGGCTTAAAACACCAAGTTGTTGTCTCACAGTTTTGGAGGCTAGAAGTCTAAAATCAAAGTGTTGGCAGGGCCACGCTCCCTCTGAAACTTGTAGGGGAGAATCCTTCCTTGCTTCTTCCAGCTTCTGGTGGTTTACCAGCGATCCTTAGCATTCCTTGGCTTGTAGATGCATTACTCCAATCTCTACCTCCACAGTCGCATGATCATCTTTCTCCCTGCGTCTTTTCCTCTCGTTATAAGGACACCAGTCATATTGGACTAAAGGTGCCCCCTACTCCAGTATGACCTCATCTTAACTAATTATACTTGCAATTACCCTATTTCCACATAAGGTCACATTCTGAGGTATTGGGATTTAGGAATTCAACATATCTTTTGGGGGGACTTAAATTGACCCATAACAGCGCCCATTTAGGCAAGTTCGTATCCCCACCTAACCGAGTTCTTGCTATACGAGGCAGCGTGTTTGTCTGTCTGGGCCTGCTTTTCTTCTTCAAAGCCACTTTTCATGTTTCTTGAAAACTGATTCTGCCTGCAAGAAATTTTAGGGGGTGGAGGAGGAGGAGCTGGACATTCTTGGAGCAGCAGGCAAAGGATGCGGTCCCCCAGACCAGCACTTCTCAAATGTTGGTGTGCACACAAATCCCTTGAGGGTCTTATTGCAAAGCCAGTTCTGACGCTGTAGATCTGGAGCGGGGCCTGAGAGTTTGCATTTCTCACAAGCTCCCAGATGATGCTGATGCTGCTGGTCCGCAGAGCAGCAAGGTTCTAGATTCAGACTATTTGGGTAGTTCCATCTATTTATGCAGAACAACTAAAAATTATCATTCTTGAAGGTTTCAAACTTCAACTGTCTATTAGCCAGAAAAAGTCCCAGTAAATTAAGTCAGAGTATCCCAAAATGAGAAAGAGAAATTCAGTGACTTTTTTTCATGTGAGAGTGAAGTCAGAAACATCTGTGTACATTCATCTGGATGGATACAGTGTTTTCTAATTTCTGGACTGTGATGAATAGTGGAGATGTGCACGTCAGAAACCGTGATTCTTAGGAATAGACCAACTTCAAGGTTTAGGGAAACCAAGCAACTTCCCGTCTCAGTGTGTCAGAAAAACTGCACGTGGAGAAGCTTCAGGCCAAGTTTGACAGGGATTGCCCACTTCCTGCTGCAAGAAGTCAAATGGCCAGATTTTCTTGAGTCTCAATCCTGTCGGAGGCTCAGTCCCAGGGTCCACCCAGATGATCTCTGAAGGCCACATCTGTGGCTTTGCTCCTACCCACACCTGTGACCTCCTCATGTGCCACTTCCCTCAGACCCTCAGTGACTCCCAGATACTCCCCCTCCATGTGGTCAGGGCCTCGACCAGCATGTAGAAGGCCCAGGTGGACGAGCCAGGGTGTATCCCTTGGAGGGTCCAGCCTCTGGATGAACTTGTGCAGAACAGGTTCCAGAGAAAAACAATTGTTTTGTGATGTCAGGGCTGGCAATTTGGTTTTCCAAATTCAATAATGACCTGATTATTTCCAGCTCGAAAACACCCATGCACTGTTGGCTCTCTGACAATACTTAGTTGGAAGTTTCTAGGAAGATAGCTTTCTGAGTGTTTGGCATGGCGTGTCTTTTGGGTCAGAATGTTAGTTAGTTTACATGGTCAGCATTGTGACTACAGGATTTGTAAAAACATACCAAGTGTGTCAGACTACAAATCCCTGTAACATCTTCTTATGGTTGGGGGGGTGGGAACAGAACAGCACAGACAGTTTTGGTTACTTATTGCTGAGTAACAAACTACCCCAGAACTTAGTGGTTTAAAGCAATAGCTATCTTACTTGCTCATGATGTTGTGAGTCAGGAATTTGGAGAGGCACAGTGAGGATGGTTAGTCTCTGCTCCACAAAGGCTGGGGCCTTGGCTGGGTAGCTTGAGCAACCAGGAATTGGCTGAGATGGCTCACTTGGTGTCACATGTCTGGACCCTCAGTTCTTTGCCGTGTGACTTCTCCACATAGCTAGCAGGGCCTTACCATAGAGGGGCCTCAGAATAGTCAGACTTCTTAATTGATAGCTGGCTTCCCTCTAGATAGTGGAACTTGCCAGGCCTCTCAAAGGCTTGGCCCAGAACAAGCATATTGTCATTTCTGCCATGTTCTACTGGTCAAAGCAAGTCACAGGGCACGCCGAGATTCAAGAGGAAGGGAAGTAGACTCCATCTCTTGATGGGAGGAACGGCAAAGAATTTGGGGCCATCTTTAATCTACCAGAGAGAGAGAAGTGGAAAGAAACATTTTTCTTCATGTTCTATCCAGGTTCTGATCAGATTAACTCAAGCCCAAGCAGTCAACGGAATCCCCTGTCATTACCGGTGTCTTCCTCTCAGTGGCCAATTTTTAACTTTGGGGTAGAGCGTCAGCAAGTGGTCTTTGAACCTTCAGCTACATACAGTCAGTCTTTTTCTTTTTCAAAACTCCCAGTTTGCTTTTCTGCCTTCCAATAGCAAGTCCTTTCTAGATTTTTTAAAAAAATCTTTTATATATATTTTTGTTTTAGAAAAATCATTTAAGTGATAAATACATTTTCACCTGCAAAATTATGACAACACTGTAGCACACACGGTAAAATGTAAAAATGCCTTTTCACTCACCTTTCCAGAAGAACTGCCGTTTAATACGTCTCCCTTTGTACCTTTTTCTATACATATATATCAAGTATATGTACGTATACTCATAGAGTTTTTTTCCCTTAAATGAGATCCTACACTATGTATTACTCTGCAAGTTTCTTTTTCCATCTAACAATATGTCATGGTGATCGTTCCATATTAATATATCTACCCACCGCTTTCTTTTAAACTGCTGTATGTTATCCCAGTGAATTGATGTGGCATAATTTATGCAATGGCTCCTGATAATGGACCTTTAGTCATTTGTAATTGTTTTTCAATGCCAATAAGTGGTAATTGAAATAAGCATTTTTGTATTTATACTTTTTTGTACATGTGCAGATATTCTTCTAAGATAGATGCCTGGAGGTGTCATAGCTGGGTCAGAGAGTATTGGCATTCGCAATTTCAGTAGATCTAGCCAGTTGACCCTCAAAATGTGGAGTATCAAATTACACTCCTCCAATATATTTCTCCACACCCATATTGGCTGTTACTAGCATTTTTAATTCTTCTAGACAGATTGATGGATGAAAATGATATCTTACCATTGCACTTCTTTCCTACAATTATTGGTTATTTATATTTCATTCTCTGAAACATCTTCTGTTAAAATCACTTGCCAAGTAAAAAAGCATGTTCTTTACATCTTTGCTAAATATCTGTAGGAGCTCTTCATATATTAGTCCTTTGTTATTTCCTAAAGTTAAATTCCCAGATGTGGAATTGCTAGGTCAAAGGATTCATCTGTTCCAAAGGCTTTTGACATTTCCTAGTTGAGTTTTAATAAACCTTCTCAAGTCTTCCTTCAGATTGTACTCTTGGAAGGGAATCATCTCATCCCACTGATGAGCCGAGTTTCATTTTGTGCCGGTATACAAGCTCTCTGTACAAAGGAAATAAAGCTGTGAACTGTACGCTAATACATTCTAAGGCTGTGGGTGCTCAGCTGTGCTAAGCCACTTCGCATATAATTAGCAAACTTCTTCCCGAATGTAGCTGAGCTGATAGGTGCTCACTGGCCAGGACAAGAGCTGACAAAGATCTTTCATTCAATGATTGTACGCTTTTTCTTGTTCCTGACGATTTATGAGGGGAATATAGACACTGGTTAGTCACTGAGCCATTTGCTGAGTACCTACTATGAACCAGGCACTGTGTTAGGCACTGCTGCTTATTATCATGATTTGGAATCTCTAAGGATGAGTTACGTTTCTGAATATAGCCGTACAGTTGAGAAGGCCATTTGCAGTTCCAGATTTGTGTGTGTGTGTGTGTGTGTGTGACTTGAATTTTATGCTTTATGAGGCTGGGTTACAGAACTGTATCATTTAACTGCTAAGTTTAGCTGACTATTTGTTTAGCCTCTGAACCTCAATGTGGCTCTTGTGTTCTCTACTCATATGAGGTACAAAGGCAGTTAAAAGTGTTTCTTTGTTAGACGTAGCCGTAAGTGAAAGAGAAAACATTAGTAAAAGTTGAAAAAGCAGATAACTTGTGGTGTGTGGACGTGCACAGGAAATAAGCTACTCTTAAAGGAAATATGATTTAGGAGATAGCCAGAAGCTTGCACAAACACTTCTGTCGTTTGAGAAGTTAGAAATTGTCTTCTGCATATAATACATTTTAGGCACATTTTATTAAAAACTGTTCCTACAGAAACAATTGTGATTAAATGATTTGTGTTTCTGTGATCTGAAGCCTTTTTAAAATCTAGAACACTGAATGTTGTACCATGAGTGACTGAAGAGTTGTTAGAGGTGGTTTTTGTTGTTGTTGGTTTGTTGGGTAGACTAGCTGAAACCTTTGAAGCAAATGTGGGTACCCTGCACATACATAGCATGGGTGTGTTTGCTGTCGATGCTCATTAATTGGAAGGACACAGCTAGTCCTACTATGATGCAAGCACATAGGATTTGAAGTATGATTTTGAGTCCTGGCTCTCTTCCTAATTGACTGTCACCTTTGGGAAGTCACCTAAATCTCAGATCCTCATTTTCTTATCTGCAAAATTGTAAGATGTTGGCCACAGAATTTTGTAAAAACCAAACAACCTTTGGATGGAAAGGTACTTTATAAACATAAAAGTGCTTTTCCAATGGAAATTTATTATTTTGCCATACTAATAAAAAGAGGGGAATTGCATTCATTCATTCACCCATCCATTAACAGTTTCTGACTACCTGCCATGATCTAGGCATTGGTCTCAGTGCTGGAATTATTAAATAAACAAAACCTGGTTTCTGTGTTGTAGCAGTTTACAGACCAGTGGAGATGGTAGTCAAGATCATGGCTAATTCAATCAATGCTCTGCTGGAGCTGGCTCATTCTGGCTCACAAGAACCAACTGCTAAATTTTCAGGAATTCTGCAAGTGGGTTGTTAAACACAGCGTCATTAAGAATCAAGTTATAGGGGCTGGCCCTGTGGCCGAGTGGTTAAGTTTGCGTGCTCTGCTGCAGGCAGCCCAGTGTTTCGTTGGTTCGAATCCTGGGCGCGGACATAGCACCGCTCATCAAACCACGCTGAGGCAGCGTCCCACATGCCGCAACTAGAAGGACCCACAACGAAGAATATACAACTATGTACTGGGGGGCTTTGGGGAGAAAACGGAAAAAATAAAATCTTTAAAAAAAAAAAGAATCAAGTTATATAGTTGACTCCTGTTATTCATGGATTCTGTATTTGTGAATTTGCTTACTTGCTAAAATTTACTTGTAAGCCCCAAATCAATACTTGGGGCACTTTTGCTGTCATTTACAGACATACGCATGTTCAGAGTTGTGAAAAGTTCGAGTTGCCCGATGTGCACGATTCCAGCTGAGGTTGAACAAGGCCTTCTTGTTCCAGCTCTCATTCTGCAAACAAGTGTCCTTTACGTGGTATATTTAGTGCTAGGTTTTTCACATGTTTTTGTGCTTTTTGTGGGTGATTTCACTGCTTAAAATGGCTCCTAGGTGTAGTGCTGAAGTGCTGTCTAGTGTTCCTAAGCACAAAAAGGCTGTGAGGTGCTTTATGAAGAAAATACATGTGTCAGATAAGCTTCATTCAGGCATGAGTTACAGTGCTGGTGGCCATGAGTTGTATGTTAATGAATCAGCAATAAACATTAAATAAGATCTTTAAATCGAAACACACATAAAACAAGGTTGTGTATTGATTGGTTGACAAAATATTGTGAGCAGGGGCTTGCAGGAACCTAACCCTGTGTTTCCTCTAGAAGCGATAATTCAGTATTTGTTAATTCAGTGTTTGCATCAACTTTATGGAACATAAATATCATGAATAACGAGCATTGACTACGTACACTTACAATAAAATAAATGATATTACACGAAAGGTAATAAATACTCAAAACTCCTCACTTCCTAATATTTTGCTACATGTGACTATTATCTATGTTCTTGAGGTTATTTATGCATACCCTATCTGTATAGTAGAAATTCTATACAATTGAGGGTGCTACTGTGCATTCAAGCTACTGTGCTTTCCGAGGCCCCATGTTCTGTGATATCAAGTTGGTAGTTTGATGTTGGCCATGGTGGGAGTATTTACACCATGGGAACTGGCAAATACTACAAATCAAGGTTCTCCCTAGTCTCCAGCCAGTTGTTAAACATTTAGCAGTACACAACTGCCTTCAACTTTCTTTAGGAGCCTGACCTTGGGCTACTGGTGCCAACTTTCAGACACTAGGAGAGAGCCCAACATTATTGGGAGTTTATCTCCCCCTACCTCCACTCCAGGTCCGTTAGCCAATGATTGACCAGCGCTCTCATGCCTCAAAGTGGGATTTACCTTCCAGAGTTCCCCATGAGATCCACAAGAGCTGAGATCCCCAGATGCCTGAGATCATACCTTTGTTAGGCTTCCTTCCCTTCCCTGCTTCCCTCTCATCCTTACTGATTTCTCTTGGGAGCTCTTCCTTGCTAAATCACTTGCACATAAACCTGAACCTCAGAGGCCCCATCTAAGACAGTACTCCAGTAAATCTGAGAAGAAAGTCACAGCATCAGCAATGGGTGTGTAGGTATCTCAGATTGGCCCTGAAGATCTACTGGTAGATCTTGATTTTCTGGTTCTAACTCCTTCTTAGGAAGGCATTGCTTTCTAATTTTATCCTTCAATTTATCCTTAAACAGGTGTGAATTGAAAGCTCTTCAGGTTTTGCACTTGCAACTTATGTGCTTAATGCATTCACATTTTGATAAAATACAAAGGATTACTGGAGTGTCCTTTACTCAGCCCAGCTTGTTGGTGGGTTTGCCTCTGCTGAGCTCAGCTAGTGGCCTTGAACTCTGACATGCAATAATAAATCAAGCTGTCGTCAAGTTCTTCTTAGCCTATTGAGAAACAAAATCCCTGTAAGCAATGAAGCAATAACTTCCTTTGAAATTCTAATTTGTTTTACTGTGATAAAAAAAAAATGTGATAAGCAGTCAAGAAGCCCCCTGTGCTGTTGTATACAACTGGAATAGGATTTTCTAAATAGTTTATTTTCAAATTATTCTTGCTATAGAGTTAGCAAGTACCCAGTTCAGATGCACGGTCTAGGTAATTGTGCAGTAATTAAATGCTTGCTTGGGAAAACAATTTTAGATCACTGAATTGCTTTATTGCATTTTGAAAGGCTGAAAGGGGCATTCAATCAGGTAGAGCTTGTGTGTTTGTCTTCTAAACTAGACTTGTCATAAATTATTCACATGGGCAAAGACTGAATTTGAAAAGGAAGAAACTCGGGGCATAGGGCAATTATTGCTCCAACAGTCGTTGTAGAGTTCAGTTGGCCTCATAAAAGAGGCCTGTCTTGGAGATTCACAGTGAGGTGTTGAGGGTAATGAAGAAGTGTCTCCTTAGCAAATCTGATTTTAAGCTGAGACCATTCCCTGACTTGCTTGCTCTCCTGGATGCTGTCCCAGCTCAAGAAGTGTTGAAGAAAGGGTTTCTATCTTCTTCTGTTTAATTGCATAGTTTAGAGGAAAGTATAAAAATATGATTTCACAAAGTACGACATACATGAGAGAAATATTAGTATAAACATTGGGCATCACATGTAATCACTGCATACAAGAGAAATGCTTCACTGAGGCTTCTAAACATATTATTTTGCATTTGCCATGGAATTTTTTTTATTGAGGAATAACTTACCTACAGTAAAATGCAGAAATCTGAAGTGTATGGTTTGATGAAATTTTTATCAAAAATTATTAGCTACCATCCAACTAAAGGTATAGAACAATTCCATCACCCTGGAAAGTTCCCTCATGCTCCTTTCCAAATAACACCCTCTCCCAGAGGTAACCACTGTTCTGATTTCTACCACTATAGTTTCACCTATTCAAAATTCATATAAATAGATGTACTGTTTTTTTGTCTGGCTTCTTTTGCTTCCATAATACATTTGAGATCGTTGCAGTGTACATCAACAGTTCATTCCTTTTTATTGCTAGGAAGTACCCAATTGTGTAGATGTACCACAGTTTGTTTATCCAATCTCTTGTTGCTAAAGTTTTCCACAGTTTTTGCTTACTACGAGAAAGGCTGATAAAAACATTCTTATATAGGTATTTTTGTGGACAATGCACAAAACATGGGTGTTTGGCTACTTATTTCTTTTGGATATATACCCAAGAGTAGCACTGCTGGGTCTGTCTGTGAAATTTACAGAGAAAAATAAGCAAAAATTGATACCAATTGGAAGGGTACAGGAAAAGTGATTATCTCTCAAATATCTGTTCTTGGCAAGGTGAGGATGAAACCTCGTACTGCCTGATGGCAATGTTTCAGCATTTAGACTTGGAATATCTCACGTTATGGCTTAACCATGGGGAACTAGAGAAATGGAATTCAGATTCTTTCTTGGTGAGATGAATATGGGCACTCTGTGTCTGAATGGATGGAAGTGTTTAGGAGCCCTCGCAAAGGAATGCTTAGCACCTTGGAAGTTGGGTTAACTTGGGAGTCATTACCTGGAAACAGGACAGTTTGGTTCAGCTTGAAATCACTCATGGCCAAAGATAAACTGTTAGAGGAAGTGATCCAAGCAGGATGGATTATGAGACCTCAGTGCAACCAAACAGCCATGGGGCCACCAGAATTGGCTTAGTTGGTCTCGAGGCGATCACATTCGAGATTTATTCTTTGCTATCAACCCTCTTATAATGGAACTGGGCTGCAGACCAGCCTAACCACAGAATACAGGGCTGGTAGACTTGTAAAGGGGTTATGGCGCCCCCTGGGGGACACTGAAATGTTCCTCCTGTAGACCTAACTTCCTGAGGTCGAGTTGGAGTTGTGTTGAGTAATGTCTCAGACACCATTACTTCAGTAATTCTCTTCAAAGGTTTCAAAATAAATTTAAAGTATGTCAGAGTTTTATTGGGAAAAAATTCAGGGGAGGCTTAACAGGAATATATATAATGTTTAAGCTCTCGCAAGAAGAGAGAAGGAATCCTTTTATTTCTTGTAGAAGGGTGTCACGTGATTGGATAATTTCTAATTTTTGTTTTGTTAATGAAGATGGTAGGATAAGATGACAACTTCATTTTCATAGTTCTGCAGGCAAAATGTCTCTACAAGATGGGTGTGAGCCTTTTGTGTCTTGCTTGCTCAGGGTGTAAAATGAGCGATTCTGAACCCACGCCAGTACCACCCTTCCAGTGAGCATTTGGAAGTGTGTGGGAGCATTTTTGATTGTCACAGTGACTGGGGGGCGTGCTACTTCCATTTGCTGAGGTGGGGGAGGGAGAGAAAATGTCTAGCACGAGGGAGAGTTGTACCATTTAAAATGCCAATACAGCCCCTGTTTAGAAATACTTTTTTTTCCCCTCAGGCGATCTGGAGACGTTTATATGCAGTTCTTATTCAGAAGGTTTAACAACACAAACAAAATATGTCAAGCAAGTGAAAGTTAGCAGACTTAAGGAGCTTACTGAGACAGAAGGGGTTGAGTCAAGTCTGTTTTTGGACATTTCAAGTATACGATCACTTTGCTCAAAGCAGAAAGGGGGCAGCGCTCGGCACTGACCTTAAATGGGATATGGAGGTGGGGAAATTTGTTTTCCAGGCTCCCCAGCATTTCTCTCTTCATTCTCCTCCAAACTTTCACTGATCCTGCTCTTCTTCTCCCATGCTTCTTGGGATAAGGAAGCAGCTGATAAATTCATTAAGTTGCTAGAGTTTTGATATCCCAGCAGGCTATCAAGAAAGGAAGAAGCTCAAATGCTGGAATTTCAGACGTAGGGGAGGAAGGTAGGTGTTTTTGGCTGTGAGATCTTTCTAGAACTTCTTAAATTACTCCTCGGCAAATAACTTATTTTTCTGTGAGGCTGACTTTAGATGTGGAAACTAAAGTATTAGAATTTGCTGTAACCATGGCAAAGAGAGTGAAGGAGGGACTGAATACCTTTGTCAGTTTATTGGCATATGATTGAGTTGAACATGACTCTTTTGAAGTATAAACTTTAGAATGTGCCATATACTTTGTAAATTTTAAAGTACTATGCAATTTGATGTATTTTTATTATACTAAATCTTTCTTGTATTTCTCATAGCACTTATCTCAGAAACTTACACAAAATAGCCATTCAGTAAATGTGCCCCAGATGAAACAAATGATTAGGCATAAGGTGTTGCAGTGGAGATCACAGAATAAGGTCTCCTGTTGCCATATTTGTTGATGGGTTGACATGCTTCAACTTGGATGGAATTGCCCACTGAGAAGGAAATCTTGCCACAGTATTCTTTTTGTTTCCATTAGCCATTTCCTGGGAGGGAAGTCTCGCTTTTCCTTTGTGAATAGGATTGATGATAGCTTTCTACGAGGCTTCTAAATGACATGGAGTTATTCTGTATCTATTTAGTATATGAAGGAAGGGTTGGGGGACCACCAGTAGCGTCATTATTATCCAGTGCCCGAGCCAACTAGTGACCGTGAGAATCTAATTACAAGACCCTGGGATTGTTGGACCCAAGATTCTAGGATCAGAATGTTAGGGATATCCTGATCACCTTCTTCCTTGATTGGGAGAGAATAAACAATGACAAGGTCTTCAATATCTACTTCCACTTATTGAGCAACTCTCATGCTAGCCTCTATGCTACGCATCAGGGACATGAGGTTGAGTATGACACAGTCACTGCCTCAATGGTGCTCACAGTCTAGGAAGGCTGTTGGCCAGGGGGTCTGAACCTTGGTTGCAGATTACAGTCATCTGGAGAACTTGAAAAAAATCCCCATACTCAAGTTGCACCCCCAGTTCAATAAAATCAGAATTTCTGTGGATGGAACCTGGACTTCACATCTTTTAAAGCTCCTTAGGTGATTCCAAAGTGCAGCTGAGGTTGAGAAACATTAGGGAAGGTAGAAAGAGACAAATCTGTAAAGGGAAATTTTAGAATATAACGTGGAAAGTGTTATGTAGAGGCAGAAACAAAGCAGGGCGGGAGAAGCACGGAGGAGGAGAAACTAACCCTTACACCCAAGAGAGGCTCTCTATGCCATCAGCAGAATTAGAAGAGCACTAACAAATGGCGAACTCTGCAAGCAAGAATGAGGGTGGTATGCAAATCATTTTCTGATGGAACAAAGTTCCCTTTGCATATTAATCTTTATTGGTGATTTTGGGGGGGGGGGTTGAAAATGAGTTGATAATTTGTGCAGTGCACTTCCCACTCCTTTCTTCTTCTTGCCCTCCTGCTCTTTCTTTATTACAACCTCCGGCACATACATGGTACACTGAATGCTAAGCATGGGTTAGTGGTTGCTAATATAGTAAAATAAAAAGGGTAAATGAAAGCTTACTGTTTCTCTCTGCTTGTGAGAAAGCATATTAATACAGTATGTGGTGTAGTCATGTGGCTAAGACTAAACCTGAAAATAATAATTAAAAAGACCTATTTAGTGTATTAACTTGCTAGCTCTAAATACATTAACTATGATCCTTGTAACACCTAAGAAAAGTGTTATCTCTGGTTAGTGAATGAGGAAACTGAGGCCCAGAGAGGATAAGTAACTTGCTAAAGCCATATTCCTATTTGGTGGCAGATGTGTCATGTCAGTCTGACTTGAAAGTCCTGCTTCCCATTTTGCATTTGAGCTTGTTGTATCTGCCAAATGACTTAGTTGAGGTGAGAATGTTCATGTATTTATGGTATACATCTCAATATCACACTGTGACAATGGAGTGGGTAATTAATTTAGTGTTTTTACCAACACCACTACCACCACGGTCATCACTGAGTGTATGGATCTGTTGGATGAACTCTTGAATAAATCTCAATGGAAGGGGGAGATATCTTGTAAGGAGAAGTGATTTGAGGGTTCACTGGGCCATGAGATTATAAAAATAATGAATTTCAAAGTATCTCACTGAATTTTTAGTGAAAAAAACCCCACAGGACAGAATGTAATTGTGCATTGTAGAGGAACAAACTTCCAGAAAGTGAAAAAATTTGGCTACAAAGTAACTGTACTAACCTCCTAGGAGAGACTCATTGCCTGTAGAGATCATTGCCACAAGATCATTAAAGTGATCTGAGCTTATGAAAAATAAAAACAGAACAAAAAACAACCTAAACTCTAAAAAGCAAACAAACCAACAAAACAACAGAAGCCAAGTGCTATGGACCGAGTGTTTGTGTCCCCCTCCTACAGATTCACATGTTGAAACCTAACCCCCAAGGCCATGGTCTTAGGAGGTGGGGCCTTTGGGAGGTGACTGGGTCATGAGGATGGAGCCCTTATGAATGGGATTTGTGCCCTTATGAAATAGATCCCTGAGAGCTCCCTCACCCCTTGTGCCACGTGAAGACGCAGTGAGAGGACGCCTGTGTATGAACCAGGAAGCAGGCCCTCACCAGACACAGAATCTGCCAGTGCCTTGATCTTGGACTTCTCAGCCTCCAGAACTGTGACAGAGAAATTTCTGTTGTTTCTGAGTCGCCCCGTCTATGGTAATCTGTTATAGCAGCCCAAACAGACTAAGATACCTAGAGATTACCCCATTTTCCCTTCTCTCTTGAAGAAAACTAGTGAATCTAGTTTTTAAAGCTATGTTTTAAATCCTTGTAGTGGAGTAATATTTAGATAGTAACCCCTGTGTTATTCATCCATGGGAATTCACACTTACCTCTCTCTTTCTTGCACCATTCAGGCAGCAGTGAAACCTTTCTGTACAGATTTCTCACAAGGTAGGATGGTTAAAGCAGGAAAAGAGAAAGACATGACACCTCACAGCTTTTGAGTTTCTAAATAGATTCAGAGAAAAGACTGAGCTTCACCAGCATAGTTTTTACCACAAGCAGAGCTAAAATTTATGCTACAAACCAGTAATTCTCAAGCTTCTTCTAGCATCAGCATTCCCTGGTGGGGGGGGGGGGGGGCGGTTAAAGCCTACTAGTACCTGGACTTCATCTGGCAAAGACAGTTAATTGATTTTTGGTGGGTGTTTACACACACACACACACACACACACACACACACACATATATATTTAAACTGCTCAGATAACGCTAATGTGCAACCAGGGCAAGGAATCAATGTCTTAAAACACTTATTCCCAAACTTTGTTGCATGTTAGAATCACCTGGAGAGCTTTTAAAATCCCCAATGCCAAGGTTGCACCCACACCAATGAAATTAGAATGTGTGGAGGTGGGAGTTAGGTGCTTTAAACAGTAGATTTGGGAAGAATTCCTGATGAGAGCTCTACTGCATTATACTTAGAAGTTTCCACAGGTTGGCAAGTGGGAGGAGAGATAAAAAGGAGAGAGCAGCTTAGACATTGGTGCGTCCTTGAGAAGGGGCTCTGTGACCCCTGCATCCCTGATCCCCATCAAGTTGTGAAGTGGGTATGGGCAGTGCTGGTAAATGTTTAACAGATGGCTATCCAAGAAAAAAAAGCCCTGATGTGTATGTAGTGTTTGCTATTTTCTGTGGTATGAATACTCCCACCATGCATGGCCAATTTCAAGTTACCAACACTACATCATTGATTGTGGAGCTGGAAAGGGATATCTAATTGGCTCTAGTAAGTCCATATGAGCTGGCTCCAGCATGCCGCTGGGTATGAGCATGATAAATCCCTCACACAAGTTTGAGAATCTGAGGGCAGAAAGTCTTGCGCTTTATTTCTAGTCTTGAACCAGGAAAGAGATGAAAGAGCTTAAGGTTCCCCATAATGTGTCATCTAGAGTGGAAATGGGGGCACATCAAGGAGGGTTTAGGTAGCAAGGGCATGAGACCACCTCCCATGTCTCTTGTCACTTCCTAGTGGTATAAGAGAAGATGCAGATTCTCCTGGACCCCTGAGAGCATTATGGAAGTGGTGAACATGGGCTGGAAGAGCTCAAGTGGCCTTGAGGTTAGGATGAGAAAGCCGTGGAGAGTTTTGAATGGTTGGCTACTGATGGGCACACAGAAATGAGTTACAGGTTACAAACGTGGAGGGTGCCAGTGAGGACAAAAGCCAGTAACAATTGGGAATCAGATACCTTCTCTTGAAGCCATGATACTACTAACTTCTATGAGCCGTAATCAGAGAAGTGACAGAAAGGCCTGAGGAAATAGAAAAGGTGGCAGCTGATGATCATTGCAGTAATTAAAGGTTATTACAGGGGATACAGCCAGAATCCCTCTCTTTATTTCTTGGCAGACGCCAAAAAGGAAAACAAAACCTGATTTTAGGCTCATCTTGTTAGAGCTATTGAAATGATGTAGTAGGATATTCTTCTCCTTTCTTGCTTCTGGAAGAAATAACTGGCAATATTTTGCAAATTTACTTGGACAAACAGCAGCATGCTTCTAGTTCATTGTGGCAATCTAAAGGTTGATGTGAGAAGGGCAAGATGGAACACCCTATAAACGTGCACGTGCAAACATATCACTTAGAATAAGAGTGTCATGGGAGGCTTTTTGCTCTCTCTCTGGGATGTGCATTGCTGAATCTTTCCTCTGCCATTTGTAGATGCCCAGTGGATAGTACTCACTGAGTTCCTGGGGGTGTTTAAACTAGGGCTGGCCTTGTGCACTGTGAGTCTCACATACTGTCAGTGTTAGGAGCAATTAGGAGAGGCTGAACAGCAGAAAGAACACCAGAGTGAGGAGCAACAGATCTAAATTCTCATCCTGGCTCCATCTCAGCTGTGTGATCATGAGCAAATCTGTTTTTGTAAATAAAATTTTATTGGCACACAGCCATGCCCATTCATTTACTTATTATCTATTGCTGTTTTCACGCTCTAACGGCAGAGTTGAGTAGTTGCAGCCAAGATGCTCTGGCCTGTAAAGCTGAAGATATTTACCATCTGGCCCTGTACAGAAAAGTTTGCTGACCCCTGGTCCAAATTAATGGAATTATAGTCTACTCACTTATTTAGGCCTCAAACAGGAGTCACCCCTGATTCCTCTCTTTCTCTCATACTTCCATCCCAATTCTACAGTAATTCTTTCAGTTTTCTCTTAAAAAAAATATTGTGATGTCTTCTCATCACCACCACTGATCCAAGTCAAAATTATCTCTTTTTCCACCATCATCTCTAGCCTGGACCACGATCCCTTCTTTCACTCCTGTCCTGTTTACAATCTGTTCTCAACATAGCAGGTGGAGTGATCCTTTAAAAATGCCAGTCAGATGATGTCATCCCCTTGTCCAAGATCCACAATGGTTTCCCATTGCATTTAGAATGCAATTGAGAATTCACATAACGGCTTCTGAGGCCCTACATTTTTCCGCCTGCCCCCAGCCCATCCCCACCATGTGATTGACCTCACCTCCTTCCACTCTTCCCTTCCTTCTCTATGCTCAGCCACACTGACCTTCCTGCTGCTTAACTCACCAAGCATGTTCTTGCTTCAGAGCCTTTGCACTTGCCGTTCCCTGTAACTGGAATATACTTGCTCTGGATATCCATGAGCTAACTCCCTCGCTGCCTTCAGGCATCTGCTTGAATGGCATCCTAGAGGACTTTGACTGCTTTATCTACAATAGCACTCCATCCCTATCCCTAACCCCGCCTTTTCTTCAGAGCAGTTATCTATTTGGTCATTGTCCACTTCTCTCATTAGAATGCAACTCTAGATACTGTATCCCAAGCACAGTGTTCAATAAATATTTGTCGAATGAATCTGTTGAGTGAATGGGCCTCAGTTTCCTCATGTGTAAAATCAATGAGAGGGCCATCTGGCCAGAGCATCTGTTACTGAACTGGTTGCCAGGATTGTTTCCACTGATCTAAGTGGGCATCCCTTTCTTCCTTATGTCAGTCCCTCCCAAAGCCTGTGGGTGGAAGGCAGTCTTCCTTTTCTTTGATCAAGAGTATCTGAGACCCGATGCTTGCTTGCTGGAACTTCAAAACAAGCTCTCTTTTCACAAGGGGTCACCCCAGTAATGCCTTTTCTGCCTACTTCTTATAAGTATTATGGAAATTAAATAGAATAATAATTTGAACCCCTAATGTTCTATGTAAGTGGAAAGAAATAAAGAAAATGTAACACGATGAGGGCTGGCTCTAGAATCACACATGATCCCCGTTTCCTCTTGCCTTGCCCCACCCCCCAGGACTAATTTAACAGGCTAAGTAAGACACAAAACAGAAGTTTAACACAAAACAGAGCAGCCTCAGGAATTGAGGTCAATAAAATATTTGTTAAAATGGTGGAAAAAAAATCAATTAAAGAAAAGAAAACGCAAATATTTCTAGCTTCAAGTTGTGACTAATCCCCCTACCCTACTGGGCTCTAGGACTGGAAAAAAAAAACCTTTCCCCTAAAAAACTCCACTTTAATCATTTTAGGATTCTTATAAAATAAGTTACTGGTTATTTAGACACAAGTAGTAGTAATCCAAAAGCCTAGAATTCTCATCAGCCGTTGAGACTACTGGAACACTAAATTCACATCTAAGTTCTTAATCACTCAAAGAGAACTTTGACCTGTTCCTTAGCAGTCTCATTTCCCAGATGAACCTGGTGGTAATGATGAGGGCTTGTCTCCAGGCTTTGCAGGAGAGCCAAAGCGGCAACTGAGTCAAAATTTGGTGTATTTTCAACCGAGCTCTCTGGCTTTCGGTGAGCGCAGGCAGCTAATCATTTAACTCAGGCATTTTTCACCCAGGCAACAGTAATGTACGTTTTGGATCATATTTTTTGGCTTTAAATCTGTCCTAATGAGAAGAAAAGACTGAGTATTTTGAGTATCTAATGGGACAGAGCTGACTGAAAGCTATTTTCAGTTCTCTTGTGAGGTGAGCTGTATTCAGAAACAATGAAGAGACATCAGTGAGAATTAAAATGCCACTTCTTTGATAGATACGGTAACTAAAAAGACCAAGACTTGTGGCCTTCTGAGTGTCCCTGGGTCCCTAGTTTTTCAGAGCCTTGGCTTTTGCTGCCTTCTGGCTAGGAAATGATACAAATCCATATGCGGAATGATCATGGGACAGGCACCAGTGAAAAATCGTGGTCAAATGTGATCCTGTTTTCATCTTGACCTTCATAGCATGGTGATGAAGTGCATGGGCTGTGGAATCAGACACGCGCATTAAATCTTGCTCTGCCACTTACTAACTTTATAAATTTACACGAGGTATTTGATTTCCCTAAGCTTCAGTTTTCTAATCCGTAGAATGGGGGATAATTAAAGTTATCTAATTTATAAAATTATTTTAGGATTAAATTAGATAATGGCATGCAAAGTACTTAGTCCAGTGACGTGCACATGATAAACACTTGATGAATGTGAATCATAATAATATTTTCCTTTTGAATTTAGGATGAGAGGATTGCCCAGTGTATTCGTTTCCTAGGACTATTGTAACAAAGCACCGTAAGCTCAGTGGCTTAAAACAACAGAACTTCATTCTTGCACAATTCTGGGGGCTGGAGGTCTGAAATCAAGGTGTGGGCAAGACTCTGAAGGCTCTAAAGGAGGACCCTTTCTTGCCCCTTCCTAGCTTCTGGGGGTTGCTGAGCTTGTAGACATATCACTCCAATATCTATCCCCATCTTTACATGGTGTTCTCCCTGTGTGTCTGTGTCCAAATTTCCCTTTTCATAAGGACACCAGTCATAATGGATTTAGGACTCACCCTGCTCCAGTTCATCTTAACTTGATTACGTTTGCAAAGACCCTATTTCCAAAAAAGGTTGCATTCTGAGGTTCTAGGTGGACAGGAACTTTGTGGGGGACACTATTTAAACCAGTACACCCAGCTTGGGAAAGTACAAAGTCCTGGAAAACATTCAGAGGGCACTTGCAGAGCTCACTCTGGACTCAGCAGAACTTGAGAAGGAAAGGGATGTGTCAGAAATGAGTCATAGAGGGCACTGTCTCTCCTCCTCCCCCCAAGAGAATTGTGCATGTTCAGTGGGTGACTGCTTCACCCTATGCTGAGTACAATACATTCTGACCAGACTCCTCCTGCTCAACTCCAGAGTTGGCAATTGGGAACGGCTAGGAGCAGTTTTAAGGCAGTTATAAACTAGAGGCTGAGTTTTGTGGGCTCATGGGTTGGGTCTCAATCCATTTTGGGATAGAATGGGGGCACATAAGTGCACCGGAAGCTGGAGGCAGAAGCAATTGACATCCCTGTCACAACATTGGTCAATGGTTTCCCATGTAACAAGATACAAGCACCACAACCATGCTTCTCAAACTGCAGTGTGCAGAGGAATCTCCAGGGGATCTTGGTGAAATGTAGACTGATTCTGTAGGTCTGGGGTGGTGATGAAAACCCTGCATTTCTAACGGGCTCCCAGATGATTCCAATGTTGCTAGGCCATAGACCACACTTAGTTCTAGGCTTGGCTTGTGCTGCACACCATTCTAAATAAGCTACTGAGTATGCATCTTTAAAAATTATCTCGGGCAAAACAACATTGTCACACTTACAATTATGCTCAATACGATTTAACATCCAGTCAATATTCAAATTTCCCTGTTTCTAAAATGTCCTTTAATGAATCAGAATCCACTCTAAGACCACCCATTGCATGTGGTTATTTCCTTTAAGTCTCTTTTATTCCCAAACAGTCTCTTTTTCACGACCTTGACTTAGTGATGGGCAAGTCACCCATAAAAATATTTCACTTTCTGGATTTGTGTGGCTGCTTCCTTGTGGTTTCACTTTGCTGTATATAGCTGTATTTCCTGTAAACTGGAAGTTGGCTCTAAAAGCTTGATGGGTACACATTAAATATTTGCTGGTAGAATTCATCACAGATGATGGGTACATTATACTGCATCGCATCGGGTGACACATGATAACTGCTTAATCTACCATTGATGATACAAAGACTTAGCCCCGGATTATGGTGATGACAGCTTGATCCCTCTGCCATGCACTTCAGTTCTACTCCTCAAGACTAGAAGTTGAAGATGGCTTGGTTTTTCTTCGGCACCATGTAAATGCCTCGTTCCTCATCAACCATTCCCATAAGTTTTTTTTCCTAACACCAATTGATAATCCTTGCCCGAATCAATAATTTCTTTGGGGGCTGCAAAAAGATGATTGTATAATTCTAACGTTCCTTTTACATGTATTAACTGGCATTGTTCTAGAAGGAAGAGCTGTCTTTTATCAATTAGGTCTATTTGGCTACCTTTCCAGGATAAAGACTTTTTTCCTTTAATCACCAACTTTCAAGGCAAGAAGTTGGTTTAAGAGCCTCCTCAAATGGTGCCAAATGGTTTTTTTCTGGCTTTCTCTCTTTTGATATATGGATGTCCATAGATTCAATACATTTCAAATAACTACATTGTTCTTTTTGATGCTCATTTGTTACAACTTTGGCCAGTAGGAGGGGCACTTTCAAGCTGGCTCCTGTGTTCTTTTGACATGACTCAATCTTCAAAAGCTCTCTTTCTTTCTTGCCTACAAGGTGTCTCAGACTATAATTTCACCTTTTCTGCCCCAAGCCTGGAATCGGCCATTTCTCCAAGGAGCCCTGGTTCTTTTGAGTGAGAAGTGGGTATTGGAGGGAAAAAAAAGTGCTTCAAGATTATGTATTATGATTGGGGTGACATCACTCCTAGGGCATTTTAATGCATTTTAATTATATATGTGTGTACATTTTTTTTTTACAAATGAATTCATATTGATATATCCAATTAACTTAAACATCACTGTTTTTACTTAATTTCTTTGATTTTATAATTCTCTTACTTTGAAAATCTTAACATATTTTCTTACGATATTAAAAATAGTTTGAGTAAGAATACCACTATTATGTATAACAATAACATGACTGAATGATTTAAATTTTCTTTATGACTCTTTATGACCTCAGATAAAATTTCTCCCTTAGACTTAGGTCCTTAAGATTAAGAACTGAGTCTCGCTTAGGTATTAGAAACTCAGTAAATGCTATTTGAATGAATAGTTTGTTGAGTAAATAAACAGTTCCAATTCCTAAATATTCCATACAACAGAACAAAACTGTTGGGGACATAGGTAAGTTATCAAGTGGATTTTTAAAGTCATGTTTATTTGGTAAGCAATCCGGAGCTATTTGAAGTCCATAAGTCTGTCTTTGTAAAATTTTCATTTCCCATTTCAAATATATTGATGTAATCTAAGAAGATGTAGTTAATGTATAATAACTTATACAGAGTCCTGAATTTGGACTGAATCCTCCTTAATAAGATTGTGGATTAAAACTGTTTTCTTCCTCTTTTCTGTTCCCATTAAAAGGCATGAGGAAAAGAACAAGGAATCATGGGAGATTGTGAAAGACTAGAGCAGGGTTTGCCCCATGAAAGCATGAGGCATTGTGAATGATGCCCAGCCTGCATATGCTTCAGTTATCCATTTTTAACTTCATAAATGAGTTCTTATCTTAATCCTTCTCTCAAAAGAAGCTCAAGCATTTAATCATTGGCCTTTTGTAGAAATATTAGCTTTCCTGCGATAAGAAGGAAGGAGACATAGCCCTAAGGAAAAAGGATCTCCAGGAGTCCTTCTGAGATTATTAGGGGGTCAGAGATTTTTCTTCCTATTCTATAAGGGGTCAATAATCTAGAAATTGTTTTTTATTTTACTCTGCTCTGAGTCAGGAAAGGCTCTCATAGTCATATCACTCGTTTCATTTAGCAATAAGGTTTAAGAAAGGAAAGCCAGTTTAAACATGTAATTTAACTCTCTGTTCCTGACAATAACCAATGGGTGGAATTTATTCATCACACATCAATACTTCTAACTCATAACAGGAAGCTTACCAAAGACAGTCATTTGAGAATTAAAGAGTCTATACATGCTGACAGAACAAGTGGCTTGAAGCGTTTTTTGTCAATTTGTCATTGACCGAATGGTTCTTTTTAAAATCTTCTACTCGGCAGGAGAAAATAGGGAGATGTGAAAAAGAAATTCTTCGTGGAGTCAATATAGAAGCTCTTTCACATTGGGATGTTATCAGCGGATTTACTGGGCTTGAGACATCCATCCTTCTCTCGAAATTCCAACTCTCTTTGCTTCCTTTATAAGCATAACCTCGGGTCAGGAGCTGTGCGGCTAATTGGAGAATAAGAATTCATTTTATGTATCCCGGCACAAATGTCAGAGCCTGACCAGGATAAAAATACCCCTTGCATTTTTTTTTAACAATGTCTTTATTGTGTCTCAGGGTTGTTGCTCTTTAAGTACATTGCTTGCCAAAGGCAGGAACTCTGCCTATTTCTCATGCTTTCAGAGTCCTTAGCATGATGGTAGGTAATGTAGCTGATTTTCAGGGGCTCAAAGGTTCAAAAGTGAGAAGCATCTCTCAAAATGGAAAGGCAGAGAGAGAAAGTGCTACCTTCTTTCCTCCAGACGATTGTCCACTCAAGGTGGGATTCCTTGTCTCTAGAAGTCTTTCTCGAGAAACTCCTACAGTGAGATCTGGAGATAGCCTACTGAGAAGAATCCGGCCCTTCACTCTGTGTATTGTGACCATATCTTCTGAACTAAAAGTCAGCACTGGATCCGGCAAGATGATAAAATATTTGAAATTGGGACTACTCTAGAAATCATCCACATGTGGCTGCCATACCTTGATGTCTTCAGAAAATCCACACTTGACTTGTGTTTGATGTCATCTGGATATCACATTCTTTGAGTCTCCCAAAAGGAAGTTGGGTTTTTGATTTGAGGGTTAACCACCATCATACAGAATTTGCAATAAGTGGAATATGTACATCTGTAGTGCCCTTAGTTTTAGGGCTTTTTTTTTGGTATATTTGTCTTATATTTTCAGTTATATCTTAAACTTGTTGAGGGCAGGTCATTTAGGACCTGCCATAGAACCTAGAATGGTAGACTTATTGTTTGCTGATTTAATACATGTATTCCGCAGAGCCTACCCTACATCCTCAAATCCTCAGTGACCGAAATTGCTAGCCAGAACTGTGTTTTAGGTGATCATTCTCTTCTGATGTAACTTCACTATGACATAAATGCAAGCAGCTTATAGAGCTCATCATGTAAGGTGACTATTAAGTGCAGGCTGAAATGTTACCCTCTTTATAGGAAAGAGGCTCTGTACAGAAAATTAGGCCTTTGGGGCAGGTGGTCTTTGAATCAATGTCCTCGTCATCCCAAGTGCATGTATTGCTCTCATAATAATGCGTAGATGGAAGAAACAGGCTAGAGCTGTTAGTCATTCATTTCGTGCTTTAGGCACTTTAGAAATAGCAACAAATTGGGCCCTGTTAGTGCACAATTTTTCTAATAGGTGTTTGAAAATGTCAGATACAAGATGGAAGGCAAGGTGTGGTACACCTGCCTGCATTTATGCTCGACACCATTCATTGCTTTCTTTCTTTACAAGAAACTGAACAAGGAACCAAGACAGTGGCATCATGTACCTTTGTGCTGATGCTTTAAGCCTGGATGGGAGAGGAGATGAAAGAGAGATGGGAGTCAAATGTATGAAAAACCCAAGTGTCTGTGAGGCAAGAAAACAAGGTTTAGCATGTATAACAAGAATTCATTTGAGCATGAATGGCAACTGAATGTTTCTATTAAACCTTCACTGAAAGAGACGTGACTTAGGTTTACTTTGCCTTCTATTCCTTGTGTCTTGGAATATGCAGAGAATTTGCTGGTCTACTTTCAGGTTAATAGGAATTCGTCATTGCCCAACTGCAGATAGCTTCAGCTTTGAGAGAGTGAGCTGATAAGGACAAGAAAGGGGGTACAGAGGGAGCTTGGTGATTTCATTGGATCTGTTCAGATTCTGTTCTACAGTGAAAAAGCAAAGTGAAAATTAATAGATTTTCTGGCTATTACATTGAAAAGAAAAAAATTCATGCCTTTTAAACTTTGAGGAGGCATGAAAATACTCATCTTATCTGTCATTAGCTTTTGAAATAAGAAGTACTGTCCCTTCACGGAGGTGGCAATTTTGTTTTGCTTTGCCCTAAGCCGGGTGACGTTTCCATGGAAAACAGTGATTGATCTTTGTGTGATCTTGAGAGAGCAGCATGGGTTTTATTTGCCCCATAAAAACTACCAAATGTGGAAAACGTACTTAGCATATGTGGATAAGCATGCAGTCTTGCAGTGCCTTGGTTTTTGAGTCAGAGCAAGTGTATTTTTTTTTTAAGTGAGGAAGGTTGGCCCTGAGCTAATATCTATTGCCAATTTTTTTGCTTGAGGGAGATTGTCACTGAGCTAACATCTGTGCCAATCTTCCTCTATTTTGTAAGTGGGATGCTGCCATAGCATGGCTTGATGAGCAGTATGCAGGTCTGTGCCCGGGATCCGAAACCCACGAACCCCAGGCTGCCAAAGCAGAGTGCACAAACTTAACCACTACACCACCTGGCTGGCCCCAGAGCAACTATATTTAGTTTGCAGCTTCCTGTGGTGATCAACAGCTTCATTTGTGAAGTCAAGAAACTCAACCAGACCCCCAGCCACATCACACATGTGTTAGAAAAACCTCTAGTGAGTAAAAGTTATTTCAAGAAAAGGCGGTGTGTAAATTACGTAATGGAAAATTTCAAGTATTATTAGAACATTTAGAACAGGGTTTTTCAATCCTGGTGCTATTGACCTTTGGGGTCTGGTGATTTTTTGTTGTGGGGGCATCTTGTTCATTGTAGGATGTTTAGAAGCATCCCAGCCTCCACTCACTAGATGCCAGTAGCATACCCTCACTGAGTTGTAACAACCCAAAATGTCTCCAGACACTGCCAAGTGTCCTGTCAAGGGCATAACTGTCCCCAGTTGAGAACCACTGATTTAGAATTAGAAGTGGAAGAAACATATGCTCCCAAAGGCAGAAGACTCACCTGAGAGACAAAGTTCAAAAGCCTAGTTTAATTGATGATGATTATTTGTCTTTGTCAAAACCAGCCTCTTGTCAAAGGGTAAGTAAGTAGATGGATAATTTTCTTGCAAGGGCTGGGAATTGACAACAGGCTGCATGGATCATTTGGCAAAGCCAGGGCAGCATGTGGTTAGGCAGGTGATCTCGACGCTACCTCTGAAGGAGAGCCAACTCACCTCTCCTCTACACTCAAGGTGAAGAGCAATGCTCACTGTGGGAGTACTTAGGCGAACAAATTCTCTTCTCTCAGTTTGCTCATCTCCTACTCATTTTATTCAGCTCGCTCTTCTTCCCAGCCTCTATTTCTTGAAGAACTCAAATTGAGGGCTGTGTAATTGGCTTTAAAAAGTGTCATCTCACCTGCTCAGCTTCTGGAATCAGTGCTGTTATGAATCCGAGTGTCAGAGTTGTTCCTTGGGCAAAATCGTAATGTCAGAAAACTCCATGGCTTCCCAGACTCTATTTTCTTCGCTTTTTACCCTCCCCTCACCCAAGCTTTTCCTTCACCACGTGTCACATCCTCTGCAAATCCACCTCCGGGTGCCCCAAATGCCTTCTCAATCTTTCTTCCCTCTCACATACAAATCAGATTTTGGGGGAGAAGGGGAATCTTCCACATTGTAGCTAAATATACATCTCTTTTTTCCTTTTGAGACTGGCATGCATTGTCTTTTAAAAAATTGTTTAAAAAATTGCAAAATTATCAGTTCTATGAATTTTAACACATGCATAGGTTTGTGTAACCACCACCACAATCAGGATACAGAACAGTTCCATCACTTCAAAAACAAAAAAAAAAACAACCCTTGGGCTGCCTTTCGCCTTTTCCAGAAGGTCACGTAAATGGAATCATACAGAATATGACCTTTGAGAGTGGCTTATTTCACTCAGCATAATGCCTTTGAGATTCACCCATGTTGTTGTCTGCATCGTTAGTCATTCTTTCTTCTGGCTGGGTAGTACGCTGTGGCATAGATGTACCACAGTATGTTTATCCGTTTACCTGTTGGAGGACATTCGGGTTGTCTGCAGCTTTTGGCAATTATAAGTAGAGCTACTATAAACGTTCCTGTACAGGTCTTTGTGATAACATAAGTTTTCATTTCTCTAGGGATGGCATTGCTGGATCATATGATAAATAGGTCTTTTTATTTCCCAGAGAAATTTTTACTTTAATTGGGTCCAGGAATGAGTTCAATATTTAAAGTGTATTGATTCTGTGTGAGATTTCAGGCTGTGCTTTTGAGATTTAGTGCAAGATTTTGTGTGTGCGTGTGTGTGTATGCACATGCTGGGTGTGTTAAAGTTGGGAGCCCTGAAATCATTTCAGCTCAAATGGGTGGCCTATTCTTGCCTACCTTGTGCTTGTGGGTCGACATGCCAATTTTTCTCCCAATGTTTTAATCCTGACCTATGGTATCAGTACAGGAAAAGCTATTTAAATTGGATGAGTGTTTGACAAACAACCGTCTGTTCCTGATGAGTGGATTTCCTTCCATCTCTAAATCCCATGACTATGACTGCAACTCTTATGCTTGAATCATTCTCTAGCTACATCAATTTCATGGTTGTCAGCAATGCCTAATTCATCTTCCATAGTCTGGAACTACTCAGGCGGCAGACTCCCTTGAGGTGGGAGTTCTCCTTGTGTTCACTAATGTACCTGCCATCCTTGGGGTGCCTACAGTTGTGTGTCCTAGAGAATTATTTAATTTTCGCTGCAAGAAAAGTCTTTGGTAAATGAAAATATGAACGATGCATCAAACAATTCTATTAATATCATTTCTATTTCAAAAATGGCTTTCATTGCCTGAGGCTTTCTTCTGAAGCTCCAAAATTTAGATTTTGCACACACAACTGTTTTTCTTCATCTTAAATATCATTGCCATGCATGGCTTACAGTAAGTGTTCAGTAAATGTTTGTTGAGCCGAGTGAGTGAAAAAAATAATTTGGTGAAAAACAATAAGGTCTATATAATTTTATTTTATCATTATTTATACTATATCAAGCTCTTTTTCTTTCTGAGCAAGACTTGGCTTTAGATGCCAAAAGTGCTTATTACCTGTGTTTTTTGATTAGGTATTTTATATTGGAAGCTTCAGAATTCAGTTATCTTGGAAAATAGTGACCCCTCTGAATTTTGAAAGATGGATTCGTTGATTAGTCTATAAATTGGGATATTAATTTAACCATCTTAGTTACCATAAAATGCATACTCATCCTTTTAAACTCCAGATAAAATGCCACCTTCTCAATGAGATTTTCCCAAACCATCCTTTGCAAAATTGTTCTGTTATCCATATATCACAGTTCTGTTGTAATTTATTTGAATTCAGGTCCATCTCTCTTGATGGTCTCCAAGCAACTTGAGGGTGGGACACACATTTCAGTCTCCTTTGCAATCTTAGCATTTAGCACAGTGTCTGGCACATTTGTGCTAAATAAACATTTGTCACATTGAATATGATACCTGAGGTATAATGATAACCTTGGCCAACATTTTTGGTTTTGTATGTATTTACATATCTATATGTGATATATCTATTTGAGAAATAGATGATAGGTGGTGGAATTGAATGAAAGCAGAGCTCTTTCCTGGAATTGTATAGACTAGGTGGGTGGATATTTTTTAATGGGGCTGATAAATAATCAGCAAGGAAAAAAGTGAGTTTTGGAATATTTTGTTATTATAGAGGGGAAGTAGTTCTTCTCTGATCAATTTGAAAAGACAAGTGCCCCAACTCACTCTGTTAATTCGATTTCAAGAGCTCTCTGAGCATGCCTTGAGCCAAAATTTCTTCATGAAATGGCTTTTTAAATTGCAAAAATAATTCTGTCGCCATAACTTGAAACCACTCTGGAAAGTGATGGAAAAGCTGGCTACGTGGGCAACATTGCTCAAAAATTGTGGACTCCAGTGAGGTTAGCAGTTCAAATAATCTTCCCTTCAGCTTTTCTCTGCAGATCAAGTCCACAAAATTCCTAATGAGATAAGAGAGTTAAGGGCGATGTCAAATTATTTCAGCTGAGATGAGATGGGAGCAGTAACAATTCAGGCCAACATCTGCATGTTATTGCTTTTTATTCTAGGTGGAGATCTAGCTTTCAGCACTAGCCTTTCCCAGGTGGCTCGCTATGACGTAGATGTCTGTCTGATATGACCTTGGACTAGCAGTGAGGCTCACTGGGTAACTATGCCAGGCAGCTGGCCAAACTGTCTTAGAGAGAAGTGGTCTGGCTAGATTACTTCTGAAGGAGAAGGCCACACACAGAAAAGCAGATTTTTCTTACTGGAAGATGACTCTTGGTATCATGCTGTAGCAGGCTGTTGGTGCTCTTCTCAGATGCTCTTTACTTGGCTGGGGCAGTACACCATGAGAGTTGGCTGCTTATGGCTCATAGTTGTATTCTTCTTTGGAGAATTATCCTTGGTCACTTGGAGTTGCTTTCCTTGGAATTGCCTGGGAGGTTATGCCCTTCCCCTGAGGCCTACCCACAGCCAACGACTGTCTGCTTTGTGGGGAGGATACAAATCCTGTCTCTCCTTGCCTCAAGGTGGGACAACTCTATGGAGTCATTCACATTTCAGAGTTCCTTGTGGGATCAAGCCGAGGCTAGACTTCAGCTGAAACTACATCTTTGCTTGGCTGCTTCTGTCCTCTCCTGCTTCCCTCTCTTCCTTACTCTTCTGAGTACTTCTTCAATAAATCACTTGTACAAAAATCGCCATTTCAGGTTCTAATTCTAGAGAAAGCAACTTAAGACAAATGCCTCTGACTAAATGAGCTGGCATGACAGGGTACTAGAAGGATCATCTATGTGGATACTTAAATTTCCAAGAATTACAAGAGTAACGTTAGAGAGACAGATAGTTATCTGGGTGTCAAAATCATTGAAGATGAGGCAAAGAGACCCGGGGTTCCAAACAGAACTCTGCTTACTCTACATCTGCACTGAGAAGCTTAACATGGCTGGAGAACAATCCATAACTATGTCAGCTATTTGCACTTTGAGTTAGTGATCACAAAAATCATGTGAGTTCTAGGTGCAGTTTGGTCATCCTACTACATTTCCCAGTCAACTTACTATCTGAATTGTCTGTATTTGTTTGTTATCCTGCCTGCTGAAAAGATAAACTCCCAGTATCAGTGGCTTAATCCACTAAAAGTTTCTCTCTTTCTCCTTACGTAAATCCTGAAACAGCATTCCTTATTGGCAGGTGGCTCTACTCTAGGTGATGATTCAGGGATCCAAGGTTCTTACCCTCTTGTCACCTTGCCATCTTTGACTCATGATTTCCAAGGTTTCAGCTTGGAGAAGGAGCATAGAGGATTACATGTGGGAGGATTTTATGGGTGCACATCATTCTCATATTTCACTGGCTACATGATGACTGCATACCAGATCTTCCACTGACCCCCATGTATTTGACACCATCATGGGGAAGGGACAGTGCTGAATTGACTGGAATTAATTTCCTACCATTGACTGAATGGGGGCCTAAAAAGGAAATTAAATTTAGCTATAGAAAATAAGTTAAATGCCTTGGCAACCTTGGTTTGTGTACTGAGATTCATACATACTGCATATGTTTGAAATTATATCTGGAGGGGGTGATTTTGGAGTAGAAAGGGGTAACTGAAGTAGAAAAGCGTGGAATTGCAAAGCCTAATGAGAAAGTTTAAAATTGCATCCAGTGGGTAGATAGAGATACAGTAGTAGTTTTTGAAGCTTTTACTGGTGAATTTCAAACAGGGTTTTACTGACCCATGCAGCGCTTTTGTTAGAAAAAGGACACAGCCCCATGCCAGTGTGCATGGCTTTGGGGATCGAAGTGTGGACTGGATTCCAGCCCCTACTACCCCTTTCTCCAGGTGCTGTTGTGCAGGATACACCTGCACATCAATGTGTGGTGGTCCTGATATCAAAGCAACTGCTTTTGCTCCTCCTCTGTGGGAATTAATGACCCTAATTTTTTCACTTCTTCCTCTTTTCACACTCTTTGCCATATGACTTTTCAGTTCCTCCCACCACAGAGGTGGACTATGTTTCTCTGATGCTTGACTTTGACTCTGTGATGAGGTTTGGCCAATGGAATGTTAACAAATGTGAGATGACCCAAAAGTAGAAGCGCTTAAATGAAATTGGGCTTGCCCTCTTACACCTCTGCCAACACCTTAAGAAGCACATGCCCAGGCTAGCCCAGCAGTCCTAGAAAGAGGATGAGAGACATATGGAGCAGAGCTAAGCCATCCAAGCCAAACTCTGACTAGATCCACTGATCTTCAGTCAACCCTACAGATCCATGAGTAAGCCCAGCAGGGCCACTCAGCCAAAGCCCAGCCTAGATCAGCTGAACTAATGTTGACTCATAGACGCATGGACTAAACAAATGCTTACTGTTGTTTGCCACTACGATTTTGTGGTTGGTTGTTACATAGCATTATTGTGGCCATAGTTACATTTTCTTTCTCCCCAAGAAGCCCTAGGAGTATGGAGCATATAGATTGTTGCTTCTGCCATGACTACCCTATTCCATTAGGAATTTGCATTCCTTTTCAGAATTAATGCCTTCCCACCTTTCCATCAGAATCGGTTAAAATCATACATTAGAAAAGATTTAGGGATGCTAGATTTAAATGGTTCTGATGAGAAATCATCAAAACTAGTACTAGTCCCTAGAACTGGAGGAGGAAAGCAATCAGAACTTATGGTCAGATGATTCTGATAGAAGAAGTGTAAGTGGTGGAGAGTAGGTGGAGGGGAAACAGGTTAACCTCTTTATTCTCGGTGATGAAGATTTCTATTTATAATTCCTTTCATGTAGGATTTAGATATATAGTATAATTTTAGCAGATCATAATTTTCTATTTATAGATAGGAGCGATGTCATGTTTCACCTTGATAGAATATGGGAAATGAGTATATCTGAAGTCCCCATACATAATAAAAAAAAGTAAAGGGACTCCATAATACTTGACATGTGATGCATTACAATGTTTTAATTTCTTTTCTATTTTCTTTGCTTGCCTATCCTTGAAAATGAAACAGTTGATGACAATTTTCTCGTCACCATTCACATTAAAATATCTCTATCATTTTATCTATTGACATTGAGTAATTTTATTAGCTAAATAAACATTTTAGTCATCAGTGAAACTGTTCCAGCAGTAGAGCAGCTAGATTAGACTGTTATGTCAAAAGAGAGCACACTGTAATAGCTGTCACCACTATGGAAAATTTCAAATAATGACTATTTTTTCTTTTTTAATCTTGAATGCTTTGGGGACCAAGTAGCAAGTCCACCCACAGCTATTGTCAAGCATATTTCTTTTTTCATCAGGAGTGATCCTTCCTTTGCCTAAATTTATCATCTTAGAAAAAGAGCTAGAGATTTGTGTTGCAGTGTTGAATTCCCGATGTTTTATTTTCCTCTTCTTTTTGAAGTCTCAGTTCCTAAGCTAGTCAGAACCTCTACTATCCTAATATTAAATGGGAATGTCTAGATTTTCTAAACCTAAATATGTTTACTACATTGAACTTCCTTTCCTATAAAATTTGATTGTTAGGATATATGTCTTAAAAAGTTCCTGTTTTTCCATCTTTTCTGGTTATCAGCCAGTGTAGCTCATGAGAAGAGATGGTTATGTCCATAAAAGACACTGTGCTCTTCTGGGCTAGCGGGTACCTTGGATTAAACCTCCCTGAGCTTGTCTGACCGTACTTAGATGGAATCATATTTAAGCTGAATGGACATAAACATTTCTATTTCCTTACGCTAAGTGCTATAATGCATAGCAACACCGCTGCAGATTAGGTTTCCCAGGAAGCAGATGCTGAGATGGAGTTTAGTGGGCAAGACATTTATTAAGTAGTGCCCTTGGGATCATCACATTGCCACTCAATTTTTCCCTCTGCCAAATTCTGCTTCCTTCCCCTCCCCAGCACTTACATTTCACTAGTTTGCATAATATTTAAAATTAAAGAACATACCTACAATTACAACTGGAATAAACAGATTTGAGAACTAAAATCCAACTGATCTTTTTTAAGCATATAACTTAAAAGATGGGAGCTGGGCTGTGTGGGTAGACTGGAAGAAGCCTGTTATCTGTGGGCCTTGTGGGTTTCAGTCACCTTGTTTTACAGAGGGATTGATAGGGTCAGCTAGTCAGTCAGTTAAGTGGAAGACTTGTAAGGGGACTTCTACTCTACCTCCACTTCAGAGGCAAACTGTGTTATGTCTTCAGCTGTATTCATGCTTGGATACAATATAAAGCACGCATAATACAACTTTACATGTTTTAAACATAGTAATTCAAGATATTAATGAAAGAAATTGAAGACAGCACAAATAAATGGAAAGATATTCCATGCTCATGGGTTGGAAGAATTAATACCATTAAAATGTCCATACTACCTAAAGCAAACGACAGATTCAATGCAATCCCTATCAAAATTCCAATGGTATTTTTCACAGAAATATAACAAAGAATCCTAAAATTTGTATGGAACCACAAAAGACCCCGAATAGACAAAGCAATCTTGAGAAGGAAGAACAAGGCTGGAGGCTTCATGCTGCCTGATTTCAAACTCTATTACAAAGCTATAATGGTCAAAACAGTATCATATTGCCATAAAAACAGACACATAGATCAATGGAACAGAATAGAGAGCCCAGAAATAAACCTACATATTTGGTCAATTAATTTATGACAAAGTAGCAAAGAATATACAATGGGGAAAGGACATTCTCTTCAATAAATGGTGTTGGGAAAACTGGACAGCCACATGCAAAAGAATGAAACTCGACCACTATCTCAGACCATACACAAAAACTAACTCAAAATGGATTAAAGATTTGAATGTAAGGCCTGAAACCATAAAACCCCAGAGGAAATCATAAGTGGTAAGCTCCTTGACATTGGGCTTGGTGATGATTTTTTGGATCAGATGCCAAAAGCAATGGCAACAAAAGTAAAAACAGACAAGTGGGCTACATCAAACTAAAAAGCTTCTGCACAGCAAAGGAAACCATCAACAAAATGAAAAGGCAACCTATGGAATGGGAGAAAATATTTGCAAGTTATATATCTGATAAGGGGCTAATATCCAAAATATATAAAGAACTGATACAACTCAGTAGCAAAACAAAACAAAACAAAACACAAACAGTTCAATTAAAAATGGGCAGAAGATCTGAATAGACTATTTTTTCCAAAGAAGACATACAGATAGCCAACAGGTACACGAAAAGATGCAGGTACATGAAAAGATGCCAAACATCACAAATTATCAGGGAAATACAAATCAAAACCACAATGAGCTATCACCTCATACCTGTTAGAATGGCTGTTATCAAAAAGACGAGATAACAAATGTTGGTGAGGATGTGGAAAAAAGGGAATCCTTGTGTACTGTTGTTGAGAACGTAAATTGGTGCAGCCACTATGGAAAACAGTATGGGAGTTCCTCAAAAGATTAAAAATAGAACTACCATATGATCCAGAAATTCCACTTCTGAGTATCTATCCAAAGAAAGCAAACACACTAACTCCGATGTTCACTGCAGCGTTATTTACAAGATATGGAAACAACCTAAGTGTGCATCAATGGACAAATAAAGAAAATTTCTGATGGACTATTACTCAGCCATGCAAAAGAATGAAATCTTGCCATTTGTGACATCATGGATGGACTCTGAAGGCATTATGCTAAGTGAAATAAGTCAGACAGAGAAAGACAAATACTGCATGATCTCATTTGTATGTAGAATCTAAAAACAAAACTAAAACCAGCTTATAGATACAGAGAACAGACTGGTGGTTGCCAGAGGCAGGGGATGGGGAGGAGGGTAGGCGAAATTGGTGAAGGGGGTCAAAAGGTACAAACTTCAAGTTATAAAATGAATAATTTATGGGGATGTAATGTACAGCATGGTGACTATAGTTAATAATACCATATTGCATATTTGAAAATTGCTGAGAGAAGACCTTAAAAGTTCTCATCACAAGGGAAAAAAAATTTTGTAACTATATGGTGACAGATATTAACTCGACTTATTGTGGTGATCATTTTGGAATATGTACAAATATCGAATCATTATGTTGTATACCTGAAACTAAGACGTTATCTGTCAAGTATACCTCAATAAAAAATTAGTAAGTCACTTTTGTCATTGTTGAGTTGGAATTCTTGTGTTAAGTGGGTCCTAGCATCTGAGGGGGTCATAGAGTGGAAGCAAAAGAGAAAGAGCAAGACTTTTCATGGAGAAGCAGAATGGGGTAGCCTGATGAATGGGGAATGCCTAAAGTTTCAGATCGAGTTGAGCAACAAGGCAGAGACATGCAGGTTCTTAGGGCTGGAAAGACCTTTGCGGGGCTGTAGGAGGATGTCGTGTTTGTGGGTGCGTGAGTGGGGAATTGATTTGTGGTGGGGGCAACTTTAATTTTTTTTCATTAAGACTTTGCTTTTTAAGACCAGTTTTGGGTTCACAGCAAAACTGAAGGTATGGAAATTTCCCATACACCTCTTGTCCTCACACATGCATAGCCTGCCCTATTAACAACATCCCCTACCAGAATGCTATGTTTGTTACAATTGAAAAATCTATACTGACATATCATTATCACCCAGAGGTCATAGCTTACATTAGGGTTCACTCTTGGTGTTATATATTCTATGGGTTTGGACACATAGTGACACGTATACATCATTATGGCATCATATAGAGTATTTCCACTGCCCTAAAAATCCTGTGCTCCACCTTTTCATCACTCCTCAACACCCCCTCCTTGCCACCCTCCTCAGGCCCCTGGCAACCACTGATCTTTATACTGTCTCCATAGTTTTGCCTTTTCCAGAATGTCATATAGTTGGAATCATACGGTATGTAGCCTTTTCAGATTGGCTTCTTTCACTTAGAAATATACACTTAAGTCTCCCCCAGGTCTTTTCACGGCTTGATAGCTCATTTATTTTTAGCGGTGAATAATGTTCCATTGTCTGAATGTACCACTGTTTATATACCCATTCACCTACATGTTGGTTGCTTCCAACAATGTTGGTTGGTTCCAAGTTTTAGCAATTATGAATAATAGCCAGGTTTTGTTGTGAACATAAGTTTTCAACTCCTTTGGGTAAATAGCAAGGGGCAGACAATCTCAATTTTTAATTTCATTTACTTCTAAATTGTTTGAGACTTTTAGTAACGATCTCCATTAATTTTATAACTAAAGATAATTAAGCACTTGGTAGCCATATTTAATTAAACTGACTGAAAAATATACATTAACTTGTAAACGCACCAAACCAAGAGTGTGGGATAGAATCATTGTACTGAGTTTAGCAGGACAATGTCGGCTTAGGCAATTGACCAGAAAACAGAGTGTCTTACAATGGGCAATAAGGCCTTATGAGCACACATGATTTGGTTTGTTAAATGTATTCTCTCAAACACACATTTAAATTAAATGATCATGAGTGGAATCATTTTAGTACTGAGCTGTTAAAGATCAATTTTCACAAGAAACAAAAAGCCGAAGAAAGCATAAAATTCCACTAAAAGAATTTCCTAAAATCACAGAAATCTTCATATTTAATGAACAAGCAAATACTTCTCCAAGTAAGAATTAGAAATAGCACGGAGCTCAAATGCTCCCCTGAAAGTGCAGCCCTGTTCAGGTGATGATGCTTGTCAGGGAGATGCGGAGGGAAGACGGCAAGATGGCTCCATTAGATGGATGAGCACTCATTGCTTTGGGGGTTTTTTGGGTGCATTTTTTATATTCCGAGAGAGCTGCTTTCAATAGTTCTTTCCCTCAGAGCTTTCCTTTACACTTAGTGTCCTCTTTGAGTTATCTTTTTTCCAGGTGGCAAAGCTGCAAGTACTAGCACAGTATTTCCTCCATACTGGGTAAAGGTGTATTTTTGATGAGTTCGTTTATCCTCCTCTTTAGCAGAGTGAAGCAGTAAACTCACCAGAGGCAAAATACCAAGGGTGCAAAGAGCAGGGGCCGGGGCAGGGTGATGGGAAATGAGGCATGGGGAGGTAGACACGGAAAGGAAGTAATATTATTATGTGCTCGACTACACATGCCAGGCAGTGCACTTACTTTGCCTCATTTAATCTTCCCAAGAACCCTGTGATCTAAGTATTATTTCCATTTTACAAATGAGGAAAACGCGTCTCAGAGCTTATGCAACTTGTCTAGGTCACACAGGAAGCATCATAATCATCTGCTGCAGATCCCAAATTCTAACCCAGGTGGATCCGGTCTCCAGTACATCCTCTTCCACTACAGCAGGATGCTCTGGGTAAGACACTGAAAGTGGAGAGCCGGGTAACACGTGTATCTGGGGCTGGGCATTTAACAATGCCTCACCTAAGGGTATTTAAAGTCTAATGTTTTAAAAACATCATTGAGGTTAAACTGAACACATCTGCAGAACTGAATTTGCCCACGAATTAGCATGAAGCTTCTGTGAATAAAGTTGAAAGAAAAATCACGCAGGTGTACACCACATTCAATACTTACCTTAAATTAATTAAGGAAAAAGATGTGGGAGGGTAGTGGTGTAAATAAATACCCAGGCAAATGAGAGGGCACCTTTCACTTCACAGAAGTTATTTAGTGCAGAATGATGTATCATATTCTGAACACACATTAAGTGATATTGTACAGGTTAATGGAAAAGAGGTGATGATTCCTAAGGCACTGTCAATAGCTCTCTTATTTCAAGGGACATTTGACATAACGATTAAGTAATTTTGGCCTGTGGAACTTGCAGTGATGTGACTTACAGCAATCAGGGTTTCTCAAAGTGTGGTCCCTGGACTGGCCCCCAGTCCACGAACTGTTACTGGTCTGTGAGAGGTACAGGGATTGAGAAGCAGCATGTGGAAACTTCTATAAAAACGTGACATTACTATAACATTGTATAATCAGTGGGCTTGCAGTTTGTATGCTTTTAAATATTTTTCTAACAATTTATTTTAATTGTATTTTATAAAGTCGTTGGTCTATGACAATAATAGCTTGAGAAGCACTGATCTATGTGACGTGAATTAAGAGGATATTAATTAAGTTCTATCCTAGTGCATAGTAAACTATATGAAGGTGCATGGCTTCTGTGTCTGATTTATTCCTCATTCTTTTTTATATTTATTTTATTCTTTAAAAAAAAGAGTGCCGTTAGACACATCAAGTTTTTTTGTTGACTGATTCAGTCTCAGATGTGATAATACAAAGTACAGTCATGCTGGCATGCTACAGGCAAATACGATGGGTAAATTCATTCTCTCTGGGAGGCTCAGTATATTTCAGAATAGAGAAATAACAGCACTATGGATATTCTAACAAATATAATCATGATAGCCTTAATTTAAAAAATATAGTAACACTTGAATATTCTCTTAAACAGCTCTTTGTTAAATGCCTTGAATGTGTTATTGTTCCCTTTAAGTTTTTAAAAAGGGTTTTATTTTTAGCTTGAGTCTGCCTAGAATATACACTTAAAATCTATTCCCAATTTCTTATATACCAATGAATAATTTCAGTATCCATCAATAAAGCCCTTTGCTTTCAACTGTAACACAGAAGTTGGTAACTTCAAATGATTATTTCAACCCACAGCCAAGTGGCCTCTAGTTATGTTTAAAAATCTCAGAAGTTGCTCTAAAATATGTCTTCATCATTGAAGGACCTAGCATCAACCATTTCTCTTCCTATAAAATTCTAGAGCTCTTGGCTGCTGTGCTGTTCTGGCAGTGAGAGGGCCGATCCGGGGCTGGGGCAGGGAAAGATGGCTCACTCAGAAGCCATTGGGTCTCAGCAAGCTCTGTGGTGGTGGTTCTCCAGCAAGAAGATGCCCAGCAAGATCATGGGTCAAGCGCTAGGTCTACCTCTGGGCCACTTCTAAGGGACGTGATGCATTACCCCTTTTCCTCTTTTTCTTAAGGCCTTTCTTTTATAAAGCTAGCACCTTCTTGAGGGGTCTTTCCTAAACTGGTTTGAGGGATTGACTGGGGTCTCCTCAGCTTCCCATCATTGTTATCATGGAAAGCAAGCCATCCGTTTCTTTGCACTTAAAGGGTCTTTCTTGCCCCGGAACCCATTGCGGGGCATTACCCAGAAGCTGTAACCACCCCTTCTTAAATCCCTGCTCATCCTCAGTACTTGTCCCTTTGGGTCTGGGGGATCTCTTCCTCTGTAGACCTTCTGTTAGTGCCTTCGACTTATATGTTTCCTAACTAAAAATAATTTGATGTTCAATTGATACTGAATCAGTTTTGATCAGTGATAATAGTATTATTTCAAAATAGGTATATATTTTTCTGAAAGTAGTCCCCTGCTTATTTTGTTTCTTGTGAGCCATAACAGTATATTTTAATTTTACATAGTGTATGTTTTTGTAGAAATCCCTTCTAACCAGTTTTCTAGAATGATGCAATCATGGTAAATTTACAGGATATGAACAAATTAAAAAATACTGTGGTACTTGTGGTGTTTTATAAACAGCTATGACTACTAAAAGTCAAAAATTCTCTGAAAGGAAGCATATGAAATGTGATTACACATTGAACTCTGGTGACTCATCAGAGTCGAGGACACAATTGTACAGAAAATGTGTGTCATTCATGGGTCCTACTTTTAGCAGTCAGAACGCCCTGGTCAAACAGTTTCTGACCTTCACATTGTCATATTTTATTTACAAGCTCAGAGTGTGGCGTACTCAGCTGATATTGCTTCAGGGACTCTGGGATCTGAACACATGAAGATATAACACAAAGAACCTTGTCTTTCAACCAATGATCTTTGTACTCTCAGTACGTTTGTCTGGTACTCAAAGCCATTGAAATTTCTGTGGAATCTGTAAAACAAATCAATTCTATAATTTAATTCAGCAAAGAGGAAAAATGTGTGTTTAACATGTAGTGATTCAAGTCAGAACACTCATCTTTGGGGAAAAGCTCAGCATCATAGTCTTTTTTTCTCACATTGAAAGTCCCAGCTTTTTAAAATCCAATTTCCTGAGTTTCCTTGAACAATCCTTATATATAGTGTAAATAATTGATTTTAAGGATTTACAAAGCCAATTAGACTACATATTCTATGAGTTCAACCAATATGCATTATTCTAATATTTCAGAGATCTTGAAAAACTCAACATATGATATGAAAATAAAGTTTTTTCAGAACAGAAAATATCAAAGTTGTCACCAAATTATTTGTTAGCAAAAGGAATTGATCACAGGGTAATTTTTTATCTTGGACTTTTCAAGGAGCTGCATTCTGTGATCATCCTTAAAAGCTTCTACCGGGAACATTGTTACTTTAAATGGCCTGCTTGCTATGTTTAGCTACAAGATGCTTGACAAAGAACAGTGCACATGCTTGATAAACTCTTCATAAATTTATTATAAGGCAATATCTACTGTCAGTCCTTGAGTCATTACTTTTGACATCAAGCTAAGATTCAAATGGAAGGTGAACATAGAGCCTGCGCAATTATTTTAAATGGCTAATATATATCATAAGGAGGGGTTAATGAGAGTAAATGAAATAACATTTGCTGGCAATATGATGGTTGCTTTTATAAAATCAAAAAGAAGTGATTAAAATTTAAAGTTGATTAGGATCTGCTAAACCACAGGTAAGTGATGTCAAAATAAATCTAGATTAGAAAAAAATGCAGTGAAAATAGTTTTTAAATATTATTGTATGTCTTTTATACAACATTTAATCAAGTTTCTCATTTGCATTTGCTGTTAAAATTACATTCAAACCATATTTATTGACTAACCTTGTGTGAGGTACCACTGAGGATATGATCTAATGCTTAGCAAACAGAATTTTAAATACATGGTTGTGATCATATGTTTAGTGATCTAGGGAAGGGACTGAATTCCTATTAAAATTCAACTCCCATTAAGATTAGATTTGGTGCTTTCAATAAATCACTTTAGAGATAATTGAGCTAATATGGTCACAAATCATATATCATCTACCTCCGCTGGTCTCTGCCCTCCACAATCTTAAATGTAATTGAGAAGACAAGATATACAGATGTGAAAAGTTAAATAATTGTCCTAGACAGTGATATAAGAGCTATCACAAGGAAATAAATGATTGAATAGCAAATGATGCCTGTGTCTGAACTAGTGACATTTATTGCTGTATACAGAAGAGATCAAGCCAAGAAGTGCTACAGGAGTTCAGAGGAGAGAGAAGATGTGGCCTGAAATACACAGAGACAATTTCACGAAGGAGGCAGGGACTGGAGATGGCCCTTTAGGGTAGGTGGACTTTGCAAAGATGGAGAGAAGGGCAAAGTGTGTCTAGTAGCTCTGTGGCTTGGACCTGGGTTCTCAACTGTATTTCTGTTTGATTTTATTCTTGGTATTATTCTGTCTACTCCTGTGGAAGAGTCGGCTGACTGCTTAGCAAAATCCATATTCTCCTCTTCTTTCTGGACTAGACTACATTTCCCAGCCTCCTTTGCAGTTATGTGCGGCATTGTGGCTGATTTCCAGCCAATGGACTCAGAGTAAATGTATTAATTATCTATTATTTCATAACAAATTACCCTGAAACTTAGCAGTTTAAAACAGACATTTGTTATCTCGTAGTTCCTGAGGGCCAGGCATTCAAAAATATATTAATTAGGTGGTCTGGCTCAGGGTCTCTTACAAGGTTGTAGTCAAGGTGTGGGCTGGGGCTACAGTCATCTGAAGCCTTGCCTAGGGCTGGAGGATCCACTCCCAAGGTGGTTCACTCACATGGCTGTTGGTGGGAGGCCTATGGACCTCTTCATAGAGATACTTGAATGTTCTCAAAATATGGCAGCTGAGTTCCCTCGGAGCAAGTGATTCAAGAGAGTAAGACTCAGCCTTGGAAGTCACATACCGTCGTTTCTGCAATATCTTATTTGTTACACAGGTCAACCCCATTCAGTGTGGGAGGGGGCTACACATGATCATGAATACCAGGAGGCAGGGCCCATTGGGGCTATCTTGAAGGCTGGCTACCACAGGAAGTGATACTGCTACTTTCATGCTTGGTCCAGAAAATCTCCCATGTGCTCCTTCAATCTCCCTTCTCCTTCCAGCTAGCTGAAATGGGACCCATGTGTTGAAGATAGCAGCACCTCCATCAGCCTGGGTCCTGAATGACTGCATGGACAATACCCTGTTGATCTATTTACTTGCTGAGTACTAGTAAGTGAGCAAGAAATAAAGTTCTGCTGTATTTGAGCCATCGTACAGCTTCAGGTCTCTTTGGTTCAGCAGTTAGTCCATCCTAACTAGTGTAATTCGCATGCAGTGAACTTTTACAATGTCCTCTATTGAAGCAAAGTCAAGCACCATAGAATATTGAAGGAGTGAGTGACTGTCTGCATTACATTGATTTGTTCTGTGGCACTTTCTCATGTTTATAAAATCTTTCCAAGTAGCAATTGAGTGCTTACCATGTGTCAGGGCTTGTTCTAGCTGCTAGGGGCACAGCTGTAAAAGACAAAGTCCTTACTTCGTGGAGCCCACATTCTAATGGACTATCTAGTGAATGCCTCTTGATGAATGCACCTAACAGGTTTGCTAATGTTCTTATTCAGGGGTTCAAAAACCATAAAGGCATTCGCTGAATCTCTTGATTCTATGGGGGCCTGATAGATGACTGTTTCCCCTAATTGTGCTGTAAGCCTGTGCTAGTGCTTCTGAAACTTTAATGTGCACGTAAATCACCTGGGGATCTTGTTAAGATGTAAAATCTGATGCAGCAGGCCTGGGGTGCTGCCTGAGCCTCTGCATTCTAGCCAGCTCTCAGGTGACGCTGATGCTGTTGGTTTATGGATCATACTTTGTATAGCGAGGTTCTAAGGAACACTAGCTACTGGATGTTAAAGATATCCTACATAAAAAGGATTATATGTTCTAGTAAATGAAGATGTAGCCCCAGGGAGAGGCCAGGTCAAGTTGCCCTGGTTTCTGATTGCTTTCTAATTCCTGGTGCCAGTCCCATCAGAAGCCTCACAGTACTTTCTACCACGTGTTCTGTGAGATAACCCTCTATAATAAACTTATCTTTTTAATTTTAGCCAGTTTGAGAATTTCTGTAATTTGTGGCCCCAAAAGTCCCTGCGTAAAGGCCAAGAGACTCAGGCACAGGGAATGAAGGAGAAATGCAGCCATGCTTCAGAGGTGGGGACAAAGTCAAGAGCAATCAAGCTGTAAGAGCAACATGAGGCCGGTGCCCCAGGAACCTGAAATATCCTACATCCTCCTGCCCTAAACCTCAGTTTGCTCCTTGACAACATAGGATTTGCTATAAGAATCAAATGGGATAATGTGCTGGGGTTACATAGCACTGATGCTCTGTGAATGTGGCCATTATACTTTTCTTCTGTAAAATACTACCTGCATCTTAGGGTTTGTGAGAATAAAGTGGGATAATGACCATAAAGCAATTAGGAATCTGCTGGCACTTAATAAATGCTAGCCACTGGTAACCCAGCTGGATTTGAGAGAAGAATTAAATGAATTTTTCCCCCAGATAGAGGAGACCTGTTGAAAGCCGAAGTGAAAAAAGATGTTTCTGGAGAGTTAGTGAAGGTCATTGATGGAGGCTGCAGGAGAGGGCAGGGATAATGGAAGGAACAAGGTTATCCACCCCCTATCTTAAAGCTAGCATCTCGAATGCACTGTAACAAAGACGATTCCTGGGGGAATATTCCACCTCAATTAAATAGCAGTTGCTTACCAAGAAGAAACAGTTCAGTTATTCTTAAAACACATATTTTCACACTTTTATATAATAAAATTTATCAATCCTCCACTGTTCAAACTTCCAGGTAAAGATTATAATTTTCAACTATTAACTATTTTCTGTTTATATATCTAGAAGAAACAGCTCAATGAATATAAAAACATATGCTTAGTGAGGATTATTACATAATAGTTTGTTTATCCACTATAGCTCAAACTCCCAGGCAAAGATTCAGTTTTCAAGTATTAACTTTATTTTCCATGCTTGTGCATCTTAGCATCCCCCACTTGTCAGCAAAGAGAAATGAAAGCATATGAGGAATCCTCAAAGATATGTCCTTCGGGTGATGGAAATGTTCTGTCTTGATTGTGGTGGAGGTAACATGACTGTGCGTGTTTGTCAAAATTCACAGAACCGTACACCTGAAACCGGCGAATTTTACTGTGTGCAACTGATACCTCAAACCTGATTTAAACCCAAAACAAAACAAAGAACACACCCTTGAACACAAAGTCTGATGTTTAAGAGGGCACATAAACAGATTTTAAAAACCTGATTTTATGACTGAAAACTAGGAATAACAGTTCCAGTGTTATAATCCAAATTACCATAAGGGAGAATCTCCTAGACTACCACATTTCAGCTTGTCTGCTGAGCGACAGCCCTTTGCGCACTCAGTCCTGACCAGCTAGGCAAAGCACAAAGCGAGGGCCCTCCTTTAGAGCCTTCTTGGCAAGATGGGCCATGGAAGGAATACTTCCCTTAGCCACGGAGGCTACGGTGGATCTGCTCAAATACAATCCCATGAAACAGGATGTTTTAAAAACAGTCATCATGATTTTCAAGGCTCTTGGTTGTGATTGACAGAAATTCAACTCCTGCCCACATCCTTGCCTAGCTCACAGCCTCACTTCATTCACGTCTCTGCTCAAATGGCCCTTGGCAGAAAGTCCTCCCTTGTCACCTCCATTCCAAATAACCTCCTCCGTCTTCGCTCTATCCGCTTACGCTGATTTGCTTTTTTTATTCATAGCACTTGTCCCTATGGGACATTGATATCTATGGAGCTTACAGTCTAGTGGGAGACACAACACAACTAATTCACATATATAATTGGCAGTTTCCCACACCAGATTGTAAGCTCCATGAGGGCAGAGGGCTTTGTCTTTTCTATTAACTTCCACAGCCTCAGCCCTGGAGCAGTGCTTGCCACACAGTAGTTGCTCAGTAAATGTTTGTAGAACAAAGAGAAGAGGAGACTCAATTGGCATCTGAATCCAAACCGTCGCAAAAGGGAGGAATAACAAGAACTGGGGACTTAAATGTACCCAGGGCTCACTTCGATCATCTGTATGCCATTCTATCTGGTGTCCCCTTCATGCTCTCAATGATCCACATAACGGCTGCCTTTGAAGCGCCAGGCTTACCTTATCACAACTCCACAACCAGAGGGCAAGGGGTTTCTCTCTCTCAGTTCCAGGTCACAGCACCCCGGGTAAGTCTTCTGATTGGCCTTCCTCCCAGAGACATCCATTTCTCACTCTCCAATCCTGCTTGCTCTATTGATTTTGGAGATGTTGCCCCAGTTCTAATAACGCTGCTTCCCCTTGGATCCCTTCAGCATTTTTGTGCTCACTTGTTCCCTGAGTGCGTTCTCTCTCAACAGCAGCATCTGCAGCTCCTTGCCGGAGGACTGCCCCGGCTGCTGGCACCTGCTTTGCGTGTGCAAAGAGAGAGCTGGAAGCGCCCCCTGCGGTAACCCTTGACCAATGACTGACAGTCCAGGAGTAGTAACACTCCAGTCCCTGTGTTCCTGATGGGGACAACTCTGAGGTGTGACCTCTGCTGCCCCAGAGCTCCCTCAGGACCGAGACCATGTTACCCTCCACAGGGCTTTGCTGGCTGCTGCACCCTTGCTTGGCCCCCTTCCTTCCCATTACTCTAAGTGGGCATACCCACAAAGAAATCACTTTCACGTGAATTCTCATCTCAGGGTCTACACCTGGGAAACCCAACCTACAACAAGCTCCATCTGAGCTCTTAGCTCTCCACCTATTTGTCATAAGGTTTTTTTGAGAATAGTACCTTTTCACAGATTCCTGTCGCCCCTCCACACGTGTACACTACAGAAATGTTTATTTATTTGCTTTTAATATATTCCTATCACTAGAATTCTTTCGCATTTTCCCTGTTTTAACTTGGGATCCTTTCATTGTTTCTCAGATATGCTGCTGATTTTCCTACTTTGCTTATTACTGATGGCTTGTCCAGCACCGTTCTCTAACTCAACATGTTAAAGAAACATTCCTTGTATTTTCCCCTCTTCTTTTCCATACCTTTCTTCTCTAACTCTGCTATATTAGGTGCTTGCTCAAGATATCTCAAGGTCATGCTTGACTTCACCTTTACTTAACAGTCAAATCATTATTAATCATATCACCTTTTCTTAATTTACATCTCTAAAATATGGAAATGTAAAAGAGAGAAGGCAACGAAGCCATCAGAACACTCAGTGGTGTCTTTACTTCTTAACTGTTTTCTAAAATATTATTTAACTCAGTTCAATTCAGTGGAAATTTTAGTAATTATCGGATGAATTTATGTATACACCACTGTGGAAAATAAAAAAACAAGTCTCAATTATCTTTGATTCAGCCTCAGTTAAGATAAATGTTGAAACCAGAGGCTAAAAGTTTCAAATAGTACTACATGAGAAAATATGGGGAAAAAGTTTAAGACGTTGACACAAGCATTTTTGACAATGCAAAACACTGGATTAAACATTACCCTTTGCTTAGAGAGATAAGGCAGTTTAGCAAATATTTACATACCAGTTTTCACAACATTTAGGCCTAATCTTTGCTTCTATATATTGTCAATATAAAGTTGAGTTTCCAAAGCTGTTTACTAAAAAAAGGGCAAAGAGCATTTCTATCATATCGCAAGGTTTGTTTTAGTCACTCTAAAGACTGTTGACTTGTAACCCTGAGACTATGAATGTTTATGACAGGAAATTGCATGTTAGAATGTTTGGGGGAGAAAACTGTACTTGTTTGCTTCAACTTGTAAACTGTGTTTGTCCTAGGAGGTTGATTTTACTCAACAACTCTTTGATAATTCATCTGCCATTTTTGACTTCACTGATCCAGCTCTAATGAGCTCAACAAGGAAAAGAGAATGTACAAATTAGTTGGGAATTAAGGAGATAGCTGAAGGCATTCCTTGGGAAAAGGGATTTTACTGACAAAATAAATGACTAACAGAAGAACTTTAAAACAGGAATACGGATTGCAGACTCTGTAGCAGCTCCAAACTGGAAACTATCCAAATACTGCCTGATGATAGTAGCTTGCATAAATATGCTGTGCTATATTTACTCAATGGAATACTATACAGAAATGAGAACGAACCAACTACAATCAGACACAACATAGTTGGATATTATAAACAAAATGTTGAGCAAAAGAAGCCAGACACAAGAGAACATGCTGTATATTTCCATTCATTTAAAGTTCAAAACCAGATAAAACTAATTTAGAGTGTTGGAATAGTGCTTATCTCAGGGCAGTAATGCTCGAAAGGAGGCATGATGGGAGTATTCTGGGGAACTGATACTGTTCTATTTCTTAAATTACAGGTTTATTTGAGTAGTTTTCTATACGCTACCCTTTAATAAATGTTTTTTAAAACCCCATGCAATATGGAATCTCCATTTTCAATGGCACTTTATCTACTTCCCCAAATAATTTGATTAGTTTTTCAGATTCAGGAAGGATGCTAGACACTGGGAACACTGAGGTGAGAAACAGACTCTGTCCTCAAAGATCTCGAGGTATGATGAGGGAGTGGTTCTGACATAGGGTGAATAAGGTAAGCAGAGGGTTCTCCGATTGTACACAGGTGGGTGCCTTTCCCAGTCTGGAGATGGGAGGGGTTGTGGAAGGCTTCCAGTGAGAGGTGATGCTTGAGCCATGTCTTAAAGATTGTATAGGCATTAGCCAGGCAGAGAAGGAAGCAAAGAAGAATCTCAGAGGGAGGAATTCTCAATGGGGAAATCATAAGAGAACATGCACATAATTGGATATGGCGTGAGTATAGCATACAAATAATGTAGTAAAGAGGTAAGCAAGGGCCTGATCCAGTAGGAAACTGTGCTCATGAGCTGAGGGGCTTTGGGCTTTATTCTGGGATGGATAGGAAGTCATTGAAAGGTTTTAAGCAGGGGAATGCTGTGATTATTGTGATCCTATTGGTACTTTTTTTTTCAGCCTTATTGAAGTATAATTGACAGATAAAATTGTAATATATTTAAAGTTTACAGTGTGGTGATTTGATATATGTATACTATGTATACATTGTGAAAAAATTTCCACAATTGAATTAATTAACATATCCATCACCTCACATATTTACCTTTATCTTTTTGTGAGAATGCTTAAGACCTCAGCAAATTTCAGTATATAGTTCGAAGTTGCTAAGAGACTAGATCTTTTCTTTTTTTAAGATTTTATTTTTTTTCCTTTTTCTCCCCAAAGCCCCCCAGTACATAGTTGTATATTCTTCGCTGTGGGTCCTTCTAGTTGTGGCATGTGGGATGCTGCCTCAGCGTGGTTTTGATGAGCAGTGCCATGCCCACGCCCAGAATTCGAACCAACGAAACACTGGGCCGCCTGCAGCAGAGCGCACGAACTTAACCACTCAGCCACGGGGCCAGCCCCAAGAGACTAGATCTTAAATGTTCTCTCCACACACACACATAAGATAATTATGTGCCATGATAGAGGTACTAGCTAATGCTTTGGTGGTAATCATATTGCAATATATGTGTCAAATCAACACATTGTACAACTTAAACTTACACAATGTTACATGTCAATTATATCTCAATAAAAAACTGTACAATACGTTATTATCAACTATAGTCACTATGCTATACATTAGATCCTCAGACCTTATTCATCTTATAACTGAAAGTTTGTGCCCTTTGACCAACCTCTCCTCATTTCCCCCACCCCCCCCAGCCCCTAGCAACCACCATTCTACTCTGTTTCTATGAATTCGACTTTTTTTTTTTACCTTTCACATATAAGTGATACCATGCAGTATTTGTCTTTCTCTTTCTGGTTTATTTCACTTAGCATAATGCCCTCCAGGTTCATCTATGTTGTTGCAAATGGCAAGATTTCCTTCTTTTTAAAGGCTGAATGATATTCCTCTCTCTATATATGCCACATTTTCTTTATCCGTTCATCCATTGATGGGCACTTATGGGTTGTTTCCATATCTTGGTTATTGTGAATAATGCTGCAATGAACATGGGAGTGCAGATATCTCTTTGAGATAATGTTTTAATTTCCTTTGGCTATATACCCAGAAGTGGGATTGCTGGATCATATGGTAGTTCTAGTTTTAATTTCTTGAGGAATATCCATATTGTTTTCCACTGTGGCTGCACCAATTCACATTCCCACCAATAGTGTGCAAGGGTTCGCTTTTCTCCACAGCCTCCCAATACTTCTTATTTCTTGTCTTTTTGATAATAGCCATTCTAACAGGTGTGAGGTGATATCTCATTGTGGTTTTGATTTGAATTTCCCTGATGATTAGGGATGTTGAGCACCTTTTCATGTTCCTGTTGGCCATCTGTATGTCTTTGGAAAAATATCTATTCAGGTCCTTTGCCCATTTTTTTTTTTTTGCTTGAGGAAGATTCGCCCTGAGCTAACATCTGTGCCAATATTCCTCTATTTTGTATGTAGGATGCATGCACAGCATGGCTGATGAGTGGAGTAGGTCTGGACCTGGAATCCGAACCCACAAACCCAGGCCGCCAAAGCGGAGAATGTGGAACTTTAATCAGTTGGCCATGGGGCCTGCCCCTCCTTTGCCCATTTTTTAAATTGGGATATTTGTGGGGTTTTTTTTAGCCAAGTTGTATGAGTTCCTTGTATATTTTGTATATTAACCTCTTAGTGGATATGTGACTAGCAAATATTTTTTCTCACTCCATAGATTCCCTTTTCATTTTGTTGATGGTTTCCTTTGCTGTACAGAAGCATTTAGTTTGATGTAGTTAGACTTATTATTTTTGCTTTTGTTGCTGTTGGTGTCAAATTCAAAAAATCATCGCCAAGATCATGTCAAGGAGTTTTTCCCTAAGTTTTTTTCTAGCAGTTTTATGGTTTCAGGAGTTATGTTCAAGTCTGTAATCCACTTTTAGTTAATTTTTGTGTATAGTGTAAGATAGGGGTCCAGTTTTCCCAGCACCATTTATTGAAGACACTTTTCTTTCTTTCTTTTTTTTTTTGTTTTTGTTTTTTTTTGGAGGAAGATTAGCCCTCAGCTAACTACTGCCAGTCCTCCTCTTTTTGCTGAGGAAGCCTGGCTCTGAGCTAACATCCGTGCCCATCTTCCTCTAGTTTATACGTGGGACGCCTACCACAGCATGGCTGCCAAGCAGTGCCATGTCCGCACCCGGGATCCGAACCAGCGAACCCCGGGCCGCCGAGAAGCGGAACGTGCAAACTTAACCGCTGCGCCACCGGGCCGGCCCCAAGACACTTTTCTTTCTATTGTGTATTCTTGATGCTTTTGTTGGAAATAAATTGATCATATATGCATGGGTTTATTTCTTGGCTCTCAATTCTGTTCCGTTGATCTATGTGTCTGTTTTTATGCCAATACCGTACTGTTTTGATTATTATAGCTTTGTAGTATAGTTTGAAATCAGGAAGTGTGATGCCTCCAGCTTTGTTCTTCTTTCTAATATTGTTTTGGCTACTTATGCTGTTCTGTGGTTCCATACAAATTTTAGGATTGTCTGTTCTATTTCTGTGAAAAATGCCATTGAAATTTTGATAGGGATTGCATTGAATCTGTAGATTGCTTTGGGTAGTATGGACATTTTAACAGTGTTAATTCTTCCAATCCATGAACACAGAACATCTTTCCATTTGTTTGTCTCCTCTTTAATTTCTTTCATCAATGTACAGATCTTTCATCTTCTTGGTTAAATTTATTCCTAAGTATTTTATTCTTTTTGATGGCTATTGTAATTGGGATGGTTTTCTTAATTTCTCTTTCCAATAGTTCATTGTTAATGTATAGAAATGCAACAGATTTTTTATTGAGGTAAAATTAGTATATAACATTATTTTAGTTCCAGGTGTACAACATAGTGACTCAGTCTTTGTATACACTACAAGTGATCACCACAGTAAGTCTAGTTACCATCTGTCACCACACAATTGACCCCCTTCACCTATTTTGAAATGCAACAGATTTTTGTATGTTGATTTTGTATCCTGCAACTTTACTGAATTAATTTATTAATTCTAACAGTTTTTTCCTATATATAAGATTACATCATCTGCAAACAGAGACAATTTTACATCTTTCTTTCTGATTTGGATGCCCTTTATTTCTTTTTCTTGCCTAATTGCTATGGTTAGAACTTCAAGTACTATGTTGAATAAAAGTAGTGAGAGTGGGCATCCTTGTCTTGTTCCTGATCTTAGAGTAAAAGCTTTTAGCTTTTCACCACTGAGTATGATGTTAGCTGTGAGTTTGTCATATATGGCCTTTATTAGGTTGAGGTAAACTCCATTTATACCTAATGTGTTGAGAGTTTTTATCATGAAAGAATGTTGAATTTTGTCAAATGCTTTTCCTCCATCTATTGAGATATGATTTTCATACTTCATTTTGTTAATGTGGTGTATCACATTTATTGACTTGTGTATATTGAACTATCCTTGCATCCCAGGAATAAATCTCACCTGATCATGGTGTGTGATCCTTTTAAAGTACTGTTAAATTTGACATGCTAATATTTTGTTGAGGATTTTTACATCAATATTAATCTGGGATATTAAGCTGTAATTTTTTTTTCTTGTAGTGTCCTTGTCTGGCTTTGGTATCAGGGTAATGCTAGCCTGGTAAAATGAGTTTGGAAGTGTCCTATCCTCTTTAGTCTCCTATTGGTACTTTTGAATGATCATTCTGGCTGCTGTGGGGAACCTGGTGAGTTCTCCTAGGTGGGTAGATGAACCTGAGCAGACACAACAACAACAGCAAACGTTCAAACAAGAAAAAAAACAAGATTTGGGATGTAACAGGGTATGTGGGCTGAGGCAGGGAAATATTGGAAACAATTATGAAGAGTCTTCTATGATAGGAAAGCACTGCTCCTGGTCCCTGTGAAAGATATTAGCAGTCAGAATAAGTCCACTGGTGGCCACCCAATACCACAGTGTTGCAACAGTTCTTTTGCTTTGCCTTAAACCCATAATCATTTACTCAGATACATCCATGAGAGCTTTCATTGCACAATTCTCTCATAGATGCATCCAAAAATTCTGACCATCAGAACTGTGAATAATTTTAGTTGTCTCCAGAGTCTTCCATTGTTTCAGGTTCCTAGCCCATGAACCTGTGATTCAGTAAAGAGATGCTTTGAGCACCTCAGAAACCAGCAGAAGCATGTCCTCAAGTACTTTCCCACCCTCCAGTTCGGTGGGTGAAGTGTCAAACCACCAAGCCTGGGTTGTAAGTCCAGGGGCTTGGAATCAGTCTAATTTTTCATACCAAAAGTACATAGCAAGTTTTTATCTGTCAATAAATATCTAGGTGAGGATGATTCCTGCGTTAAATATGAGGGAAGGGGCAGAATAGGGAACAACTTTTTACCCAAAGGCAACGTTAGAATTTACAGTTGGGTGTTCTCATCATATTTATAAAAGGTTATTTATTTATTTTTTACAGTGAAAGAAAGATTAACCCACAGGGTTTTAGCTATGCACAATAAAGCAAAACAGAAATTATGGTTTTGAAATCCAAGGCAAATGACGTTTTGACTTTAATGGCTTGGTTACTTCTACAGACAAAAATGTTTGCTGAAAAATTAGAGGGGAAAGAAGTGTTCCCTAGGTGTTAGAAGAGGAATAATATAGCCCTTCTAAGATGCTTTGTTCCTCCAAAACCCAGACACTGCATGTGCTTTATAAACTAAGAACTTCTGCCCTTTTTTAGTATATCAAAAAGGGAAATCTGCGTTGAGAAGTGTGGCGTGGATCAATGTCTTTTGGCTAAGGAGAAAAGACCCCATGAAATCCTTTTTAACCAAGTTTTGAATGTAGTCAATGTTTAGTATGCAGAATGAGAAACTATCCATGACTTAAAAAGTTGGTTCACAGTGTGGAATTTTAGAGCTAGATATTTATTGACAGATAACAACTTGTTAAGTGCTGTTGGACAAAGAATTAGACTGATTCCAAGCCTCCTGGACTCACAACCCAGGTTTCACGGGTTGACACTTCACCCACTGAACTGGAGGGTGGGCAAGTGCTTGATGACATGACGTTAGGATGTCACCGTCTCCTACCCCTTACCTACATTCTTTGTGCCCAGCCTGGATATATCATGCCAAACTTGGAGTTTGAGCTTAAATTGGTAACCCCGGTCGTTAAAGTGTTAACTATATAACTGGAATTTCAACATCTGTGCAATTGTTTTGTCTTTCCTGAATTAGTTCTCTGAATTAGTTCATCCTTGCGAAGTGGAATAATATTTAATATTTCTACAGTTTTCAAAAGATGGTGCTGAAGATTTAAAGATGACATTTTCTACAATCCCCTAGTGGCAACACATTTTATTTATTTATTTTTATTTTATTGAGGTCATAATAGTTTATAACATTGTGAAATTTCAGTTGTATATTATTATTTATCAGTCACCATATATATGTGCCCCTTTACCTCTTATGCCCACCCCCAACCCCCTTCCCCTCTGGTAACCACTAAGCTGTTCTCTTTGTCCACGTGTTTGTTTATCTTCCACATATGAGTGAAATCATATGGTGTGTGTCTTTCTCTCTCTGGCTTATTTTGCTTAACATAATACCCTCGAGGTCCATCCATGTTGTTCCAGATGGGATGATTTTGTCTTTTTTATGGCTGAGTAGTATTGCATTGTATATATATATCACATCTTCTTTATCCATTCATCAGTTGATGGCCACTTGGGTTGCTTCCATGTCTTGGCCATTGTGAATAATGCTACAGTGAACATAGGGGTGCATAAGTCTCTTTGAATTGTCGATTTCAAGTTCTTTGGATAAATGCCCAGTAGTGGGATAGCTGGGTTGTATGGTATTTCTATTTTTAATTTTTTGAAAAATCTCCGTACTGTTTTCCATAGTGGCTGCACAGTTTGCATTCCCACCAGCAGTATATGAGGGTTCCCTTTTCTCCACATCCTCTCCAATATTTGTTGTATTTTTCTTGTTAATTATAGCCATTCTGACAGGTGTAAGGTGTATCTCATTGTAGTTTTGATTTGCATTTCCCTGATGATTAGTGATGTTGAACATTTTTTCATGTGCCTGCTGGCCATCTATAGATCTTCTTTGTAAAAATGTCTGTTCAGATCCTCTGCCCATTTTTTGATTAGGTTGTTTGTTTTTGTGTTGTTAAGTTGTATGAATTCTTTATAAATTTTGGAGATTAACCCCTTGTCGGATATATGATTTGCAAATGTTTTCTCCCAGTTGGTGGGTTGTGTTTTCATTTTGTTCTTGATTTCCTTTGCCTTGCAGAAGCTCTGTAGTCTGATGAAGTCCTATTTGTTTCTTTTTTTCTTTTGTTTCCCTTGCCTGAGTAGACATGGAATTCAAAAAATCCTTCTAAGACTGATGTCAAAGAGTGTACTGCCTATATTTTCTTCTAGGAGTTTAATGGTTTCATGCCTTACCTTCAAGTCTTTAATCCATTTTGAGTTAATTTTTGTGCATGGCAAAAGAATGGTCTACTTTCATTCTTTTGCATGTGGCTGTCCAGTTTTCCCAACACCATTTATTGAAGAGACTTTCCTTTCTCTGTTGTATATTCTTACCTCCTTTGTCGACAATTAGCTATCCATAGGTGTGTGGTTTTATCTCTGGGCTTTCAATTCCATTCCATTGATCTGTGTGTCTGTTTTTGTGCCAGTACCGTGCTGTTTTGATTACTATAGCTCTGTAACATATTTTGAAGTCAGGAATTGTGATGCTTCTGGCTTTGTTCTTTTTTCTCAGGATTGCTTTAGCTATTCAGGGTCTTTTTTTGCCCCATATGAATTTTAGGATTCTTTGTTCTATTTCCGTGAAGAATGTCATTGGGATTCTGATTGGGATTGCATTGAATCTGTAGATTGCTTTAGGTAGTATGGACATTTTAACTATGTTTATTCTTCCAATCCATGAGCATGGAATATCTTTCCATTTCTCTATGTCATCTTTGATTTCTTTCAATAGTGTCTTACAGTTTTCATTGTATAGGTCTTTCACCTCCTTGGTTAAATTTATTCCTAGATATTTTATTCTTTTCATTACAATTGTAAATGGGATTGTATTCTCGAGTTCTCTTTCTATTAGTTCATTATTAGAGTATAGAAGCACAACTGATTTTTGAAAGTTGCTTTTGTACCCTGCAACTTTGCTGTAGTTGTTGATTATTTCTAATAGTTTTCTGATGAATTCTTTAGGGTTTCCTATATATAAAATCATGTCATCTGCAAACAGCGAGAGTTTCACTTCTTCCTTGCCTATTTGGATACCTTTTACTTCCTTTTCCTTGCCTAATCACTCTTGCCAAAACCTCCAGCACTACGTTGAATAGGAGTGGTGAGACTGGGCACCCTTGTCTCGTTCCTGTTCTCAGAGGGATGGCAGTCAGTTTTTCACCATTGAGTATGATGTTGGCTGTGGGTTTGTCATATGTGGCCTTTATTATGTTGAGGTACTTTCCTTCTATACCCATTTTATTGAGAGTTTTTATCATAAACGGATGTTGGATCTTGTCAAATGCTTTCTCTGCATCTAGTGAGATGATCATGTGGTTTTTATTCCTCATTTTCTTAATGTGGTGTATTACAGTCAATTGATTTGTGGCTGTTGAACCATCCCTGCATCCCTGGTATAAATCCCACTTGATCATGGTATATGATCCTTTTAATGTGTTGCTGTATTCAGTTTGCCAATATTTTGTTGAGGATTTTTTGCATCTATGTTCATCAGCAATATTGGCCTGTAGTTTTCTTTGTGTTGTCCTTGTCTGGCTTTGCGATCAGTCTGATGTTGGCCTCATAAAATGTGTTAGGAATGTTCCATCTTCTTCACTTTTTTGGAATAGCTTGAGAAGGATAGGTATTAAATCCTCTTTGATTGTCTGGTAGAATTCTCCAGGGGAGCCATCTTGCCCTGGACTTTTATTTTTTGGGAAGGTTTTTGATTACTGTTTCAATCTCTTGTGATTTGTCTATTCAGAGTCTCTATTTATTCTTGATTCAGTTTTGGGAAGTTGTATGAGGCTAAGAATTTATCCATTTCTTATAGATTGTCCAATTTGTTGGCATATAGTTTTTCATAGTATTCTCTTATAATCCTTTGTATTTCTGTGGTATCCATTGTAATTTTTCCACTTTCATTTCTAATTTTATTTATTTGAGCCTTCTCTCTTTTGTTCTTAGTGAGTCTGGCTAAGGGTTTGTCAATTTTGTTTATCTTCTCAAAGAACTAGCTCTTAATTTTATTGGTCATTTCTACTGTTTTTTTATTTGTTTCAATTTCATTTATTTCTGCTCTAATTTTTATTATTTCCCTTCTTCTGCTGACTTTGGGCTTTGTTTGTTCTTCTTTTTCTAGTTCCGTTAGGTGTAGTTTAAGATTGCTTATTTGAGATTTTTCTTGTTTGTTAAGGTGGGCCTGTGTTGCTATGAATTTCTCTCATATGACTACTTTTGCTGCATCCCATATGAATTGGTATGGTATATTTCCATTTTCACTTGTCTCCAGATATTTTTTGATTTCTCCTTTAATTTCTTCAATGATCCATTGGTTGTTCGGTAGCATGTTGTTTAGTCTCCACATATTTGTCACTTTCCCAGCTTTTATCTTGCACTTGATTTCTAGTTTGATAGCATTATGGTCAGAAAAGATGCTTGATATGATTTCAATCTTCTTCAATTTATTGAGGCTTGCCTTGTTTCCCAACATATGGTCTACCTTTGAGAATGTTCCATGTCCACTTCAGAAGAATGTGTATTTTGCTGTTTTTGGATGGAGTGTTCTATACATATCTATTAAGTTCACCTGCTCTAGTTTTTCATTTAATTCCACTATTTACTTGTTGACTTTCTGTCTGGATGATCTATCCATTCATGTAAGTGGGGTGTTGAGGTCCCCTACTATTATTGTGTTGCTTTTAATATCTCCTTTTAGGTCTGTTAATAGTTGTTTTATGTATTTTGGTGCTTCTCTGTTGGGTGCATAGATATTTATAAGTGTTATGTCCTCTTGATGGAGTGTCCCTTTTATCATTATATACTGCTCCCCTTTGTCTCTCATTGCCTTTTTTTTTTTAAGATTTTATTTTTTCCTTTTTCTCCCCAAAGCCCCCCCAGTACATAGTTGTATATTCTTTGTTGTGGGTCCTTCTAGTTGTGGCATGTGGGACGCTGCTCCAGCGTGGTCCGACAAGCAGTGCCATGTCCGCGCCCAGGATTCGAACTAACGAAACACTGGGCCGCCTGCAGTGGAGCGCGCGAACTTAACCACTCCGCCACGGGGCCAGCCCCTCTCATTGCCTTTTTTATCTTGAAGTCTACTTTGTCTGATATAAGTATGGCAACACCTGCTTTCTTTTGTTTGCCATTAGTTTGGAGTATAGTCTTCCAACCCTTCACTCTGAGCCTGTGTTTGTCTTTAGAGCTGAGATGTTTTTCCTGGAGGCAGCATATTGTTGATCTTGTTTTTTAATCCACCCAGCCACTCTGTGTGTTTTGTTGTTGTTGTTGTTGTTGTTGTTGTTGTTGTTGTTTCTGTGAGGAAGATTGGCCCTGAGCTAAAATCTGTTCCAATGTTCCTCTATTTTGTATGTGGGATGCTGTTACAGCATGGCTTGATGAGCAGCGTGCAGGTCCATGCCCAAGATCTGAACCTGCGAACCCTGGGGCACTGAAGCAGAACGCACAAACCCAACCACTATGCTGCTAGACTGGCCCTCACTCTGTCTCTTTTGATTGGATAATTCAATCCATTTACATTTAGAGTGATTATTGACATATGAGGGCTTAATACTGCCATTTTATCACTTGTTTTTCAGCTGTTCTGTATTTCCCTTGTTTCTCATCCCATGTATTTCCGACTGCCAATTCAGTTTGGTAGTTCTTTATGATGGTTTTCTCAGTATTTATCATTTGTGTCTCTGTTCTGATTTTTGTTTAGTGGTTACTGTGATGTTTGTATAAAAGATCTCATTGATGAGATAGTCCCTTTTCTGATAGCCTCTTTCCTTAGTCTAAGCAGCTTCCATCCCTTTCCTCTTCCCTGTCTAAGTTATTGTTGTCACAACTTATTCCATTTTGTGTTGTGAGTTTGTGGTTAAAATGAAGTGATTATAGTTATTTTTAATGTTTTCCTTCCCTTTATCTTTAATATTTTCACTGGATAGAGTATTCTTGGCTGAAAGTTTTTGTCTTTTGGAATTTAGAATATATCATTCTACTATATTCCACTCTCTCCTAGCCTGTAAGCTTTCTGCTGAGAAATCTGCTGAAAGCCTGATGGGGTTCCTTTGAAGGTTATTTTCTTCTGTGTTGCTACCCTTAATATTTTTTCTTTGTTTTTGACTTTTGTCAGTTTTACTAATATATGCCTTGGAGAAGGTCTTTTTACATTGATGTATTTAGGAGTTCTTTTAGCTTCTTTTACTTGTAATTCCAGGTCTTTCCCCAGGTTTGGGAAGTTCTCAGCTATTATTTCTTTGAAGAAGCTCTCTGCTCCTTTCTCCATCTCTTCTCCCTCTTGAATACCTATAATCCTTATGTTGCATTTCCTAATTGAGTCAGATATTTCTCGGAGAGTTTCTTCATTTCTTTTTAGTCTTAGTTCTCTCTCCTCCTCCATCTGAGGCATTTCTATATTTCTGCCCTCTAAATTGCTAATTCTGTCCTCCATAATATCAGTTCCATTATTTAAGGACTCTAGATTTTTCTTTATCTCATTCATTGTGTTTTTCATCTCCAACATTTCTGATTGTTTTTTTTAATGGTTTCAATGTCTTTTGTGAAGAATTCCGTCTGTTCATTAATTTTCCTGATTTCATTGAACTGTCTATCTGAGTTTTCTTGTAATTTTTTTTTTAATGATAGCTATTTTGAATTCTCTGTCATTTAGATTATAAATTTCTGTGCCTTCAGAATTGATTTCTGGGTACTTGTCAATTTCCTTCTGGTCTGGAGTGTTACTATACCTCTTCATACTATTTGATGAGGTGGATTTGTGCTTTCGCATATGGTAGTATCTGGTCACGGGTTCCACCTGCCACCACAGGGGCGGGTCAGGAGCTATGTATTCTGAGCCTACCAAGATCCCTGGCAGCTGTGCCTGTCCTTTGGAAGCTATGCTGACAGAGTCTGTCTGTGTTTGCCGGCTTGCTGCTGTTGTTTTATAAACATATGTGCTAGTGCTTTGGTGGGGGCCCCTCGCTCTGGTCGACTGGCCAAGCTGATGCAACAGGCAGGGGGATGGGTGCTTTGTTTTGCATGCATGATCCCAGGGGCACTTCCACTCTGCACTCACTGTTTGCCCTCCTGAGGTGCTCATCTTGGTGAAGATGCCCCTGTGATTGCTTAGCCTCTTCAGTGTGGAGCTTCCCCACAGACTGGTAGGCAACTCCGAGAGTTAAGGCATTCCTATGGAGGGCTGTCCCCTCCCCCATCTCCTCTCAGAGCCTCATGTGGTTCTGCACCCTAAGTTGCTGCCATTAGGTGAGGGAGAGGAGATCCACTTACCTCCTTTCACTGCCTCCTGGGGGGTCCATCACCTCCACCTTCAGATGTATGACTGTGTGGATCTCCCAGATGTCTATTATGTTGTGTGAATGTCTTCTGTTGGCTTATTTATTTTTATTTTTTATTTCTGTTGGTTTATGAGTGTTCTTTTTATTGTATCTTAGGGGGGAAAGTCTAAGGGAAGAGCTCACTCTGCCATGATGCTGACATCACCTCCCACATTTTCTTTTTGATCATTGAAAAGTAAAGGCATCAATGACCCAAACTATCTGAGCAGAATAAAGTCTACAATAGGATGCACAGGGACTAGAATGCAGGATTGTGCCATCTGACATGTAGTAGGCACCAAAGAATGTAAAGTACCCAACACCCAAGTGAAAACAGCAATTCTTCATGAAATAAATTCATGCACTTGGTTCCAAAGATCCATGCAAAGCAGTGATAGCTATATTATTTTCTGTCTGGCTTGGCATGTACCTGTGCATAACCTAGGGAACAGACCCGCCTCTGGAGGGGTTGGGGTGAAGAAATTTTGTTCTCTTCTGGCAGCAAGCCATGGTTTCTCATCCCATCTTTAATAAATACAGCTTAAAATGGAAGCAATCTCAGTTTTTATGAGTAACAGAGGGGATTTTTTTTTCTACTTTTACAAATCTTTTTATTTTATATTTTTAATTGAGGTTGATAGTTTACAACCTTGTGAAATTTCAGTTGTACATTATTATTTGTCAGTCATATTATAGGTGCATTACCTCACCCTTTGTGCCCACCCCCTAACCCCCTTTCCAAAAGAGGGGATTTTTTTCCACAAGGGTTAAGGATTTGCAAAGGGCACAAGCAGCTGTTTTCTGGGCACTTAAAGAAGCTGATGGAACTGCTTAAACCTGGAATCATAACTCTGGGGCCAAAAGATGATAGTTCAAGGCAGAGGAAAATTGTAGGCAGAAAACAGGGTGGGGTAGGAGTGGGGATGGGGGGGGTGCACTACAGAGGGAGAAACTGTAGGAAGTGGAGGTATTTACAAGACTTGGGGGAGGGGATATGTTTCCTTAAACAACTTTCAGATTTAATGTTTTGATGTGGTTATCTGTTAATTAACTCTCTCTGTAGCTTTGAGCTGAGGAGGAATTTTCTAGCTGGTACCTTCCTGAAGAAAGTGAAGCACAAGCTAGACTCCTTCTCCAACAAAAATAACCCAGAAGTTTGGTGCCTGAGGATTGTTAAAGCCAAGGGCTACACTGGTAAGCAGTCTCAGCCCTTGGGTTCTGAATTTCAATTGTTTTCTCAAAACAGATGCACTATTTTTGAAAGTCATTTGCCCCAGCTTTACTATTTGACCTAAATCAATCTTTTGGCTTTTGGAGATCTCAGGCATTCTCTTCGTCTATATAACAGACTTAGTGGCTCATCTTGAAGAGACTCAGACTGGATGAATAATTGCCTTGAAAAAAACCAGAAGCAATGACTCATCATTCTAAAAATCCATACTGCTTGGCATTTACAGCACTCCTACTCTGTATCATAGGAGATGAAAAAAGAATTTGCTGTTTGTGCCCTCTGAAGAGTGAATCTTTTTCCTATCCCTGGAAGAGTAGGTACATTATCAATGGAGCAGGTCATTTCAGACAAAACCTCCAGTCCTTTCAAGGACGTTGGGAGCAGGAAGTACATGTCACTACAGGCCTGAGGTCTTTGGCTCACAAGAATCTGTATCTTTGGGTACAATGCTAGGGACCCAGCAATGGCTCTGGTGGCGGTACCATGATTAGGATCCACAGCTTTTGCCTTCTGCTCCTCACTATTGGCCTGTTCTCAGGCTCTTCCCAGAAACCAGATTGGCAGAAATAAAAAATCAAGAGAAAAGGCATAGAGGTTGGAACTTGAGTCTTAAAGGGAGCCACTGGGGACACATTGCCCCAACCAGGAGGGTCATAAGGGCTTCTGTATACCTCAGTTGTGGTGGAGAAAGGCCAGTGAAGAAGAGGAAAAGAGATGGACCTCAAATGGCATTTGTGGCAAAAATTGACTAGCTATTCAACAAACTCTTTTCTCTTCCTCCTGGCACCTTACTAGACTATATTTCCCAGCCTCCCCTGCAGTTTGGTCATGCCACATGACTGAGTTCTGGCCAATGCAATATGGGTGGGAAAGCCACTTATGCCACTTCCAGGCATGGGCCTTTTAAAACCTACTGTGCAACCAATCTCTCTTACTCTCTTTCTCTCTCCCTCTAGCCCACCCTTCTCCACCATCCCCTGATAGAATCAATGCTCAGAGTAACCTTGGAAGCCATGTTTTGGAGATTTTAGAGCCTTCTTCAACCTGAAGTCCTGAATGACTATGAGAACAGAGGCCCCCATCGCCAACTCCCTGTACTAACTGTACTTTTTACGATCAAGAAATAAACTTCTGTCTTGCTAAACTACTAAGATTTTGGGGTTTATCTATTATAACAGCTAGCTTTACCTTAACTAGTACAGAATTCAATGTAATAGAAGAAACACTTTTGTATGGCAGTTGAAATTATTATTCACATCTACTTGAAGCCTGTTTAGATTTTTTTTCTAGTTTTACATTGTGATGACATAGTTTTAAAGACTTATGACTCCCCAGAAGGAAGGAATTACAGACATAGGCTAGGCCCAAAGCCTAAGCACCTGGAGAATGGGCAGAGTTCCTTTGAGCACAGAAACGTGCCAGAAAGAAAGAAGACAAAAGGTGACTTCATTTCTCCTGATTACAGAGATGTGGGAAGAAAGGGTGGTAACCACTTAAATTTAAAAAAAAAAATTATTTCCAATTGAAACAGCCTGTATTTGGAAAGTTTGAAAAATGCATATTTTTAAAAAGGTTAGAAAAACCTACATAATTACAAACATATGATCTTGACTGATATCCTCCAAAATTAGGCTGATATTTAGTATTGAGGTTTTGTATTGGAGTCCCAGAGACTTTTTGGTATATAGTATATTTATCCATTTCACTCCATTAATTAGAAGCTAGATTCTGCTGCTCTGAATTGTCAAATTCAGACTCTTTTGTCTATCCTGCTTCAGGGTGCCGGTGAGTCTAAACCAGCCTGTAAGAGCTGCATCTGAAACTACTTGAGGCTTCTGCAGCCCCTTTGGATCTTCTCCAGGTCACCTAGATTGGTCTATCCATCCTCATCTGTTTTCCTGGTTTCTTGACCACTTTTTAATTTAATTTCCCAGTTCCCTCTTTCTGCCTAGCCCTCCTGGGTCAGCCATCTAATATTGTACATCTAATATTGTACTTGGCCTCTGGTATGATCCTAAAACAATGCTCAATCGTCAACCAATGTTCAACTGTCAAAGCCAGAACACAGGCTGGTCAGTGGGGATATTTCCATGTGGTCACAGCATGACATGTGGCAGTAATGCTGATTACCATGAGCTCAAAGAGCACGATCAGGCTCTGCTACCTCAGGCACATTTCACTGTACAGGACACTAGTCATTTACGGGGATTCCCAAGCCTCAATTTTAGACACTAACTTTACCCAACACCTATCACTAGCCTTTTACCAGTGCTATTACAGAAGAGCAGAGCCATGATTTGAGTTTCCTGTGCTATGCCTTTCTGTGCCTCACTGTAGCAGATGCTATCATTGCCTTGCCCATATCTCCTTGGCATTACCGATGTTTACTGTGGGCTGCTTACTGTAAACATCTGTGATTCTCTGCTCGAGGGCATGTTTTCAGTTGCAAAGCATACTTAGCCTGAAGCCCTAAAGAGCTAATGCCCCCAGAAGTAGCCCTTAACCAACAAGCAATGGGGAATTGGTGGATAAGCGCCCAGCTTCCTCAACCTTAGGTGGAATAACCCTGAGGCATGTTCTACACGGTCTCCTAGAGTTTCCCAGTAGGGTTGAGCTCCAGTTGTCCACAGTGGCAGCTGGCTTGCTAACAAATAATTAACTGGCTTTCTTACCTTCTCTATCTCATTTCCCCATCCCCTACTGATGCTTCCAAGGATTGCCTTCCAAATAGACCACTTGCACCCAAATCCTTCTCTCAGGGTCTGCTTACAGAAGTACCCGAGCTAAGAAACCTGTTCTCTTCTGATTATAAAATGAAGCAGAGAAATGACCCATAAAAATTTAGCAAAAGAAGGAAGAGGCAAGAACAGAGGTCTATATATTCCATAGAATAAACAATGGAGTTTCTTCATAGAGATTATTTATTATTCTAGACTTGTGCTGTCTGATCCAGTAGCCACTAGCCACGTGTGGCTGTTGAGCACTTGAAACGTGACTAGAGCAACTGAGGAAATAAATCTTAAATTTTGTTTAATTTTAATCCGTTTAAATCTAAATAGCCACACATGGCTAGTGGCTGTGGAATTGGATGGTACAGATTATGGAACACTTTCATCATTGCAGGAAGTTCTATTGGGCAGCAGTAGTGTGGAGCAAGGGTAAGAAAATGTTTTCTATAAAGGGCCAGATAGTAAATATTTTAGATTTTGTGGGCCTTATGATCTCTGATACAACTAGCTCAGCTCTGCTGTTGTAGTGTGAAAGTAGCCACAGACAACATGTAAATGACTGAGCATGGCTGCATCCCAATAAAACTTTATGGACACTGCAATTTGAATTTCAGATAATTTTCACATGTCACAAAATATGTCATTCTTGTTTTAATTTTTTTCTAGCCATTTGAGAGTGTAAAACCATTCTTAGCTCATGACACTGTACAAAAACAGGTGGTGGGCCATCGTCTGTTGACCCTTGTTCTAGACTAACATCACTGTTAACTGTTACAGGGGGAATCATTATTCAGATGCCCCAATAATCCAATGCAGATCGTGACATCAGCGACCAAAGTATCAAATGAGCTGCTTACTCTAAACTAAATCAACCTTTGAAGATGAAAAGCTTAGATCAGGCTGTGGATTACTCTCAACCGAAGTTGGCAAGGAGGAATTTTTTCCTGATGTTCATAAGGTTCCTTCCATGGTAGTCACTGAGCATCATGAGAGCTGCTCTTGAGAAAATCGTCAAAGCCCAGAATGTTCCTGCATCCCTCTTGTGGCCCATTTTGCTTCTCACGACAGCACTCTCCTCACACAGAGGAACCCGATGGTGTTCTCGAACCCCTTGATTCCTATTCATTTGCCCTGTCTGCTACATTTCTTTCTCAACCTCCTGCCTTTGCCACAAAGATCAATACTCAGGCCTGGCAAAGCTTTCAAATGGCTCCTGGCATGATAAAAGGTTAGTTTTCAAAAACACAGTGTTCTCAGAATACGAGGCCATCAAAATAGCTAGTTTAATCTTGAGACACCAGGAACTAAAGAAGTGTTATCTATATGACACAGACAATTCTTTATTTTTGAGACTTGTCTCAGAGCCAGCTCCAAGGAAAATGGGGAGGCGAAGGGAGTGGGCCTGGGAGAGTTTCCAGCTGGACAATTTAACACAACAGTTCTTCACCGTTACTCATCAGAGAATTGGCCACATCAAGCTAAAGGATCAAAAAGGAGGCACCCGGCAGGGATCAATAAAGCAGTAGGGGAGAACCGTTTCTGGAAAAGGCTGAGCTATCTGCTCCGTCAGCTCTCAAGAGCTCCCAGAAGAAATGATGGGCACTGTCATTTTGTCAGCTCTGCCAACAGAGCCCAGAGACCCAGCTGGTACCTCTGATGCTAGCTCTTGCCACAGAGTCAAAGGTCTTGAGACATGGAGAAGCGGGCTTTTTTGCTTCCTTTTTAAAAAATGATGCATGGTGTTTCATCAAAAGAAATTATAAAGGCGATATCCTCTTCAGCCGGGGTTTAAAACAGCCACTGAAAGCTCTTTGTAATCAATAATATAGATCTCCTTATAGACCTGCATTAAAGAGGTAGGAGCTGTGTTAACTTTACAATTTCCTTGTGGGAAGAACAAGCAGAGATTGACCACATGTATTTTTATTTCTCTCATGCTGAATGCATGTCCTACAGCGGAAGACGTACACAGCACCTATAGAGTACTTTACCCGTTAATATGTTATCATTCGACTCTCACAACACTACGCTTCTTTCAGAGGCGGAGAAATGGAACCTCGGAGAGGTCGATTTGGCCAAGTCTCTTGATGAATGGATGATGGAGTCGGGCTGCAACCCAAGTCTTACTCCTGATTCCAAAGCCAGCCCTCGCCTGCTCTTCCAGGCTGGGTGAGACGTTCTCTTGCAGGCAATGGTGCAGACTGGGCCTGATCTCGGTGCAGTGCTGGGGAGAGGCATGGGCAGACCTAGAAAGCCTAGCCTGGGTGCTCCTCAGCTAATCCCTCAAAACAGTATGGAGAATCCGTAAACAAATGGAATTGTTTTCTTCAAAGCCCTTACCAAGGCCAGACAGCCAGAGTCAGCCAGTTTATCCCATAAATGTGCAAAGGAGATTCTCCATTCCCAGACTATCTGCAGGTTCTCTCTCCCCATCTCTCCAGTCTCTTATTAATCCTGCTTTGGCCTTCTTTGACTCAGTCCACCAACTGATTCCCTCACATATAAGGAAACTATTTGCATACAACAGAATACCTCTGAGTTATTCTTCAGTAAACCAGGCCGGGGCAGTGGGATTGGATGTGTTCTAGAACTAGCTAGTGTTTAAATTTTCTTACATTGAGCATGTATCTTCTTTTTTAAAATTAAGCTTGTTATTTTGAGATAATTGTAGATTCACGTGCCTTGTAAGAAATAGAGACTACCCTTGTTCCCTTTACCTAGTTTCCCCTGATGGTACCGTCTTGCAAGACTATAGCATAATTGTGTTTACTTCTTAAAAAAATTTCAGCATTATTGAGGTATAATTGGCATATAAAGTTGTAAGATATTTGAAGTGTACACTGTGGTGATGCGATATATGCATACATTGTGGAAGGACTCCCTTCATCTAGTTAATTAACACATCTATCACTTCACATGTTTATGTTTTTTGTGAGAACATTTAAGTTCTACTCTCTTAGCTAATTTCAATGATGCAATACAGTGTTATCAACTAGAGTCACCATGTTATAATGTTAGATCCTCAGACCTCATTCATCTCACAGCTGAAAGTTTGTACTCTTTCACCAACCTCTCCCTATTTCCCCTACTCCTCAGCCCCTGGCAACCACTTTTCTACTCTCTGTTTCTATGTGTTTGACTTTTTTTAAGATTCCACATATAAGGTACCATGCAGTATTTGTTTTTCTCCGTTTGAGTTATTTCACTTAGCATAATGCTTCAAGGTCCACCCATGCTGTTGCAAATGGAAGGATTTCCTTCCTTCTGTATTAACTTTTATAATAAATGAAAATTGTTTCATTGCTAAGGAGAGGAAAGAGACAAGGGGGCAACTGGGGATGAACGTGAAGTCATGGGAATGGGTCTGTTTATTAATTTAAACGTGGGTGAGAGTTGTGCAAACTGAAATGACGACAGGAAGTAATGAGAGGTAAGAGAGAGGACTGAGTCCCCTAGGCCAGCTGCTGTGCTCTGCCAGAGTTTCCTGCCACTGTGTGTTTTGCACATGCTCTGCTGAACTAGCAGAGAAGAGAGAGGTATTTATTTCATTCCTGTCGGGGAAAAAAGAGACTTCCTGATTGAAACTAAATGGATTCCCCACTGGACAGACACATGGATGAGATACCACTTCCAGCGTGCTACCTTCACTCTCTCTCTGTTCTGTCCTCCTCCCCTGACATTCTAGCTCATGGGTGAGTTCATTTAGCCACATGGCAGACAAACTTTATGCCACTGAGTTGTTCATTACTCCCAGTTGTCTTCTAAACTATATCTCAAAAAAAGAGAAAGAGAACCTATTTTCTGTAATTTCCTTTCCTCCTTCATCTTCACACAGAATATTTCATTAATTTCTTTTATCATTGTGATATAAGAGCAACCAAGGGTATTGCAGAAATTTCAATCTTACTTTTCAAAGAAGACACGCTTCTGTGTTTTATTTGCCCATCTTTAGTCCCTAATGCAAGAAAATATTTTAAAAGACCATAGTGAATAACTTGTTCCTTTCAGATGCTACTTTAACTATTACTCATCTCTTATAGCATTTTCTTGTTTACAAGGCATGTAAATATCCCCCTGGGTATATAAATATGCTGAACAAATATTCCTTCTCACTGGAGGGTCACACTGGATAAGAGTCACTCAGGACGCTTTATTCTGATCTATTTTTGTGGATTTATTCTACATATTCTACACTCATTTTAATGTGACAATTTCCCTGTAGCTTAAAATAGGATATGCTTATTCTTCCTAGAATTGAGGGACACTAAAATAAATTTGACTTAAATAGTTCCACCTGAAAAAAATGCACCAAGATACCCAGGGATAGCGCCATAGGAATGAGATTTTGAAGCATACTATATACCTTTTTCTTCCAAAATTCAATACAGATGAAATATAGAAGACATCAGAGCATTCCACCCCAGACTCTGGAAACATCACCCTTGTTCAACAATTACCACTACAAGAACCCGCTTCTCTCTCCTCACCCCTCATCCCATTTTGCCTTTCCCCAGTTCAGGCATGTGGTCACCCACAGCACTCAGGTGGTGAGAGGCACCATTAGATTTTGGGTTGAGGGGGTAGAGGAGAAGCATAAGACCCAGGGCAAGCATCTTAATTTACAGTATCCTGTAAACAAATCTGATGTGAATTCCCAAGTTAAGGCTTGGAATCCACTCTTCTTAACCATGGTCTGGAGCTTGGAGACAAATTGAAGGGAAATAAGGAGAAAATAGTTGTGTCAGTTAGGACTGCATTACACTGCATGTAATAGAAACTTCCAAGAAAAATAAGAATTCTAGAGGTAGCAGTGTAGGATGCCACCAGGGACACAGGTTTCTTTCATCTTTCCATTCTGCTGTCCTTGGGCTGTAGTTGTCATTTTGAAGGTTGCAAGATGGCTGCTCCACCTCCAGACGTCATGCCCACATTCCAGGGAGGAAGAAGGTGAAGGGTAAAGGGTGAGGGCACCGAGTTTGCCCCTTTCTATCAGGGAAGCAATAGCTCTTAGGGAAGCCTCAGCCAGTTGACATCTGCTTACATTTCATTGACAAAGCTGGGTCACATGGACATTAGCTGTAAGGGAGCCTGGGGAGGTATTTTTCACGGGATGCATTGCAGCCCTGAACAATAACAGGCTCCTATCAGTAGAAAAGCATGGAAAATGGATTGGTAATCATCAGTATCAGTAGAATAAACAGGGAGAATGGATAGGCAGCCATCGGTATTATCAGTGAAAAAGTTAACATCTGTCCTTATGTCTACAAATTTGGAGGGTCAAAAGAGAGACTTTGGACTCATTCTCTACAACTTTTGGGAGACATGCAGAGCAGTGTAATGCATAGCATCTAGAACTAAGGCTTTAGACTCTGGAACATGTGTATTTGAATCTTGGCTTTACTTGTTATCAACTGTGACCTTGAACACTTTGTTTCTGTTTCCTCAGGAGTACATTTCTCATGCCCACAGGAGAGGGCTATTTAAGGATGAAATGAAATCATGTTTTTACAATGCCCTTTCCTCCATTCCCCTACATTACAAATCCCAGCACACAGACTCCAATAGGCACACTCTCGCGATTTCAAAGAGGAGAACAAAATTATCAGCAGCCCATAAACAAGAGAAGATTTAGATAAAGCAAAGAAATTCACCCCTCAGGTTACGTTCTCATGTAGTGTGAAGTCATTAGTTAATGAGACATAATGAAATGACAACAGCATCTACCTCACAACGTCTAGTCTCTGTGTGTTTTGATGCCAGGCAGAAAATGTTTAGCTGAAGATGATAAATGTGTTGACCCCCAAATGGGCTCAGATACTCTAAAGTCCAGAACTTTCCAGCAAATAATATATACTTTAATTTCTAACAAAGCTGTTTCTAACAAATATTATGACATAATATAGTGCCCAACTTAAGGGCACAAACATTCCCCATCAGCTCCAGGCAAGTTTTGAGAATGACAATGAAGGAATTGACAGAGGAATGTTGTCCGGGGAAACCAAGAAATTAACGTGAGCTTTGAAATGCCCCCAATGGCTTTGATCCTCAGTAATATATTCTTTACTCAAATACATGTGAAATCTTACTTGGACTGCTTAGTTAGATATAAGTCCACCATTTCTCAGTCTCTTATATTTTTACATTTCTATTATAGTAATCTTATTCTACACCACAGTTCAGGAGATGATTTGTTATGAATTTTAGGGAATAAACGTTCTTTGATGGTATCATTGTTAAATGATTAAAATAGATTTATAATTTTGAATAGTCTTGACAAAGTTTCCCATGGCTGAAGAATTGTGTCTCTGGGTCGTGAACTCCATAATTCTTCCACAGTAAAGAACAATTATGCCAGATCAGTTATTTGTGGTCAGCCATAAGCTAAATCCTGTTAAGCTGTTCTAATGGAAGTGTTGTATAGTGTGTGTTCTGTCGTGCCAATAAATAACACTGTGTTTAAGGGTTGGATCAAACTTTAAGAGTTTTTTTTGGTCATTTTGAATGCATCCAGGGCCTAATCCAAAAACTGTATCAAGGAGCAATGATCGAAGAAACTAGGGACATTGAAACTAGGGAAGCAGAAAATAGGAAATACGGTCACTGTCTTCAGATGTTTAAATGGCTCTCAGACTCAAAAGACGACAGGTTTACTCCATATTGCTTCAAAGGTCGGAAGTGAGACCGACAAATACAAGTTACTCAGGGAGGGCATTCAGCTCCGAGGAAGAAAGAACTGTTCCAACAAGGAAATGAGCAGCCTCGTAAGAATTGAGTTCCTGTGTATTAAATATCCAGTCAGAGGCGTGGTGATCAGCTGGCAGGGATATTGCATCAGGTGGGAGGATAGATTAGATTAATCTAAACATCTCTTCCAACCCTGAGTTGATTCTAACACTCAAAGGGCCTGGTGATTCCAACTTTCCAAATTCAGAAAGGAAACATCTCTACATCTGAGATAGGAGCCACAGTGATCTTCCTTTGTTTTTGGTACACTTTAGGCTTTGAGGATTTTAGAAGATTATTGTTAGGGTTGTTGTATTCTAGTGGCATAAATAAGCTCTCTTACAGACGCACCCAGAGCCCTTTAAGAAGGGCTATTCTGTTTTGATGAATTTTTGGTAAGTGCTTCTCTTTATCATGTGATTCATAGACATCAAGGTCAAAGTCGGTCCCAAAGGCATGCATATCAAAGGACAAAGGATTTCTTCCATCCGCTGCTCACTTTTTCATGCCCACTTTTCTGTCTGCTGCCCTGTGCTCTGAAGGGGAGGTCAGGGTGCACGTCACCAGGGTTCCCAAATCATACCCTTGGCCTGTCGCTCCCTGACACAAATGTATGGTCTTCCCTTTTGTTCTATAACTTGACCTATAATGGGCCAGGAAGGACTGGATGAAATAGAGGCTAGAGGCTGTCAGCTCAGAATGCAGACTCTTGCCTCACTCTCCCTTCTCCTCCAGGCTCAAAATGTTTTTGTGGAAACAGAAAGGATACCTAATCTCAGTAACATTATCATAGAATGCCAAGCATGACATGTATAATGCATGCATTTATTGCATGTGAGTATATGAAATCAGCACAATATAAAAGGCATAAGTAACCTTGTCTCCTGCCACCAGAGAAGTGAAGGAGAGTAAAAATCCTTTAGTGGTTTGAGCCAGATCAATACTGAACTCTCAGGCAGGAAATTGTGGTGCTCTCACACAGAAAGCTCCTCAGACATCGCTCGCACCAGACCCGGAGCCAGACATCCTGACAGAGGCGAACATAATGTCTCCTAAGCGGCGAAGAGCTCCTTAAATTACAGCCTAAATTCTCCCACAGTATCTCCAGCTCAGAAGCGCCTTTGCAAAGGAAGCCCAAGATGAAAGAGCACTAAAGATTTCCAAACGAGTTTTAAATCTCCCGACTTGGGTGAATTACATCCCAGAGAACTAAGAGAGCATGCAAACGAGATGACGGAATCATTGTTTATTTCTTTGGGGAATTGGCAATATAAAAAGTCACAGAAAACTGAGACAGGAAAGTAGAATTCCCATTTTCGAAGGGTGGAAGAAGAGAGCTTTCACATAGTATGGCTGGGTGAGCTTGATATTGATTTTCAGAAACGTTATGGAACACATTATTAAAAGAATAGTTTAAACGTACTTAGAAAATGACATAGCAGTCTTTAGGACTCAGCAGGGGTTCATGAAGAAGTCAAGTGAGAGTAATTTAATTTTTTTCTTTAATCAAGTTATTAGATCATTATGATAAACCAGGGAATGTGCTAAGCAATATTATTTTTTTAAGGAATCATCTTTATTGAAGTGTAATTTACGTAAAATAAACTGCACTTATTTAAAGTGTATAGTCTGATGAGTTTTGACAAATGTGTACACCCATATAGCCATCACCAGGATCAAGATATAAACATTCCATCATTCCCAAAGGTTCTTTCATGCCCCCTTGCAGTCAAACCTCCCACCATGGCTGGTCCCAGGCAAGCATTAATCTGCTTTTTGTCAGTATAGATTAGTTTCAATTTTCTAGAATTTCATATAAATGAAATTATACATCATGTAAATTTTTGTGTCAGGCTTCTATCACTCATCTTATTGTTTTTGAAATTCATCTATGTTGTTGGATGTTACTTTTATTGCAAATCATATTCCATTGTGTGAATATACCACATTTTGTTTATGTATTCACCTGCTGATGGACATTTGGGGTTGTTTCCCATTTTGAGGTATAATGAATAAAGCTGTTACGAACATTCGTGTACATGTCTTGTGCGGATGTGTGTTTTAATTTCCTTTAGTAAGCAATCGTCTCAATGCCAAAGGCATTTATAAACAAGGTCTTACATGCCACTGTGAACAAGATGGAGCTATGTGAGCCAAGTGTAAGAATTATATATATATATATATATATATACATATATATATATAATAACATCACATAATAAAGTAACTTTGTCAGTGACTATACTTAGAAGGTGCTAATTAATAAATCAATGCCAACATGATGAGAAGTTTCTGCTGATATGTCACAGGGATCTATCATCAGTATTCTTATATCTTGTATTCTTATCATGACTTGTGGGGCCAGGATCATAAAATTTATACATTCTGTGAAGCTAGAAGGATTAGCTAATCAATAGCAGATTCAGGATCCAGAAAAATCTTAAAATGATTGAGTAATGCTTTTAATCAACTAAAATTAAATTTGACAGGGGCAAATAGGAGGTACTGGCCATGAGTACCAAGAAACAACTGTCCAAGTTCAGTGTGAAGGAAATATGACTTAGGAGCATATGAATAAAAAACTTGAAACTTTTCGGTGGATAACAGCTTCAATGTCAGTTGACAGTCATACCACCAAAGAAACCAAACTGATTTGGGACTGTATTAATAAATGTAGGATCTGAATGCAAAAAGTAGTATTTCTTCTCTATTTTTGTCAGAGCACATGTATAGTATTGGGTGGAATTCTGAATAACACAAACTGAAGTATGTGCAGAGGAAAGGGGCCAAGATGGTGGTTATTCAGGACTGTGTTGTATGAAGGCAGATTGAAAGAACTGAAAATTTTTGTCTTGGTAAAAAAGACTTATGGTGGGGGGAGGCTATGGTTATAAGAGTCTTCAAGAATCTGAAGAACTATCCTGTATAAAAGGAATCAGACTCATTGTATGGCTCTGAAGGCTAGAATCACGGTTTGAGAGAAGCTACTAGAAGACATAAGAAATAACACTCCGGCTATTAGATTGGTCCAAAGATAAAAGTGTTTTCCTCAGAAGATACTGAATTATTGGTCACTGGAGGTGTTCAAATATGGATCCAATGACCTGGAAGCTTACCTCACCTGTATAACGAGCATAATGATACTAGTATAAGGGGACTGAGGATAATGTGAGTGAATACACCGCTAGCAAAATAGTCGTCACATCTTATTAGACTTCTTAGTTGACATGTTTATCTCTATTAGCTAAAGAATTCCCCAAATCAAGGACCACATCCAATTCATCTTTTCATTTGCAGCATCAACTGTTGTATCTAGCTCATGATGGCATTCAATAAATGTTTTTTGGATGGGTGAATGAATGACTGGAGGTAACAGATGTAAACATACTTTAGAAATGAAAAAAGCACAGCACCAATGTTGTACAATCAATTATTAATATTAATAATTTATTCCTAAATTGCCTGTCCACTCAGGTTATCTATATTCACAATTATAACAAAAATTTATCCTTGCCATATGGCTGTACTGGTGAGTTCCATCTAGCAAGAAACAGATAATTTTCATGCTGCATAAACTGTTCAAGAAAAGAAAAAAAGGACAAAAACCTCTCATTTATTTTTATTACCAAATTTATTTTATAAAGTTAGCATTAAACTGATACTAAAACCTGACAAAAAACTCAAAAACAAAAATTATAGTCTAATCTCTATATGAATATAATGCAATAAAATAATATAGTAGCAAATCAAATTTAATAGCATATTAAAAAAATAACTCACCAAGTAACATTATCCCAGGGATATAAGGATAATATAGTATTACGAAATATATTAATATAATGCATCATATCAGGATGCCAAATAAGAAAAATCACATGATTACTATAATAGATGCTGAAAAGGGAGTTGGTAATCCAATAGCCAACTCTGACTGAAAAAAATAGTTTTAGAAAGGAAAGAAAACTAGCATAGCATATTAATCTCAGAACAGCAGTAAAATCCAATTAATTGTGACACACCAAATGAATTATTATTTAACATTGTTTTAGAAGTTCTGTAAAACCAAAACCAAAACCTCAAACCTCAAACAACAAAAACAAAAGAGATGTAATAGAAATAGGTATGAAAGAAAGGAAAAAACCCAAAAGAATCAACTAAAAAATTACTGTAATTGAGATTTCAGCGTGTGGCTGGATCAAAAAAACAAATGTACAAAAATAAATAGATCTACTATATAATAAAAATAATCAGTCAGAAGAGATTACAGAACAAAAGAATCCATTTGAAATAGAAACAAGAACATAAATACTAGCATAAACTTAGTAAGAAAAGTTTAGGAGCTTGTGTGAGATATAAAAGAAGAGATCAATAAATTGAGAGACCATTATCTTTTTTTACTTTTTTGAGGAAGATTCGCCCTGAGCTAATATCTGTGCCCATCTTCCTCTACTATATATGTGGGACGCCTACCACAGCATGGCTTGTCAAGCAGTGTTATGTCCACACCTGGGATCTGAACCGGCAAACTCTGGGCTACCGAAGCAGAATGTGTGCACTTAACCACTGCGCCACCAGGCTGGCCTGAGAGATCATTATCTTAATGGATGGAAACACTACATATTTTAAATATATCCATTCTTCTCTAATTAATATTTAAATTTTATGTAATTACAATAAACACACATTGGAATTTTTTCTGTAATCTGGTAAAATGATTCTAAAGTTCATATGGAATAATAAATAGATGAGATAGCTGAGAAAATATTGGTGGGAGAAAGGATTATAGTACTGTTCCTATGACAGATATTAAAACCTTATTGCAAAGCTTCAATAATTAAAACATTGTGATCTATTGCAAAGGAGATATCATATAACAATGGGACAAGAACTCAATAAATAAAAAAGTTGCCTAGGAGGTACTGCATTTGGGGTAGTGGGGAAATGAGTTTCATATCATACTGTACTGGATTAAAAAAACGTAATACAGAAATATAAACCATAAGACACTAGAAGAAAATATAGGTGAATATTTACCTAATCTCTGCGTGGGAAAAGACTTTCAAAGCTCAAATGTAACAGGAATAATCTCAGAGAGAAAGGTTATATTTGACTTCAGAAAACATTTAAACCTTTTCTTTTTTAAAAACTCATGTTGAGAGCTGACTTTCAATAGATCGCAGTGAAGAAGCTGCTCTGCTGCGTCATTTAAGCTGTTTTATGTCAAAAATTGAAAGGATAAATGGCAAGATGGAGTTTTTCCCATAAATATAATAAAGACATCACTAATTTGTAACAGTGATAAAAATACTGCAAGAACCAGCAGAAAAACTGGCAAATGGTATAGACAGCTTACCAAAAGGAAAGCGAAATGGTCAGCAAAGAGGTGAAAAAGACTTAACCTCATTGGAAATGGAGGTAATGAAAGTGGCACCAATAAGTGCAATTTTCTGTTATAGATTTAACAAGTTTTCAGAAGGATGAAAATACTCATTGCCAGCAAGGGTGTGGTGGAAAACACTCTTGCATTCTCTTAGTATGAGTGTGAGTTGGTACAGCCTTTCTGGAAAGCAAGATACATTAAAACCCTAAAAATGTTATTGCCCTTTAAAAAAATGATTCCTCTTCTGGAAATAATCCAAAATGCAGATAAAGACTTAGGTACAGAAATATTGATTTCAGCATCTCTTATAGGAGTAAAGAAAGGAAGCAATACAAATGTTCAATAACAAGGGAAGAATTAAGCAAATTTTGGTACATCCATATGTCAGAAACATTATGTAGCATTATTTAAAGTGTGTTTATAAAGATTTTTTTAATGGTATGGGGAAATGCTTATAATGTAAAGAGCAAGATTCAAATTTATATACACACAGTATATTCTAAAACATCTTAAAAATATATAGACAATTGGGCAAAAAGAGATGCCCACAGTGTCCTTCAGTGTGGCAGAATTATGGAGAATTTTATTGCAATCTTTATATTTCTCTATATTTTCCGAAATCCCTATAATGAGTATGTATTTCTCTTATTATCAGAAAAAATTATTTTAAGATAAAAATTATTCTTTAAGTAAAGTTCCAAAAGGAAAAAGATAAGAAGAATCATAATGTGTGAAGGTTTCTTCAGACTGTCTGATAGGTTTGTTTTGAACATGTTGCATTTAAGATGCCTGGAGAAACCTGGTGAGGACACTCAGTTGGCAAATGGGAAATAATAGTTAGAGCTTGGGGGGGCAATCTGGGTTGTTAGTACAGAAGCATCAGATATACATGTTAGCTAAAGTCACTAGCGGTGTAACCTTGGACAAGTTAGCCCCTCCGATTCTCAGTTTCCTCCTTAATAAAATGGGGATGATAATGGTACCTCATAGGGCTGTTGTAAGGATTAAATGAGCTACTATAGGTAAAACACCTAACGTAGTAATAAATGTTAGCTTTTATCATTGTTAATTTTATCATCATTGATGAGAGTAACCCAGGGGTAATGGTTAAGGTGAGGAAAGAAGGTGGCAGATGTTGGTGCCCTGCCAATATCCCTCAGCCCTCAATGTTCTGCACACACCAGCCTGACTTGCAACTAGTATTGGCACCTGTGACTCTTTGCCAGAGGGCAGGTGAGAAGTGCCAGGGAATTAATACAACCCTCAACCAATAACTGATGGGATTGGTGGATAAATACTTTAGCTTTCTCACTTCACAAGCAGGATAATTCTGAGGCATGCTCAGATTATGTTCCAGTTGCCCACAGTGGTCACTGGCTTGATATCACGCTCTTTATTGGCTGCCTTCCCTTACCTGTCTCACTTCCCTACTTCTCCACTGGGATCATCTCCCCAATAAATGATTTGTATGTAAATCCATGTCTCAGGATGTGCTTCTGGGAGAACCAAAACTAAGACAGCCACGGATGAAAACTGGCCTACAATAACATTCAAGGGATGACTGGGGAAAGAGAAGCCCATGACAGAACTAGAGAAGGAATAGTTGAGAGAGGTACTGGAAAACTATTGAAAGTGTGGTCTAAAAACCCAAAGAAAAGGAGACTTTCCCAAATGAGGTAGGAGGAAACAGCATCAAATGCTATGGAGATGAGATGCAAAAAGAACTGGAAACTGTCCATCTGAGTTGGCATCTATGAGGTGCTAGGTGACCTCTGCCAGCAGATTTTTGGTATAGTGTTGAAGAAGCCAGATGGCAGTGGGTTGGGGAAGTGAATAGGAGGTGAAAAAGCGGAGGCAGCAAGTGTAGGCTATTCATTTAGGAAGTCTGGCTGTGAAGGGAATGAGGGAGAGGGAGATGGAGGGAGAGAGGTAACTAGAGTCACACAAAGAAATCTTTCGTCTCCATCTTTAAGATGGAGAGACTTGAGTATACTCTAGTTTGATGATGAGAGAAAAAGAATCAGTTGAAGTATGGGTGAAAAACCATATCATTCTTGATATAATGCTTTAACCACTACCACATTCCAAGAGCTTCCCAATATTCTCATCTTCATCAACACCCTTTTATTGAGCACCTACTGTCTGGAAAGCACTGCTAAGTATTGAGAAAATGAAGACGTATATGACACAATTCCTGACCTCAGAGTCTATACTCTAGTAGGGGAAGTGAGATACCAACATATGAAAAGGTTATTAAAAACATAAGACAGGACATGATGATAAAATGAGAGGTAGAGTTAATAACTACTTTAGCGGTTTAAAGGAAGATAGGACAGGTGGGAAAAGCTTCATGGGTTTGGGCTGTAGATGGTTTGGCAGAAAATCTCACTAGGGAGAAGGGTTCAAAGAGGGAAATTTAAGAGAGACGTAGAAATTGGTAACAAACAGATCTGGAAGGGGTTTGAATGTTAAACTAAATTTAAAAACTTGGATTTCATTTAGTAGGCAAAAAGCCAGTCTTTTAGAGTTTGTGAACAGAGTGAAAAGCAGTATTTTGGAGAAAGCAATTTTAAAAAGGTGTGCAGCATGGTTTGGAAAAGAAAACAAAGTCAGGGGGGCTAGCCAAATAGGGAGAAGGATCAAGCTTGGACTAGGATAGGGGAAGATGAAGGGAAAGGACAGAGAAGGGACTCTATATTTTGGATATTAGGTTTGCCCTAATCCATTTTCTAGATTATAAGCTACTTGTGCTATGACTTGGTCACAACTGAAGCCCATATCATGCCTCATAAAAAGGTTTATTACAGGGGCTGGCCCAGTGGCATACTGGTTAGTTTTGTGCACTCTGCTTTGGTGGCCCGGAGTTTGCAGGTTCGGATCCCAAGCACAGACCTAGCACTGCACATCAAGCCATGCTGTGGCGGCGCCCCACATACATAATAGAGGAAGATTGGCACAGAGGCTAGCTCAGGGACAATCTTTCTCACACACACACACACAAAAGGTCTATTACATAAATGTTCCTGAATAATTGAATAAATGAGGTAACGGATGAATAAATGAATGCACATCAATGAATGAGCATTACAAGATGAACCACCAAGTGGATATTGGAGGAAAAAGAAATCAAAGAAGGATTGAGGGTTTCCAAGTGTGGCTGACTGGGGAAAATAATAGCATCATTGATTAAATTGACTGGCACCTAATAAGTGCTCAATGAGTGTAATCTTACATATTTGCATATTGTAATTCTATATATTTATGATGTATATCTTATATATTTATTATATATTTATGATATTGAAAAGAGACAAATCTGGAAGGCACTTCACCCCTTTGCTATTTAGCAGAGAGCTAGCCTAACAGGTCTGAGTTAATCAACGAATGCCAGTCACCAAGTTCTAGAATCTCCCCCTTTCTAATCAGGCCACTTCGTCAGACATCAACCTTCTTTTGTTAAGTACTTCCTGAGGATTCCCTACTCCTCATTCTTTACAAATATACAGGGTATAACGGGAGGTGGAATCTCTCTTTTGGAACCCCGTCTGTCCAGCCCAGCCACGGCCAGCCTAAGGACACCTCTCTATGAGGTAATGAGAACTTTGGGGATTGTGTCCATGCTCTACTTCTCTGATGTAAGTTTTCCTTCAAAAAATCTTATTGTATATTTACATCATGTGGTCCTAGTGTGTGTGGAACTGAAAAATCTAACACATCATGATTAATACATTACATACACATGTAGATGAGATTTTAGAGGGATAATGTTTTTGACAGAAATTTTAATTTAGACATGATCTAGAGAGCTATCATCTGTAAAAATAAACATCAATCTGATAGAGATAATAAAATCTTATTTAAATCCATTTGTAAATATTTAAATCTTTTTAACAGAGAAATTCCATAAGACTTTTTGATGAAAAATAGTCATTAAACATAAACTTTAGATTAAATCAACTGATACCTCTTTATTGAGTACAAGCTTATGCTTGGCACTGTTTCATAGCTAACAAATGCAGAAAGAACGATAGAACTAGAAAATTACCAATTTTAAAATTTCATGAAATAATAGAGCTAGAGAAAAATGATAATCAATGGATGCTAAAATCATTAAGTCTGAGGTTATCAACTTTGACTGCTCATTGAAATCACTTAGGGATTGTAAAAAAATGCTAATACCCATGTCTCACCCCAAGTGATTCTGATTTAAATGATGATGAGTGTGGCCTTTGCATTACGATTTTTTAAATCTCCACAGGTGATTCTAATGTGTAGCCAAGGCTCAGTGAAAGGCCAATGAACACCAGATATTATATACCTCATGAAGTGATGCGATGGGATGTTCCCAGCACCCCCTGGGAAGTCTTCTCGCCTAAAAATTATTCAAACTAGATCTAATCAGGTCTCTAGATATAACCCCCAGTTTATAAGAAATAGCAGTCTGATAGAAATCATAAATAACATTTAAATGCATCTGAGATATGTGAATCATTGTCATACAGAAATTATATAGGGGATAAAGGAACGACTTCAATAGCACCGAGAGGAAGCAATCAACCAAATCCTGAATGTGAGACATCCTACAAGACCAAGAACTCAGTTTCTCCATTAATGGTATGTGAAAATAAATAAATAAAAGGAAGGTGGGGACTGTAATAGAACAAAAGAGCCTGAAGAAATGTAACAGCCAAATCCAATGTGTAGGCCCTGTGGGATCTATTGTCTCTCTATCCTTCTCTCTGGCCTGGGAAGTTGACCTGTGTGGATTGGGACTTTAGGCTCCCTTGCTCTCTGGCTTCTGGTTGGGTTTGGCCAAGGGAAAGCCCCAGTAGCAGATCAGAGGGGCAAAGAAAGGGTGGTCTGGGGACTTATTCCCCTGGCTTCCTCTTTGTGAGGTCACCTGGGCTGGCTAGATCCCACTACGGAAGGACACTGTTCCTCTCAAGCAGGCCTTCTCTACAGACTGTTTCCTTCCAGGTTCAGTAACCTTGACCTTGTCCTCCTTACTCCTTTACACCTAGGGGTGGTAACAGCTGTGCTGTTGCTAGCCAAAGATTACTGCGCTATCCCGGTGATTCCCCTAGGCCCCACAGTGCTTTCGTAAATAAACCCTCCTTGAATCATCTTAATCCGAGAGAGCGCTTTCCTGAGAGGACTGATACAGATCCTCACTGGACCAAATCAACTCTCTTTTGAGACAATGGAGAAATTTTGAATACGAAGTAAACGTTAAAACCTATTAAGGAATTATTGTTAATTTTATGAGTTGTGATAATGGCATAGTGGTTATTTGAAAAGAATAATCCTTACTAGTTAGAGATATTTACTAAAGAATTTATTGATGAAATGATATGTCTAGGAATTGTTTTCAACATCCTGCATTGGAGAGCTGGATGGTGGGGTAGAAGGTAAGAAAAAAGTAGGGGAGACAGATGGACAAGATTATCAAAATGCTAATAAATGAAGCAGAGTGATGGATATATGAGGGTTCATTATACTATTCTCTCAACTGTGTGCACAATTGAAAATCTCTATAATAGAACATTAGAACAACCGATCTCTCATTTTTTTTCACAGATGAGACCTAGTTTGCAATTTTTGTTAGAGACAGAGGCACACAAAATCTGAATTGACAGCAAATGAAGATTTTAAGGATATATTTAAAATATGGCAATATAAAGATTTTTCCACATTTTATTCTTTCCTGCAGAGAAAAATTGGTGAGAAAGCTACATACACATGCTGGATATAAGATTTTTCTGTTTAGATATTTAGATGGTCACCAAATTAATTCTGTTAATCTACCTCTGAGCATCTGCAAAGGGAGGGAGAGTGAAGAGGGTCTGGGGAGAGTAGACGGGGCCCTGACAGGCCAATTGTGCTGGGCCTGAGTTCCTATTGTCTGCATCTTGTGTGCTATTCAGTCAATCTGCAACCTCAGTGACAAAATCTATTATTGCTTGGAGCTTCCTTTTGGTCTTGTCTTGGATTTTTCTGGTAATAGACACTAGTAATGGAGCAAATTTTATGCATAAAAATTGTCATTATTTATAATCCTTTCAGGGGATTTAGCTTCTCCTGGGGCAGCTCAGGAAGCAAACATAATTTCCTCTGCAACAAATTTTGCCAAAGGAAGCAAGGTACTGGATTGGTTCTGCTTCAGTACAATTTTTCTTCTCAAATACCATAGATAAGAGAATTTGGTAGATATTTGAGAAGAATGAATGAATACAAATTGAAAGACATACATATCCTGCCACTAAAATAATCTTATTTTTATACAAAGCAAGGAGCAGACAACAATAAGGAAAATCCAAGTGCAAAGAATTCTATTGCATGCTCAAAAAGAAAACAAAATAAAAATAAAAGCCAAAGTAATGTCTGTTGGGCTAATAAAGTTGCTTTGTTTTCTTATAATACAAGTTGGCAGGGCTCTACCTATATTAAAGTATTTGCTGGCATAACATTCTCACTCTGCTTCCCTCACCCCCACTTTGCTAAGCTTGTTTTATTGACATTGCTGTTAATTGATAGTTACTGAATATAACCACAAGGCAGACAGATTAGGAAGGAAAAGTTGAAGCTTGTTTATAAAACAGGAAAATGCTGCTTCTTAAATTGTAGTGTTAATATAGGAAGCTCAGCTCACCAAAATAAATGTAGTATTAACACAAGAACCTCAACTCGCCAAGACAAAAGTTGTACTCACAACTACAATGAAAGTTGTAGTAAATGTTGACAATAAGGATCAATAGTAGGGAAAACAAGTTGATTCAGGGGTGTTTTAAAACACCCTCCTAGAATGCATCTGAAAGAAAGCCTCTATCTCCAAATTATTTGTCTATTAAATATCATTTGCAAATGTTGACAACAACATGGGACTGGATAATTTGGACTTGGGCATCTGGTGAAGTTAGTAACATAAAGGTTAAGAACAAGGACTTTGGAGTCAGTCAGCCTAGGTTCAAATCCTGGTTCCATGATTTTATAATTGCATCACTGCTGTCCAGTTACTGGATCTCCCCAAACTGTCGACTCAAATTCCTCATATGAGAAATAGGGATGACTGTAAGGGGTTGTTGGGAAAATTAAACAAAATAAATAACTTAGATGATGTGACTTCAGATTCTCATGAAGGGACATAATCTAGAAAGGAAAGAGCTAGAACAAATTATTTTAAAGAGTTGGTTACTTAGTTTTTCACAGGATAAAACTATTATTTTGTCATCTTGAATAACTTGTGGAACAAGCTGGGGAGTAGGTAGGTAGCTGACAAACTAGCAGGACAAGAGAGATCAATCAGAACTAGCAACATGTCAACACTATCAACAGTTCTAGAGGCTGATCCCATCAGAAGATCTGCTCCTCTCTCCAGAAGAAAATGGTCAATAGCACTGATTTTGAAGTTTTTTGGGGATCAAGAATTATGGAATCTCACCGATTCAGTTAGTCATTATTTGGGATCAGCAGCTAATTCGAAATTGTGGTTCAATATAAAAAATGATGGATATTCAGGCTGATTCTGAATCAGGAATGAAGTCAGAGTGACTTTGAATGTCCTGCTGTCATTATTTTATTAAACTCAAAGGAGGGTTAACATTGAGTCAAATTACACTAAAATTTAAGTACAAACCCCAAATGAATCCCAATTCACATTAATTTTCGAGTGCTGCATTCCCTCTGCCTTTCCACATCAGGACCAAGCCATGATTCAGAGGCAGCCCACTGATGAGTCATCCTCTCCTGATATTCGGATGGGTCAGAATGCCCTGCGTGGGTTGATGAGGAGGAGGCAGAGAGTCCAAGGGCTTCCTTTGGTGTGACATGGCAGAGCCCAGGGGTCAGGATCTAAGTCCCAGGACCCAGGAGAAGAGCCGGGCAAACAATGTCCCTGGTTCTCAAAGAACTCAACTTCCAATTGTTCCCTGAATGAGGCTTCCACGTGCCCAAAGGATGCATGAGTCCTTTGACAAACGTGGAGGCTTCATGGACAGAGAAAGATACCTCTTCCAATCCAGAGGAACAGTCTTCTCCCCAAATGGTCCTGGTCCTTGATGTCAGAAAAAGGGAACTGCAGAACAAAGAACCCCCAAGGTACCATAGCTGAAAGTTCCCACAAAGTGATATATCCCTCTTGGTGCTAGAACACATCCAAATGAGCAAACTAGTATAAAGGTCTTCTGAGAAAGATTCCAGTTGTTGTCTCAGATTCCAGCTCAGCATTCCACCTTTGCTCTTCTTCCCCTTTGATCTCCTTTTTATCACAATCTAGCTCTCCTCCCTCTACCCAGTGGCCCTGTTCTCTGGGATCATATGTCTCTCTGTTTATTCTAGCGGTGAGTGCTTCCAAGTTCTAGTCCCAGCCCACCACCTGACTACACACTAGGCCAACTTCTCTCTCACATCTGTATAACTAGAGGCTGGTGGCCTATGGGAATTTCCCATTCCTCCGTGGGTCACGCACCTAGGTTAAACCAGCCACTTCCATAGAAAATCAGGACAAAAAGTACTTCCTGAACCTCTACTAAATCGGGCAAGAGAGAGTCCATGCCACATTGGATTCAGTATCCAAACAAAGGCCAAGATATTACAATACCTGGCTATAGGAAACTGAGCCCTGGAAAGAGAAAGTTTTATAGCCTCCAGTTTGAATGGCCTTTGCAGTTGAGGTTCCAGTTTTGAAGTTCCTTGAGGGCTTATACCAATGCCTGGAACTTTCGAGACTACTTCTGTGTTTTCCAGCCTGTGTACCAGCACCCAGCAGAGCACTGAGCCCACCAGAGATAGTTGGTAAATTAGTTTTTGATGTATCATAGAGAAATAATATATCATTGAGATAATAGTTGGATAATAACTTCCCCATTAGAGAAACCAGACCAGTTCTACAGTATACATATTTACAGATACAACCTAGAGAAGCTCAAGTCAGTAACTTGTGGTGTTATGTCAGTCAGCTACTGCTGAATCGCAAGCCACCCCAAACATTGGTGGTTTCAACAATTATTTATTATTGCTCACAAGTCTGCAGCTGCCTGGGGGTTTGCTGATCTAGGCTGGGCTCTGCTTGGGAGACTCAGCTCCATGTGTCTCTCATCCTCAGGCAGGCATGTTCTTCTTATGGAATGGCAGGACCACGAGAGGGCAAGCAGAAACATGCAAGCCTCTTAAGGCTGAGGCTTCTCCTAGCACCCGACACTTCTGCCCATGTTCCGTTGACCAAAGGATATCACAGCTCAAAGACAAGGGGTGGCAATATATACTCTGCCTTTATAAAGGAACTCTAGGGAAACAAGACAAAAAGTATGATACAGGGAGGGGTGAAAAATTAGAGATAATAATGCACTTTATCACAATTATAATTTCTGAGAACATGGGAAATTTGACTATAGAGGAATACTTTGTTGATGTTAAAATAATGAGTTTTGGATGACCAATTGCAGAGCACTCCTTTCCTCTAAATGCTTATTCATTAAGTTCTTACTACTTCCAGGAGGGTCACAATGGTTGAAACTAAAATTTGCTGTGTTCAAGTAAATGTGTCTTGTAAGAAAGCAATGAGGTACCTGGTTTTGTATCGCATTCCCTCCCACCCCACCCCCACCCACTAGGTAATGCGGAAGAAATTAGTTTACTTGTCCAGAGAGACGGGTTTAGATTGAAATCCCAAACCCTGTACAAGTTACAACTGGTAAAGTAACTATAGTGGCTTTTCTACAGACTTCAAAATTTGTTTAGTCAGAGACCCATGATAACCAAAACCTTCAAAATGTTTTTATTGACCTTTATCTTGTTTAATTAAGTCAATTTCCCTCATGGTCAAATTAACAATACAAGTTTATGTTTCTTAAATCTACAATTCTATTGAATCTACAATTCTGATCTACAAGAATCTTTACTCAAGCATGTAACAAAACAAAGAAAGCTTCTCCACAGAGAGTTTTCATGGTTTGTATTTTCAATTTCATGATAAGATGCAATGTGAAACAAACTCTAATTAAATGCACCTTCTGAAACATCTTGTTTTGGCTTTGGCTATCTTGCTTCCAGTGACAATTAGAATTTTTATGTATACCAAAGGAAAATATTTCTCCCAGTGCTCAAATTTGAAAGCTCTGTGCTCTGTATGAAACAAGCAAAAGATGGCCTATAGTGATTAATTAGGGGCTAGGATATTTAGAAATACTACAAAACAAAATGCCAGGGCAATTTTTCGGTAAGAAGCAAGTTTATAAACCTCTTCCCTCATTTGTACACATAACAAAAAGAGTACTTTAGCTCCGGCAGTACCCATGTTCTTCCCCTGAGAAGGATGCTTTCTGCAGCAGCACAGAAATTTCAGGTAATAGTAAAAGAACATCAAAGTCATCCTTTAACAGAAAAACAAGCCAAAAGACCCACCCACTCAGCTCTTCCCAGAGCTCTTTACTTCAGGAAGATACACACGACTGCAATAAGAAATTGATGTACTAAAGATCCTACTTATGTTACATTACAGCCAAACCCAGGGAGACAGCTAATGGTACTCTAAAAATGGTCATTTTGTCAGAGCTTTGGTGTCGATTACCGATTACACACAGGAAACAGTGACATCAAAAACCCAGTGACAGCACAAACAGCACCTGGCCAGGGCCTATGCGTGGGCACGGATGTTTGGGACACAGTTACGTTTGGTTCATTTGATTAAACCTCCTGGTATCATCAGCTAGCAGGAAGAATTAGAACTAGTTAGCTCTTTAATTTTTTTTTCAGTTCAATATCTAAAAATCTATTCCCATGAGTGTAGCCATGAGGGATGAGGCAAACAGTGATTAAAATTCATGAGAGGTTTATACAACCTGGTAGAGATAGGGAAAAATGCTGGTCTTACAGCCTGGTGGAGATATGGAAAGAATGCTGGTCTGAGAGCATAGCTAGTAACAATAGCTAGCATTTGATTAATGCTTATGATGGCGCCTGGAACTGTGCTGAGTGCTCCGTGTGCCTTCATCTATTTTGTCCTTCTAACCTATAACGTAACCTATAACTTAGATGCTGCCGTCACCCTCATCTTACAGATATGGCCAAGAGAGATGTTAAGAAACCAGTTCACTATCACAGCTGATAAATAGCAATACCAGCATCTACCTCCAGAGAGCAAGCCCTTCCTCATTACACCCTAATGTCAAAATGTGCTGGACTTGAGTCCTGATATTTTACTAGCTAGAAGTGTGTCCTTGAACAAATCATTTCTCTTCTGTATGCCTTTGTGTTTTCATATGGAAATGAAGTAGTTGGGCTTCATTGCTGGTTTGCAACCTTGGCTTCAAATTAGGATCTCTTGAAATGTTTTTATAAGGCAATTTGTTGAATACTCACTGGATGCCAAGTGCTTTATATACAGCATCTCATTTGATTCTCTCAACCTTAGTCTGAGATATTGTTAAGGAAATGAGAATACCGGATCTCATGAAGGAAAACTGAGGTTTGAGAAGTTTGGTAAGTTGCCTAGATTATAAAGCTCATAGTTGGCAGCTGGATCTGGACTCAGGCACTTCTGACCACCAATCCTGGGCTTTGGGTCCTGAATTACTCTCATCCTTTATTGACTTGGGACTATTCTCCCTGTTTCTAGGCTCATCTATCCACCCCATTGTTTCCTAAATGCTCTTTCTAAAATGTACATCTTACTTCTCCCTTGAAATCTGACAGTATGCCTCCAGAGCTTCCTGGATGTTTCGAACTCCTTCCTGCAGTGCACAAGGCACCTCAGGATCTGGTTAGTTCTCTAGTCTCATGACACTAGAGAACTAACCAGATCCTGAGGCACCTCATTTCCTGCCAGTGCTCCTACCCCCTACTTAGTTCAGGCAAAATGTGTCGTTAGGGTTCCCCACATCTGCGTCTTCACATGTGTTGCTGTTTCTTCCCAGAATGTCTTGCCACCTCTGCCTCCTGCACTCTGGTCCCAGCCCTAGATCACAGTAAGCGCCTCCTGACTGTGCCCTCTGCTTCTATCCGACAGACTCTTCCCAGCACACAGGCCACAGTGATCCTTTCAAACATAAGGCTTACTCCTCAGCTCAAAACCCTGCAATGCCTCTCATCTCCCTCACAAAGTCCGGGTGCTAACAAGGGCCTTTAAGGCTAGACATCCGCGCTTCTCAAACTTTCATGTGCATATGAATTACCTGAGGATCTTGTTAAAGTGCAGACTACGACCCAATAGGTCCGGGGCGGGGCCTGAGGTTCTGCATTTCTAACCACCCTGCAGGTGAAGCTGATGCTGCTGGTCCTGGACCCTCTCTAAGTAGTAAGGCTCTCCTTGACCTGGCTTCCCATTACCTCCCTGATCTCCGTCCTAGTCTCCTCCTTGCTTTCTCCACTCCAGCCCTACTGGCTGACCTGCTGTTCAAGCAACACAACAGAAATGTTCTCTTGCCTTAGGGCCTGTGGAATAGCTATTACTTTTGCCTGGAATGTTCTTGCCCCACATATCCTCTTGGCTAACTCTTGCTTTCTTCACATCTTTGCTCAGATCTCACCTTTTCAGTGAGTTCCACTCTGACCACCTGATTTAGTATCACAACATGCCCTCTGCTGCTCCCAACCCTGGGTCCTGCACTCCTGAAACCCTTTATCTTGCTCTTCTGTTCTTTGTTTTGTTTTTGCATAGCTCTTATGACCTTTTAACATACTTTATACATTTACGTATTGTATTCATTATTTTGTTATCTAGCTTCTCCCCAGTTCCACAAAGTCAGTTCTTCAGAAGCTCCCTCTTTGTGGGTTGTGTTCCCTGATGTTCTCCAAGAGTCTAGAACAGCTGCCAACAAACACTATTTGAATTTTGAATTTGAATGTGGTGGGCGAGAGAGAAGGAGAAATTAAGATAATGTGGCGTGACAGCGCGTTCTCCGCTGAGTATGTTTTCCTTAAGTGCATTTGGCTTGGTGCTTGGCATACTGATGTGAGATGTTGCTTGGCACATTCCAAAGGCTTTTCTTGGTCAAGATGCAGCAAAGCACGTTGTGCTTGAAACATTTCATGTTTCCCTTTTGTTACTTCCAGATGACTCGAAATGAAATGTTATCTTCTTCTAATAAACTTGCCATTATCTCCAGAGACAAATTTGAGGAAAGAAATGAAAAATAGTATTTGCAATTACTGTCTTCCACCTTACCCATGACTCAGACAGGTAAGTGCTTCTTCTGTAGTTCATTGTCTTCAAATTTAGTAAGGCAGTCAGGTGTGTCTTTTATGATGGCACAAGTTGATTCCCTTTTAATTCTACCAGTCACTTTATCCTCCTTCTCTCTTCATTTTTCTCAATCCTCCTACATTACTAAGCATTAACCAGGTATTGCTTGACTGACATTACAGTCAGCATTTTTATATAACTAAGAAGATTACATCATGGAATAATGACACAAGCTAACTTCTCCACTGATTTAGCTCTTGCACAGAGATCAATAAATTGCCTTGATCTTTTATTGGATTTTCTACTTGCCCATCCTCAAAAAAATAATCTCTTAAATATTAGGTTGAAGCATATGAAATTGCCAATATTCAACCATTTTGACTTACAAAAATAGCGATTTCATATGGTTCAACTTAAATATAATTAGGAAAGTTTCTATCTCCCTTCAGAGAACAATCAACTCCTTAAAAAAGAAGCCTTGTGGGTTGCAAAACAAAAAGATTTCTGGAAAATAGGTCACTTAGCCCTGGTGAAGAGATCACTCTTGTTCTCGCCCCTATGCATAGTTTCCATCCTGACCATCATGGGCCCTCTGAGCAAGCTCCGGGCTGAGAATGAAGTCTAGCTGACAACAATGGATAATAAGGCCATGGGGGTCAACTGATAAGCATTCATACGGGATAGAAATATTCTCAGTCTCTTAGCCCACACAGAGAAGTTCATCCATATATACTTTTCCTAAACTTTGCCACCAATCTTCCGATTTCATTTCCTTTAGGTCATGTTTACCTAATCAGATCTTTAGCCACTGCCAAGGAATTCGTGTATCGTTGCTGACCTCAGGCCATCATCCTTTCCAGACAAAGTAGACAGAGAGATATGCTGCTTGAAATTCTATTCTGAGAAGATTTCTCTTCTTCACCATCCTTTTGGGCCATACTTGAGTGAGGCTATGTTCTGGTTATCTACCAATGTGTAACAAACCACCCCAAACAGTGGTGTAAAACAACTATTTTATTCTGCTTACGGATTCTCTGGGTCAGAAATTCAGATGCAGCACAGCAGAGATGACACTATAATGCCTGGGGTCTCAGCTGGAATACTCAAAGGATGGGGCTGACTCCACTGTTGGGGTCTGGAATCATTTGAGGGCATCTTCACTTATGTGTCTGGTGGTTACTGCTGACTATTGATGGGACCTCATCCAGGCTATCAGTTGGGACATCCCACATGGCCTCTCCATGTGGTCTCTCTGAGTAAGCCAGTCTGGGTTTCCTCACAGTGTGAACAACTCAAGAGAACTAGGTGGTAGCTAAGTCACCTTTTATAACCTAGCCTCAGAGGTCACACAGCATCACTTCGGCTGCAGTAACAAGCCTGCCCATGTTCAAGGGAAAGGAACAGATTTCCCATTTGTCAATGGGAGGAGCATCAAAGGCACATCATAAAAGGTGTAAGTGGGATGGGCAATATTGTTGCAGTTCATAAATGCTAGCTGTTATTATTATGCAGTCCTAGACCATTTTGTTGAATGCAAATTGTGGAAATAGTTATTCCCAATGATTGATTTTTCACTTATTGAACATTTTCAAGCATTATGGGATGGTTTTTGCAAACTTTTATGTGCCTTTAAGCATTTTTTGTTCATTCTTCAGAATGAGAGTGATTTCTACTCTATTTATTTTTGAAATTTCTAATTCTTTGAGGGCTGTGTGTAGAGGTATCAGCTGTCAGCTCAAAAAGTTGCCTTCCACCAAAGAAAATTGAGGTTTATTTTTCATTGAACTCAAACAACAACTAGCTACATTGAATACTGATGGCAAAAGCCCATGAAAATCCTATGAGGATCAATGTTATAGATACAGTTTTTCTATCTTTCTTAAAATCCAGGAAGAGATTTCTGTCTCCTGTCCAGCTGCAAGGCAAACATCAGATCGATCTGCCTTCAAGCCAGCAGTGCAAGAAACCCTAAGCTTGTCCTTGCATTCACATTGTGGTTGCACATGCTTTGTATTAGAGCTTCAATCCTGACAGCAAACACTGGATGAACGCTGGCCACAGAATGTCAAATACGGCCGAGAAAGCTTTACATATAAAGTAAATGTCTATGCAAAGACAGCAAATCATGTTAAGTAAATTATGTGAAAAGGGATAATTGAAAATTAAAAAGATGAAAAGGCAAATGAAAAGGTAGACAAAATTACTTTTAGAGGTATGTTTAAAATTTGTGCAATTATCCTAGGTTGCACAGAAATTATAAAAACATGAACTGGGTATTGTAAATATTAATTCTTACACTAATTTGCTTTTAGACAATTCATTTAGAGCTAGAGGCAAATGTAACAATTCATTAAAGCATTTGCAAACCAGCATAGTTGGAATAAGTGGATGAGAATGAATTATAAATAAAAAACGAAAAAAGTAGTGTGTGTGTGAAGACAAATTTCTGCAGAGGAAATGGACAAATATGCTTTAAAACACTTAAAGGACCATAAGCCCACCCCACACTGTAATTGCTGTAAGAGAAGACACTGTATCTGTCTTGTTCAACACTGTCTCTCTATTCTATAAATATTTAAGTATTAATGGCCTACCAAATTATCAACATTTGAACAGATTCAGGTTAAAATATGGATGAAAAGAGAAACAAAGTCCATGGAACTTGTAGTTGTGCCAGGCTGAGAATGAGGCTAAGCAGTTTATAACACTTTCTGTAAAAAAAAAAAAAGGATTTATGTTATCTCCTTAAATTAATTCCCCAAGGTAAACAAGGCTTAGTTATCTCTAAATTCCTTTCAAATGTGATGGTAAAATGGATCCCAGCACTGAAAATTTAATAAGGCCTCAGAGGAAAAAGCAGATTTCAAATTCCCTAGCAAGGGGTAAACTCAGTTCCAGGTGAATTACCTCCCTTGCCTTCTTTGCATGGCGTCCACCCAGACAAAAGAACGCAACATGTAGCCCTCCATCAGGGAAAGGGATAGACTCACCCCAGATAAAGTGGGAAAGGTGTCAATTAAAATTTACCCACAGATGGACCCGCCAGGTGGCGCAGCGGTTAAGTGCGCACGTTCTGCTTCTCAGCGGCCAGCGGATCATGGGTTCGGATCCCGGGTGCGGACATGGCACTGTTTGGCAAAAGCCATGCTGTGGTAGGCGTCCCATGTATAAAGTAGAGGAAGATGGGCATGGATGTTAGCTCAGGGCCAGTCTTCCTCAGGAAAAAGAGGAGGATTGGCAGTAGTTAGCTCAGAGCTAATCTTCCTCAAAAACAAAAAGAAAAACAAAACAAAACCCCCAAAATAAAATTTACCCACAGAATTTCTGAGCAGACAGATATGCACAAAGCTACTGACGTTCAGCATTAGCAAGATGAAATAAAATGGCAGGGGAACCATGCAGCTATATTACAGCTAAATAAATGGGTAGATAGATAGATAAATCAATAATAGAAGGAAGGTAGTTAGAAACAAAGGAACACAGTAATAAATGAATGAACGGATGAATAAAAGGTAGAAGACTCCTTAAATCTGAAAGAATAAGAAGGGTATTCCTTATGTGTACTGTAAGTTATAAAAGACTTTGTAAGAATATAAATTCAATAAAACAAGAAGTAGTAGACAAGATGATAAAACCACAGAGTGCAAAGGAAAGGGAGATTGCAGAGGTTAAGAAATTTGCTTACCATTACCCTTGTAAAAATTCATTCAGGACAGCAAGGAGAAGAATATTTAGGATTGAAAATAGGCCCGGAAAAATATTTGAGATAGTCTCAATATATGCAGAGGCGAAAAGATGAATAGGAGAGAAGATAATAGATATGGAAGACAGACAAGGTAATCCAACATACTAGATAATTGTGTTCTTGAAATGCAGAAAGACTGAGTTAGAACACAGGAAAATTTCCTTGAAATGAAGGCAAAAGGAAGTATTAAGATCAAAAGAATATGCTTTCTATCAGGGAAAGAAAAGATACAGAATAACTGACATCTAATATTGAACTCCAAGTTTAAAGAAAAGATTTCAGGTATGCAGGTAATTAAAAATTTAAAAAAAGCAAGCCATCTACGAGGTGGGGAGACGGGAGAGTAATCAGAATTTCCTTCAACTTTTCTAGAGCTTCATTAGGGTTGCCCAAGGCAGCAAATAAAAATACAGGCTGCCCAGTTAAATTTTAAAACTTAGATGCAACATTTAGAACAGATTTATACTAAAAAAATATTGTTCATCTGAAATTCAAATTTAACTGGGCATCCTGTATTTTATCTGGCAGTCCTAAGCTACATTTAATGTCAGAAAGCAATGGAACAACGTCTGCAAAGTTCTGTGGGAAGGAAAATGGGACCCTACTGTTATATCTAGCTAACTGATACTCAATTAAAAAGGCAACGGGCAGACATGAGAGAATCAAGGAATATAATCTCTCAATGAGGAAATCCTGTTAACCATGTGGATGGTTAAAATAAAGAGCTCAGGAATGGAGAAGCCATAGTAAAAAGGATGCTGAATCTGGAAAGTTCTAGGGCAATTTGATTTAGAAGCTCACACATTACCATCAGCTTTCAAAGTCTCTTCTTCTCTTGGTCGACCTTCCACATCATTCTCAGCACACTCTCTTCACATAGTGGCTTCCAGCAGCTCTAGACTGACATTCTACCAGCCTGGCAACCTCTGTGGAAAGAGGGTACTTTTTCTTAAAAGCATTTCAGAAAAATTTCTGGCCTGATTCTCATTTGCTTTTACTGTCTGGGCTATGCAATGAGCCCATCCCTGGATCAATTATCATCACCATGGAAATAGGCTGCTCCTCTTATTGGCCAGGTTGTATCACCTGGAGCCAGGGGTGGGGTCAGCCTCATATAAATCACTGAGAGTGGAGGAGGAATGGTTCCCCCAAAGAAATTTAGGGGGCTGTGACTAAAAGAAGGGGGATGGATTCTGAGCAGACCAGAAGAGCAATTATTTTGTACACTATACTGTTATCTCCCCAACTAAAGTATAAACTTCTTGAGAACAAGAGCTCTGTATTACACTTCTTTTTATCTCACACAATGACCATCTCTGTTCCTTATTATACTGTAGGTGCTCAAAATGTTTATTAATTTCCCTTGGCATAACTTTATTTGTGAAATGAGGAGGTTGGAATACTTGAACTCCAAGGTTCTTACAGCTTTAGTAAAGTTCTATGAAAAATTCCATGAGAGCATATTCTATGGGGCCCCACATTAAGCACTCTTTGTATATTCCATGGTAAAACCTTTGAACATTTATTTGTAGGTATAGCGCATGATAGACGTTTTCAATTTCAGAAATGTCAAGTTTTTCAAAGTCATTAGATGAGTGTATTCTCCTATGTCGTCTTCAAGTCAATGATTCACAATATGACGGAATAGTTTTCCTAATCATGCATAGAGCTTTTTCTAACATTCACAGCTTTTTGAAATATGTTTACTTCTCATCACTTCTAAGCCTCTAAACAAGAAATGAGAGTCTTCTCTTCATCTAGTCTCCTCCCACTTATGCCTACTTCAAAATTCACTGTCTTGATTACTTACCATCTCCCATTTTGCTTAGCCAGAAACTCTACCACCTTCCCTCCTCGGCTCCTCTCCATCCAATTGTCCACCAAGTCCTATTAATTCTACTCCCTAAATATATTTTAGGTCTCTCCCCTACTCTAAATGCTTGCTCCCGTCCTCGCTGCCACAGCTTAATTCCTATAGTTACTTACTGTATAGTCCTTCTATTGTACTTATATGAATATGCAGTGGTAAGAGAACAGGCTTGAGCCAGTCAGCCTGGTTCAAAGCCTGGCTCCCGCACTTAACACTGTGTGACTCTGGGGGAGTTATGTAACTTCTCTGAATCTCAGCTCTCTTTTCCGGAAAGTGAGGCTAAAAATAGTACCTCATAGGGTTATTGAGAACATTAGGTGAGTTCAAACATGTAAAGCACTTGGACTGATGTCTGGCACGTTGTGGGCATTACATGAATTTTAACTATTATTGTTGGTTTTGCTTACAGCAATGTAAGTGTCTGACTCCTCCATTATACTGGGATACTGGGAACTTACTAAAGGCAGGGTCATATCATTATTAGCAGCATTTTAAAAACAGTAGCATTAGTATTTTAATCACTAGATCTCTGTACAGGGTAGGGGCAGTTAAATATCTAATTCAATGAATTTCACTTGTCAGAATAAAACAGTTCTATACAATAACCACTAGATGGAAGCAAAACCGTTTATAAAATCAGTTCTTACCAGAAGCTGCTGCAGTGTACAAAGATCTACCCCTTTTGTCTCCTTTATTTGTACAACCTCGCCGTCGTCAACAACAAAATAACATCATCACCATCATCAATAACGACAGCTGCAACAGAGGTGGCTCATGCAGAGCTCCAGAACTTTGCCTATTGAACACTAGTCAGAATTGAGGTTTTGGAAAGTCTTTGCTGCAGAATTCAGAAATTATTAGTCAAAAAATGCTGAAAATATCGTCATTGAACCAAAAGCCAGCTGCCACTCACTCACATTTACCTAACGAGAATCTCTGAAGGCTGGTCACAGGAAAGATACAGCGCCCCAGCTCTGTGCTGACTGCCACGTAATTACCAATTGTCCCTGTGAATGCTGCACCTCCCTTTGTTATTAACAAAGAATTGTCGTGTTCCTATATTGTTTGGGGTAGGGGGTATTACACGTGTTCAATAACTTAATTACTGGGTTTGCTTTCCTCTTTGAGACTTTCCATGTCTCATCTTCAAATGTGTATTTGTTGTCTTTCATTTGCAGTGAAGGGATTCATTTCTTTCTCCCTTGCTTATTTCCAGGGGTCCTCAGCCTTTTCTTTCTCCACATGATTCTCATGCATGAGCTCACATCAGTGACACCTCCCATTACATCATTGTCATTGTTATTATTACATTATTGTCAGCAAAGACGCTCAGTGAGGCGGGGACTGTGCATAGTTGGAATACCCCTAACCTCAGATTCTGACGTGCTCCCAGGAGCCGCTAACATTCTCTAAATGAGCCCTCTCTACTCTCTTACGGACGATTAGCAGCAATGAATTGATACTCTCTCTTAGAGTGGGACTTGCTCTCTCTCATGTCCTTACATATTCCTAGACTCTTTCACTTTTCTATTTTTCTTTTTCCCTCTTTTCTTTTCTCCCCTTCCCCATCTCCCATTCTCTCCTCCCTCTTTCCTCTCCCTCTTAAAATTCTAATTATCTCCTTTCTACAATACAATGCTATCTTAACGTATAACAACAAGAGTACATCCATATAATATAAATTTGATCTCAAAAGCGAGAGGGATTTTATGCATACTAAACATGTGCGTGATATCTTGGTAGAAAAATATTTCCACTTAAAAGCAATGCTCAATCATTGCTGTCATCTGCCCCAAATTGAATGAGCATCCACTGAATGCATAGCAGAGACAAAGTAGAACGACCTACTTAGGATCAACTCAAATCACGTGGAGGAAAAATGACTTCATTCCAGTCTCTTTTTTTTCTTTATCACAATCTCTTTCCAAGCGGAGAGAGGTTTTCCTTTCCTGCTCATTTCTCAAATCAAATCTCCATCTATGATTTAGACTTTAAATGTAGCCCGGAACCTTAGCAGCTATGATTCTGGTTATCGCAGCAGAATTCAATTTCTCGCGATGCCCTCTTTTCTTCCCACAGAGCAGCCAACTGAGAAAGCTCAGGCAAGGAGCAGGAAGGACGGATTTGGGTTACCCTCCTGTAATCACAGCTGCTCTGTTTGCTCCAGTCACTAAACACGTGCTGACCAGGTAATGAAACAATGAGCTAAAGTACACCTTTATCCCTAATAAAGAGTTGAAGGAATTTCAAAGAAGGAAACATGTTTCTGTATTCCCCTGGGGCAACATGAATTCTGCTAAGTATTTCGATGTTAGAATAAACAAAATCTAGAGAGTGATTCTATTCTATGCCCGTGTGCTCGCTGCCTGGCACAAAATGTATGCACATATAGATGTCTGGTTTTGCTTCTCACGAGGGGCTAGTGGAGATTCTCCACGCACGTGGGTGAAGCTGTGGCAGTGTGATCTTCCTTCCCGTTCTCATTACTGGCCTCGCTGCTGCCTTATGTAATGTGGTCTGTTCGCTGATGGGCTTCTGCTTGACTGGCTCAAGAGTGGGAACTGCCAAACCTGTGCGCAGTCCCCGTGAGGGCTAGACTCAGGCAGCTGATTCGATTTGGTATTTCTCCTGCACCAAGAGGTTAAACTGAGCATCGCTAAGGAAATCAACGTGGGTGCTTGTGCATGGCGTGGTGAGGAATGATTTGGATGAATAATGGAGGCAGTTTAGGTGGTCTGAATTAGGAGTGGGTGGGTGGAGAGAGTGAGAAAGGACAAGCAGGGAGGGGAATCGTGAGGGAAAATTCTTTCACTACTAGCAGCTAACCATAGATCATTGGAATTCCTTCCTTTATCAAATGTAAGCAGGAACCGGGGAATGGAATATTGCTGAGTGGAATGCCTAATAAAGGAGTTGGCTTTCTCTCACTGCCCTTTCCATCCAAATACTGAAGTAAAGATGTGCGGCAGATTGCAGGCTACAAGGAGGCAAAAAGTAGAAAGACAAGACTCATCAATGCAGCATTTGCCCCTGAAGGCAGAGCTTATTGTACTGTATTTTTAAAAATCTCATTTGTTTTTAGTCAAAACACTTTAAAAAAGTATCTCTATTTGCACTGGAATTTTTTTCGTCCATCTTGCCAAATTGAAGTGACCTCACACTGCTTTTAACGATTTTGGTAAGAATTTAACATAAATAGCCCAGATCTTTACACCGCCACCCCTTCAGAGTTGCTTCATTTTCACTTCGCTATAACTATGCCCAGCAACAAGGTATTTGGAGAGCTCCCCAAGGACCCGAAGTGTTTTGAATTTCTCTTGTGCAGATCTCCGTGGGAACTAACTCTCAGTGGGTCCTCCATAACTGCTAACTTATGACCATAAAGTTGAACATTAATGAGTTCTCTGTAGATCTTCTCCCCCCAAAGCCCTCCCCCATAAAAAATTCTTTTTGGTATGGTAATTTTGTTGACTTCTCCCGAGAGCCGATCCTTACCGACATTCATCATCAGAGGGCGCACTTTCACAGAAAATACACCAGGTTCCTCCGGCTGATCGCTTCCTCGCCCGTTTGCACGATGGAAGAAACAGGTTTTATTCGGAGGTATTTTCAGTTCAAATTCAAGTTCTAAAACTTTGGTTATTATTAGCCTGTTCTCTTACTTGGGTGGAAGGGAAGAGAGAAAAACAGGTCTGTCTGCAACCATTGTGCTCCACCCCAATTCAGGGATGGCCTCAGAAACTAAGTTTTCAAAGATAGTCAAAATGAGCCTGATCGCGTATAGATCTGAGAGCATAGTCTCCGGCCTCCCTAAAATGACAAGTCGCTTCACGTTACTGAAAAAACCAGAAAAGATTCACACCCACCCTCGCCTCCCCCAGGGCTTGTCCTTTTGCAAGTGATTTGCAATCCCAGACAAGTATTATGTAATGATGAAGCAGGGCCTGGAGCTTTGGCTTGTTATTTCTTTCAGAGAAAAGACATTAAAAAACTGTTATTATAGCACTATGCTAAATGCCTGTGAGAAAACATTTCTGAGAATTGTTAGAAACGCGGGGCAGTGGAACTGATCAAAATTTGCATCAGTGCTAAAAATTGTGACCATCTGCAATTGCCCAAGGGGGCAGTTTGAATGAAAAGACACGATCTGGTGGGGTGAAGGGAAGAGCTGCAGACCTGAAGTTGGGGAAAGCCAGGATCTAATCCTAGCTGACTGCTAACCTGAGTGTCCTTAAGTTAGTTACTTAACCTTTCTGGCCTTAGTTCTGCAAGCTCGGGATTAGATGATCTCAGAATTTCTTCCCTTCTAACAGGTTATCCTTTTCCTAAGAACAAATGTAGATGACATTATTAATTTGACTTCCCATGGAGGATACAGCAGTACCCCTTGATAGATCAACCGTTTTGCAGGATACTATAATATTTCAAACTTTCTGAAGTACTCTATAGTTAATATTTATGAAAATAGCCCATTGTTTAGCAATAATTTCTCTAGTTTTTTTTATGGCAGTGGGCCCTGGGGCATTTCATGCCAGGTAAGACTAGAAAGGCACGTGCTGTGGTGGGAAAAACACCCGGCTTCTGTGTGGAGCCTGGATATCTGCTTCTTGTTTGCCATGTGACTTTGGACAAGTAACTTAACCATCTGGGCTTTTGATTTTATTTTTGTTTTTTGGGCAAAGTGATGGAAGGAGGAAAAATGATGGAAGGAGAGCTTGAGGAAAATGGTGAAAGGAGATGTGGCAAAAACTTGGGAATCACAGGAAAGAGACTAAGACTAATTTTAATCTCCCCGACCTGTCTTGGCCAGTCTAGAGCCCTCTCTCCCAGACCTGGCTATTATCAGTCTAACTCTGAGCCACTTTCCCTTCCATTTGTGTGACTAGTGTCTAAAGCCTATAAAACTTGGGACAGATAGGAATGGGTGCTGTAGAAGGACCAACGGACATGCCCATGGGCTTTTGATTTTTAAACTGCAAGAATCTATTAGCGTTCTAGTAAGAAGTAATGAGCCAACCAGAAAGCCAGCCACATACTGAGACATCAGACTATGGGAACTCTTTAGTATTATTCATGCTTATCATTACTACTAAAATGTCCAACCTATAAAATTGTTTGGAGAGTTATTTAACTTCAAAGAACTATGCAATATTTAGCTCTCTTGGTTATGTTTACTAACTTAGGAACTTCAGAATTGCAAAATCTTGAATGAAGAAATTTAAGGAAGGTTTTTCAGAGGTAGGATCCTGTCTTGGAAAATAGCCTCATCTTGGTCTCCAAAAGTTGGAATTTGGGGACTGTTAGACTATCTAATTTTTGCAGCCTAAGAAGACAATGTGAAAAATCTTTTATTGTGGGGAGGGTAGAGATTTCCACAGTGTAAGGTGGTGCTGGCCACTAGAAAGTGCTGGTATGCAGTGGAGGGAGGGTGGGTGGGAGTCCCACCATTTCTGGTGGTAGCAGCCCCACAGTCCTTCCTGTGTCTCCTTGAAAGCTTGTATTGCCCAGCTAGAGACAGAAAAGAAAGAATTACTGAAAAAATGGGGAAAGCCAGTGCTAAGAAATCTGTTGATTAAGCTGAGTCCAGATGATGGTATGTGAAGCAGTGTAATTGAATGTGTGTGCCCAAGGGATGGGGATTTCTTTCTTTCCTTTTTCAGTTCCTGGGACCATATGCATGTGTAGCAGACTCTCTTGGTGGCCTGCCACATCCCTTGCTGCAGGCTGCTTTCTGTTGAACATCTCTCTGAGGTCTTTCTGACCAGGGAGCACACTCAGAGGAACCCACAAGTACCCCCAACAGCAACTGCCAATCAACGATGGACATGGGAGTTGGTAGAGAAATATCTCGGTTTCCTTGCCTACTGGTTGGATTAACTCTGAGGCATGCTCTAGGTCCTCTCCCAGAGTTCCTCAGAGGATGCACACCCTTTATCTGCTTCCTTCCCTTCCCTGGACCACTTCTTCCCTCCCCTCGTGGTGTATATAGAGCACCAGCACTCTAATCCTTGTTTCTGGGTCTGCTTCTGGGAGAACCTGACCTAAGATACCAGGTATAGGCTTCTATTTCAAAATTTTATGTGATTTTCTGCATACAGAACTTGAGTTATAGTGCCATGAAGATCTAGGTCTGAAAGTGGGTACTGCCACTTATCAGCTTTGCCCCCTTGGGTCAACTTTAACCCCTCCAGGTTTTGATTTGCTTGTCTGAAAAATGAAGAGTGTAATAATATCTAGTCATCAAGTTGATGTGACGATTGACTGATTCTGAATGTGAAATGCCTGGCACAGTGTCTGACTCATAGTAAGTCTTAGCTTTCAAATGAATATTGGTAATCACTGACTATTATTGTACTTATTTCCCCTCCTAATGTACATAAGAGAGGTCTTATATTGGCTGCCAAAGATGTCTTTTGGGGCCACTATGGAAATCAGAGGAGAAAAATGGTGGTTTGTAGCCTTTTTATTCCTGTGGCAGAACATAATTTCCTCAGGAGCATTAAGCTTCTCTTTAAAAAAATGCTATATGAGCAGGAAGAAATGAAGACACAAAAAAGAAATGGCATTGAAAGTGATCTGTCCCAGTTGAGCTCTGAACATGATAGGTGTGCAAGTGGGAGCTGGAACAGTGAACAAAGCCAGCATATGAGGTGTTATTTTTAGAAGCTGGAGAAATGCTGGGGAAGAAGTAAGAGGGGAAATATGCAGCATTTATGTAACACATTTCCAAGTCGCTCTGAAAGGAAGTTTTATATTTAATGGAGTTGTTAACAATTGGGATTGAAAGCCTAAAATAGAAGTGAGAACAGTTAGCCAACTTGGGAGTATTTTGTTGGGACTGCTGTAGAATATTAGGTTTGGAGAACTTGTATGCAGGGATAGGTAATATACATGGAAATTAACATAGCATTCTTATTAAATTCATGTTTGATTTTGAGACTCTTACTAATGATTTTTCTCCATCCTGATTGAACCATATTTCTCCCTACATGACAACACCAGCCTTCCTTACCCATTAACTTATCTCTTGTCTTCCCTTTAATAAAATAGTATTTTCAACTTTAGTGCTTTTGCTCATTGTTGCTTCCATCCTCGAGCATGCCTTTCTGCTTACTTTTCTTCCACAGAAGTTCTATTTTTCTTCAAATTTCTTCTCCTACCTGAAACCCCAGAGACTATTTACTTTGAATTATGGGGCTAGAAAGAGAAATTGGGTCCAGGTCATGAAGGGCTTTGGATGCTGTTGTCTTCAGCCTACAGAAATTGAAGCCGCTAGAAGTCTTTCAGGAGGATAGTCACATTACTCACTGTGTGTCCTAGGAAGATAATAATAACTGTGGCAGCAGTGTGATTGACAGCTTCAGAGAGGGAGAGACTGGCACAAGATGAGAAGGCTACTGTGATGGCCTAGGTGCAAGGAGGTCAGGACATAAACTGGCAAAGAGTAGATGGAGAAGAGATGACTTCGAGAGACCTCTCAAATACTTATTTGAAAGAACCTAATGACCAATTGGATGTGGGGAAGGGGAAAAAGAGAGGGTAGGAGTCACTATGGGAGACTTGAAGTTTCCATAGATTTGTGGAGGGCAGTGATAGAGGGCAAGGAATACGGGTAGAAAAGGTAAGAATTTTATTTGGGTGTGTGCTGCTTAGCCATTCATTTGCAGCTATTCCAGTGTACCACCAGAGATGTGGGCATGGACTCTCAGACAAGGATAGTGGCAGTAATGTAGATTTCATAGTCTTCTCCCAAAATTTGGTAATGAAATTATTGGGAAAGAGAGTGAGTAAGAAAAGAAGAGGTCTTTGGCAAAAGCAATAGGAAAATCAAATGTTTAAAAGGCCGATGAGGGAAGAGAAGACAGCAAATGAGAATGAGAAGCAGTCTGAGAGGTAGAAGGAGAATCAGAGTGTGTAGCCTCAGATGGTTTCAAAAGGAAGGGGCTGCTGAACAGCGTGAAAACTGCTAAACCATTGCATGAGATAAGAACCAAGGAAAGGCTATTTGATTTGACATGGTGGTGACCAGCAAAAGTTGCTAGGTAAGGTAGGTGTAGAAATCAGATTGCAGGACACTGAAGAGGGTATGAGATGGGAGAAGGGGAGAGAGTGGAGCTAAACAACTTCTCAGAGGACTTTGACAGTGAAGGGTCACAGCTGAACCAAAGCTGGAAATGATGAACCAGGATCGTTTCTATGTGTAGAACCAGCTCCTAAGTTGACCTCTGCTAAATGCTGATTTGGCCCCATTGTCTAAATCTGTCAAGATCAAGAGGCAGGGTGGAGCGTAGCAAAGCAGGATCAAGAACCCTCAGGGCAATGAGTCCTGCCAGGTACTGTTACAATGAATTGCTTAAAAAGTAGAACAAGAGAATCCAAAGGTGTCTCCTACATTATGTGAACCAAATTTCCTTTTGTTCCTCATCACAGAGGGGAAGAAAACACTCAATTGTGTAAGCCCTAAACGCTCAATTGTGTAAGCAGGGATATAATTTGCATACATAGCCCAGGTAATGCTATTGGGAAAATTGTATCCAAAGTCTTAATGAGGAAATTTAAGCAGATGTGATGGAAGAATTAAAACTAATGTTAGCCTTTGCAGCCACTCAATTCCAGGAATAGTAATTTCTTCTTTTATGAATGTGAGGAGAATTTGATGACTAAATTAAAAAGAATAGGCAGCCTAGATGTTGGGGTAGTGGTGAAATCCTTGACTTTATAAGAGCTAATGATGAGAGTAGAAAAGCATGCCCTTCTTTGGATAAATTACATTTTAGAGAAAATATTAGTTTTCCAATTTAATTTGACCAACAGTTTAGGAGTGCTTGTGATGTCACAGGCACCATGCTTTCAGCCCAGGGGCATAAAGAAGAATGAGATACAATCTCTTTCGTAAAATAGCTAGCTTTCTGCCCCAGATGTCTAGTTCCTAATCAAGTCAAATCTAGTTTCTAAAAAATATTGGGATAAACCATAGTAAAATCTTGCTTAAAAAAATTGAATCTGGTCAATGATCATCAATGGCTACCATATCAAAACGAGAGGCAAACAGATATTATATGCCTCCTAATGGAACTACACAATACTATCTATGAAGTTTTCTCATCAAAACATCAAGCCAGAATCTGATCAAGCCTCTAAATTTAACTACCAATTTATAGGGGACAGAGAAACGTGTTAAACAATACCAGTGGGATACAATTAGCAAAATCTAGACTGTCAAAACTGTAAGGACAAACAACATACTTTCATCAACAACAAATTTACATTGAAAAATGAGAGAGAGAGAGAGAGAGTTAGAAGCTAGAGATTGAGAGAGTTTTAAAGGATGTATCTACTAATTCAAAGTACGGACCTTATTTTGATTCTAACTCAAACAAATTGTAAAAAAAATAAGATTAGGGAGAATTTGAATACTTACTGGATATTTAATGATATTAAGGGATAATTGTTAATTTTTTAGGTGGAATAATGACATTATGGTTATGTTTTAGAAAATAATCATTGTTTAGAGTCACCTGCTGAAAGACTTAGGGACAAAGTGATATGATGTCTGGGATTTGTTGAAAAATAATCTAAAATGAAGGGGGAAGTGGGTAGGGGTGTATAAGAAACATGTTTGGCCATGAGTTGATAACTTTTTAAACTGGGTGATGGATCCTTCTTTCAACTTTTGTTTGTTCAAAATTTTCCAGCATAAAAAGTTTTTAAAATTGGCAAAAAATAGGTCTAGCATCATTCAAGATGATTAAATGTTAAATTTAGATATATTCCCCAATCAGTGTACCAGTTATACAGCTACTATGTGGCAGGTACAAGGCACTTTTGTTCACATGGGATGGGAAGAATGACAAATCTAGCTATGTTTCCCATGGCTTGAATTGAGACATCACTGGCATCCTTTAATCTGTTTTTCCTTTCATCTTGGAGATGTTACTTCAGATGGTGATGTGAATTTTGGCATTGAGTGGGCTGTAAGCAGTGTTATTGTGTGGCAAAACAAATGCAGAAACAGGGAGGATGGGCAAAAGAGGGGGATGCCCTGCCCTCATATTATCCAGGCCTCTTTCCCCCTCATTTTCCTGGGAGACCATTAGATCCTTTAAATACAGTGAGAAGGGACTCTTCAGTCACTTAATCTTGGGCTGAATATGTTTATAAAATAGGATAAAATAATAATAATAGTAATGATGATCATTTATTAAGTGATTTCCCACATGCTAGAATGTGCTAAATATTTTACAGGCATAGTCTAGTTGATTCCTCACAACAACTTTATGAATTAGATATTATTACAGTTATTATTATTTACATCTCACAGACTTAAAGAAGATAAGTCTTCTGTTCAGGGCCATATAGCTAGTTAAAACCTGGCTCTTTCTAACTCCAAAGCCTTTGCTCTTTATTACACCACCAAATGCCTGTTAGCCTTTATTTTCTATATCTTAGGAGTTCTGATGACAGCCAAACAGATTTAGCAGGTCACTGTTGCTCTAATTTTTCTGCTTTATATTATTTGCAAGTTCTCCAAATGCCATTTCAATAGGGACCTTGGCTCTTTGAACAGAAGACCCCAGAAACTCTGTATGGTGCTTAGCCATTATGCACACATAGCTTGCTCTTTGGATGTGAATTTTCCACACTTATCTTTGGCCCAGCGTGGGGCTCAGTGCTCAGGAGAAATCTGTCCGTTTCTGGTCTGCTCATCGTGTCCAGGCTTTGGAAATCTGGCTATATCTAACTGGGTACAGAATTACCAAGACAGTGAGGACTTCCCTTATGGAAAATTATTTCCCATCATCTGCCTTTGAATCTATGATGTATTTTGCACATTTATGTTTATAGACTAAATCTAATATGTTATCATGAGAGTTATCCCATCTAAAAATGTGACAGTGCGACATGATAGGGTTTAGAATCTGGGCTTTGGAATCAGACAGGTCTGGTTAATACAGACAACTTAATAGTTCTATGGTCTTGGGCAAATTAGTTAGCTTTTCTGAGGTTTAGTCATTTTATCTGTAAAATGGAGATAATAACCCAGTGTGTTATTGTTGTGAGGATTAAAGGGCATGGCATGGTACCTAACACGTAGCATGAACCCAATAAATGGCTTCCCTTGTTGGTTTTAGTATTACTCTTTCCTATCTTGTTTGTTATTTCCTTGGCTTCTGGCCAATGACTTTAAGGTTGAGCATGCTCTCTGAAGAAACAGCTAAATACCCAGGTGTCAGTCTGTGGTTGGAGGACAGGGTTTGGGGAAGCAGAGATGGGGAAGGATGAAGACAAATTTCAGAGAAAGGTTAATAAAAAAAAAGTGTCATTCAGTAATATTGTGTATTCTGATTTAGCCAGGGGGAGGGAATTCAGAGGTGAAGTTCCCTACCCTCCTTCATGATTAGGAAAGTAGGAATCGCCACCCTCTGTATGAGTCTTTATAAAGTCTGAATTAGTTTAGTTTGAAAGACAAAGTACTATTTGGGGAGGAACATTAAAACAACCTAAATCAATATTAATTTGGGAAGTTTATACAAGTCTCTTTACAGATTAGGTAAAAAGAAATATAACACAGATTTAGTAATTATAACTGGGGTCATGACTCCATCACAATCATTTGATATTGTAGTAAACAAATCTTTTCACCATCACTTTATAGAGCAATATATTCAGATGCTCCATTGAAGAGGGTGTGATTATAATACCCATAGGATAAATATATTTTTAAAAAGGTGTGCAAAGAGGTACTTTAATTTGGGATATAATTCCCAATAATCTCATCATATATGAAATCAAAAGATGCTGTATGTCAATAGCTCAGAATGAATTTTAAGCTGATGTTATAAAAAATAACTATGGTGACAATGAAGACACTGAGGCATAGCTATATAACTCTGTCCAAGATGAATAAATTATTTCCTGACCCATGAGTTCAGAAAAAAAGCAATATTTTAACAATACATTATTTTATTTAATTTGTGATATTGTATATATGTGTGAAATTTAAAAAGTAAAATATTAAAATAGACATTTGACTACCTAATTCATGGCTTTACAAGTTTATTATTTAAATTGGCTCCAATTTGGGGGGGCAGAATTTTCTCTTTGGAAAACTAAGGGGTTGCTTTAGATTTGGGTATATGAAATAAGTGCTCTTCTTGGTATATCAAGGGGAAAACAAAAAGAAAAACATTAGACTGGTTGAGATGAGCAATTATTCAGGGCCTGAGTATTCCAGAAAAACAAAGACAGTGTAATGTGAGGTCAAGAGCACGTCTGTGGAGCCAGCCTGCCTGGATTGGAATCTCTGCTTTGCCACTTACGTGCTCTATGAGGTTGGGTGAGTTACTCCACTTCTCTGTGCCTCAGTTTCCTCACCTGCAAAATTAGAAGAATGATAATGTTTAGCTCATATATTATGAGAATTGAATGAGTTAATATTTGTAAAGGGCTTAGAACAGGGCCTAGCACACAGTAAGAACATATGTGTTAGATAGATGGACAGATAGATAGATAAACCCTGTATCTTTCTTGATACAATTGGCCGAACCCAGGAAGAATTTGTGCTTCTGCTACCTGGTCTCTGTGTTAATGGATATATGGGTTTGCTCATTGATTCATTTATTTATTTGCTTTAGGAGAACTAAAGCAACTTCTTTTGCAATGGAGAAGATTGTGTATGTGCATGTGGCTGATGACCTAATGCAAGATGAGAACTGGGGAAAAGGAGCAGAATTGTGCTTGTGGGGTCAGACTTGAGCGCCCACAGTTCAAGGGTGCTCTCTTTGAAGGAAGAGATCTCTCAACTGCCCAGAGGCTGTGCCTCAAATCCCCATGAGCCTCTGCTCAAAGCCATGCTCTATCAGTGTGTTGTCCTGTGGAAAATACTGAAAGCTGGCAAGGATGTGGGGTGGCCAGAATGCTTATATACTGCTGGTGGGAGGGTCAAATGGCACAACCACTTCGTAAATCTGTTTGGCAGTTATCTGCTAAAGCTGAGCATATGCCTACCCTATAACCCAGCAATCCCACTCACGGGTATATTCCCAACAGAAATGTACACATATGTTCACCAAAAGTCATGAACTTGAATGTTCATGACAATACCACTCATCATACCCAGATGCCCATCAATTGGGAAATGGATAAAGGCATTTTGTAATATTTACACAATGGACTACTACACAGCAATAAGAATGAGCCACGGCTCTGCACAACAATATGTGTAACTCTCTCAAACAAAATGTTGAGCAAAAGAAGCCAGACGTAGAAGAACACATACTGCAGGATTCCATTTACATAAAGTATAAAAACAGGCAAAACAAATTTATGGTGATATGAGTCAGGATAAGGGTTATCTTCAGAGGAGACTAGTGACCGGAAAGGAGGAAAAGGAGCGGCTTCCCAGATGCTGGTGATGTTCTTATTCTTAACCTGGGTGTTGGTTACCTGGCTGTGCTCCATTTATGAAAATTCTTGGAGCTATATACTTATGATATGTGCACTTTTCTGTATGGATATTAGACTTCAACAAATGTTGTAAAGAGGGAGCACAGGTAAATTCTTCACATTCCGCAAACTGGGCAGTGAGCATATGGAGCTATTAATGCTGCTGCAATCTAAAGCTTGTATTCTAATTTTGTAGAAGGTTTTGTTTTTATGTGTTTATGTCTTGTTTCTCTAATTAAATTTTAAGCTCTTTGATGGGGATGACTGTGTCTTGTTTTTCTTTGTATTCCCGCAGCGGAGAAACAGTGTGCATGCTCATTAAATATTTGTTCATTTATCAGGAGGAAAAGCAGTCTTGCCCAGCTACCTCGTGGAAGGGTATGGTTTTCATGTCCAATTGTAGCAGAATCTTTTAATAGTTATGTTCCTTAATTTAAGACAGTCTTGGAATAGGGTGGCTATTTTGAGCTCTTAACCTTGTGTTTTAGACAATCTGATGTGCCAAATGCTTTGACTAAATTCTCCTGAGGTAAAGTGCCAGCTTTGGAATAGATTTTCTGAGAAGCCGACATTGAATGCTGGCGGAATGGCGTGGCCGACTGCCAGCCGGGGGCGGGAAAACTTGCTCTGAACTTTGGTTGACTACCTCTTTAGCTCACTGCGCCATGGATGAATTGTCTCCGGCTCTCCAGGGCTAGAAGAGAGAGAGAGAGAAAGGCAGCTTATTTGAGGAGCAGCTGCAGGGCCTAAGTCACAGTAGGAAATGGTGTTGGCTTAAGACACCTTTGGTGAAATGAGTCAGTGTATCTGCTCAGCCATAGGACAAAGTCTCCACAAGTTACCTGTAACTGGAGGGAAATTTTACGTTAAACCAAGAGCAAGCACTCAACCTCCTCCTTAAAGCAAAAAAAGCCATTGGTGGAAAACCCGAATACCATAAATAATGCACATGAAGTTATACTGGTAAAACTGTAGGGACCTATAGGTAGGAATTTTTTTAATCTCTTTTTTTTCCCTTTTCTTTTTTTTTTGACTTGGCTCTGAAAATAAAATGGTTGATTCTTTTTACAGTGACACGTAGAAGAATCGTTCCAGACCCTAGGTTACTAAATATTTATGCTGAAAAAAATGTAGACAAATACAGATTTTTCTGAACTCTGTAATCCTTTTAACTGATTCCAATTTGAGATGGAATTGCGATTCTCTAGTAAAATATTTTTCCACTTGGAAACTCAGAGCCAACTCTGCCTGCTTTTGTAGTCAGCTAGTAGGAGCAGCAGAGGGAAAAAGGATGGTGTCCTGAGTGGTTCTGTGGAATGCTGCATTGATTTCTTAATTTTATGGACATTGCTTTTGGGGGCACGGAGCTTCCCTCACAAGTTACCATTCTCTTTCCCTTTCTTGAAAAAACACACACACACACTCACACACACTCTCTCTCTCTCACACACACACACACACACACCCCTTGAAGTCAAAATTAGTTCTCTGCAAAAATTCAGTTGAAGTCAGACTTCCTTCATCTGGGATCTGGAGGGAATTTGCAGAATACCAAAATCTTGAACAAATTTCTAGGAGTCTGGAAAATTCTAGAAGCCTTTAGAGAAGGCAGAGGAACCCTGCAAGTGTAATGAGAGTTAATCTGCAAGTGTGTTAAGAGTTAATCTGCAAATTAATCTACAGTTAATTGACACTGCCTTCTCATTTCCTTCCCATTCTTCCACATCCAGAAAGGGCGACCTTGACAGTTGCTAGGTGGAGGCCTCGATGCTGATTGAAGGTAAGTGCACCTCCATTCAGAATAAGGGAAACTTCAGCTGATTTGAAAACACTTATGAACTCACATTGATTTATTCTTTTTAGGTAAAGCAGGAGAAATTTTAATTGATTCTTGACTCTTTCTTGAAACTTCCAAAGCTTACCAGACTTCTGCCCTAATGTATAGCTTTGGATTTTGTTGTTTGTCAGAACTATATGTTTAAGGAGCTATCATCTTGAAAGCCATCTTTCAAGATAGGTTATTGTCACCTTTCTAGTCCAAAATGCTAATGAATGGGGCAGTTGTGTGTTCTGATGAATAGTTATTTAAAAAGCACTGTACAAATAATGCAAAAACATGACAAATTCACCAATTTTGACAGCTTAGAACTCTGGATGTTCAGCAGTTATAATAAACTTCTGGTTTTGTGGGTTTCATAATAGATGAAAAAACTGAGATGAAAGCACACATTTTAGGGTGGAGATGATGGCAGGCTTTTCTTTATGTGCAGGGGCTTCTGAGGTGGGGTTTGGGGACAAAGGGTTCCTATAATTATCAGAGTGAGGAACTTGGAGCAACAAGATATCAAGTACACCTTGCACAGAGGCCTGTATGGAACAGCCCAGAGTCTACTGGTGCCATGTCTGCCTTCAACTCCCTACCCAAGTCAGAAGGGTTCCCTTGCTTGCTCTCTCTGTTTTCGTTTCCTACCATCCCTCTCTTCTACAGTCCCCTCCTTTCTTTCTCCCCAGTCCTGGTCTTTTCTCAAACTTATCGACCTCACCTGCATTATCCTAATAGAGTATTCAAGCATGCAGCAGCTTCCGAGTCATTTAGATAGTTTCACCATCTAGTTTCCTTGACCATGAAATTAGATGCTACAGAAATGTTTCCTAAAATAACTATCTACCAGATTAGATGGGTTTTCCATGCTACCTTAAGTTTTAGATGAGATTGACACCCATTCCCTGCCATGAGGATGTCCAAAGCAGGCGACCCTCATGGTCCTTGGGGTTTCAGGATTACTATGGAACAGTGAATGCCATGTGTTTGTCATTCTTCCTCTTTCTGAATTGGAATGACTATTATGGTTAACCTGTCTCATTCCACCCATTCCTAGGTACATTGGAACAGGGACCAGCAAACTTTTCTGTAAAGGACCAGATAGTAAATATTTTAGGCTTTGAGGGCCATATGGTCTCTGTAGCAACTACTCAGTCTACCATTTTAGCAAGAAAGCAGACACAGACAACATGTAATGGGTGTGGCTGTGCTCCGACAAAACTCGATTTACAAAAACAGGCTGATTTGTCCCGCAGGCTGTGGTTTGCTGCCTCCACATACATTTTTCTTTTCATTCTGAGACTCCTATGATAAGGATTTTGTCACTTCAGACCTCCAAATCACTTGGCTTTTATTTTACAATTTTACAATTTCTTTTTCCTTATGCTTTCCTATTGTTTTATGGCAAAGAACTCCAATCTGATTTCTAGCTCAGTAATTTGGTCTTTGACTGGGTCCATTCTGCTATATATCCTAGCTATTAAGATCTTATTGCTATGATTATATTTTTGATACTTAACATTTTCACTTGGTTCTTTTTAAGTCTTCCTTTTACTGCTTCGTAATTCAAATAACCTTCCTTATCTATTCGGGAGTATTTAATATGCCATCTGTTCCAGTAACTCTGATTCATGTGGTATACACTGTTTAATTTGCTGTCTGTCTTTTGCAGATGTTGTATTACTCAGAGATAAAACTATTTTGGCCAGAATGGCCATGTTCCTTGGGTACCAGCTACTCTCTCTAGTAATGTATATTAGGAATGGATGAAGCCCAGGCTCTACTTGTTTATGTCCCTCGTGATAATTTTAAGGAGAGAGGAGAGGATGAACCCAAGTCTAGAATACCTCAGAAACCACAGAACTAATGCTGACCACCTCCATTTGCTACCATTACACAAGGCAACTCTTCTAATCCTTCTAAATCCTTTCTTTAAATACTTACAGAAGCCACATTGGGAGGTGGCAGTCTCCCTAAATTATAGTCTACCAGCTCTGGGAATTTAGAGAGGAAGAGGGGAGGAATGACTGCTTGTGTGGCCCTGGCCAATCCACACCTGTTTATCAACACTTTACTGCAAGGGTGCTTTTGTGCTGCCTTGAGAGAATCCCATTGACACTGGCATTCTAGGCTGTTTCCACCCTTTCTATGTGAAGAGAAATGATCATATTGAGAGAATGTGGGGAAAGGATAAGAGGACAACTTCAAGGCTCTCCCTCAATCTACCTAATTCCTCCTGCGTTTGCCTGCCTACTGCCCCAAGCTGCCACCATTCCCAGAGGTACAAATTTATGACTGCCTATGGCCCCCCAAGGCAGTCTGAAGAGTTTTTGTTGTTAATTTCTTGGTTCCATCTTTTCCTTTCACTTGTGAAGTTTCTCCACGGTTGATTTCAGGGGAGGGGAGTCAGCAGCCTGTGCTAGTTCTCCATCTGATCAAGAATAAAAAAATTCTCTGAAGCTATCTTTTATATCCATTTCAAGACCTGTTTGGCCAAATAATTAATCAAGGGATGTGTAACAGCTACATTAGTCCCTCCTTCTGTGGAAATGAATAAACAGAAACCTCATTAAAATGGACTCAGGAGGCCAAAAGGGGGAGCTCTCATGTCCCATGTCCATAGCAGAGCCCAACAGGAAAAAGAAAGACTTCCTCTTCTTGACCACCAAAAAGCTCACCCAGTGAGAGACTGTTACAACTCAGCCAATGAAAAGCCACTACGCACTGAACTCCCAATTCCTACAATGGACTCTGTTTACAATAGCCCTCTCAACTTCCTCTTCCCCTCTTTAAAATAGTTTCTCCTCCCTTTGCTGCTGGGGGACTTGAACATGTCTCGCCGTGGTTGCAGACCTCGAATTGCAATTTTTTGCTGATTCCAAATAAACCCATTTTTCCTGGAGAAATAACTGGCTGTCTGTTTGTTTAAGGTCAACACTCCCAAAGAAAACTTGACCCATCATTGGTAAGTAGGGAAGGAGAAAACAGGAAAAAACAAAGAATGACAATGAATGGGTAACATAAAATATGACAGCAGAAATAAGTCTTAATATAAGAGTAACTGTAATAAATATGTGTTTTAAACTCACTATTAAAAGCTAGAGAATATTAAATTGAATTAAAAAGTGAGATTAGGGGCTGGCCCCGTGGCTGAGTGGTTAAGTTCGCGTGCTCTGCTGCACGTGGCCCAGTGTTTCGTTGGTTCGAATCCTGGGCGCGGACATGGCACTGCTCATCAAACCACGCTGAGGCAGCGTCCCACATGCCACAACTAGAAGGACCCACAACAAAGAATATACAACTATGTACCAGGGGGCTTTGGGGAGAAAAAGGAAAAAAATAAAATCTTAAAAAAAAAAAAAGTGAGATTAAACAATATATGATCGGGGCTGGCCCCGTGGCCGAGTGGTTGGGTTTGCGCGCTCCGCTACGGGCGGCCCAGTGTTTCGTTGGTTTGGATCCTGGGCATGGACATGGCACTGCTCATCAAGTCATGCTGAGGCAGCATCCCACATGCCACAACTAGAAGGACCCACAACTAAAATATACAACTATGTACTGGGGGGCTTTGGGGAGAAAAAGGATAAAAATACCCCCCCCCAAAAACCGATATATGATCTACCTAAAACAAATAAAACAGAAGGGTACATAAAGATTGAAAATAATAAGGATGAAAAGATATACCAAGTAGATATGAGCCAACAGAATCTGGGGCAGCAGTCTTAATACCTGATAAAATGGAATTAAGGCAAAAACTCCCATAAGGGATAAAAAGGTCTTGGTATACATGCAAAAGTTACAATAGAATCAGAAGGAAAGAGGAATCATGAGTATATATGTATCTAACAATAAAGCCACAAAATATATAAAGCAACTACTCATAATATTATTGGGGAAAATAAATTATTCGGTAACAATTTACTTAGATGTTTAAATATGCCCCTTTCTAAAATTGATAGATCAAGCAATCAAAAACAAGACATGGGAGATCTGAGTATACAAATTAATAATCTTCAGCTATTAGATATTAATTAAATTCAACTCAACACATTATTTCTGAGCACATTTTCAAAAATTGACAATGTAATAGGCCACAAAGGAAGCCTCAATAAATTTCAAAGTATCAATATTAAACACCTATGTTCTCCTATAATAATATAATATAATGAGAACATAAAATTAAAGAATTGCTAAAAGTTCCTGTGAGACCAGAAACTGAACAGTATACTAAAACCCCCTTAGGTTAATAAGTAAAGCATTCAAATGAAATTCAAGTAAATTACAATGAAAACACTACTTGTCAAATTTTGTGGGACACAGAGCAATGTCCTCACTTAGAAGAAAATTTGTAACTTTTAATGCCTTTATCAAGAAACAAGAAATGTTGAAATGAAATGAGCTACACTTTCAAGTCAAGAAGTTTTAAAACTATGGATAAAACAGAGACTAAAAATAATAAAATACCATAATGAATAACTAGCAATTAAATTTGAAAACCTAGATGACTAGGTTATTTTCTGGAAAAAAAAATTTTTAAATGCTAAAATTCACCTAAGAAGTTGGTGAAAAAGAACAAGAAGCATTAAAAATTTGTGGCAATTACATCCACTCACTTTCCTGGCAGGGAGGGGGAGCACACCATGCCCCAGGGCAGTGAAGGAGCAGCCACAGCTTGGGTCTCAGTGAGGAAACCCCACCCACCAAGCACAGTGGCCTCTCAGACTGCGCATTGTAAACAGGGACCTCAGCAGATTTCTGAGCCAGGGCAAACACTTCCCAGGTGTGCATGAGTGCTCACAGTGCAGCTGCACTCCTAAAGAGGGAATGGTCTGGAAGTCTGCAGGAATAGGCATGGCAGCTTTGAGCCCACTGGTGATCACTGTCTGGCAGGGAGGAGGAGCTCAGAGCACCCCTGAGGCTCCAAAGAGTGGCCCTAGCCTACCAAGGAAGCCCCGCCCAACAAGGACAGTCCACACAAGTGCCTGAATGCATCCCAGGCTGGGGCAAGCACCCATAATACCCCCACAGCTTCCAGCAGACGGGGTGGGGCCAGAAACACTGATCCTGCTCCCCCCTAGTGGTAACAGGGGGAATCTGCATCCTAAGAATACCACAAATGCCCCAACAAAAGATTAGTTCATCAAACACCGTGAGAAACTGCAGCAACAATTCAGACCAGAAGGAAAATGACAATTCTCCAGAAACCAACACTGAAGACACCAAAATATACAAGCTAAATGACAGAGAATTCAAAATAGCCATCATAACAAAACTCAACAACTTACAAGAAAACACAGAAAGACAATTCAAGGAGCTCAGCGATAAAATGAATCTCTTCACCAAAGAGATTGAAACTATAAAAAAAATCAAGCAGAAATTCTGGAAAAACACAATTAATGAAATAATAATCTAGAATCATTAAGAAATAGAATTGATTTTGCAGAGGAAAGAATTAGTCTTCTTGAGGATAAAAATGTAGAAATTCTACAGGTGGAGGAGGAGACAGAACTAAGATTTTAAAAATATGAAGGAATTCTTCAAGAAATATCCAACTCAATTAGGAAAAGCAACATAAGGATTATAGGTATTCCAGAGGGAGAAGAGAGGGCGAAAAGAGCAGAGAGCTTGTTCAAAGAAATAATTGCTGAGAACTTCCAAAACATGGGGATGGTTTCAGATTTACAGATAAATGAAGTTACTCAAACACCCAACTTTATTAATGCTAAAAGACCATCTCCAAGGCATATAATAGTAAAAAAGGCAAAAGTTTGGCATAAAGGAAGAATATTAGGAGTATCACGGGAGAAGTAAAAGCCTACAAAGGAAGCCCTATCAGGCTTTCAGCAGATTTCTCAGCAGAAACCCTGCAGGCTAGGAGAGAATGGAATGATATATTCAAAATACTGAAAGACAAAAACTTCCAGCCAAAAATACTTTATCTAGTGAAACTTTCCTTCAAAAACAATGGAGAAATAAAAGCTTTCCAAGATAAAGAAAAGCTGAGGGAGTTCATCACCACTAGACCTCCCCTACAAGAAATAATTAAAGATGCCCTTACACCAGCAACAAAAGGCAAAGGTCTACAAAGCTCTGAGCAAGGAGACAAATAGACAGACACGATCAGAAATCTGCAGCTCTCTACTAGAACAGGAAGCCAAAGGCTCAATTGCAACTTAAAAGGGAAAGGAAAACAAAGCATCACAAGTAATGATTAACGCTTCAACTTAGCCACAAACTCACAACATTAAAACCAGAACAATCTATAACAGCAATTACTCAGAAGGGGAGAGGAAAAGGAAGGAACCTGCTTAGGTTAATGGAGATAAGAGGCTATAAGAAAATGGACTAGCTCATCTCTAATATCTTTCATACAATCCTCGTGGTAAACAATAACCAAAAAATCAGAGAAGAGCCACAATTCACAAAAAGAGAGAGAACTGAGAAATCCCTCTCAGAAAATCAACAAAATGAAATGGTAGTCTGAAATACAAAGGAAGAGAAACAGTGGAAACATAGAACAACCAGAAAACAAGAGATAAAATGGCAGCATTAAGCCGTCATGTAACAATAATCTCTCTAAATGTAAGTGGACTGAACTCTCCAATCAAAAGACACAGAGTAGCTGGATGGATTAAAAAACAAGACCCAACAATTTGCTGCCTCCAGGAAATGCACCTCAGCTCCAAGGACAAACATAGGCTGAGAGTGAAGGGATGGAAGACAATACTCCAAGCTAATGGATAACAAAATAAAGCAGGTGTTGCCATACTTTTATCAGACAAAGCAGACTTCAAGTTAAAAAAGACAATGAGAGACAAAGAGGGGCAGTATTTAATGATAAAAGGGACATTCCACCAAGAGGACATAACACTTATCAACATATATGCACCTAACACAGGGGCACCAAAGTACACAAAGCAATTATTAACAGACCCAAAGGGAGAAATTAACAGCAACACAATAAGAGTAGGGGACCTCAACATGCCACTTACTTCCATGGACAGATCATCCAGACAAAAAATCAACAAGGAAATAGTAGCTTTAAGTGAAACACTTGACTGGATGGACTTAATAGACATATATAGAGCATTCCATCCAAAAATGGCAGAATACACATTCTTCTCAAGTGCCCATGGAACATTCTCAAAGACAGACCATATGTTGGGTAACAAGGCAAGCATCAATAAATTCAAGAAGATTGAAACCATCCCAACCATCTTTTCTAACAGAGCTAGAAAAAGAAGAACAAAGCCCAAAGTCAGCAGAAGGAGGTAAATAAAAAAATCAGAGCAGAAATAAACGAAATAGAGACTAAAAAAACAGTAAAAAGGATCAATGGAACTAAGAGCTGGTTCTTTAAGAAGATAAAGAAAATTGCCAAACCCTTAGCCAGACTCACCAAGAAAAAAAGAAAGGAGGCTCAAATAAATAAAATTAGAAATGAAAGAGGAGAAATTACAACAGATACTGCAGAAATACAAAGGATTATAAGAAAATAATATGAAAAACTATATGCCCACAAATTTGATAACCTAGAAGAAATGGATGAATTCCTAGACTCATAAACCTCCCAAAACTGAATCAAGAAGAAACAGAGAATCTGAACAGACCAATCATAAGTACAGAGATTGAAATGGTAATCAAAAACTTCCCAAAAAACAAAAGTTCAGGAACAGATGGCTTCTCTGGAGAATTCTACCAAACATTCAAAGAAGATTTAGTACCTATTCTTCTCAAACTATTCCAAAAAATTGAAGAAGATGGAGCACTTCCTAACACATTCTATGAGGGCAACGTTACCCTGATACCAAAACCAGACAAGGACAACACAAAGAAGGAAAACTACAGGCCAATATCACTGGTGAACTTAGATGCAAAAATCCACAACAAAATATTGGCAAACTGAGCACAGCAATGCATTAAAAGAATCATACATCATGATCAAGTGGGATTCATTACAGGGATGCAGGAATGGCTCAACATCTGCAAATCAATCAATGTGATACACCACATTAACAAAATGAGGAATAAAAATCACATGATCATCTCAATAGATGCAGAGAAAGCATTTGACAAGATCCAACATCCATTTATAACAAAAATTCTCCATAAAATGGGTATTGAAGGAAAGCACCTCAACATAATAAGGGCCATATAAGACAAACCCACAGCCAACATCATACTTAATGGCGAAAAACTGAAAGCCATCCCTCTGAGAACAGGAACAAGACAGGGGTGCCCACTCTTACCACTCCTATTCAACACAGTACTGGAGGTATTGGCCAGAGCAATTAGGCAAGAAAAAGAAATAAAAGGAATCCAAATTGAAAAGGAAGACATGAAACTTTCACTATTTGCAGATGATATGATTCTCTATATAGAAAACCCTAAAGAACCCACCAGAAAACTACTAGAAATAGTCAACAACTAGAGGAAAGTTGCAGGGTACAAAATCAATTTAAAAAAATCAGTTGCATTCCTATACACTAACAATGGAGTAGCAGAAAAAGAAATCCCTGAATACAATCCCATTTACAATCACAACAAAAAGAATAAAATACCTAGCAATAAACTTAACTAAAGAGGTGAAAGACCTGTACACTGAAAACTATAAGTCGTTACTGAAAGAAATTGAGGAAGACATAAAGAAATGGAAAGATATTCCATGTTCATGGGTCAGAAGAATAAACATAGTCAAGATGTCCATACTACCTAAGGCAATCTACAGAGTCAATGCAATCCCAATCAGAATCCCAATGACATTCTTCACAGAAATAGAGCAAAGAATCCAAAAATTTATACTTTTGAACAACAAAAGACCCCAAATAGTCAAAGCAATCCTGAGAAAAAAGAACAAAGCTGGAGGCATCACAATCCTTGACTTCAAAACATATGCAAAGCTATAGTAATCAAAACAACATGGTACTGGCACAAAAACAGAAAACAGATCAATGGATCAGAATCGAGAGCCCAGAAATAAAACCACACATCTATGGACAGTTAATCTTTGACAAAGGAGCCAAGAACATACAATGAAGAAATGAAAGTCTCTTCAATAAAAGGTGTTGGGAAAACTGGACAGCCACATGCAAAGGAATGAAAGTAGACCATTATCTTGCACCATACACAAAAATTAACTCCAAGTGGATTAAAGATTTGAATGTAAGAACTGAAACCATAAAAATCCTAGGAGAAAATATAGGCCGTACACTCTTTGACATTGGTTTTAGCCACATCTTTTCAATTACCATGTCTACTCAGGTAAGGGAAACAAAAGAAAAAGTTAACAAATGGGACTACATCAGACTAAAAAGCTTCTACAAAGCAAAGTAAACCATCAACAAAATGGAAGGACAACTCACCAACTGGGAGAAAATATTTGCAAATCATTTATCAGAAAAGGGGTTGATATCCAAAGTATATAAATAACTCACACAACTCAACAAGAACAACAAAAAACAACCCAATCAAAAAATGGGCAGAGGATATGAACAGACATTTTTCAAAGGAAGATATACAGATGGCCAACAGGCACATGAAATGATGCTCAACATCACTAATCATTAGGGAAATGCAAATCAAAACTACAATGAGAAAGCACCTTACATCAGTCAGAATGGCTGTAATTACCAAGACCAAAAACAAATGTTGGAGAGGATGTGGAGAAAAAGGAACCCTCATACACTGCTGGAGGGAATGCAAACTAGTGCAGCCACTATGGAAAACAGTATGAAGATTCCTCAAAAAACTAAAAATAGAACTACCACATGACCCAGCTATCCCACTACTGGTTATCTACCCAAATAACTTAAAATCAACAATCCAAAGTAACATATGCACCCCTATGTTCATCGCAGCACTATTCACAATAGCCAAGACGTGGAAACAATCCAAGTGCCCATTGACTGATGAATGGATAAAGAAGTTGTGGTATATGTATATACAATGGAATACTACTCAGCCATGAAAAAGACAAAATCATCCCATTTGCAACAACATGGACAGACCTGGAGGGTATTATGCTAAACAAAATAAGCCAGACTGAGAAAGACAAACACCAGATGATTTTACTTATATGTGGAATATAAACAAACACATGGACAAAGACAATACTTCAGTAGTTACCAGGGGAAGGGGCGTGGAAGGTGGGCACAGGAGCTGAATGGGAGCACTTAAGTGGTGACAGACAAGAAATAATGTATAACTGAAATCTCACATTGATATAAACTATCACGAATCTCAATTAAAAAAAATTGTGGCAATTAAAAACTCCCTTGCCCTTTCCAGGACTTTTTTTATAGGCAATTTATACCAAATCTTAAAGGAATAGTTAATTTTTATCTTAGATAAGTTGTTCTTGAAGATATAAATATGTCAATTTCATATTATGAGGCTAATGAACTCTGGTTTCCAAAACTGGACATAGACAATATGGAAAAATAAAAATCATTTACAGGCCTATTTCACTTATGAATATAGATGCCAAAATCCTAATGGAAGAAAAGAATATTATTCTCTCAATTGATGCAGAAAATGCATTTGATAATTCAAAATCTTTTTATGAGATAAGTCTTCACAAACTAGGAATAAAAAAGAATTTTTCCTTGTTATAGGAAAGGTTGTATACCAAATCCTTAAAGCAAATATTATATTTAATTGAGAAGCCTTGGAGAAACTTTTAAGATCAGGAACAAGGCAAGGATGACTCCATCATAGCTACTGTTGAACATAGTATAGGACCTGCAAAGTTATAAGAAAAAAAAAAAACAAAATAAGTTTATAAAAATTGAAAGGTAAGCAATAGAGTTATCATTATTTGTAAATGATAAAAATACCTAGAAAAACCAGTAGAATCAAGAAACAAGCTTGTCAAACACAAGATCAGCTTCTAAAATCAATAGCATTTCTCTATACTAGCAATATCTGCCTAGTAATGATTGTTTTTAAAAAAACCACCCATAGTAGCAAAAACAAAACAAAACTCAAAAATAAATTACCAAAAGCACACAACCAACCAACCAACAAACCAAAAATATCCCTCTGACGCTGGGGTTGACGAATTATGGCCTATGGGCTAACCCAGTCAACCACCTGTTTTTGTAACTAAAATTTGATTGGAGCACAGATGCACCCGTTAAATATTATGTGTGGCTTCTGTCATGCAACAATGGCAGAGTTGAGTAGTTTTTTTTCTTTTTGGTGAGGAAGATTGTCCGTGAGCTAACATCTGTGTCAATCTTCCTCTACTTTATATGTGGGACGCTGCCACAGAGTGGCTTGATGAGCAGTGTGTAGGTCCACACCTGGGATCTGAACCCACAAACCCTGGCCTGCCAAAGTGGAGTGTGTGAACTTAACCATTACACCACTGGCGGGCCAGGCCCCAGAGTTGAGTAGTTTTAACAGAGACTGTATGTCTCACAAAGCCTAAAATATTTACTATCTGGCTCTCTACAGGAAAAAATTGCTGACCCCTGCTCTAACGTATCTAGGAATTAACATAACCAAAAATACACAACACTTGTATGGGAAAAAAAATTTAAAGCCCTATTAAAGGACAGAATAAATGGGGATACATTCCTTGCTCTTAGATTAGATGACTAAATTTTGTCAAAATGTTCTGTCACTTGTAAATTAATCGAAATCGATTATTTAATTGACGTGAAATAGCTGTTTATATTAAATAATTACAAAATGTAACCCAAATCCAGAATCAATCTGGATTTTTTGAGACACTCAATAACTTTACCCTAAAGTTAATATGGAAAAATAAAATTCTGCCAATATCTAAGTCAATTTTGTAAAGGAAGAACAAAAAGGAGAGTTACCCATTCAGATGTTAATACATACTACAAAGCCATAGCGAGAAAAATATATGTGGTACGGGGTAAGAACAAATAGACCAATGGAGCGGAACAGAGAACTCAGAGACAGACTTTGTATATATAGGAATGATTATATGGTGAATGTGGCACCAGAAATCAACGGGAAAAGGATGAAATGTTTACCGGATGGTACTGGGAAAACTAGCTCACTATATGGAGAAAAAGAAAACTTGGACCCTACTTAATACCATGTTCAAAAGTGGGCTCCAGATGCATGAAAGAACTAAATGTGAAAGATAAAGCTACAAAGTTAACAGAAGATAATGCTGAAGATTTGTTTGTGACCAAAGGGAATGAGACTTCTTAGATATAGCTCCAAAGCAAAAAAAAAAAAAAAAAAAAAAAGATGAATTTGATTACATGAAAATTAAGGATTTCTGTTAAGTAAAGAAAATATGGACAAAGTAAACAGACAACAGCCTGGGAGAAAATATTTGCATTGTCAGCCTAATGAGAAATTCCTACAAATAAATAAGAAAACGATACTCTAGTAGAAAAATTAACAAAAGAAAAAGAAGTAGCAATTCATGGGACAGGAGAGCAAATGACTACATCAGGTATATGAGATATGCTCTACATCGTTAGTAATTAGAGAAATGCAAATTAAAACAAGGCCTAACATTTTGCTCCTATCACGTTGGCAAACATCAGAAAGGTGGCTCACCCTGAGCCTGTGGGGAAATAGGAACCATTACACATCCATGGAGGGAGTGTGGGGTGTGGGCTGTTGCAGCCATTCAAGAGAGCACTACGGCAGCATTGGGCCAAATTAAAAATCTGTGCACATTATAACCAGAAATTCCACTTTTGGTTATATATCCCAGAGAATTCTCATAGAGCTTTGTAAGGTGGCCACATTCGAAAATGCTCATCATAGTGTTATTGGTGGTAGTGCAGAGTAGGGGATAATCCAGATGTGCACCACTGGGGAACTGAGTTAATAAAATGTCAAGGGTGCAACTCAAGGAACACTGTGCTGTAATTAGAAGCATCTGACCAGTACACAGTCACAAGGATATCTTAATAACATAGTGCTGAGTGGAGAAACAAATTAAGGAGGGCATGTAAATGAGAGTGAGGAATGAGACTAAAGGAATAAATAAGATAAAATACAACAAGAGCTGGACCTTGCATGGACCAGCGATGATGACAGCATACCATGAACAGAGGAATACAGTTAACTCAACCCTCCCCCAACCAATGTCCTTAGCTGAATGCCCACTGCTAACTTCTCTCTACCCCACTGCCTCTGACTTTGTGGTTATACTGAGCTTTTACTGGGAAAAGTCTCCTTGAAAGATCCTTGCTTTTGCCTGTACTGTAAAGGGTTAGGATTTCCTACGCTTCCCAGCTCTTTTGGGTGTCACTGTCAGCCTGCTCTGATTGAATTTATAGCTACCAGATATTTCTTTTCTGGTCTACTGCTGACACCCATCACAGACTCCTAATAGACTGTGGAATGATTATTTTTATATTTCTTCTTCAATGCTTTTTGTAAGAAGGAGAGGTAAGTGTCTGTGTTCACTCAATTATCTTGAATCAGAAGTCTGAAAGATTTATTATTTACTTCTTAATTTTGTGCTTCAACACTCCTAATCTAAATTTCAAACCCAGGGTTGTTGAAACAGCTTTCTTAAATATTTTAAGCTTGGCTTCTGAGGAAATTGCTTTAAACTCAGAACTCCAACAAGTTTAGACAGATCTACTATTTGTGGGTTTTTAATATGCCCTGATGTTCAACATCCTGGGTGCAAATTTGAGAACACTAAGCTATCTTTAAATTGGTTTCGTACTTGAAGTGAAATTAAATTCATAAATCAATAAAGAAAAGCAAAAGTCCATAAAAGCAGTGATTTATTTATGCATTAAATACTAATATTGACACATCTTGTACTTTTTTAAATTCCAAGAATTTTCTAAACTTGATTATTTTAATCTTATTGCTGCTTTATTTGTAAACGTAGTTTTTAAAAATTAACTTCTGTATTAAAATATAACATTTTAAAAAGTACAAAAATCATAAGCACACAGCTTGGTGAATTTTCAGAGTAAACAGACCCATGTGTAAACAACAACTAGTTAAAGAAATAGACTTTAATAACACCCTAAAAGGGCCCTTCACTCGAACTCCCAGTTGCTTACTCCTCTTGCCAAGGTAGCCAATATCCAAACTTTTTAAATCGTAGATTCATTTTGCCTGTTTTTGAACTTTAAATAGATGGAATCAAACAATACGTATTATTCCGTGTCTGGTTTCTTTCATTCTACATTATGTTTGTGAGATTCATTCATGTCACTGTGGGTAGATGTAGTTCATTAATTTTCTATTGTTGTATAGTATTCCATTGTATGAGCGTGCCACAATTTATTTATCCTTCTAACATTGATGAATACTTGAGTTATTTCCAGCTTTTGTTATTAAAAACAGTGCTGTTGTAAATATTCTTGAGATGTCTTTTGGCGCACATACATGCTCACGTCTGTTGGTTACGTACCTCAGAGTGAGAGTTCTGGGGTATAAGAATACATATGTTCAGCAACTGAAGACGCCAAACAGTTTCCCAAAGTGGTTGTACCAACTTACATTCCCACCAGCAGTGTCTGAGAGTTTGTTACTCATGTCCTTGCCAGTACTTGATATTGTTAGTCTTTTCAATTCTAGCCCTTTTATTAGGTATGTAGTTCTATCCCACTGTGGTTTTCATTTGCATTTTCCTAGTGACCAACATGATTGAGTACATTTTTATGTTTATTGATTATTTGGATATCCACTTTTTGGAAAAGCTTATTCAAGTCTTTTGGCCCATTGTCCAATGGATTGTCTTTTTCTTGTGGATTTGTACAAGTCTCTTTCTCTCTCTCTCTTTCACTCTTTCTCCCCCTCTTACTTCTTTCTCCCCATCCCCTTTCTCTCTCCTTCCTTGTTTCTTCTTCTTTTAAAAATATACTCTGGGTATGAATCCTTTACCATTTACTTGTGTTGAAAAATATTTTCTTCTGATATGTGGGCTTCTTCTCACTCTTTTAATGATGTAGAAGCTCTTAATTGTAATGTAGTCTAGTTCTATGGATGGTGTAGTGTAGTTTCCAATTCTCTGCCAAAATTCTCCACTTGTAATTTAATTCCTTGAACATATTGTCTGGGCCATTTAAAGCCTGTGACTTAGAACTCCATTCTCTGGATTTCCTGTGGGTCTTTTTCCATTGTCTTTTTTTTTAAATCATGGTTTTCAGTTATATTTTACCTCCTTAAAAGTCTGATTATTTTTGATTGAGCGCCGGATACTTGTGCTAAAAATTTTATAGATGTTTTGGTGTTCTGTATAATTCAAACTTTCTCCAGAGAGGGTTTATTTTTGCATTTCTTAGGTAACTAGGTTTGGGGATGATCACCGTTTTCCAGTCAGGGGTGGAGATGCCTTAAAGTTGTGCTTGAATCCTTTCAAGACTGTCTTATTTCTAGTTCACCCTTCCTCGCAGAGTGCAGCCCTTTGCGCTCCTACTGACAGCTTGGGATATTTACCAGGACCCCTTCTCCTGGACAGTCCGAACTCCGAGTTTTGTCCCCTTATGCTCTGTTATGCTTAACTGTTCAGCCTCTCAGCTGCTGCTTTTACCTTCATAATTGACAATCGCCTCAGTGCTGAAAGTATTCCCAAATGCCTGTCTCAAGTCTCTTGGCTTCCATCTTCTTCTGGATCTTGACTCTGCAAATTCTCACTGCTTTGGTAGTTCTTTGATTCATTCAAGCTAAGGTGGTTTTTTTAAAAATCTTTTTCTCCCAGCTTTTCTAATTGTTCTTAGCAGGATTGTTGGTCTGAAACAACCTAGTCAGATATTGCTCCAGAGGAAACTTTGAAAAGTAAAAATCTGATCATGCTACATCCCTCCTCAGAAACCTTGAATATGTCCTAATTTCTACCCACTAGCCACTCCTACCTTTATTTTTGCATTTTTTTCCTGACCCAGACATACTATTTTATGCTTTCATGACCTTTCCTGTATTTTGTCCTCTGCCTGGAGTTCTCTTCTGTCCCTTTGCTCCCTCGAAAACGAAGTCTCTTTCTTCATAACCCGTATTCTATTTTATCTCCTTCCTCAGACTCCCTTTTGTGTTTGGTCTCTTATTTCATACATACTATTCTAGTTGTAACTCTCATGCAACCTTATAATTATCTGTTCATGTATCTGTCTTCCTCACTAGAATGTGAGCTCTTTTTTTGGCCCAGATGATATATTATTATTCATCTTTTTATTTCCAGGCCTAGAGCAGTATTTAGCACCAAAGAGGTATCAAATAAACATTTCTTAGATTGAAATGAGTTGAGCTACAAGAACACTTAGGTGTAAGCATGGTTTGGTTCTGAGGTTACCTCCCAGTCTGTCTGGTCTCAGGAGATGGTGAGGGCCTTATGTAGGGATGACCAATTGACATGTCTCAGGCTTCTTCCTGTCTGGTTGGTCGTCTCCTTTTACGGAACTGGTTAATTACTATCCCTCACTGTCTGCTGTGTCTAATGACATCGCAGACTGGTTAATGCCTTATACTAGGCCTGATGTTAACTCTAGAGACCTCTCAGACCCAGTCTGAATTGTTCTAAGTCCAAACTTTTAAGTACAGAGTTTTTCATTTTATTTCTCTGTTTCAAGCCATTTGTTCTTATTAGATCTCCACAGTTCTTCAAAAATATCTTTTAGCCCATCTTGGTTTACAGCCAAAATGGACATCTTCTAGGTTGAGTTTTACCTGAAAAAACCTTTCCTACTGTGTAGAAGTCATTTTCTCTGTGCTTATCCCTCGGCTCTTGTTGTTAAATGTGTTATCTCTGCACCCCTCCAGGCTACAAGTTTCTGGGGATTTGCTAGTTCATTGTTTCATGGCATATGAGTGACATGGCTCAAAACTTGGGTGTTTATCAAGACAGTAATAAATATTAAAGTTAGAATGTGGTTCAATATATTATTTATTGATTCCTTTATATTCTTCCAAACTTCAAAAATGGTTTGAGGCAGGCTAGGTAATATTATAAAACGATGACCACAAGATAAAAATAAAAGAATTTTCAAGATAAGAAAAGGAGAAAAACCATAGCAAGAACTCCTTGCTGTAAGAAGCTATAGATTTCACATACCAAATTTAGCTCTGTGCCTCCTGACGGCTAGGGGACAAAAAAGAGAGAGAGAAACTCAATAGGCTTTATAACTTGCACTTTAGTTAGGACCAATTCAGTTTCTCCAGAGAAACTAACAATATCTTTATGAGGACACCTGAGAGAAATTTATTACTGGGTTCTTTATGTTAAGTAACATTAGAAAAATCTGTTTAAATGTTTTACAAAAAAATACTAGGACTCTAGGACTTCTTGATTTATTTCTTCCTTGGCCTTCTGTGAAAGCCAATATTTAGTGGTAAAATATTGTTCTGCAAAGACAGTTCTAGAGGGAGGGGGAAGGTGGGATAGGCATGTAATTTTCTGATGATTTTGCTTAACCCAAGGATGGGACTGGAAATGCTTGGAGGAAGGGCCTGCTAACATCTCTCAGCCTGTCAGTCTCTAATCCCAGCCAAATCACCTGATTATTTTAAAAATTAAAGATGTTACAAATCTCCAATTTTGTAAAAAGTGGTAGAAATATTTATGTAGATGATTAAAGAAAGCAACCAATTTGATTTAAATAATAATAATTAATATCCTTCTCTTGTAATGAAAATGAACAATGTCAGGTATGGTTTGGATTGATGTTGTGTTTTCTGTAGGATTTGAATTATCATTAATAACTACCACCAGCACAAGCAGGCAGATGACACCGTGACAGATGCTGAAGATGTGGAAGTGAACAGGACACGTGAAGCCTACAGTCCCAAAGTTAAACATAAGAACATAATTAGATGTTAAGAGAATGTACGATCTATCAGTTTCTTGTTGCTGCTGTAACAAATTACCACAAACATGGTGGCTTCAAACAACACATAATTATTAACTTATAGGTCTAGATGTCAGAAGTCCAACATGGGTCTCAATGAATAAAATCAAGGTGTTGGCAGGGCTGTGTTCCTTCTGGAGGCTCTAGGGGAGTGTCTGTTGCCTTGCCTTTTCCAGCTTCTAGAGGCTGCCTCAATTCCTTGGCACGTGACCCCCTTCCAGCAGCTGTATCGCTGTGATCTCTGCTTCCATCATCACATCTCCTTCTCTGATGGACTCATTTGCCTCCCTCTTATATAAGGACTCTTATGATTACGCTGGGCTCACCTGGATAATCCAGGATATTCTTTAATTAGTCACATCTGAAAAGTCCTTTTTGCCATTCAGACAACACATTCACAGGTTCCGGGGATTAAGATGTGGACATTTTTGGGGGACCATTATTCTGCCTACCATATATTGTAAGCAACAGCAATGGCCGTGGTCTTTATTTTTATTTATTTGTCTATCTATCTATCTATCTATCATGTGTCTATTGGCCATGGCCTTTATAAACATGGTCAAGTTACTTAAAGTCTAATTTTCAAATTTTCCATCTTTAAAATGGGGCAATAATATCCTGCTCAGAGGATGGTTATGAAGATTAAATAAAGTGAGTATGAACATGTTTACCACTACACCTGGCACACAGTAGGTACTCAGTGAATGTTAGCTTAATGAAAATTTAAATCTAATACCTAAAACCTGTATACTGCAGAGAGTTTGAATCCAACTTGTCAGATTCTTTGGACAGAGAAAAAGTTTTTATTCTTCTTTTAGGTTGGTGCATATTTTCAAGAGAAAATAGAAAATGTGGCTCCAGATAATACTAGCTTTGTGTCCCTTATTTGAAAACTAATCATATGGTGAAATATCACATGCTTTGGCATTATCTTCCATAAAACATAAGGGTGAAAACTTAAAAATAGAAAAATAGAAATTTCAACAATAATTCTGGTAGAAACGACTTGTAACTATTTAGCACCTTATTTTTATTTCTGGAACACTTTCCGTTTGAAGAGCTCAAATTACTTGGGACATGTTAGCTAATTCTTATGGTCCCAGATGTATCTGGCGCAATGAGGGAGTCGGTAGTAGCAAAGAAGGGGGAAGGGGGAAATGGGGCAGGTGTGACAAGCTAAGGTTTGTGTTTAGAAGCAGTTCTTGGCAAAGGTGAAAATATTTTTAGGTAATCTTTTCTTTTTCCTGTGAAAGTCTGTAATACTCTAAAATTTGCTCCATTCTTACAGCCTAGAAATAGAACCCTGGAAATAGAATGACTGCACTTTGGTGGTTATTGTGGGCTGGGAAGTGAAAGCCAAGAGTGGTGGTTCTAAAACTTTTACTTTGTGATTTCTGTGCCTCACCCTTTCTGGCTTCCCTGAGCCCCAGTGGCACATAGCAACAATTTTCTGCTTCTTTCCACCTTGCCCTGATGTCCCTCCCCCAAAACAGTTCTATTTCAACTTTTATTTGGATCACCACTGCCTGACAGCAGTTCAGAGTTCTGTTGTGCTGTTCTCTCTCATGAGATCTCAGGAGATTTCAAACCTTGGTCAGAAGACAGTACTGGTGGAAGATTCAGGAGACAAAAGAGACACATTTGCTCCATTCTTATTGTTTTCAAATTGTTACTTCCTTTAAATCATTCATTTAACAAATTTCTATTAAGGACAATTTCAATAAGCTATTGGTGCTAGATACTAAAGATATAGCAGTGAACAACCTAGATATAGCTTCTGCTCTCATGAAATTTATAGTCTAGTGAAAGAGACAAGTACTAAATAAGGAAACTAATATGTAAGTTAGATAATTAAGGTTGCTGTAAGTACTAAGAAGAAATAAACTGGGTAATGAGATAGAGTGCAACAGGAGCTAGTTTAGAAAAGGTGGGGACTTGGTCTGGTTGAGGAATAGAAAGAAAGCTAGTGTGGCTGGAACATGGTAAGGTCGGGCAGGGTTTCATGAGGTGAATTAGGAAAGTAGACACTTTTCAGTGATGCTTAGGAGTTTGTATTTTATTTTAAGAACAATGGGAAGTGATGAGAGGGTTTTAAGTGGGGATGATGACATTATCTGACTTATGGTTTAAAGATCACTCTGACTTCTGAGTGGAAAACAGTTTAGAAAGGAACAAGAGTGAAAGCAGGGAGGTCTGCTAGGAGATGGATGGTGAGAGGTGATGGTGGCATGGACCAGGGGGAAACAATGTCGATGGACAGATTTGGAATGTTTTAGAGGTAAAGTTGGAAGGAGTAGCTGTCAGGTTGGTTGTGGGGGTTGAAGGAGGGGGAGGAAACTTGGGTTATCCTAGGGTTTGGCTTGACCAATTGTGCCATCTACCAAAACAGGAAAGACAGGTGGAGAAATGGATTTGGTGAAGGAAGGGGATTATGAGTTTTTGGTCTAAGTCAGTAATTTAAAGGACTTTTTACAGAAGCCTACCTGACTTCCAAGAGGAGATGTCATGTCAGCAGAAGATACAGTTTGAGAGTATTAGAATATCAATGATATTTAAAGCTATAGGACTGCATGAGCCCATCGAGGTAAGATGGAGAAGAGGACTCTGGGACTCATAAACATTTAGAGATCAGTTGGCAAAGGAGGAACCAGTTAGGGAAAGTGTGATGTCACTGAAACCATGAAAGGAAATTATTTCAAGAAGGAGGGAATGATCAACTGCATTGAGTGCAACTGAGAGGACATTAAGTTTGCGGATAGAGAGGTGCCCACTGGATCTGGCAGGATGGAACTCACCAGTGAACTTGATTGGAGTGGTTGCAGTGATGTGGTGAGGGGAGAAGCCACACTGTGAAAGAGTGAATGGGAGAGGAAGAAATGAGGTAAACAAACATAGACACCAGTTTTGGCTTTCCCAGCCCTAGTGTTGTTATCTCTTTTTTTTTAAAGATTGGCTCTGAGCTAACATCTGTTGCCAATCTTTTAATTAATTAATTAATTAATTAATCTTCTTCTCCCCATAGACCCCTTGTACATAGTTGCATATCCTAGTTGTAGGTCCTTCTGGTTGTGCTATGTGGGACGCTGCCTCAGCATGGCTTGATGAGCGGTGCTAGGTCTGCGCCCAGGATCCGAACCAGTGAATCCTGGGCCACTGAAGTGGAGCACAAACCTAATCACTCGGCCACGGGCCAGCCCCTGTTATCTTTTTGAAGTTTGTTGGGATGCATTGGAGCAATCTTGGGGGTTGGGTGATGGTATGGGGGAAAGAAAGAATTTATATTCCCCATTTGAGTGATATTTGTCATAAAACACTAATTCAAGTGTCTTTGTCACTCATATTTGTATTAGAAGCTCTCATTACCTTATTTTTAGGGTGACAGGTGAATCTTATCTTTAACTCTCTGTCCTTTCTTATTTCCTAACTTTTCTCACTTATCCCTTCAATAAAATATTTTCAGTATGTTCACTCTATATACGCTCTATACACATTTGGCATGTGCTCTATACCTATTACAAACACTCTTGATTGTCTTTTAGTTCTTCCATTTTCCTCTGCTTTCATAAGCCTAAATGAAATTCTCTTTCTTGTGGTTAGTTTCCATATGCCCATTACTTTTCCTTTTTCTGCTTTTTTTCCTCTTGGGTTTTGTAGATAGTGCCCTTGCTAGGTAATTTTCATATGTGCATTATATTGCTGAAAGAAGTCACATTTTCCCAAATGAGAACACAATGCTGGAGGAAGGTAGATATTCATGGAACAGATTGTAGGCGGTTGCTAACTCTAGGGTGAGTATTATGTTTGATTACTACCCTTTCAGTCAAGTCTTGCTATCATGGTCAGTGATAAATGACACCTAAGACTAGACCAGAACTGTAAGAGGAGAATAAGAGCTTTCTATGGGACTTGGAAGAAGGTCAGTTTGCATATTGCAGTTGAAATCGCCATGCCTTCTGTTCTTCCCAGGCACACTTCTAGATTACATTTCTAAGCATGCCTTGCAGTCGTATGTGGCCATGGCATTGAGTTCAGGTCAGTGGAATAACGGTAGAAGTTAAATGAGCAACTTCTAGGCTTGACGTATAAAAACTTGTAGAATGCTTCTCCATGCTCTCTTCCCTTGTCTCCCAGCAAGGTGCAGAGGATACAGCGGTACACACCAAGATTTTGGAGCTGGTCAAGCCACAAGATGGAAGGAGCCTGAGTACCTGAAGACCATGTGGAAGGCAACCTTAAACCCAGGAACCTACTCTTTGGACTTACACATGAACAAGAAATCAACTTACGAAGCCATCCAGATTTTGGGGTGTGTTTGTTAGAGTTGCTGATGTTACTGTCCCTAACTAATACACATTTCTTGTGTGATTTTTCCCTCTGCAAATTTGGTCATTCCTCCTCAGTCTCCTGGAGTGCCCTCTTCTCACTTTATCAAATTCGACAGCTACTTTGATGATCTGTTTTCTATTTTTTTCTGGCATGAGATATTTTCTGACCATCTCAGCCTGAGTCAATCTCTTCCTCCAAATTTCTAAAGTGACTATTAGCTTTATGGTTTACTGGATGAATAATGAAAAGATCATAAGCTCTTAATACCTGTGTTACTTTGTATAAATTACTTAATCTGCCTGAGGTTGCCTTATTTTTTTCTGAAAAATAGGCATAATAACAGCCCATCCTTCATAAAATTGTTATGAGGTTTAGATGAGGTGGTAAATGCAGAGGACTTAGAACAGTATCTGGCATGTAGTAAGCACTCTATTATTAGAGTCAGTCTCCTACCAGTTTAGTTTAATTCTATATACTGAACTCCTAACTGTGTCAAGTGTTAGGCCAGTGCAGTAGATATCACACTGAGGGATATGCTGTTCTTATAGTTTCCTCAAATGTAACATTTGTTAATACATTAGTGCAACTTGTCTTCAGTGGCATTTATTGCATTTACCATGTACCAAAGATTGGGCAATGTATTTCTGGGGATATAAATATGCCCCCAAGGAGGTCCATTACTTTCCATGTCCCTACAAGTCAGCAGATCAAATCAATTAATACCATTTGAAGAATTGTTTAGGGATATTTTGGTTTCTTCTCCAAAGCTGAATTCCTGTATGTCTCAGGGGCTTACCAAAACCCTTTACTTCATAGGGCTATTGTGTGGATCAAACGGTAGAATATGTGGAAATGCTCTATAAACTTGAAAGTGTGGAACAAATGTCTATGAAGATGTTAATTTTCAAATCTTTAAAGTTCTTAAATGAAGTTTTCAACTTTGTATGATTTTGTCTTCTCTCCAAATTGAATATAAGCTTGTTGTAGGTGGGATGTGTATTACTTCATCTCTGTAAGTCCCTAGTATCTATCTCAGTGATAAGTAAAGAGCAGGCACTTGATAAACTTTTATGGTTTAAATTTTTGCAGTGTTTACCATGAAAACCTTTGACTCTTTCCCTTTCTGGTGATTTTCTGCAAAGTAGTACCCATATATTGGGTGAGAGATTTGGCTACATTGGTTTCAAGAGGAGAAATCTGTTTAAGGCATGTTGCTAAGTGGAAAGTATATTTTAAAAACATATACTTAACTCTCTGAGCAAAGCTATCTTGAGTTTTAAGCAGCAATTTTCAATGAAGAATCTGACAGGCAAGGAACGGTTATTGAGCTCTTGGTCTGCTCTGTGCATCTGTACACACAGTGTTGAATAAGCTGTTAATCCTTCCATCTTTACAGGATATTTTAGGCATGCTTATGGTGAGGTCATGCATATCCATTTTTGTAGTGTTCTCCCACTCTACCCACTCACCATGTGTTCTGGTGCTGAGATATTTTTGTCCACTCTCATAGTACTCTCTCTTTCTTACCTTATTTCCCTCCCCCAAGCCCAGGAAAAAGAAAGTTGATTCTTCAATTTTTTTTCCCAATTTGAAAATATGACTGAGATTGGGAAGGAGGGCATTGCTATTTTTTCTTCCTCACTTCAGGTTGGTGTTAAAATGACTCAGAGTAAACAGCTTGATATTCTGTAAAAACAATTCTTCGATTGAAGAAAAGATTATATCAATGATAAGAAACAATGTTTTTCTAGAAGAGATTTTCTTATATTCCCAACTTTCACTTTTAAATTCTTTCTGCTGTTACTGCCTTTCATGCAATTTCAGGTCTGCAGAAGGATTTTCTTCTTTTTAAAAAAAAGATCAGGTCATGCTTTTTACAGTGATCCAAATTGTGATTTAAATTAAGATATATTTGTATTGGATTGGAATAAAATCTCGTTGTCAGCCCAGCACCATGGACAGAGAAATGACTTCCAGTCCATTTCTCTTCCCGCCTTCAGGTTAGCTAGCAGTAACACATTCACTTGTAAGGAACAGTTTGTTAAGTCCTCAGTTCACCTTGCCCTTATATTAAATAACTTCATGTTCGGTCTTACCTCAGGATTACTGCCTCTTTATACTTACTATTTTTTAAAAATAGTCTAGGTACCATTTTTCTTCTTCAGCTATGGGTAGTTTGAGATGATTTTGACTCCCACTTGATGATTCAACTACTTTTCAAACTCTATTCTCTCAATTAAAGAAAATTATTTTGAAATTGTATAGATTCACAGGAAGTTGCAGAAATGGCACAGAGAAGTTCTGTATATCTTTTACCCAGTTTCCCCCAAAGTAGGTTTGCCAGCTAAAAAAACAGAATGCCCAGTTAAATTGGAAATTCAGAGAAACAATGAATACTTTTTAGTATAAGTATTTTTAGTATAAGTATGTCCCAAATATTGGATGGGACATACTTATACTAAAAAATGATTTGTTGTTTATCTGAAATTCAAATTTAATAGGGCTTTTTTTTGTCATTAGGCTGTATCTCGCTGGGGATGTAGAGTCAAATGATTATGTTTTAAAGTCACTTAGAATAGTTCTTCTTTGTCCAGTTATGACACCAACTGGATACATAGTTATGCTCATTCATATCATTTACTTTTGAATATTTTAGGAGTTGCTTTTAAATTTAATTTTGTTTTATAGAATATTTACATGGTTCTAAAGTTAAACACACGAATATAATTTCAATGCATTTGTTCTCCAAACTGGTTGAAATTAGTTTGCTCATTTTCATATTTTTAAAAACAGATACAATATCGTTTCCCTAGATACCACCCTTTTATGATTGTTTTATAAAACATCTTTCTGAGATAGAATGATCCCATAAAGACAGCCTGTATAACACTGGATGACCTTCTTTTGAGTCACTTTAAAACAAGCCACGTTGTATTCAGCCTAGAGAGAAACTGGAATTTCATGCTAATTAGCCTCCTAGTTCCTTTCATTTTGTACATGACTAAAAATATTTTCACAAAGTCCTTAAACAGAAAACCAACAAGGGAGTTTTGCAAATGTAATCCTAATTAAGGTGCTTGGATGTTATTTTATTTTTAATTTTTTTCCATACAGGTGTTTTAAAATTAAAATCTTATGAGGCCCTGGCTGCTTCTGGGATGACACAGGAGTCTCCCTGGTGACTTCAGGACAGGCCAGAAAAGCTACATGGGCAGACCTGAGGAATGGCTTCTGAAACGTGCCCTACTGTGCTTCTATTTTTTTTAACAACTCTATATGTAGATTTAATGTTTCTTAAAAAAAACTATTTTTGGGGGTGGGAATGAACTATTCAATGTTAATTCAATTAAAAAATTAAACATGAGTTGTTAGTAAAAGTCTTCTGGATATTTAGGAATATTTTAATTTTAACAAGAGAAAGATGACAGTTTAGGTCTAGCCAATTCTTGCGATTATCATTTTGGAGGTAGTTTTGTGTCTATCTTCTTGCCTTCCATCTTTGCCTCTTTATTCTTTCTGAAAAGATAAATCTTAACTTTTGAAATGAAAATATATTTTTACCTTCCTGGTTGTTAAAGTAATATATGCTTATTGTAGATTCTTCTTCACAGGACTGATTGAGCTGCGATAGGGATTCATTGAGAAGGGAAGTGAGGGAAGAGGCTAGGAAAGAGGAAGAACGATTAAGCAAGGATGCAGCATGTGTGTGTATTCTTCTGTGTCTTCAGAGACATTCTCATGGGAATGTGGAGGATGCTGTCGCCAGACAGGATTGTTAGTCAGATGTCATTGAAAAATATGTAGCTTACATAGCTTTTAAAATAATTTTAACTTATTAAATCACATAAAAGAATGCATTCTGGCAGGTGTGTATAAATGGCTATAAAATTGTCTTCTTTTGACATGCCATAAGCAGATCTTCAGGGAACTTAACTCACCATGGGATAGTTGCAGTTAAATTCCTTGGGCCTGGATTCACTTGAAGTTTTTGTAGGACTGTAATGAAATGTTTTAGAAATATGGTCTAAAAGTCTATGATTATATGATAATGCCAAAAGGTGGGGAATAGATAGACTTTATTTTGCTGTAACTTTACCCAGACCTCTACTTGACAGCAACTTACCTTGAGTCATTTGCAGATGGCCACCTGTCTTGGCTTGGGGGTCTTTAGTTTTTCACAGTTGCTGTGGACACGGCCATGGCAGGTAGCCAGTAAGAATTTACTGAAAGGTAATCAATACTGTGTGTATATGGTGACCAAACCAGGAAGTGTAAGCCTTTTGAAGGTGATGGTTTGCCAGAACTAGAACCCTGTGATTCCTGTGTGGGCATGTGACAAAATGTTTCCAGTTTGTGTGCCTTCCATGATTCTATTCTTGCCATTTACTTAGTCACACCACTAAGTTAACATAACATGGTTGTCAGGAGTGAGGCCACTGAAAATAGTTATAACTATGTATTAGTTTACTTGGGCTGCTGTAACAAAGTACCACAAACTCAGTGGCTTTAGCAATGGAAATTTATCATCTCACAGTTTTGGAGGCTAGAAGTTCAAGAGGAAGTTGTTGGCAGAGCCATGCTCCCTCTGAAGGCACTAGGCAAGGATCTGTTCCAGGCCTCTCTACTAGCTTCTGGTAGTTCCTTGGCTTGTGGCAGCATAGCTCTAGTCTTTACATAGTGTTCTTCCTGTTTGTTTGCCTGTGTCCAAATTCCTCTTTTTATAAGGACACCAGTCATATTGGATTAGGGGCCCCACCCTTACCCCAATATGACCTCATCTTAACAAGTTACTTATTTCCAAATAAGGTTACATTTTCTAGTACTTGGGGTTAGGATGTAAACATATGAATTTCGGGGAAAACACAATTCAACTCATAATAGACTCACTTTATATTCGAACCAGTGGTTCTCAATATTGGTTGTACATTAGAACCTATTGGGGAGCTTTAAAAATCCTGATGCCCAGATTGCACCCCAGACTAAAGACATCAGAATATGTGTGAGATCCTGGCATTAGCACTTTTTAAATCTTGCCAGGTGATTCCAATATGTAGCCAGGATGAAGAACCATTCTATTTGGGTGTCCCTCACTAAGAACAGAAATTCACCCAATTCTACAGATAATATGTTAAGAAAATGAAATTCCAGTAACATATTCAAATTTTTCTCCTTGTTGTTGTAGCAGTAAGATTAATTTTAGAATCAGGACAAAATTTTTGGGAAAAGGATTACAGGTGATTTTTTTCCTTTTCAATTTTTTCTTGTACCTATTTAGAAATTTTTCTACAATTAACATGGAATTCTTGTACAAAAACCCAATCAATAAACTTTTTTAAAAATTAAAAAACATATCCCTTTTTCTTATTATCAACTATCATGGACTAGTATGCAGAAAAAAATAGAAAAGCATTTCCTCTGGATTTAGTATCAAAAAGAGGCTTTGATAAATTCTTGGCTCTACTATCTAATTACTAATAAGTCAAAGAACTACAGGAGACTCTTTTTAAAACAAAATGATTATTTATGGTAGCAGTTCACCAATATTTAACTGATATATAGGTAACCAAACTATGTTGCAAATCAACTCACTCAGATACCTGGGCATACATTTCAAAACCAATTTATCTTGAAGGTTGTTGTAGGAAATGATATTGCTCAATCTTAAACATTCTTGGGCTCTCCATCTTAAATGGTTTAGATTTTTTTTTAAAGCCAAGGTAGGGTTTGGTTACATGCTTTAAACTTTTTCAGGATTAATTTATTGTGGTCTAGAATTTGGAGCCTTTTTGTCTACTCTCCATGAGTTAGTGGTGATCCAATATTATTTCTCAAGAAGAATGTTGACCCTGTCCATGGGTGGTCCCTTGACCTTCTCTTTACACTCCTCAACTTTCATAAAAGGCTATGAATCACTACGATCCACTCGGCTGATTGTTAAAACATATTGTTCTACGTTCAACTGGTAACATAGGATACACTGATACCAAGAACTCATCTGGAAGAAGAAGCTCAAGCTTGTTGTCATTTAATGCTTGTCTAAAGCTTGGTTGGGATTCTGGAAATTCATCCTTTAGATATAATTGCACACATGTGGAATGGCATATGTTCAAGCTTATGCATTGTAGCATTTCTTTTGTAATATAAAAGATTGGAAACTAATTTACCTTTTTTCTTTTACTGATTGTACTTTCAGTGTTGTATCTAAGAAATCTGCCTAACATAATGTCACAAAGATCTTCTTCTGTGTTTTTTCCCAGAGGTTTTAGAATTTTAGGTTTTATATTTAGGTCTATGATTTGTTTTGAGTTAGTATTTGTATATGGGGCATATAATGGACTGTTCACTGCTTTTGCATATAAATATACAATTGTTCCAGGAAAAGAATAGCCTTTGCACCTTTGTCAAATCAGTTGTCCATATATATATGTGGGTCTATTTCTGGACTCTATTTTGTTCCATTAATCTATTTATTTATCTTGACACTAATACCACACTGTTTGGATTACTGTGGCTTTATAACGTCTTGGGCTTCATTAGAATTAAAAACTTCTTCTCTTTGAAAGACACTATTAGAGAATGAAAATACAAGCCTCAGGATGGGAAAAATATTTGCAAATCATATATCTAATAAGGGACTTGTATCCAGAACATACAAAGAACTCAAACTCAAAAATAAGACAACTCAACAAAAACGAGCAAAAAATTTGAACAGACACTTACTTCACCAAGAAGTAAATGGATGGAAAATAAGCACATGAGAAGATGCTCAAAGTCATCACTCTTTAGGGAAATACAAACTAAAACTACCATGAGACACCACCATACCCCGAATAGAATGGCTAAAATTAAAAGGACTGACCATACCAAGTGTCGACAAGGATGTAGTGGTAACAGAACTCTCTTACCCTGCTGGTGAGAATGTAAAATTGTAGAACTACTTTGGAAAACAGTTTGGCAGTTTCTTAAAAAGTTAAGCATATACCTACCATATGATCCAGCCATTGTACCCTTAGGTATTTACCCAAGAGAATACCTTGTCCCTACAAAGATTTATGTATGAATATTCACAGACTATGTCTTGATACACAATCAAGATACAGAATCAAGAGCAAGGAACTCCTTCGTGCTGATCCTTTACATTTGTATGTCCTCCCATGGGTTGCTTTTCAAACCACTTAACCGTATTACCTATTTTAAAAATCAAATAAAAAAGCTTGTTGAGAGAGGCAAGATTTATAGAAGATCCCTATGACTTGGAAAAATCCTACATTGTATATTGGGGGACAGTGGGTGGAAGTGGGGAGTTTTTTGACCACTTGACACATGATAATTCATCTTTTATTTGGTAAAATATAGTCTTAATTAATTGCCCCAGGAGACCACCAGACTGCAAGATTTAGGCCTTTCTATTTACAAGCAAATTTATAGAAATCACAACAAGGGCAGATTAGATTACTGTGTATAGATGTGAACAAAACAAAAAGTGTAAGCATGTTGATGGAAATGAACCCGTAAGTCCAGTGACTCCCCTGGGAGATGCTCATGGACAAACTTATCTTTGTCACTTCTCCTAAGACAGCATTTTTCTCAGGGTTTCAAACAGTTTATTTGGGGGAAAGACCAGATGACTAAGAATCCAGTGTGGTTAATATCTGATTTTCCCTTAACTATTTTGACCGGAAAATAAAATGGTCTTGATTGAAAAACCCTTTTATATCTGTCTTTTGGTGTTCTGAATCTTTTTTTCAGTTTTATACAAAGAAGCAGTTAATCAATTTAGGGTCTAATCTTTGGGTAACAAATTCCCTGAGACAATGGCATGAGTGATAGGGCTATAAAGTGCTTAAAACTGGGCCTAGGCCTAGTAAGAGCTCAACTAACAATAACTGGTGGCAGGTTGTGGAGGCTGCTGCTTTGCAAGAACCCAAGGGAGAAACCTTTTTCTGGTCTTCCTCCCAAGAACAACTCTTCTTTCCCCTGAGCCTCCTGAACTGTTTTTACCTCATGGACACCAGGCATCAAGCTTAACTGACTGCATCCCTTCTCTGCATCAATTTCTGGATAATTGAGAATCTAATTTATGGCCCACCTCCTGCCTTAGGATTTTGTGCACTAACCTCTTTCTTGGATTCAACCTATCTTTCTTACCTTCACTTTCCCTGTGTATATATTTCCTTGAAATTCCTTACTTTCCAACACGAGGGGCAGTATAAATAAAAGAGGCACACTAACGCATCAGTAAAAAAAGACCATGAGCTTCCACCTCAGTATGGGGGTATATTTACTATAGGTTCTATCACAGGTCTTAACTGTGTCAGGGAAGGATTGTTGGGTAGAAGGTATTAAGAGGTACTTTTTTAAAAAGGCGAAAATATCACTCTCATATATATATAAAATGGACATAGTGTTACCGACTTTAACTCATGAATTAAATGAGAGAAGCAGGCAGATACTATAACAAAGAAGTCAAGGGAGAAGTCATAGAAGTACAAATTTATATGGAGTAAAGGAATATTGAAACGAATTGCAAAAGGTTGCAAAGATGGCTCTTATTTTGGTGGCTGGCTTATTATTTCCTCCTGACAAAATTCATTGGCGTGTCCATAGATGTCTACAGACAAGAACTAGTTTGTGTTTCTGTCAGTTATCCGCAGCTTGGGGAGCTGTTGAGCAGCTCCGTAGAACTGGAATCAGACAACTGGGAAGAGAGTGCTGTAGACCAGGGGTTGGCAGTTTGGTCCCAGAATCAAATCCAGCCACAGTCCATTTTTGTATGGCTATGAGCTAAAAATGGTTTATACATTTAAATGACTGAAAAAAATCAAAAGAAGAATATTTTGTGATATGTGAAAATTACACAAAATTCAAACTTCAGTGTCCATACACCAAGTTTTATTAGAACACAGCACATTCATTTACGTATTGTCTGTGGCTGCTTTCACACTACAATGGCAGACTTCAGTAGTTGCCACAGAGACCTTATGGCCCACAAAGCAAAAAATATTCCCTATTCGGCCCTGACAGAAAGTTTGCCCATCCCTGCTCTAGATAATGCATAGTTTTCCATTAAAGCACATTTTCCCCTATAAAAGATAAAAATATTAACATCCCTAACTTTCTCCCTTTGTCCCTCCTTCTCTCCTGTCTCTTCTTCCTTTCTTCCTTCCATAAATATTTATGGAGTGCCTACTGTGTGCCAATATGCTGATACAAATATGGGATACAAACGAGAGGAAAACACCACTTCTCTGCTAATGTAGCCTGTAGTCCGTGAGAAGAGAAACCTTAATCAAATATTCACATACAAATGTGCAATTATGGACTGTGAAGCTCCCAGAAGGGAAGGAACAGGGTGTTATAAAGTGTATGAGAGATCCAGCCTTCGGGGGGTGTGGGGGTGCTAGGAGAGCTTCCTGGAACAACTGAAGATCCAGTTGACTAATTACTGTGTCTGACGGGCCACTGTGAGTACGTGGGAGAGTGAAGTAAAAGATGAGGCTGGGATGGAAGACAGAGGATAGTTCACACAGAGCCCTGTGGGCCTCGTTAAGAGTTTTGGTCTTTGTCTTGAGGGCAATGGGTGGCTACTGAAGAGTTTTTAGCAACAGAGTGATGATGTGTCACTAGGACCCATAGATCAGACAATAGATAAAAGGGAGGCAGTTGTAGACACAGCAGGTGAGTTGGGAGGCTACTGCAAAAGCCCAAGCAAGACCAGGATTTTTGCTTTACAAATCAAGGCTTGGTTTGGCTTCAGGGATACAATGAAAAACTATGCTCCTAACAGTGCGTTTTGTCATGGGAGTTCTTTGTAGAGCTGGCTTGGAGAGATTTCTTCCACAGGTCTTAGTGGAAATCTATAGGCTGGTTCTTTGTAATTATGAGTCACCTAATGACTCACCTTTTCTTTGGAGTTACAAGGATCTACTGCCTCCTGTACACATACACACCGCCACCAACACTCTTTGAACTCAGGGAGTAAGCAGTACTTTTCAGATCATGATCTTATTCTACCATGGAGGCAAGCTTGAAACAAATGTGAAGCTTATGACTTCTTTTTCTGCAAGACTGGAAAATTTCTATAGTTTTTTTTTAATGCTTTATAAGTTCCTACTGATGGTGCTTTAGGCTGCAGGGGATGGTTTCTATCATCAGTGTTCTTACCTGCCAGGATCTTGTATCCTTTAAAACTGGTCTTTGCCTTCTAGGCTGTATCTGAGTCTGCAACAACTGATGTGGCTACTCAGATTTCAACAAGACTCCCAAGTTTCCTCCTTCCAAGGGGCTCTCCTGGTTCCAGAGCAATTGGTAGGTTCCCCATTTGTACTCTTTGCATCTCAGATTGGCTTGGCAATTTTAATCTTTCCTTAGCAAGGACTGCCTTGGGAGCCAGGTACAATCTTATATTAGCAAAGCCCTCTAGGTATGTCTTAGTGATTCACATTGGTTTCTCCTAGGGTGACCAACTACCCTATTTTGTCTGTAACTGAAAGGCATTCTGGGATATGGGACTTTGAATGCTAAAACCAGGACAGTTGGTTACCCTCCTCCCTTTTATCATATAATCACCTGGAGAGGCAAAAAGAGCATATGAAATTATATTTGTTTGAGAGAAAACCAAACCAAGATTCAGAGAGGGTGACTTATTCAAGGTCACACAAAGCATTCTGGGTAGAGCCAATAGGACATAGTTTTCTGGCTCTATCTATTGAGGAGGCATGAAGAGATAATGTGCAGGGACACAGGTCCATGTCATACCCATGTGCCTGCTTAAGGAAAAGCATTTTAATTTTTACTTGTGAATTTAATTAACATACTTATGAAGCCAATATTTCACGGGGAGGGAGAGGGAAGGAGGGGGAGAGAGGGAGAGAGCTAGAGGGAGAGGGAGAGGGAGAGAGGGAGGGAGGGAGGGAGGGAGGGAGGGAGCGAGGGAGCCAGGGAGCGAGGGAGTGATACGCTGAAAAACAGCCCTGCTCCTTATCCTACATATCCTGTCAGCAGCTTTCAAAAGTGGCTGCCCATCAGAAACACCTGGGGAACTTTTAAAACACACAGATGCCTAAGTCTCACTCCCAAAGACTTCTTTAATTAGTTTGGGGTGGGGCCTGGATAACTGCAAGGCTGAGAACCTTCCCAGGTAATTCAAAAGAACAGCCAGGATTGATATTCACTGTTCTAGATCAGTGTTTCTTAAACATGCATGAGCCTCTGAATCATCTGGGGATTTTGGTAAAATGCAGATTCTGATTCAGCAGGTCTGGGGTGGGGCCCAGAGTCTGCATTGCTAACAAGCTCTCTAGAGATGCCCATGCTAATATAAAATGATTGCATTATTGTGTTGCTATAAAAATAGTTCGAATTCTTAGTAACTGCGGAGTGCCTAGGTGATAGGTCTAGTCAGAAGTGTTGCTCTCTGAAACATATTTAAATTGATGGGTTCAAACGCCCTCCTTTGTGGCTCCTAAATTGGATTTTTAAAGCATTCTGCTTTCAAGTTATCGCTGGCAGCTCCAATGTGGTGTCCATTGTTACTTAGAGTCTTGTGTACACAGAGTTGATTCTGCTTTTGCTCCTTTTGAAATCCATGTGGAATTAACCACACTGCTGGGATTCAGCATGCCAGCCTCCCACTTGACTAGGTCTCAGAATCGGCCTTTTCCTCTTGGAAACGAGTGAGATACTGAAGATCCTGGAATGAATTGTGTTAGCTATCCTGTGATTGTAATCTAGGGTACAAGAATTTGTGTATTTGACCCAGAAGGAGGCCTCTCTCAAAGACCAAATTGGGTGGCATGTTCAGTTCTGTAGACATCTCTTTCCCTATTCCTGGTTCCATAGAGAACATTTGGCTCCCACTTGCTCCTCTATGGGGTCTTTTAGAATAAAGCCATTGAGGGGGGGCTTCAGAGCAGTGCTTTTCATTTTTATCTCTCACCAGTCCATTTGGGTAGTGGGGTATAATTCTGAATAGCTCTCAATAGAGAAGGAGTGAATGGGACTGCATTTTAATGGAGGTGCAGCTCAGACATTTGAGAGCCCTTCAACTCTGCTGTGAATAAAACAAAGGAATTAAACTAAACGTTTAATCGTTATTAAACTAAGTAAAGGTCATTACCGTTTTCTGCTTTGGCTCTCCTTTTGGTATCTTTTGTAGTATTCAATGTTAGACATAGAAGCATTTGCTAACTTGCCCACTGATATACACAATTTCTAATTGGGGTTAATTTCAATGTCTATACTGCCATTCCTTTGTGTCATTCCCACGCCCCCACACTCATACTCTTTGCTTTCCATGTGGGATAGGGCCCATTCTGCTCAAACCCTTCTTTTTTAAAAATAACAGTGCTCCCAGATAACTTTGATACCAGTTCCAGTTCCTGAACTCTGCCAGCCATTTCCAGGAAGCACACACACCAGCAACAACCCTCCAACAGTGTCTATTTTCCCCTTGGCTGATTCATAGCCAGATGTATATCTGCAGCTGACATTTAATAACACCAGAATGTTCTTATGAGTAGGAGGAGTAGATGACTGCTTCTGGGGACATGACTCAGAGCACTGGGGAAACCCTCCTTTTACCAAAATGCTTTCCTACCTTCTGTCTGATGCCTAGAATTCTTGCAAGAAAACTCTCTTCTTTTGGTTAAGGTTCTAGTTCTTGTTAAATGCTCTGGGAGGGGGTAACTCTTTGAACCAGAGCTTCTCAAACTTTAACACGCATATGAATCACCCGGGGGATCTTGTTAAACTGCAGATTTTGTTTCAGTAGGTCTGGTGGGGGGCCCATGAGTCTATGTTCTAACAAGCTTCCAGATAGGGCCCAAGTTGCCAGTGGGTGGACCACACTTTGAGTGGCCAGGCCAGATCAGTGGTTCTCAAACTTGGCTGCACATTTGAATCTCCTTGGGAGTTTTACCAATCCAGAAGTCCGGACTGTGTCCCAGACCAGTTAATGAGACTCTCTAGGGGTGAGACCCAGACACAAGCAGGTCTTAAAACTTCCCAAGTGAGGGGCCAGCCCCATGGCCAAGTGGTTAAGTTCGTGCGCTCCGCTCCAGTGGCCCAGGGTTTTGACGGTTCAGATCTTGGGCTTGGACACAGCATCGCTCATCTAAGCCACGCTGAGGCAGCATCCCACATGCCACAACTAGAAGGACCCACAACTGAAAATATACAACGATGTACCGGAGGTCGGGGGAGCCTTGGGGAGAAAAAGGAAAAATAAAATCTTAAAAAAAAAAACCCAAAACTTTCCAGGTGACTCCAATGTGCAGCCACATTTGAGAAAAAGTGCCTTCAAGCCAGTGTTTCTCGACCCTAACTGCTGATTAGAATCACTAAAGGAGCTTTTAAAAAATACCAACACCAGGATCTGTCCGAGATCAATTAAATCTGAATCTCAGCAGGTGGGGTTCAAGCATCAGTGCTTTTTAAAAGCAGCTTGAATGTTTTAAACGTGTGGTAAGGTTTGAGAACCACTGCTGTCTTAATCAGTCTTTGTAACTATCCTGGTTTTAGCACTGAAAATCACACATCCCTGGAAAATCCTTAGTCCCGGGCAAACCAGGATGGTTGGTCACCCTAGCCTCACCTCTGTGGCAGTGACCCAGATGTCGGCGTGTGGCCGCCATAGAGGAACAAACATTTCCCTCTGGCCAGTCAGTTGGAAGAAAATCAGCCTCGAGTTCTTAAGTGTATTTCATTCATTGTTGGTGATGAGGGCCAGGCATTGTGAAGATGGTGGAGAATTTGGAGAAACGTGATCCTGAATGCATGGCTTAAGGCCAATTTGAATAGTTTATCTTCATTCTTTTTCTTTTCTTTCTTTTTTAAGATTTGTGGTGCAAAGACAGACACACATGCACACATGTATCACTGTTTGGTTGGCATAGCATTAACCTACATAGGCATGGAAGCTGAATAGATTCTGAGGAGATGAGAAAAAAATCATGGTCTGCGCCCATGAGCTCCAGTCTGACAGATGGATGTAACCTACTCAGAGAGTATTTTCAAAGCACGTGGCTTAAATGCAGATTAATGCCATGCAAAATGAATATGCAAATGTTAACAGGACACCAGTCACAGAGTAAAATGCCACATCAAAGGAGGATGAGGTTAATCGGAAAAGACCTTTTTGAAGATGTGAATGCCACTTTGTGAAATGAGGATAATGTCACCTTTCTAAAACACAAAAAAAGGGCTCAAAATACCAAAACAACTCAAGGTGCTCATTAAAGGGAGGAGGTAAAAACCAGATGATTCAATGTCCACGTTCTAGATCATGGACTTTAGGATATAATCTCTGAGGTAATCCACCCTTAGCACAATTGAAGCCTGGTTTTGAAGCTACTTCGATTTGTATGATCAGGCTGCTGGTGGCTGGTTTCCTTGACTTAGAAGCCATTGGGAATTCCTTACTGAAATTGGGACTTTGGGATAGACTCCAGAACAGTGGTTCTCGCATTTGAGTGTGTGTCAGAATCATCTGGAAGACTTGTTAGAGAGACTGACCCTCACCCCCAGAGTTTCTGATTCAGCAGGTCTGCGGTGGGGCCTGAGAAACTCCACTCCAGGTGATGCTGAGGCTGCTGGTCCAGACACCACACTTTGAGAAAAAATGGAGTAGAAGAGCATTGTCCTTGAGCAGTTTTATAGGCGCAGTAATGCAGCCTTTCCTGGAACAGACCTTGCCATTTAGAACATCACGACTAAAACTGAAGGATGTAAAAGGAATGAAAATTGGAAGTCAAGAAAGCTAGATGCCATCTGGGGAAACAAACTGAAAACATCCTTATTTTTGTTTGTAGCTAAGACTATAGCTATCCACTAAAAACATGGTGTTTCTGGATTTTATATATGTGCAATTAAAGTGAATCCTACCACTGTGGCTTAAAAATAAAGAACATCCTACTGTTTGGAATGAGGAAATAAATCTTGTTTTCTCATGAGTGATAATAGGGTCACCAAATTCTATTCTGAACAAATATATCAAAATATGTCATAAAGTCCATTTTCTTCCTGACAGGATCATCTGATTGGGTAATGATTGGGACCAATGAATTTCTTAGCAGTTTATGCCAATGAGGTAATTTAATCAGTTGCTCAGGAAACATTGCAAGATGTGCTTCAATTAAAACTGTGCATTTTGAATTAATGCAAGATATATAGCTCTGTTTACTTTCTTAGGTTAGCTCAACTGCAATGCCTAAGGTAAACACTTCTAACCCCTGCGGGAGAAATGAGAGTAAGGTATAGTGGGCTTTGTTGGTGACTGATCTTCCATCCCTTTTCTCTTTTCTTCCTTCCCAATAGCATTCCAATTTCGTTTAGGTATCTGCAAGTCATTTATTTGGGAGATGATCTCAGGAAACACTGTTAGAGAGTGGAGAAATGAGACAGAGAAGGGAAAGAAGCCAACCAAGGAAATATGATCAAGTGAGTTACCACTGTGGAGCTCAGTTTTGCTGGGGAAGTGTGATGATGATATACGGCACACTATTGGGAGACAATTCTCCGTGGTATTTCTACACATCTTGTGACAGCTTTTGTCCTGCTCTATGTTTTCAAAGAGATTTGGAATATAGAGATAGTGTCTCCATCTAGGGCCAGAGGGCAGATTTGTTTCCTGACTAGGATAATAAAGATAACGTCCTTCTCTGGCACAAAGGTTGGGCAGGTTTGCCAGTAGCCCCTTGGAAGATTGGGGGTTTCTAAGCTTGGGGCCCTTCAGCTATGACACAGACCCGCTGTGCGCATAGCATTCACCTGGACCATGCCACATCATCTTCATGGGATTTGAGTGTCAAGTGAAACCAATGGGAACACGAAGCTCATGCTGCCTGCTGTGCTGTAATAAAGTCCTTTGTCTCTGACCCAGGGGACTCATGTCTGCTGCCAGCATCCCTGAAACTGTGGCAGGCTAACCTGCTAGCTTGCAGGCAGGATAAAATCTCAGACCCTTCACAATCCTTGATAGATGTCTCAGACTTATCCCTCCTGAGGGATGATGAAGCTGGTGTATTTAACAACCCTCAGTCACTGGTTGAAGGCTGCTCCTAGAAGGTGTCAAATCTCCAACATTTCCAGCTTCCTGCATGAACAGGCTGAATGACCTTCTGCAACTTTGGAGAAAGACTCCAGATAAAAACCTGTAAATATTGCCATTTAGAATTGGCTGGTGCACACTGAAGTGGTAAGGCCTGAAGGAGATACATAAGGCACAAAAAGGGTCTGCTATACCTTCCCTGGTGTTCATGCACTTGGAGACCACCAGTGGAGAGTACCAGAGGGACGTGTTACGAGATGAAGCCATTAGAAGTAAGGTGCACCAGATCAGGAAAGGTCTTTGGAGCCATGTTAATTAACTTGAGTGCAATAGGAAGCTGTTGGTTTTTTAAAGCAGGGCGGCTACTACTGAGCATCTACTACGTATTAGGCATCATGCCAGGGACTTTAAATATATTAAATGTTAATCTTCACAGCATTTTCATGATTTTATTTTAAGAGAATTTAAGAAACTTCAAAATTAAATGCTATTATTAATTTTTGTATTTATTCAAAAAACGAATGTGCCTGCCCTCAAGCCCAGCTGTTTGCTCTGAAGCCAATGGTCTTTTCACTGTGCCACAGCTACCTCTTTTCTTCGAACATTCTCTATATATGAAGAAATAAGATGCAATTTGTCCAATGTGAAATGATTCATCTTAGGTATTGGATTGGTTTGTGAGTTTTCATTTCATGTTTGAATAAAAGAAAGCTTATGTCTTCATTAAGCTGGTATATGTAACGTGACCATGAAATAATGTACTTTTTATTTAAAAGAAACATTATTAAGCTAAACCCAAAACCACTTTGTAGCTGATCAATAAGTTCCCTTAATTCAAATTCAGATATTCAACTATTATATTTTTTGAGACTCATTCCAATCCAAGTTACCAAGTTATATTTAAAAAGTCTAGAAATTAATATAATGTATGTTTAAATAGGAAAACTCCAAACGTCGAAGTTTTCATGTTTATCTAAGCGAATCCTGTGTTTTCATTGCGATGGAGCCATATCCTATTTATATAAAGTAGATGATTATGCCCCAAGAGCAATCTCCATTTATGTTGCTAATGGTTCATAAATAAATCTCCTCTCCACTCCTAAATGCCAAAAGAACCCTTTGAGATTAAATCTGCCATGATTTATCTTGGCTCCCATGTGAGAGTATTGAGAAATGTTGGCAAAAAATAATCTAGTTATTTTTGAGCTAAGTATGGAGATGAAAGTAAATAGTGTCTACATCTTGAAAGCTAGCTAGGTATTGAATATTTTTTCTAAACATTTTCCCAAGATGCTTAAAAACAATGTGGAAATTCAAATGGAAAACTTCTCTATATAAATATATTTAGTGCAGGGATTTTGGATTTTTAAATGAAAGCCTTCTAGATTACAAAGCATTTCTTGGAGTATTTTTCCCTCTATGCTTTTCTTAGGGTGACTAAATGTCAGTGCTACATTGAAAAGGAGCATTAATGATAAATTCAAGCTTTCCAATGAAGCTGTTACTGAAGTTATCTGTGTTGTCACCTACATACTTTTGCAAACTCACATTTTTTATTGTGTTTAACAAGTGATAATATGCCAAGACTCCATTAGTTTGGGAAAATTGATCTATTTCATGCTGGTGTATAAGTATAATGGCATAAATTTATGGCAGGCTCTAGAGTTCCTTTGATGAGTATTCTTACAGTATGCAGGCATTAAAGTTTGCCTTAAAAATTCATTCTCAAAATGTCTGTGTTTGGTTTGTCATTTCCAGCTCTGTTGAGGTAGAGGCCTGGAGGTGATAAAGCTGACAGGAATTAAGCATGTCTACTATGTCACTTCAGTGAAAAATTACTTAGAAATGCCTATGGATTTTGGTTGAAATCTACATCTGCAAGTTTAGGTTAATAATCTATGTGTGAAATGAAGGAGTGTAGCGAAGGTCAAATTTTCCCCAGGAAACTGAAAGGTCATGGTTGACCTCCAAGAATACCATTTTCCTTCAGATTCCCTAGGTCCTATAAAGAAAATAGGATGATTTCTTGGGAGCTTGGGGTTAATTCTCCAGATCTCGCGATTATCACCTCCCCCACTCAAGGAAGAGAAGCTAAGGTTGCTTTCTATCTGTTGGGCCAGCTGTTCGGGAAAGCTGAGAAGTCACCTGAAGGAGGGAAGAGTTGGAGGATAAATGTCTGACTTTGTGACCCAAGGTCATGTTTGGGGGAGGAGAGCGTTAACTAAGGATATAAGGTGGGACCACATGAAGAGCATTCTAGGTGACATCTTGGGACCCTTGGCTTAAATGCCTGAGAGAGAGAACTATAAATTCAGAAGAGGTGGAATTACCTAGGGCCTGGTGGCCAGAGCAGCCAGGCCTTCAGAGGAAGTGTCCTACTTGAGGCATAAAGAGTTATGAGCACAGGTAGAAACTGACATAATAGATGGTCAGTGACAGAGACTGCCACACCAAGGAGGAGAGAATGGATTTGGCAGCAGTGCCTAGGCCAGGACTCAGTTAAGTGACTAGCTCCATGGGGACTCCCAGATCTGCTTGGGCCTCATACCTATGCTCCATGTCCATATATACAACTGCCTGATCCCTCAGAATTCTGAAATTCAGTGTTTCCAGAAGTGAACTTGTTGCCCAAATTAAATTTTCTTTCTGTATTCTCCAGCTCTGTTGGTGGCTGGCTCAGCCATCTGCCCAGCCAAACTGTCCATCCATCCTCACATCCAATCTGACAAATTCCTCAATCTTTCCATTCCCCATGCTCCATGTCTGCTACTCCTGCCTTGGTTCAGGCCCTTTTCCTTCTCTAAACTGCACATAGCTATCAAATTGTTTGATACAAAATACAAATCTGGCTGTATCACTCCACTGCTGAAAAGCCATTGGCTTTCCCATTGCATCCTATGGGGAAAAAAGCAAGCTCCTTTGCATGGCAAAGTAGTGTGCTGGTAAACTAGTTCTATAAGGAGAAAAGGCCCTAATTCATAGTGTTTCTAAATTTCCATAGCACAGATACTCCCATCATGGCCAATTTCAAGCTATCACAGTTTAACAGCCGGATCACAAAATTTCTGAATATTTAACAAGTGGCTGCTAGCTGGCTCCAGCACACTAAGTGCATCAAGCCCTGGAAGATGTGATGCCTGCCCACTTATCACTGGCCAATCTTTTCCCTAAACTATGCTCTAGGATGTGGTTGTAGCTACCTGTGTATTCCAGTCTGTTTTTCACCTGCATGCTTTCGTTCATGCTGTCTGAAGCTCTTTCCATAGCACTCCCTTTTCACACTCTCTTGGGGTGAACTCTTACCTCTTTCATCTTGCTAAATTCTTCCCTTGCTTCAGGACCTGGCTTAGATGGACCCTCAAAGAAGACTTCTCTCCTTTACTCTCCCTGTCTTAATTTGGGTATCCCAGAAGCAGGCCCCGAGATGAGGATTCATGTGCATTTATTAGTAGGTGTTCCCAGGAAAAACTAATAGGGGAGTGAGGAAGAGGGACTGGGAAGGGAAAGAGGCCAAGCAAGGATGTGATATCTCCATGGAGAGTAACTATGGCTCCGTTCCATCGGGGACTTTTGGAGACAGTGCAGGGTACACATCAGAATTATCTTGATCAGGGGCAAAGGGCTGGTGTACTTGTATCCCTACACCTGTCAGTCATAGGACTGCCTCTGGGGAAGTAAATTCCCAGACACTTCAGCTCTCTGTGTGCGTGCACAAACAAAGTGGGCTCCTGCAGCCTGAGAGCTGTCCTCCAACAAAGAGACACAGTGCTGGCTGCTGGGAGTGAAAGCAGCTGAAGCTGACGTACACGAAAATGGCAAAGGGGTTCCGGGAGATATGAGCAGGACACTAACAGTGCCTGTCACACACCCACTCTCCAAAACACACATGTACGTACAGGCACACACACACACACCTCAGGTTGGTTTGGGTTCCTCACCTCAGTACTTCTATAATATACTGGCTATATCACAATCATTGCAGTTACCCCATCTTTTAGAATCATTTCTTCACGTATCAGTGTCTTTCATTTTACTATGACCTCCTTAAGGATAGGAATCACTTGTCTTTGCAGTACAGTGCCAGGCACACAACAGGCGTCCAATAAATGTGTATAGATTAAAAGCACAAAAAAGGAGACCATGACGGCAACACAAATGACAGTAATTGGGGATAGGGAAAGGGCATGGGTGGAGCAGAGTCTCAGAAAGGCTGGATGGGAAGTTGAGGCACATGAATCTTTGAGTACAGCCTAGGTCTTGGGCTTTGTCCCCCTCTCCTCATGTTTGGTGTGGCCTGCAAAGATAACATTAACGCAAAATAAACTTGGTAAAACTGGAAAGTGGCTCTCCAGGCCCCCTGGGGATTAGCTTTCTGCTGTTTTTCCTTTCAAGAAGCATTCTAAATTATCAGGGACAATTAGAAATTATGGGCAAAATGTTGGCATTATAAAAGACCCTATGCCTGGCCTCCAAGCCAGAGGTTAGAGGAGGCTTGAATGCTTGGTTTGTAGGGATTTCCCTGAAGTCTGATTAGCATCTAAGTATATTTCAAACTGTAGCTTGGCTGCTTCAATATGTAATTATGGATATTATTAGCATGTCTAATTTGACAAGTAATGTAGAGGCACAGATGAAATGTGAGCTGTACCATTTGGCCAATGTATGCTGCAGAGTGCAGTTTCGCACTGCCACCAGGACCATCTGTGTGTGCCAAACAAACCCTTGTGAAGAGGACAGATATTAGCAAAGTAATGAGAGAGTAGTGTTTCTTCCTCCTTCTCCCCCTCTCAAATTAATAGTTCAATGTAATTGGTTAAACTACACGATCCATGAGGAAAACCAAATTCTAATTACCATTGTTAAAAAAAACCATTCACCCTCTGCTTTCAAATATTGGGGTGTTTGTTTCTTGCCAGTTCTGTTCTCTTGTAATTCAAGGCATTTGAACCAACTGGGGGTAATTGGTGGGCATTTGAATGGCATGAAATTCAAGGGAAAAAGAGGAGGTATGATAATTTTCTGGGAATTTATAAATATCCTAACAAGAAAAGACTAAAAAGTATGCGATAGAAATATGAGATTAGACCTAAAATAAATTATAATATTGTTAAAGAATTTTGTTAAAATAACCCTACATTTAGTAAAAATTCATTATCTCTCTTGCCCCCAGTCTATTAGTGGCCTATTAGAGTCTATTTCTCAAGAACTCAGTGTTGAAATTTTGAGGTCGGTCATCTCTTTTAGCCCCTTTATCTAGTTATAGAGGTCTTCTTCCTTATGCCTTCAGAATGTCGTGTACACAAATCTGGGATAGATGGAGTAGGTGTCTGTTGACATGGATTTGAGGGGTTTCAGGGGACACCACTGTTGTGGGTCTGGAAGATGGTTTGATCTTTAAAGAATGCACAAATTCAACCTCCTTGAAAAAGGGTGAAAAATCTATTGGTTGACACCTATGGGCTTAAAGGATTTGGTTGGACAGATACTAAACCAGGGGTTGGAGGAGGGAGCAAGCAGGAAGAAGAAAAGAAACGCAGGAGCAGAGGTAGGATGCTGGCAGCAAAATATCTATTTCACTGTTTTGATGAGATCTGGTTCTACATGTAACATCCCACTCTGGGTTATGCTCGTCAAGATCACATCCCTCTACCTTTTCAAATCCACCAATCTGTTGAGAGATGTTGGATTAATTTATCTCCATACTTCTTTCAACCCCTTTCATTATTTCACTCCCATATTGAATCTATCTGATCTTCCCTTCAGGCGCTGGCAAATAAAAATAAAAATACTGGCTTTAATCTAGAGTCGCCACCCACCCCACCCCGAGACAATTCCCTACTCCCACTCTTCATTCCTTATCAAGCCCCCACTGCTTCTTGCCTCCCCGGCCCCAGGCACCTGGCAATGCATCTCTCTCCTCTCCCCCCTTGCAGCTTTGTGCTTTTGTGTTTCCTCTGGCAGTCGCATCTTGGCACCCCTTTTCCAGTTTCAGTTTTGCTTACTCTTGGCCTCAGAAGTGCTCCCTGGTGCCTGCTCTAGCCCCCGTCCCCGTCCCCGCATCTCAAAGGAAAGGAAGGAGATGATGTTATTGTCTAATTCCCACCACTGCAAATCTGGGAGCTGATTCTGTCAAAAGAGCCATGTGGCATTTTAGCAGAAGATTGAAAGCACAAAGAGGAAGGGTGTAGCGTTCAGTGGTTGGTCGGGTTGAAATACCCATCTTCATAATTACAACCACCCTCCTTGTAGCACCTGCCTTTTGACCTCAGTACAGAGGGTATTATTAGCTTTTATAAACTACCGTTTGCTGGCTTGTTTTAAATATTCACTAAAAACTTCACCTTTTCCAGGTTAGTACTCAGCACGGCTGAGCTTTTTCTCAACCTGTTTCCTATCAAGAATAGAACTTGATGAAAATGACCTCCTCAAGAGAGAGACTCTCAAGCAGGGCTTCTTAAAGTTGGAAATCCCCACAGATCACCTGGGGGGCTTGTTAAAATGCAGATTCTGACTCTGTAGGTCTGGGGTAGGGCCTGAGATTCTGCATTTCCAACAAGCTCCAAGATGCCCCTGCTGCTGGTCTAGGAACCACAGTTTGAGTAGCCAGGATCTAAGTGTCTCTTGATGTCAGACTCTTCAGCTATGATTACTGAACAATAATTGGGCTAATGGTGTTGGGTTTAAGACCCAGCATTTTCCACAAGCATGTATACTATATGTACCTCACTTTGGAAAGGATGGTCAAACTCTGGACCCACAGGCAGATAATGGCCAACTGGAAAATTTCTTTATGCATCTTCTCAGAGATCTCTTCTGATGGATCTGAAAAAAGGAAGGTAAGAATCTTGATCTAGAACCATTTATGTCTGTAGAAATATTTTAGGTTGATGTTGCCTGGAGAGTTAAAGCTGAACTAGCAGCTTCCTCAGGGGAGGTGTTCAGTGTTTTAGATCTGAGACCCTGAGAGACAGAAATAATCAGTACCAGTCAAACCTTCCTAAGTGCAGCATCCTTTCAAACTGTAAAAGCACTCATGTGTAATTAACATTGGGGGCAAACAAGTCAGTGACTATTTCTCATCTCCTATTTTTGATCACTCATTTCCCCCCTTGAGATACTTCTTTTGATACCAGCTATTGATGCGGTATCACAGATATTTTCAAAGTCACTGCAGAGAACCTAGTAAATCCTACCTTTTTCTAGCAGTAAAATTAGCCTTAGGCATGGCAACTGCCCTTGCAACTCTCTATCTGCTGCATATCCAGGTGAAAGCAGCAGAAATATCAGCAGAAGACAGCATATGACCCAGAGCTGGCCTCAGGGCCCACTTGTCATGACATTGTGTTATAATCAGTTGTCTCCATGTTGATCTCCCCCACCCGCCTTCCCCATCTCCCAGAAACATTTCTCTTTTATCTTCTTGAGCCTAAGCAGGTAGCATAGTGGCTGGAAACTTTAACTCAATGAACGTGTGATGATGAAGTCAGACTTTTCCTCCCAAGTCATTGCTGGAGATGCCTGAGATTGTTCAAAGCAAAAGTGTATCATGCAGCCCCAAAGCGGAACCTCCTCCCTTTTTTCTGCCTCATTCATCACTGTTAAGAAGGTGCCTCCTAATGGTTTAAGCATTTGTGTTTCTGTATTTAGGTTCATATTTACCATTTAATGAACGCATGCTCCCTGCAGAAGCTTGAACTAATAGAAAGCCACAGATGTTGGAAATTAAAAGAGAAAAATCTCTTTAGGGGCTGGCCCAGTGACTCAGCGGTTAAATGCGCACGTTCCACTTCGGTGGCCCAGGGTTAGCTGGTTCAGATCCTGGGTGCGGACATGGCACCGCTTGTCAAGCCATGCTGTGGTAGGTGTCCCACATATAAAGTAGAGGAAGGTGGGCACAGATGTTAGCTCAGGGCCAGTCTTCCTCAGCAAAAGGAGGAGGATTGGCAGCAGGTGTTAGCTCAGGGCTAATCTTCCTCAAAAAAACCCAAAACATCTCTTTATATTGTGGATGGCAAACATACAAGTTCAGAAACTTGGAGTTTCAGGGCTTTGTTGACCCAGCTTTCGAAGTCCTAGGGGTGATTTAATTTGTTGACCTTCTCCCTTCCTCCAGGCTGCTTGATCTGTTTTTTTCTCCCCATGCTTTAAGCAGGACACTGAGGCAATATGGACCCACAAACATTTGGTTATTTTCCATGACCACAGCTAAAGTCAGTGGGAGATAGCACAGGTCTGCAGTACCCAAGGAATTCCCAAGTAAGCAGACCCCGTGTAACCCAGATTCTTCCCTTCATGAGCTCATCTTTCGTCTGATGTACAAAGGCTTCCAAAACTTTTACTGAGATCATTGTTCAACGCCTAGTTGCTACTTAATCCATTTGCATGTGGCAATTCTCTTACAATATCAGAACCCTGAGGAGTAGGTCCCAGGACAACCAGGAGTGGCTCCGTCTTTGATGAGGTCTCAGGTTTACTTCCTTAATCTCCAGCCGAGCTCTTGGCACATCTCATTGTTACAGCCACAAGAATGCTATCATTCTGTAACATCACACTTGCTTTTTCTAGATCCCTTTGACCTATATAGTTCCTTCCAGAGCTACCTCCTTCATACTAATTAACCTTGATAAGTTTCCCTTCTTTAATACACTAAACTCCTCTTCAGGTCTGCACTCAATTACATATATTTGGAATCCATCTTAGGCTTTTGGGCCACATGCCATCCCTGCAGGCGAGTCCAGCCCTCATCTGTTGCGGGGCCACCTAGCTGCATTTCTCTGCAACTCAGAAAGCATCCGTGATTCTGCCATGGAGTTTGTGAGCTTATTGAAGGAGGGGCCTGCGCCCGACTCCTTCCTCTGTCCCGTATAGTACTTTAGCCCCGTGACTCCTTGTTCTTGTTCTCCCAAACGAAAGTGGCTTTATTTCTCATTATAAAAATAACCCATGCTTAGTGTAAAATGTTCAAGCAATACAGATTAGTATGCTGAAATAAGGAAAATAGTACCTTAAATTCCACCACTTGGAGATTAATATGGTTCACAATCTTCTGGACCATTTTCTACGCATAGACGCAATTTTATGTAACTGGAATGCACTCCTTGGCCAAATAATATATTGTTATCCTTTAGTCAAGTACAGTTATCAAAATAGGTATTTATTTGCATTGGATTGAGCTGCAATATGAACAGAAGCCTAAGGCTGTTTATAATTCCTATACCTTCACCTTATTTTTCTAGCTGCCCCCTATTTTCTTTCTCTTCACTCCTCTCCCTCTTCTCTAACTAGGCCCCCCGGCAACCCCTGAGGGGCAGCCTTGGCTGCTGCAGTTGCCAGGGAGAGGAAGAGAAGGAAGGAGGTGCAGGTGGTCAGGCAGCAGGAGGCACGTTCCATGCTGTCACTTCCAGGAGAATTGGCCCTCTCCACTCCTGCCAGGTGGGAGTTGAAGTGACGTCAATCTCCCTTTTTATACTGTCTCCTTATTTTTTCTACTCCCTCCACCCTTTGCCTCCTTCCTGGGCAGCAGAAGGGAGGTATCTGCAGAGAGGTATCTGCACAATCTTCAAGCTCCTCAGGCGATTCTGATTTAGAGGGTACACAGCTACTCTTTGAGACATGCTGCTCTACTCATTGCAGACCAGGTGCAGCTTATGGCTGAATAGGAATCACCCGGGGAGATGGTTAATAATACAAACTCCTGCACCTCATTCCCGGAGATTCGGATTCTGTAGTGCTTGGGATGCGGCCCAAGATTTTGTGTGTTTGTGTTTTTTTTAACAAGATCCCTAAATGATGCTGATGAACAGCCGGGTTAGCCCATGCTCTACTCCCTAGCTACTCAGTGTGGTTCATGGACCAGCATCAGCATCATCATCATCACCTGGGAGCTCGTTAGAAATGACGAATCTCAGGCCTCACCCTAGGCCTACTGAATCAGAGCCTGGATTTAGTAAGAGCCCTAGATGATTTGTATTGCCCAGTAAAGTCTGAGACGCTCTGCTCTACCCCAGTGCTATAGAATGAACAATTCTTCTTTGTGGGGTTAAACTAAAAACATTGAGACTTATTTGATTCCCACCTACTGATCTGTTGGTAGGATTTCACAAAATGTACCTACAACTTAGGGCATGATTTTCCTAAAAGAGAAGTGGTAGATAGTACACATAATTCCAAGGTAGATGAAACTCTCCACCATTTTGAACCATGGCCTGTCTCTGATTTTATGCATAAAATCCTCATGAAAGAAATCAACATTTACATAAATATTTTAGATTAAACATTAAAATTGGACCACATTTTTCTCTTTAGAGTGATTTGACATCTCATCTCTTAAATAACAAAGCTCTTGGTGAAAAATGTAAGTGGTCCTGGTTAGTGTTTGTATCAACTTATGCACTGCTGATGTCCAGCCAATAACAACTGCATTTCAGGAGAACGAAAATAGCAATTCAACATTCGTTTTAATTAGTGAGCTCATACCCCCCATCAGTTGCTGTGGAGCTAACATTCAGGGAAACCTTTGACCTCTGTTGTTTACGAAAGCCTCTTCGCTCAAATTGTGATTCACCTAGATTTGTCCCAGAAAAATCATCCTTAAGCTTTAGCACATTGAGCATTCAAGTTATTGATTCATAAAAAGACTGAAAAGAAATACTTCCTTTTCTCCCACTTGTGGAAGGTCATGGAATTATTTCTCCATTTATTTAGTTCAGAAGCAGGATAAAACGTAAGCAAAGTTGTTCTTGATAAGCTGATCCTCAGGGCCCCATGCCTCCACTTCTGGCTGTTTTCTCCTCCAGGAACACCTTTTTTCTGTACAGTTCTTAAGGCCCATAACTTCTCAATGCCTTCCTGCTTGTTTCAAATCTCACTCCTTGGATGATTTCCCAGACATTTGTAACACAGTGTCTGTTAGAGACAGAAACCTATCTCTAGAGCCTTAACCCAACATGGTGCCCCCTACCTGGGAGGGGGTAGGCTGTCTATGGCGTCAGTACAGTGGTTTTGCGATGCCATCAACAAATTAGGCTCCTTCTATCTTCCCGCTATGCCATTTGTAATGTGCGTCTCTTGTCCTTGAGTTTGCAAGATGGCTGCTGTGCCTCCACAAATTGTGTCCATCTTTTGTGAAGGAAAAATGGAAAAGGAAAGGCCCATTGCTTAAGTCTGCCCTTTGTAACAAGCTTCCTGGGAAGTCCCTCCCAATGATTTCCACTTATATCTCAGAAGCCAGAGCTGGGTCACGTGACTACCCCTAGCTGAAATGGAATCTGGGCACATTGCTACCCTGGACCCCCAAACTGGAGTTCCGTAACCAGGAAACGGGAAAAAATGGTTATCAGGTAGGCAGTTAGCAAGACCTGCCACTATCACTAAGTTTTAAGTAACTCGTAAGATGTTTGCATTTTAAAGGGAACAAAGCCTTAAGTCAAAGGAATAAACCTTGACTAGCAGAATTTCAGACATTAGCTGCTGTGTGCTTAGTCTTTGTGTCTAGGGATGAGAAGTTCCTGCTGCTTCTCAGCTCTCACTGTGCAGAATCCATGCCTGCTCTGTCTGGGTGTAGGTTGGAGCCTGCTTAGACAAGAAACCATAGACTCCCAATGTGAGACTTAGGTCCCCTTGGCTTAGCCCCAGCTGTGCTCTGCTCTGCTCTCTTCTGGCAAGTGATGTTCCTAATCAGAGTCTCTAAAACAGAAAGATCCTCCTCAGTCCCTGCTTTTATTTTGGGAAGACGTTAGAAGAGTTATCTTGAATTGTGTTTTCTATGGTCAGTTAATTGTTTTTATCTGATTGAGATTCTAATGCAATACCATACATGCTTCATTTTTTAAATGATGATGTATATTTAAGGTAAGAGCTTAATAAAGTCGAATTCTTACTAAACCTTGATGGTTATTAAGGATGCTCTACTTTTCCTGTCTGGACACGCCCTTGATCTGGCACTCACGTTCTCCCTGGGGGAGAGGGCCCTAAAGGAGAGGATCAATGCCTTCCTGGCTGCATGCTTTCTGTTGAGAGAATGGGAAGCAGGCCTCCAGGGTGAGCGGGCTTGGATATCTGTAGAAAATAGTGACTTCAAGTGAAATAGGGTTGGTGATCAGGTCTTGAGACTTAGAGCAAGAGAAACTAGATTTTTTTCCCTGCTTTTAGGGACTAGAGAGAGAGCTGGTCTCTCCAAAAGGGGAACCACAGAAATCTCAGTGCTAGGAAGGGTCAGAGGGGCTAGGTAGGGTCAGAGGAGCAAGGATGCCTTATGTTACCAAGATAAGGTACCAGGTAGAAAAAGATACTGGAGAGGTCTAATAGGAAGAAGTGAGAAATTGCGGAGGCCAGAGTTTTAGAAACAAAGACCAGGGCAGAGTTTAGGCCAGAGTCCCTGGTTCCTGCTCCCCTGTAACTTTGAGGGATTCGAGTGGCACTCATGGGGTCTTGATGAGGACTTTATGGGATTGTATGTCATCACAAGTGCACTGAATATTTAAAATTTGGGGAAAGGTCCCTGTTATAGTTAGCATCATTGCTTAACAAACATCCCAAATTGGTGGAGTAAATAACAACCACCATTTTGTTATGCTCATGGCTTTTGGGGGTCAGGAATTCAGAGAAGGTACAGTGGGGATGGCTTGTCTCTGATCCACAATGTGTGGGTCCTCAGCTGGTCTGGGGTGACTTGAGTGGCTGGAATCATCTGGGGCTTCTTCCCTCACATGTCTGGGGTCTGGGCTGGGATGGCTCAGTGACTAGGCTCGGCAGGACTGTTGGCAAGAGGACCTACACATGGCCTCTCCACGTGACTTGGGCTTTTCACAGTATGACGGCTGGGTTTTGAGAGGGGAAGTCCTAAGAGGGAGACTCTGAATGATGCAAAAGCTCCAAGTGAGCCAGGGCAAGCTGCATGGCCTTTTATGACCTAGCCTTGGAAATCACATAGCATCATTTTCACCTTTCTCTTGTTGTTGAGGCAGTGACAAGTCTGCCTAGATTCAAGGCAAGGAGTCTTAGAGCAGCTCCCTTTTAATGGGAGGGGTGTCAAAGAATTCGAGGCCTTTAAACAAACAAACGCCCACTCCCTGAACTTAGAGTTGGAATCTTAGCTGTTTTCTAGCTATGTGACTTTGGGCAAAAGACTCAACTTCTCTGACCTCTACTTACCTACCAAATAGTAGGCACTCATCTCATGGGGTTTGGGTGAGGACTAAATGAAACAAACTTATATTGAAGCATCTAGCACATTGCCTAGAACATAATGTGTTCAATATTGCTTGAGCCTAAATCCGAAGAATGCTTGGGGAATACCAAGCCTAAAGTGGGGTTATTTTCTCAGGTTTGAAATCAGGGATTAGGTTGAAAGATGTATTGTGCTTTTAACAAATACACACTTATTAAATACCTACTACACGCCAGGCACGTCCTCCTGGCCAGAGACATTCCTCATTCAAGAGTTAGACTTGCATCCCAAAATACCAGATGTGATATTTCAGGTGGTTATGGACATAAATATTTTCTAAGCATCTTCTCCCTCCTTCAGCCGTAAATACTGTCCAGAAGTGAACTTTTGAAAATTTCTTTGTGCATGCTTGAGTTTTTCTCTAGGTAGCTTTTGCAGGTATTTTATTTTTCCATCCTTGCATCTATTAAGCTTCTTGCATCCTTAAAATATGGGGTTGATTTAGTTGTAATTTTCTGGCAAAATGATGAAAATTCCGTGCTTAGAAGTCCTCATTTGGAGATGGCTTTTTCTGAGCAAAGAACAGTGGTTCCTGGATACAGTACCGTTTCGGTGACTTGGTGCAACAGTTTGAATTAATCAGAGAGAAGGATGAGTCTTCTGTGAGGCTCTCAGGAGAGTCCGATATGACATCCAGCAGTTCGTACTGAAATATCACACATAACCTGGCCTGTGAGGAGCAGCGATCACGGCTCATACCTTTCCCTATGTACTGAAGATTACCAGGAGGAAGAGCTACTGTGGACGAGGGAGACTTCTCCCAATGCAACAAGCGACATTGCTGATGACAACAAAGGTGGACTGAGAACTACAAGCCAGCTTCCTGTCCATGGGGTGGTTGTGTTCCTTTCAGTTTATGGGTTCAGCACGCTATATTGGGAATCGCATCTTTCCCAGCAAAATTCATTTACATACATAAAAAATGAAAACTTAGAATGTGTAGAAATAGAAATATTTTGATCGTGAGATACTAAAGTGGTTCTTAAAATGTGATTTATTGTAACCAAATGTAGCTGATGCTTTTGTGTCCCAAACCCTATTCCCTCTGCCTTCCTGTAATGTCAGTGGTAGCTGTGGGGGCCATTTCCTGTGCATGCTGAAGAGTTCTCACAAGTTACCGCTGTATCCTGCTCAGCCTGCACACATGGCAGCCTGAGAGTACAGCATAGAGTGGGGCATGGCAGTTAACACCTCTGGATGCTACTCTGAAACAAAGAGGGGCAGGAGTTTGCCCATAAATGCTTCTTGTCTGCTGAAGGAATAATTCTACACTGTTTCCCAGTGGGCCCCTGGCAGGAGCGAACCCCAGTTGCCCATAGCAGTAATCAGTTCAGTAATGTACCCTTCATTGGCTTTCCTCCTTCTCTGCCTCACTCTCCCTGCTCCTTCATTCCTGATCCCTGGGATCAACTCCATCAACCACAGGATCACCTGCATCCACTTCTTTGTTTCAGGCTCTGCTTTGAGAGAACCCCAAATTGAAATACCAAGTGTCTTGGCTGAGTTGGACTTGACATTCAGATATGCCCCAGGAAAGGAGTTTCCCCATTCCAACTCTGGTATCTATTGCCTTGCACTGATTGTCATGGGAGCTGATGATCCACCTGAGCACAGGACTCAAATTGTGTCCTTAACGTGGGATGGACTTAGAAAGATGCCGCCTGATGGACTAGGGTAGGAAATAGGGCTACTGAGAAAGAATTCACCTTAAAGAAACGAGTCTGCTATGATTTAAACATTTATTCAACAAATATTTATCGAGAGTCTGCTGTGTTCCAGGTACAGTTCTATATGCTAGGGATATATCAATGAATGAAAGCACCAGAAATCCTTGCATTCCTGGGTTTATTTTCCAGTGGAAGAAGACAGACAATGAACAATTAAAATAATAAACAGTAAATTTTAGATTATTTTAGAAGAGGTTAAGGGCTAGGGTAGAATAACTAAGGGAAATTAGCAATACAGGCAAAGAGGGTGATGGTTTTAATGTGTGTCAGGTGGCGCCTGCATCTTTTCCAGCTGCCATAACAAAATACCACAGACTGGGTGGCTTAAACAACAGACATTTATTTTCTCAAGGTTCTGGAAGCCAAAAGTCCATGATTAAGGTGCCGGAAAATTTGGTTTCTGGTGAGAGCTCTCTTGCTCTCTTGCAGATGGCTGTCTTCTTGCTATGTCCTCACATGGCCTTTCCTGTGTACACACGTGTGGAGAGAGAGAGCGTTCTGATATCTCTTCCTCTTCTCATAAGGACACCAGTGCTATCAGATTAGGGACAGCTTATGACCTCATTTAACCTTTATTACCTCCTTATAGGCCCTATCTCAAATACAGTCACATTGTGGGTTAGGGCTTTGATATATGAATTTAGGCAAGGGGGAACAATTCAGTCCATAACAGGTGGTTTGGGTAGGCATATTTTACAAGGTAAATTGTCAGCAAAAATGTGAAGGAAGTGAGCAAGTTATCCAGGAAAGAGAATTTCAGGAAGAGGGAATGGTCAGTACAAATGTCCTGAGGAGAAACCTGCCTGCCCTGACAGGAGTGTTCAAGAAATAGGACATCAGTGTGGCTGAAGCGGAGGCTGTTGAGGGAGTTGTAGGAGATGAGACTGAAGAGGGAAAGGTGAGCCAGATCGCTAGGGCCTTCTAGGGCATCGTAAGAACACTGCCTTCTAAAATGGCACATGTGGAAAGCCAGGCTCAGCAACAAGGTCTAAAGGTTGGATGAGGAGCAGTGAGTTTAGGTATACAGTTGTCCCTCAGTATCCCCAGGGGATTGGTTCCAGGACTCCCAAGGATACCAAAATCCACGGAGGCTTAAGTCCCTTATATAAAATGGCATAGTATTTGCATATAACCTATACACATCCTCCTGTATACTTTAGATAATCATCTCTAGGTTACTAATAATACCTAATACAATGCAGATGCTATGCAAATAGTTGTTATACTGTATTGTTTAGGGAATAGTGACAAGAAAAAAATCTGTACATGTTTAGTACAGACAGAACCATCTAGTCCTTTCCATCTGCACTTGGCTGAATCAGTGGGTGTGGAACCGTGGACATGAGGGACCAACTGTAGGTGGCATGGCGGCCCTTACTTGACAATGCCCTGATCCAGGTACCCTTGTGGTCTTCTGTTGAATGAATGAATGAAGTCTATGCTAGGAAGAACAAGGGACTACGATTACTGGCCAAAACAAAAACAGTCATTAAACTATGTAATTTGTTGGGGCCCAAGTAACCTGTCTGTGGGTGCCATGTAACAGAGCACAAATCATAGGGAGGGAAGTGGTGCCTCGCCTCACCTCAGGGAAGACAGGAAGTATCAGCAGGGACTGCAGCCAATACGGAGACCGCTTGGCAGCGGGTAGGCCCAGTGCTGGCAGGTGACCAGCCCAGTAAAGGTGAGGGTCTTGTTGCAGAAAGAATCAGACAGCCCAGGGGAGAAAGATGAGTCGAGAAACAGACTGCCAGCCACGTATGTAGGAATTGGAGTATATAAGAAAAGCAGCATCTCAAATTTGTGGTGAAAGAAGAAATAATTTAACAAATGATGCTAAGACACTTGGTTAATGATGTGGAAAAGAATTAGTTTGGAATTCTATTTAAATATAGATGGATTAAATATTTGAATATTTGAAGTAAAAAATATTGGAGAAGCTATAGGTACATATTTTAGGTTGGGAAGGACTTTCTAAGAATTACCTCAGTAGGAGAAATTGGAAGGAAAAAGACTGAAATCTTTGACCATAATGAAGTTTAGAGGTTCTACATGGCAAAAGCACCATAAAGATATCTATAGAACTGAAAACTATATTTGTAACCTCCATGACAGAGAAAAGATTAATATCCCTAGCAATTTAAAGACCTGTTATAAATCAACAAGAAAAACAAAAACTAATGGATTAAACTGGATTAAAGTTGTGAATAGTAAAGTTAATGAAGAGATATGACACATTAAAACGTGAAACAAAAAATGCAAATTAAAATAATAATGAGATATCCTTTCTCAGAATAGCGAGGATAAAAAGATTACAGACACATAGTCTTGCCTGAGATGTGGAAAAGCAGACTCTTTTACATATACTGTTGCTTGCTACTGATAGAATTTTTCTGCTGAGAAATTTGGCAATATATATCATATCCATGTATATATTATTTAGTTCAAAAATTCCACTTCTAATCATTTATCCCAAGGCAATGATTCAATACACATGTAAAGAAGGGTAAACAAGAATGTTTATTTTTTATGCTGTTTGTGCAAAATAAAAATGGGAAATAATCTAAATGTCTAACAATAAGAGATGGCTTTAATACATTCAGCCTAAAATGGAATACTACGCAGCAACGAAGAATGATAATACAGCCGTATATTAAAATGACAAGTTTTCTTTATATAATTGTGAGAAGAAGATACAAGTCACAAACCTACAGGTCCTCTGGAGTCCAATCCTGTGTGCTTGCATGTGTATACTTACGTAGGAAAAGTGATAAAATGACAACAGTGTTCTCTCTGGGTGATGTTACTATGTGTGATTCTTTACAAAATGTTTTCTTTTTGCTTACCTGTGTTACCTGTTTGATTTACAATGAAGCTGTATAACTTGAATGATAAAGAAATATTTTTAAAATTAAAATTTAAGCCATACGTTTAAATTACTAAGTTCTTGTATATCTAATGTTGAAAGATTTCTCATATTTCTCAAGGTTTTCTCAAGTCTAGCTGATTTAATTTTTAAAATAATATTTACATCAAGAAAGTCTTGTATTTTACATAGATTTAGTATATCCTCTGGCCTTCAATTTTACCTCTACCTCATCATTACAACCAATATATTTTTGACATTTTAATAGTACTGGAAGGAGCAAGAGAAGCAATTGGAACAGAGGCTGGTTGTGGTTGAGTCACCTGTGGGAATTGTTTTTTTGCTGATAACTTTATTGAGATATAATTCACATACCTTGTAATTCACCCATTTAAAGTGTGCAATTCAATGTGTTTTAGTAGACCCAGAGAGTTGTACAACCATCACCATAATCACTTTTAGAACATTTTCATCACTCCAAATAAAAATCCCATACTTTTAGGGGTCAATCCACATTTCCCCCCAACTCTTCCAGCTGTATGCAACTACTCTATAGAATTGCCCATTCTGGATATTTCATATAAATGGAACCATACAATATGTGGTCCTTTGTGACTGGCTTCTTTCATTCAGCATAATGTTTTCAAGCTTCACCCATGTTGTAGCATGTATCAGTACTGTATTCCTTTTTACTGCTAAATAATATTCCATTGAATGGATATGCCACATTTTCTTTATGTTTTCATTGGTTCATGGACATTTGTATTGTTTGTACTTTTTGGCTATTATGAATAATGCTGCTATGGAAATTTGTGTATACATTTTTTTGTGTGGAATGTAGGTAGTATTTTGATTACTAATCCAATCTCTTATTATATGTCTGTTCAGATTTTCTATTTCTTTTTGAGTCATTTTTGAGTCTTTTTGAGTCTTTCTAAGAGTTTGTCTATTTTGTGTAAGTTATCTAATTTATTGAAAACATGGGCTTTTGAAAAATATCTGGAGTATATAGGGGAGGATAGGAGGATAGTGAAAGATTGTGTAGCAGCCCTGAGATCCCTCTTGTAATTCCTAAAGACTTTAATAAAGTAACCGGACTCACAGAATCTGGAGTGACTGTGATTTTTTTATGAATATCAACAACAACAATAACAAAAAGCAGAAACAAAACCAACAATAAAGTAGGGATTAAAGTAATTTTAGATTGAGCTGAATTAATTAACGTGAATGCCTACCATATATTCTAGCAGCTGGTTCTGTTTACTTAGTTGTTTGACTAAAATTTGTACTCAACAGTGGCCCTATATAAAATGAAGTTGGGATGCCAGAAATACCTTGGTATGGTGTGAAAGAAGGAATTCAAAGGCTTAGAGAGATGAGAATGTTGGAGTGGCTTCATCATGTGCAACTGGCTTGCCCAACCCACAACTATGTTCCCTGAGATGGCATAGAAGATATTCCCTTCACCGTGGCAATGAAGAATAAATTGTTGGAGGTGAAAGGAGCATCCATGAAAAGCACTGTATTGGTGGTTCTCTGTAGGCAGGACACAAAGACAGGAAATGCAACCATTGAAATGGGGTGGTTGAGACAGAGGGTGAGTAATAATAGCACTCAGTCACTAGACGCCAATGGCTGTGGTTACCATAATAAGTGACAAGCCCAAATGCTTGACAAAATAGCTTGACCCACAGGCACCTTTGGTGGTGGCTAATTGATTATGATGTCTCTGGGACTGAAATAAATGACAATTCACTAAAATTGTTCCTGATCTGTATAATTTAGAATCTTCTTTGTCTGGTGAACAGAGACTGAGTCATAATGTTAGAGAGTATGAGATCCTCTGCCAATTCCCAGCCTTTAGTCAATCCACAGATCTGTGGTCCCTTGAACACCCTAGTTGGATTGGTCCATTTGAATCCAACTTGAGCTCTGGTCGGTGGATGAAGATAGTTAAGAGAAAACATCCTCTTAATCCAGTGCTGGAAACTCCAGCATAGGAATAGGCAGAAAAAAGGAACTTGTGGGCCAAAGGTTACCTCAGGGTCATTAAGACACACCAATCCCACTGGACCATAGGCAGCTCATAAGAGCCTGCCAAATGGGGTGTTGAATCTGCTCAGATGGGTGAAACTTGTCTCTAAAATATCTCCTGATAATAATGGCAGTCACTTGGTACATCTGCAGTTTTCCCTGGTTGTTTTGATTGAAGTAACACAATCTGTAAACTAATGGTAGGGACAGGTTTAAGTTGGTCACTTTTTGGAGCCTTATCTGTTACAGTCTTGTGGTTTCAGGACCCTTTCAATAAGGCCACCTCAACATTTAACACAGTAATTTGTATATAGCAAATGGTCCATAAATGCTTGTTCGTTCATTATCTCTTTAAGACAGGACCATATTTAAATCTTCTCAGACAACCAAGAGCTTGTCCTAGTTTCAAAGTAACATGTATTTTTTCTTATAAAAAGAATGCATTATTAACATTGAAAATATGGGAAGTAAAAGGAAACCTAAAGAAGAAAATAATAACTCCTATAACACACTCAGAGATAATTACCATTGAGTTTTTGCTGTATATTTCATTTTAGTCTTTGCTACCTGCCTCCCCTAAAGACAAACCTGGACAGATCATCCTGTGTATTTAGGTCTGCATCCATGATTTCTGACAACAGGGACCAGGTTCCATGAAGTACGGTCCATCACATGGATATATTCTAATGTTTTTAATGTGCTATTCTATCATTGAATAGATAGACGTTTACGCTGATTTTAAAAAATTATAAATAACAAACATCTTTGGGCATAAATCTTGTCCACATTTTTAATCTTTTATGTAGGCTAAAACTCTAGAAGGAGAATTACTTGGTCAAAGGATTTAAATGTATTTAAGAAGTTGATGAATATCGCAGCATCGTTTTTCAGAAAATTTGCACCAATTTACACTCCCAGCATTATAGTGTTTCGTTACCTGTTCCTTCATTAGTAGTTAGCGCCTTCTGTTTTCTTTTAATTCTTTGCTAATTTGCTAGATAAAAATGAAAACATTGTATCAGTTATCTATTGTTGCATAACAAACCACCAAAGTTTAGTAAATCAAAACAACAATGATTTACTATTTCTCATGATTCTATGGCCTGGCAATCTAGTGCTAGGTGGTTCTTCTCCTGGTCTTGGATCATTTATGCATCTGCGGTCCTTTGACAGCTCAACTGGGGCTGAAGGGGCTAAAATGGCCTCACTCAAATGTCTGGAAGTTACTTCTATCTGTTGGCTGAGTCACCTTTTTTCTCCTCATCATTGTCTCTCAGCCTGAAATATGTTAGACTGAGCTTCTTCACGGTCTTAAGGTTCCAATGTGTTGGCAAGATTGAAAAATAAGAGGCCTCCTAAGGACTAAGCTCCAGCACTAGCATAAAGTAATTTCTACCACATTTTATTGGTCAAAGCAAGTCACAAGGGTATCCCAGCTTCAAGGTAGGGAAATAGATTATGTTTCTTCATGAAAGGAGTATCAAAGTCACATTGCGACAGGGCACAGACCCAGAGAGGTGTGATTCATTGGGAGCCATTATTATTATTCTCTACCATGCTTGTTATTTAATTTGATTATTTTAAATTATGAATGAAGTTATTTTCTAGCCATTTGCATTTCTTCTTTTTTAGACCGTCCTTTGGCCATTTTTATATCATGTCTTAGGGTTATCTTACCAATTTTTAAGAACTCATTATATATTATGGATATTAATTTTAGTCTATCATATTTATTGCAAATAGTTTTCTCAATTTGTTGATTTACATTTTATGTTGTGTATATCTTTTTCTTTGTCATTTTAAAAATTACTTTTAAACTTAAGAAACCTTTCTTCTCTCAAAAATCAGATACCTATTCTAGCTTTTATGTGGTTTGAATATTTATGTTTAATTTTTTAATCTACTAATGTTTATTTTGGTGCATGATATAGTGATAGTTTAATATGATTTTCTTATTTAGCTGTCAATTTCTATTCTACACCCCTTATGGAAAAATCCATCCTTTCCCAATTGATTTGTAATACCTACTTGATTGTATGGTAAATAAACACGCATTCCAGGGTTTTGTTCTTGTATTATTTCTTCTGTTTTATTGCTCTCTCTATGAATCTTTTACTGGTTTCTCATTATTTCAATTATTTGAAATTTATAAATAGCTTTAATATCTAACAGAGCAAGCCCACTCTCATTTCTCTTCAAAAGTTTTCTTGGTTATTTTTTGCCTGTTTGTTTTTCCAGATGAACTTTAGAAATATATTGTCAAAATAAAATCAATCCTCAAGAAATTATGATCCGGAGTGCATTATCCCCTCCTTCGGGAAGAATGGACATCTTTACAAGATTAAGTCTACCCAACGAGGAACATGGTATCCAGGTCTTCTTTTATTTCTCTTCATAACATAATCTTTTATATATATATGATCCAAACATTTCTTATTATAAATTACTTCCAGGGTATTTTTTTAGGCTGTGCTATTGTGTTTTTCTTATATTTCTAGCGACTTATTACCTAAACTATTGATTTCTTGATAATTACCCTGCGTCCTGCCACTTTTCTGAGTGTGCTTATTAATTCTAATAGTTTTCCTATTGATTCTCTTGCCTTAACTGGGTGTGCAATCTTAGTGTCTGCAAATAATAAATTTTTTTCTTCTGTTTGCCAATAGCCATACCTCTTTTACTGGTTTAATGTGTTATTGTATTGGCCAGAAATTCCAGAACAATATTAGATAAAACTTGTCTGGTTTTGCAAGCAAGAGAAAGAGGTTTTATAACCAGAAACTGGTTCCAATGTTTCAAATTTTATGCTGTAATATGTAATACATATGTAATCTTTAATATGCTCTATTTTGCTTTTCCCAAGGCCAATCCTGTTGTTTATGTCATTTTACTAACTTTTTTATTATTCCTCTGAGTATATGGTGAAGAATATTCACAAATTCTCTGTGAAAAAGCCCCACAGTCACATGAAAAGAATTATTAAATATTTCCTTATTTTTCTCTTCTTTCTTTTTCCTTTCACTTCTCTATTTCTTGTTTATCAAAACTTCTCATATCTGTGATTTTCCCTGGGTCGTTTCCAAATTTTCCATTTGTTTGTTTAACTATGGAATGTGGAAATGGACCCCATCTTTTGGGAAGCGGTTAGTCTTGTGACTAACTGGAAGGATTATGTCACAGTCCTTACTAGTTATCATTTCAGTGTTTTGCTTACTTTCTAGTGTGCTGCTCAGTCTGCTACTTGTTATGGAAATTAGGCCTTTATCTGACATAAAATCACATCTGGTGCAACTGACCCTTCCCAGTGGCAAACACTCATTACCAAAAAGCCCTCCCCAGACCACCCGTCCCTCTTTTACCCCACTTCTCTATTTCTCTGTGCGGCAAAAACTTCCTGGAAGGTTAGTTTATGCTCTTTGTCTCTACTTCCTCGCTTCATCTTCTCTCTTTAACCCATTTCAGTCTGGGTTAAGTCTTTAGTCCCCATTATGCCACTGGAACTGCTCTTGTCAAGGATCCATTCACCTCCACATTGCTGAACCCGATGGTCAATTCTCAGCTCTCATCCTACTCACCACTTCAGCAGCACTGGAAACTGTGGTAATTCTCTCCTCAATTGCTTCAAGGGTACCACACTGTCTTTTGGTAGGATTTTGTCCTACCTCCCTGGCTGCTCCCTCTCAGTCTCATTTGCATTCTCCTCCACTTCCTGACTTTTTTTTTTAAATCATGGTAAAATATACACCACATAAAATTTACCATTTTAACCATTTTTACGTGTACAATTCAATGGCATTAAGTACATTCACAATGGTGTGCAACCATCACCACTATCCATTTCCAGAACATTTGCATCATCTCAAACAGAAATTCTGTGCTCATTAAATACTAATTCCTCATTCCTGCTTCCCTCAAGCCCCTGGTAACCTCTATTCTACTTTCTGTCTCTATGAATTTGCCTATTCTAGGTACTTCATATAAGTGGAATCATACAATATTTGTCCTTTTGCGTCAGGCTTCTTTCACTTAGCATAATATTTTCAAGGTTCATCCACGTTGTAGTATGTATCAGAATTTCATTCCTTTTTATGGTCAAATAATATTCTACCATAATATATATATATCACATTTTGTTTATCCATTCATCTGCTGATGAACATTTGCATTTGAGTCATTCCCACCTTTTTGCTATTATGAATAATGCTGCTATGAACATTGGTGTACAAGTATCTGAGTCTCTGCTTTCAATTTGTTTCCCTAATGGCTAATGATGTTGAGTATCTTTTCATGTGCTTATTGGCTATTTGTTTATCTTCTTTGGAGAAATGTCTATTCAAGTCCTTTGCCCATATTTGAATTGGGTTGTGTGGTTTTTCGTTATTGAGTTATAGGAGTTCTTTATTTTTTCTGGATATTAATCTCTTATCAGATATATGATTTGCAAATATTTTTTCCATTCTGTGGGTTGTCTTTTCACTCTTTTGATAGTTTCCTTTGATGCACAAAGTTTTGGTGGTGTTTTTTGTTGAGGAAGATTAGCCCTGAGATAACATCTCTGCCCACCTTTCTCTAATTTTTCTATGTGGGACGCTGCCACAGCATGACTTGATGAGCAGTGCGTAGGTCCACACCCAGGATCCAAACCTGTGAACCCCAAGCAGCCAAAGCAGAGTGTGCGAATTTCACCACTACGCCACCGGGCCGGCCCCTGCACAAAGTTTTAATGTTGATGAAGTCCAGTTTATCTATTTTTTCTTTTGTTGCTTGCACTTTTGGTATCACATCCAAGAAATCATTGCCAAATCCCAAGTCATGAAGATTTCCCCATATGTTTTCTTCTAAGAATTTATAGTTTTACCTCTTAAGTTTAGGTCCTTGATCCATTTTGAGTTACTATTTGGAGATGGTAAGCATCCAACTTCATTCTTTTACAGGTGAATATCCAGTTTTCCTAGCATTTTTTTTTTACTTTTTAAATATTACAGCATGCTTCAGCACATTCTTTGGTCCACTTCTCCTCTATATCCTCTAAATCTAGATGACCTCCTTCTGTGATCTCATCCAGTCTTAGGGCTTTAAAAGCATCTATATGCTGACGTTTCCTGGATTATATCCCCAACCTAGATCTCTCCTCTTGAATTCCAGATTCATACAGCCAAATTGCTACATATTTTCTCCGCTAGAACTCCAGACTCATATGTGAGTTCTACACTTCCAATTTTGGCATTAAAACTCTTAATATGTTCAAAAACTAACTTATGACCCTCTTCCTCTTCCCAAATCTGCTCCTCCTCTAGTCTTTCTTATCATAGAAAGACTACCACAATTCCCCCAGTTGCTTAAGCCAAAAACTAACGTGCAATCCTTTACTTTCCTCTTTCTTTCACATCCCATATACAATCCATTAGCAAATCCTGTGGGCTCTACTTTCCAGATATAATCTAAACCCAACCACGTCTCCATCCTCTGCTATGACCTCCCTAGCTCAAGCCCCCATCCTCTCTTGCCAGGATTCTGCAGGAACCTCACAATGGTGTTCCTGCATCCACTCTTACAATCCTGTAGTTGATTCTTCACACATTAGCCAGAATGACTTTTTAAAACTGTAAATCAGATCACATTATTTCTTTGCTCAAAACTCTCCAATGGCTTGCTATCGTAGTCAGAATAGAAAACAAATCCTTACTGTGGACCAAGGGCCCTGGTTCCAGTTACTATTGCTGTATAGAAAATCATTTCAAAAATTAGTGGCTTAAAACAACAACCAATTTGAGCAGGCGTTGTCTGATTGGTTCTTTTGCCTCAGCATGGAGTCGATTGAGGTCACTCAGGAGACTCAACTAGTGGATGGGCTGATCCAGAGGGTCCAAGACAGTTTCATTCACATGTCTGGCTCATTGGTGGGGTGACTGGAAGACTGGGCTCAGCTGGGACTCTTTTCTGGAATGCCTACATGTGTCCTCTCCAGCATGACAGTCTCAGGATAGTTGAAGCGAGTAGCCAAGAGACCAAGTGGAAGCTGTATGGTCTTTTTATGACCTTGCCTCTGAAGGCATCTAGTGTCGCTTCTACACTATTCTATTTATTGCAGCAGTCAAAGCCCACCATATCCAAGAAGAAGGAACTTAGACCCTGCTTTTCCATGAAAGGGGTGTCAGAATTTGTGGCGATTTTAAACAACTGCCTCAGTCCTGCAGGACCCAGCTCCTATGATGTCTCTGACCTCGTCTCCAGCTTCTGTCTGTCTTGTTCGCTCTGCTTGAGTCACACTAGAACACTCCAGACTCTCTCTTGCCTCAAAGCCTTTGCTCTTGCTGTTCTCTCTGCCTTGAATGCTTTCCCTTCAGATCTTTGCATAGCTTACTCCCTCACCTCATTCCAGTCTCTGCTAAAACGGCCCCTTCTTATAGAGCCTTCCCTGACCACCTTGTGGAAATAGCACCCTTCTCTCAATGACTATTTTCTTACCCTCTGTTATTTTCTTTACAGACACACCCAAGCATATATTATATTTATTTGTTTTTAGTTGTCTATCAGTGTCTTATTTACCAGCATATAAGCTCTATGAGAACAAGGATTTAGACTGACACGTTCACTTATGCCTGTAGCACCTCGAACAGAGACTGACACACAGAGTTGCTCCATCATACTTGTTAAATGAATAATTGAATTTACTTGCATGTTTTCTATTTTCTCCTATAACCCTTCTTTTTAAATTCACTGAGGAGACAATACATTTCCAGTTCCTTGTCTTTGGGGGAAGTTTTCTACCACTGGTGGCTCTTTATCAACTGGCAGGAATTTGATTTTGAAAGACTTTTGATGCATCCATTAAGCTTTTGGACAAATACTAGATTTGAGCAGCAGAGTCTATTTCTCTGGTCCTTGATTTGTTTTTCAGTTTGTGTTTCTTTATTAAGCCCAGGCTAGATAATAGCTTCATGTTTTCCATGTGCCAAAGTAAAAATCTGAAAATAATTTTAAAAGTTTCCGCTAGAAATATATTTACAAAAATAAAACCTTATGGAAATTGCTTACATAAGACTGTGTTAGTCTTACTTAAGTTGCCTTAGGCCCTGTTATAGCATGTGTTTTCTCTTACCTGAAACATCCTAGGGAAGAATGTATATATTCACATCTTACCTCATTCCAGAAAAGGAATTGAGGTAGAATATACTCATAATCAGAGAAAATTTGTAAACTGGAGCAAGGCAAAATAAAGTTCCAAAAAGTGAAGTAAATATTTGCTCCCGTAGAAATATGCCAGTGATTACATTGAAATGTGAAAAAAGGGAAGTTTGCAATAGAAATTTTTTTGGAATTGCAAAAGTGCCATTTGGATGTTTTAATCACAGGAGGAGGCCAATGATGGAAATGAATCTATTTGTACTCTTATAGATCAGGCCATGATTGGAGCAGACTGATTTTTTAAAAAAATGCTTGAGAAATTTTAGGCCTTTCAATGGATTTTCAGGTATTTTTATTTATTTATTTTATGTACATCAATTGATAATCTGAGAATTAGCATTCTGAATGTTCTGAGTGTTACCTCTTGATCCAGTATTTTTTTGTTGTTCTGTACCAACATTTGCAATTCTGTTGTATGAGTCTCTATTGAGTGCCTGCCTTGTGCCTAATTTTTGGCTGTTGCTTTATTTACAGATTGAGGCAACATAGAAATCAAAAGAAAATTCAATGAACAAACCATAATGTTGAGAGTGTTTGCAGTGCATTAAGTTCAGCCACCATTTGTTGGATACTTACTGTATGAGTCACGAACTTAAGTGCACCTATAGACCAAGCAGATAAATTAGTGAACCAGGGCAGGTGTATGGAAAATCAATTGCCAGAAATGTAATCAAGCTTTCTTTGTTTCTATAAAATACAGTATAAAGAGATAACATAATAAACACAGCTATACTAATGGAGATCATATTTTACCATACACGTGGGGAAATGCAAATTGAAAATAGACATAGTTAATTATTAATTATTTTCTTTCATGTTTCATTACTCTTTTGATTTGGAACTGGAAAACAGATACCTTAACTTCTGTGAAAACATGAAGTGTCAAGTCTTATATTTCACATTGCAAGGTACAGGGTAGAATTCAGCCTTGAATCCTCTAACTGATTTTGATACTTAATTGAGTTCAGTTTCATAACAGAAAAAAGCTCTTCGTAAATTGATAGTTCATTTTGAACATGGATAGGATCACTGCACAATGTTTTTATGTTTAGGGTAAATAAACGCCATTATTTCCCTTTTAGTATTATATTGCACTGCAGTTCAATAACTTCTGTTTGGAGTTCCCCATTCGCCCTGTCAGTGCCAGCTGAGGAAGATGAACTGCGTGATGCCAGCTTATTTTCATAAAGTTTCAGATCAAGAAAACACATTTGGAATTCGGGATTCAATTTCACACTTTTGGAAATGTAAATCTTGCTGTGACTTTCACTTCTTGTAATAAAGGAAAGTAGGTGAGATTATTCTCTGACAAACGAAACTTCTAAAGGTCCATGTTTTTGTGATTAATGATCAAAACAATTTGCTACACTTGCTAATGCCCTTGGTGAGAAGTATTCAAAATATTTAGGAGGGTCATAATGTCAAATCTTTGACCTAATTTTTGCTGCTAAGTTGAGATGGGCATTTTTCCTTGGGTAACATGAACCAGAGGATATCATCGTTTAAAAAAGTAATTCAACACCCATTGACAACTAAAAAAAAAACCTCTCGGCAAACTAGGAAACTATTGAAGTGATACAGATCTTTTCTTCCTTGTGGTTCCCTAATATCATTTACAAAATGCTAGTGACATCATCACATATTAACGATGTATCACCCGTCCTGCTGCCCATGACTCTTTCAGATGTTGTCACTGTATTTTTTTAACGATGATCACAAATGCAGGTCTTACTCAGAGTATGGAGGAAAATGTGAACAAATCGTTTTCTGGTCATGTTGAATTTACCACCCAGAATTTTATAGCACAAAAGTAAAACAGCATATCAATCAACCATATCTTTTCTTGAACTCTCTAAGCCATTATCACTTCATTTCTAGAATTCGATCTCTCTCAGTGTTGGCTCTACCCTTGCTGGGCACTCACAGCCACCAGCAGGGAGGAGAGTGGAGGATAGGTGAGGGGCCTAGAGCTAAACAAGAAGAGCAGTCCCATTTGCACAAGGAATGTCCATCCTTTGTCCCGTATGGCTTGAGACTGACCTGGGAGAACAGAGTTACTACATTGATCAGAGGCAAGAAAGGACATGGATATAATGTTGGTGTTGTACGAGTGATGCTCTCAAAAGCCCTTGAGGACACAGGCATGGCCTCCCTTTGAGTACCACCAACACCTTTGGAGGATGTGGAGGGTAGGCGATCACCTTGGGCGCCAGCAAGGGGACACACAGGGTAATGGGTGCCTGCCATCAACCCTAACACCCTCAGGAGCTGCAGACTGGAAGCAGCATTGCCAAAGGGTCGGGTGGTGGACCATTGGTAGCTCAGAGATACTTCTCCTGTGTGTGATACGAGTGAGAGCCACTCCAAATCAGCGAGTCAGTACCAATCTTGTACAGTTTCGTGAAAGAAATACCATGCTTGCTGGTGGGAACACTGTGCTCACCAGCCTGCCCTCCTGGAACTGAGACCTCAAGATCAATCCATAGATATGAGTCCCAGAGCTCTTTAGGGCATCTGGTCGACCTCATGCAAGGGGTGAGATAGCGATTCAAAAAGCAATTGGAAGGGAGAAACGACAACCAGTGACTGGTTCCAGTCTGAGCAAAGTTCATACTTCCTGGGCAGCACTACTAGTTGGGCCAGTACTGGAACTGGAGGGGAACTTAGAAAATTTCTCAGAGGGTAACTCTAAGGTCCAGGGCCTCTTATATTTCATACATATTCTTTTATAAAATCTCCAAATGTAAATGGTTTGGTGTCAGGCAATTAAATTAACCTATAACTGTATTTCATAGCAGCATTATTGATTTTATACACATTCAAAAGAAGTCCAACTGAAATTGCACTACTTTTCCAGTTTACTAAATGTTTCATCACACAGTACGTTGGTTAAAAGCACAGATTCTGAAACTAGAATGCTTAGATGGAAATCCCAGATCTTCTACCTACTGGCTCTATGACTTTGGGCAAATTACTTAACCTCTCTGTATTCTAGCTTCTGCATCTATATAGTAGGAAAAATAATAGTACTTACCTCATAGGATTGTTTTGAGTATTGAATGTGTGAATACATGCAAATAGCTAGAACCGTGCCAAGTGCATGATAAGTACTCTGTAAGTGTGTGCTATTATTGTATGCCAGTGGTTCTCAACAGGAGTTAAGAGTGAGTTTGCCCTTCAGGGACATTTAGAAACATCTGGAAAGAGTTTTGGGTGTGTGTGTGTGGACGAGTTCAGGGAGGGCTACTGGCATCTAATGGGTAGAGGCAAGGGATGCTGCTAAATATCCTACTATGCACAGAACAGTCCCCACAACAAAGAATTATTCGCCCCAAATATCAGCAGTGCCAAGGTTGAGAAACTCTGTTGTATACTATCGACAGTATACTATGGTCTGTTTCATAATGGGTGTCTTCAGTTGTATACTTTTGACATAGGTACACTTTCTTTGTGAAATAAACAAGTTACAGTCTTCATTTCCACAGGGAAATATGCTCTCTCTCATTTATTTTGAAATAGGCTACCCTCTTAATCCGTCATAGAGATAATGGGCACAAGAATATTTCCTGATCCTCCTTACTGTATTACAAGTGCAGCAGAGCAGGTACAGTGACAACTGCAAGCCAACAACTGGCTTCAGTAATGGGAAGACAATAGAGAGTGATAGGGTGACAGCATGGCAGAGAACTTGCCTTAGGTCTCTGAAGCACTCAAATCTAGAAAGAAACCACTTTCTTTCTTGCCCCTTCCCTCTTATATGCCAGAGGGCAAAGTGTCAGCTGTTGTTTGAATAGCGGGGAGGTGGTGGAAGAAAAAGGTGAACTAATGGACAAGAACTCCATCAATTGATATTTCAAATATATTTACTCTGTTTCATGCAATTGCAAAACAATAAAATGTCATGAGAATGAATCACAACAACCAAAAAATTGCATGTGTGTGAAAAGGCTGAGCAAGTTTCTGGAAGTGCTTTGGTCCCGAATGCAAGCTCTTTACAGGGCATAGGGTTCTCTAGGTCCTTGCTACTCAAAGTGTGAGCCACAGGCCAGCAGCATCACCTGGAGCTTGTTAGAAAGGCAGACTCTCAGGCCCCACCCTGGACCTGCTGAATGAGAATCTGCATTTTAACAAGATGTCTAGGTGATCTGTATGCACGTTAAAATTTGAGAAGTGCTGGAATGTTCTCTCTGTCCCTGGCACATATGGTGTGCAGCTCAGCTTTTAATTCAAGAATGGGCCTACTAATAGGCTAAAGGTGACAGGCGGGAGCATTTTTAATCAATGAGAAAGCTATTTCTCCTTCCATTAGGTAATTTACATACCATTGAGTTTATTTATAGACTCTCAAATTATCTGATTTTATAAGATATGATCTTTTCATTAAACTGATGTTATGGTTAATGATTTGTGTCATATTTGCAATTTGAGAGTTAAGAATAAAGAGTATCAGTGCTTTGAAAAGGTAACAAAGTGTGTTCTGCTATCTTTGTAACTTGCAGATAGGAGAAGATCCACACTTGCAATCCAGCTATGGCATTCTATATTTCTGATCTCTATAGTGTATATTTATTTGCATAAATCTAGATATGATAACTCTAACCTCCTATACACTTAGCTGACTGCCACAGGCTGAGAGTGAAAGGGAAGTTACAGTAAAATTGAATGGTGTTAGGACACATTACTTCAATTAAGTGAGCTTCCTTATTAAATAAATTGGACTTGTGGACCAGGAGACTGAAAACCATGTTTCCATCAGAAACCCGAGTGTGAGCAGCAAAAGTGGGGTCTCCTCCTACACTGCCTCAGGGGCATTTGAGCCATCACCAGCCGCCTGCCTCTGACTGTCATTGCCCTTACTTTTTATCTTTTCTCCACCCCAGGGAAGGAGAAAAGGGTGGGTATCTCATTCTCTGGTAAGGGGGCCAAAGGGTGGGGTGTGCAAATGATGCAAGGCTGTATGAGCTGCATATTCATCATCGTTTGCCAAATCTACCAGCACTGTCACTTTCTCCCCTACAGCTCCTGCTAACTCTTTAGCCTTTTACTCATTCTGCCTATGAAAACTATAGTAGATCCCAGGGAGCTTGATATAACTGTAAACTAGAGGCTTTCTAACCAGAAAACAAAAACATTCCCATGCCCTTCCATATTGGGCAATTTCCAATGTACTATAAGCTGTGTGCCTTGGAAATGGTCGGGTGTTTTGGGCTGCGAGCCACCAGTAGAAATAAATTTCAACTTTGTCTGCTGCTGGTAAAGGATAATGAGCATATTCTTATGAAATTTGGGGCCTTTCTCTCCCCAGCAGCTTATACACTTCTATTGTGCCAGCTTCTATATACTGTCATTATCATTATTAGACACAACAACATCTAAAACACCATCAAAATAAATCTCGTCTCAAATTGCCTTCCTGAAGTGAACTGAGGAGATTCTGGCATCCATAAATGCAGAAATGTACACTGCAATGGGCTGTGTGCTGTATCAGACCAAAAAAACTGAAAAGAGGAACATATCAAGCTTGCAGGTTCATCAGGAGCTTCTAGATAATTCTGCCACTGTTTCAGTTTAAGTAGTCTCTCATGAAACATTGGATCTCATTAGGCTTTCAGCTCTTGAGCCCCAGGATGCATTGTATTTAATTAACTCTTCCTGGCATAAAAATTCTCAGAAGCTCTAAGCATTGGTAGCCAAATAAAATCTCTCAAAGGTAATCTCAGAAATCCCTAGATATATATATGTATATACATAATTTTCAATGTCATTTATCTTTCAATAATCAAACTCAGACCTTGGGGAAGATGTAGGTGCAGAGGTAGAAATGTCTACAGACATCTGTCTTAGGGCCAGCATGAAATCTGGTTGAGAGAGAAATTATCTATGTTGCTGTTGAGTGATTGTGAGCAAGATGCTCTGTCATCTTTAGATAGGATAGGTGGCATGGCTAAGGTTTATTGAAACCTTTCTGAACTACAGAAATCTGGGTTGAATATGCCCAAGTTGTGGCATGTCAACTATTCATAGGATTTTAATAACCTCTTTGCTATGGGTTCTTTTCCTCGTTTGTTCATTTGACATTGTCACAGACTAGATTGTCATTTGAATATGGGGTTCTTAATAAGCAATGATAATAATAATAATCAAGAGTGATCATTTCTATCTTTTGAACCTATTTCACAAGATGCAAGATATGGAAAATCTCCCAAAACAATTTCTCTTGTTTGAACATGTTAATCAACCAAAGATTAAGGGAAGAAGGGGGAAAAAGGTAGCGAGGTCAGGGCAGTGATGGAGAAGAACACGATGGCAGCTTTTGAGATGCTGGTAATGTTCTCTTTCTTGATCTGGGTGCTGGTAAAACATGAGCATGTTCAGTTTGCGAATTGTCATGTTATGCACTTATTATCAGCACATTTTTCTTGATATATTTTTCAATAAAAACTAACAAATAAAAAGCCCAAACATGTAGTTTGTGAAGGTGGTCTAGATAGAACCAGGTATCATGAAGGCAAAGCCATGGTGAGGGCCAGGGTAGGATAATGTCACTCGAAATGGAGAGAGAACACATTAAAAGGGCCTGACCAGGCCAGTAGCCAGAGTTTCTGGAGGAAAGTTTGAGAGGGCTAGAAGGGAGATGGGGATGGTAGCTAACGGTGGGGAGGGGGATAGTGAATCAAGATGCTGGAACTAAGAAGTAGAAAGCCAACCCAGGAGCCAAGCGTGCCTGGATCACAGAAGATTGGTAAAAGGAGTTCAGCAGGAATTAGCATAGATCTAGGCAGGAGAGGAAGGTGAAGTGGGTCTCTTTTTCCCGACTTAGAAAGTGGCAGAGATCCTAGCCAGGCTCTTGAATGGGACCCAATACTCATTTAAAAGGTGGAATTGTCAATTACATAGAAAACATTGGTTCCTTAGATAGTGTGATAGATTTGGTCTTGTTTATCTTGGCATCTCCTGGAGTACTTCCAAATGAGAAAGAGTCTCTTTTGGGTACTATTTGATTTGCCATCCCAGTCAAAGATCAGATTTTGTGGCCGTCCCTACTAAACAAGATGGTTGGATGGATCTGCCAATTTTTCACTCAACAACACTTGTTGAGCATCTACTATGTGCCAGGAGCTGTTCTAGGTATGGAGGCAGCAATGAGAAAAGCAGAGAAAATCCCTGCGCCTCGAAGCTTACACCATGTTGATGATGTCTAATGTGCCATAGCTGAAGGGCTTATTTAATTTAGAGTTTTATAAGCAAAAAAAAAAAAAACTATTAAGAATCCTCAAAACATCGCAATGGCTAAAATATACACAAGTATGTCCAATGGTTAATCTAGGCATGTATACACATTAAAAGAATATCATACATAGGCATGTTGTTTGTTAACTGCCAGTCCAAGGAGAGTACATTTCATGGGGTCAAAAAGACCTATGTTTAAGGCTTAAGGTTTAAGACCTCTCCCTCTTTCTTGATGGGAGAGGGCAAGCAATTTGCTTACCCTCTCTAGGTCTCAATTTTCTCACTTTGGGATGAGAATAATTTGAGTACCTGTATTCTAAGGTTATGATAAGGGTTAATAGGTTTTTCCTAGTTACCAACTCATAATAATTATGTTTATAATTATTAAGTAAACGGTAATGCATTCTGAATGCTCAAGTACTTTCAAGTCTTCTAGCTTTCTTGAGTCCCTCTCTATATATGAGTCCCATGTAAACTTTCTCAAGTTTCTCAAGCTCCCATCTCTATGTTGTGGGATGTCCAGGGTCTGTCACAGTATTTATAAGGATTGCTAAGGTGGGGAGACTTACAGTTTCCTTGGTATCTTTCTTTCTGAATTCCTACTTCATCCAAATCCTTGATTTGCGCTCACCAGGCCGACGATCTTGCCTCCTGCAACTTGTCGCCTGCACAGGCACCTCTGTGTCACCTTCATTCCTTCCATGTATCACTAACACAAGACCATAGGGTGCGATAGACTGTGACTGAAGATTGGGAGACAATCAAGGGAGCCCAGAACAGGAGCACCTCCTCACTGACCATCTTTCCTTCCCTAAAACTTGGCTTCATCCCTGACTTCTCTTTAGATCCCTCTTCATATCCAATCCATCAGGAAATTCTGTTGACTTTACCTTTGAAATAAAGAAGGCATGAACCTTTTTTAAAAAACTGGTGTTTTCCAAATGCTTAGGACAATGTCTGGCATAAAGTAGGGGCTCAATAATTATTTGTTGAGTAAATGAATAAAAATGTGCTTAGAACGGTGCCTGGCATGAAGAAATATACAAATTTAAACTTTTATTAATATGATTTTTTATGACCTGTAATTCAGCCTTTCAAGTGGTTATTGTCAGGAGTAAGCTTTCTCTGTAGAAAACTGTCCTCAAGCTCACGCTTCAAGTGAATTAATTAGCATTTGGGTGTACTATCCCCGTCTTGCTTCCCCGGGACTGCTCATCTTGAGTACTTGGCAAAGTCAGTTTCCCAGGTTTGCAGAGCTGCAGAGGAGAAATTGAGCTCTTAGTGACACCCCCTCCCCGCCCCCCGACATAAGGGGCAGGACTCTTGTGAGGATCAGCTTGAGACCAGACGAAAAGCCTCTCTCTTTACCACAAGCATCACGTTCGAAGATTTAAATAGCATCAGGTTGATTGAGGAAAGGGACCATCTGAACTGTCAGGTGTTTGCAATTAAAAATAAAATTGCACAGCCAAGAAGCCATTATCCCAAGTCCTGCATGTGTTAGATATTTCAGGTTCTACCAAATACATCGCAAGAGGTATGAAGAATATGAAAAACGTGCACATTTGAATTTTAGTTCGGTGAGACAGATTTTCTTATTGCTGCCTCAATGAAAATTTTTAGACACGTATTAACATATCTCTGCTCTGCTTAAAATCTTTTTTATAATTCCCTATAAAATACATGAAACATGCTCCCTTAATCTAACATTCCAGGAACCCCACATCCACTGCAGGAGTGGAAAATATTAGACCTGAGACCCCAGTTGTGTTTTCATTCCTCCCAGTCTCAGCCTTCTTCTCCATGCAGCATTCCAAGCTGTTGTACCAATTGATCCTTTGCCTCCCTACAGTCTACTCTCAATATGGCAGCCAGACAGAGCCTTTAACATGTAAGGCAGATCACTGTCCTCCTCTGATCACTGTCCTCATCCCACTTGCTCACCCTAAATGGCCTGTCTCTCTCTCTCTGACTTTATCTCTTGGCACTATCCCTGACTCACTCTGTGCTAGCTGTGTTAGCCTTCTTGTTCCTTCAACACACCAGGAATCCTCCGGCCTCAGGGCCTTTGCATTGGCTTTCTCTTTCCAGGAGTTCTCTTTAAGTGTAACTTCATAGGGAACACCCTTTTCTTAAGCTTTTGCTCAAATCTTACGTTTTTAATGAGGCCTATCATGACCACCAACTTAAAATTACAACCCCCTTGTGGTAGGCAGAATAATGGCCCCCCAAAGATGTTCACAGCCTAATCCCCAGAACCTGTGACTACCTTACCTTACATGGCAAAAGGGACTTTGTCAGTGCCATTAAGCTGAAGATCTTGGATGGGGACATTATACTGGATTATCTGGGTGGGCCTGATGCAATCACATGGGTCCTTATAAGAGGAAGGCAGGAGAGTCAGGATTGGAGAAGATGTGACATGGAAACAAAGAGAGGAGAGAGATTTGAAGATGCTACCCTGCTAGCTTTGAAGATAGAGGAAGAGACCATGAGCCAAGGAATTGCAGGTTTCAAGAAGCTGGAAAAGGCATGGAAATGAATCTCCCTTAGAGCCTCCAGAAGGCAGGCAGTCCTGCTGATATCTTGACCTCCAAACCATAAGATAATAAATTTGTGTTGTTTTAAGCCATTATTTGTGGTAATTTGTTACAGGAGCAATAGGAAAGTAACACATCCCCCCACTCTACTTTTTTCTTTTTTCATATTACTTATCGACCCCTATTGTACCAGACAATGTGTTTATCATGTCTATTGTTTACTGTCTGTCTCCTGCTGGCCCTCTGATCCCCTCTAGAATGTAAGCCCCACAAAGACAGATATCTTCATCTGTTTGTTCACTGCTGTAAACCTGTACTTAGAACCTGATACATAGTAGGTGTTCAATGAACGTTTGTTGAATTAATTGGTTAACTAATCCTTAATCTATTTTAACCCTCTGAAATTACCTCCCACCACTTAAAATGAATCATCCAATCTGGCTCCTGGTCCTATCTTTTCTCCTCTCTCTCTCTCAATCTCTCTCTGTCTCTGTCTCTGTCTTTCTCTCTCTCTCTTTCTCTCTCACACACACACCCCTGACACACACTCTCTCTGAATTTAAAATTCTCTTCCCATCAGAAAGGTTATAGCTTTCAGGTTAGAGCTTTCCATGAAGCCCTCTCTTGATTCAACAGTGCACGTTGAACTCCACGGTTTCTGAACTCCTGCAGCATCTCATCGTTATCCTCTAGTTTTGCACTTACATCCTTTTACCTTTTGTATCAGCCAGTCTTCAGTCAGGAGGCAGAAACCACACAGTAAGTAAGGCAGGGGGAGTTTAATACAAAGAATTATTAACTAATAACAGAGGATAAACTAAAAGGGGTAAAGGGCAATTCTAAAAAAATACAAGGATAGCAGATATAGGAGGCAGCCACCACCTCTAGGGCTGAGGCCGAGTACCTAAGGTAGGAACAAATTTGGAAGTCCTCTTAGGCCCCACTAAGACTGAGATTCAGATCTCAGCAGAGAGGGTGTTGGCATGGCCCACTGGATAGTGGAGAACTTCACTGAGGTGCTGCAGACAGGGGCTGGCAAGCAGGAAACCACCGGCTGGGGTGCCAACTAAACTCACTAGGAAGCTACTTGCTGGGGTGCTGATGAGATTCACAGGAAGTTGCCTAGGAGGTGCTGCAAAAACACTGTGAATCTGCCCTCTTGGTTGCTACTAGAATTTTCTGGGAAGCTGCCTGTGAGAATGCCCCTGAAACTGGCTAGGAAACTACCTGTGGGGGGGCTCTGGAACTCACTGAGGAGGAGCACCTCTGGGTGTTCTGCATGCCAATGGCCACTGTGTGCTGCAGAAGCAAGCAAGAAACACAAAAGCCCATGAGGAAGAGGAACCCCTTTGCCCTGCCATGTACCTTTTAGCATCCACTGTTGACAAATCCTAACCCTCTACCATCTGGCAAAGCAGAAATATTTAAAGGGTCCAGCACCAGTATCACAAAGCAAGGCAAAGAAGGGTGGATTTGGAACTGAGAAGCAATTCATTGATAATTGGCACACTTTTGTATTTGTAATGTCTTTTGAATGTTAGCAATATTGTAAGCCTCTTGAGGACAAGGGCAATGTCACACTTCTCTCTCCCACACCCCCAATATGGTTTATATGGCATTTAACATAGTGCTGACCACATGTAGTAAGTACTTGGTTGACTATAAATAAGATTTTCCTGAACTCTTATTTGCTCAATAGCCTAGAAATATGACAGCATTATCCTCTCCCTTTGTGTTACCCTATTCTGAAATCTAGTGACAGAGCAGTTCAACCATGAGTGAACAGCAGCTGCCACCAAGCTGGCAATTTCCAACTGCAAACCAGGCTGTGATTTTCTCCTCACTGAGTATGCCATCTTGGATGTCATTTTCAAAAATGCTGAAGCCAAGCTCGGGTGAATTGTGATTTTGTTTATTAAACTCGCACTTGGTGGGAAACAGCCCTGTCAGCTGCTGGTTCTCCCACAGTCAATTCTTACTCAGACTCTCAAGGCCAACCCTTCAAGGAAGTATGTTCCAATGTGTCCCACCTTCTTTTCTCATAAGGACTTAGATGGTTCACAGATCAATCCTTTCAGAATCAGAATGGCTCAAACTGCACAAACCTGCTTTGTGTCCAAAAGGAATAAAGTCTAATGGTTATATTTATTTTAATGCATTTCTTGGCTTCTAAAGGGCTTCAGAAGTCTTATTTTGTGTGAATCCAAGAATCTCTCACTCGAGGGACTCTATGAAGTAGTCCATTCCAAAAATAAGATTGCATTGCCCTAACTTTAACACCCACCCTAGTCTTCTCCAGTATTCCCTTGCCCATGACTAGTATACGATAGCATTCTTTCCTTACCATGAATATAATGTTTGTCTCAGATATTAGCCTAACACCAGGATTTGTGGCCCGAATAGTTTCTTTGGAGGCAAAATGGTTCTAGGTCTTGAATTGGACAAATTTGCATGAGCTCAAAGTCTGCTGTTTATTACTTATGTGACCTTGGATATGTTACTTTGCCTCCTTAAATTTCAGATTCCTCCTTGGTAAATTAGGGCTAGTTGAGGGAAATGCGGCAAGTTATCCTCCTTAAATATCAATTTCCTCCTTAGTAAATAGAGGCCAATGGTACTTATTCCACAGGGTGCTTATGAGAATAATGTTTATAAAGCCCTTAGCCAGTGAATGTTCAATAAATGTTGACTGTAATTATATTGCAAACCAGACAATATCAGTCTGTCTAGTCCAAGCCATCATCACCTCTTGCCTGAATTACTGCAGTGGCCTCCTAATTGGTGCTACTTGCACTCTTGCCCAGAGTCTATTCACCACACAGCAGCCTGAAGAATCTTTTCTAAACATAAATCGGGTCTTGTTACTCCTTACTCAAAGCCCTAGGTTGGCTACCCAGCACACAAAATCCAAAGTTCTTACCATGGCCCACAAGGCCCTATATGATTTGGCTTTGGCCTATTTCTCTAATCTCTTCTCTTATTGATTTCCTTTATCCCTCACTTCCATCTAGTCATGATTTTCTTGTTGTTCCTCAACCACACAGGCATGTTCCAGCTCAGGGACTTTTTATATGCTGATCTCTCTCATTGGAATGCTCCTCATCCTAGGTATTCACATTTCCTGTGACTTACTCTTGCATTTTATTCAGGTTTCCCCTCAAACGTCTTCTCAAAGAGGTCTTCCTTGGCCACTGTATGTAGAATGGCTCCTACCTCCCATCCATTGGTCTCTAGCCCCTTACCTTACCTTGTTTTACTCATGACACTTGTTGGTACTTGACATTATGATTTGTTTATGGTCTTTTGTTCCATTAAAATGCAAGCTTCATGAAGGCAGGGACTTTGTTCACCATGGTCTAGTACTTGGCATACATTAGATGCACAATACACATTTGTGGACATAATGAGTATTATTGTTGTTATTATTATCCCTAACTTTGAGTCTTGCAGGACTTTGGATCTTTTGTGAGGCTCTTATTGAAGTGCTAATGCCTCTAATATTGGCCAACTCATTCCCTTCTTGATAATTGCTGTAAATCTTAGCTGAGATTCCCAGAAATGAGATACATGGCTTGATTCCAAGTCTTTGGGGGAAGAGAAAAGCGAAAAAAGAGAGTAAGGAAGGCAAAGAGAAGCTGATAGGAGATATGGGAATATCTAAAAAAAAAATCTTCACCCAATTTATTATTTTGTCTGGAGCCATCCCTGAATACTTGTTCAAACCAGGACTTTATGTGAAAGAAAAACTCCTTTTCTCTGCCTTTCTCTCCTAAATCTACTTATATTCTGCCTGCACAACATAAATGTAGTGTCAATTGCTGAAGAGAAGCCAATTCTAACATTTTTCGAGTTGCCTGAAAACAAGATGGAAGAATTCAGTTTTTGTTTTTGCTTTAGCAATGGAAATCATGCCACAGTTTATCGTCAGATGAAACAAACTTAAATACTAAGTCATAGTGAAAGCATATACCTGGGATTCTACAGGTTCATTCCTAGGAATACTATAGTTGAACAATACGAAATTCCTGATGTTCAACTCTTTTTGAGATTATAATACTCAGAGAGATAGAGTTGCAACTCTCTTTATTTCTAACTAGGAAAATTAGCTTGTATAAGTAAGGACAGACTAAGTTATGTTGCAGCAACAAATACCCCCCAAATCTCAGTAGCTGAACACAATAAAAATCTATTTCTTGCTCATGCTATATGTTCCAATGCAGGTTGGCGGGGACTTTGCTTCACTCAGTCACTCGGGGATCCAGGCTGATAGAGGTATCACCTTCTTGTAGCTGCACCATCTGGAATGAATTGAACTTTTTGGAGGATGCCACAAACACAAAGATGAGGGAATTGAGCACAGGCATTTTCAGTGCCTCAGTCCAGAAGTGACCCACCCCATTTCTATTCCTATTTTATTGGCTAGAGCTGGTCCTATGGTTCTTGCAGGCTCATTTGCCTCCTCTATCCAATTTCCAGCTTAGGCCAACACTTCTACAGCCCTGTTTTTGAGTTCTTCTCAACTCACACCACAGTGGCACCCTGGAAAACCTGGATGGCTCTTACTACTCAGATGGCTTCTATGGCTTATTCTTAAACAATGTGACATTTATGGATCTCCTTTCATACTCTGTGGCTGGAAAGCAAGGGAGACTGAAATTTTGCTGGGAGTGAGAAGAGAGGAAAGGGAATGAGGTATATGTAGCCATGTTAGCCTTATCTGTTTAGATACAACCTATCATCATTTCAACCCTTCTGGGGCGGCCACATATTGGTCCAGGGAGCTTTGCAAGAAGCATATCTCGAAAAGAGGTGAAGTGAGACAGAAGCTTTTTTCTTTATTCATTTCTCCAAGTCTATCTGGGGATTTTTATCATCCTTTCCCTATAGATTTTTTTTTTTTGTGGGGTGGAAGGAAGCAGTGGAGGGTAGGAAGGAACTGAGAGAACAAAGTCCCACCCTGGCTCCAAACTCTCTTGCCCTTTCCCTCTATTCTTACTCAAGTTCATTCTCTAAGACCTTATCTCTTCTGTATATGGCTGGAAAATGCTCCTATCATCACACGGTCTTCAACCTGTGATCCAGATAAAAACTCTGGCCTTCCTCTGTTGGGCTTTGGACTCTGATATGGAAAGCCATGTTGTTATAATCTCCAAACTCTTTTCCTCCATAAGCCTAGCTCTTACAATCAAAAGCACATTGTTTTTTAGGCTATTTTCCCTGCTAAGGACTTTAAAGTTTCTATTTTATAACTAAAATGGAATAGTGACTATTTGTTCTAAGTTGATTCTACCATATTTTTGGGGTATAATCAAAAATGATTAAACTGGTAAAGGGCAAGCCATAGTGCTACTAAAAACTACTGAAAATTACTGGGAACAAAATACAGTAAACATGACACAAAGACCTACAATTATTTGAATTTGAATTAATGACTGACACTCATCCTCCTTCCAGCCTTGTTTCTCAACCAGAGATGGGCTAAATTTCTTATTCTCTTCAGAACCGGAGTGGGTGGATGTTTTTATGGAGGGAAAGGTGAGGACTGGTGAGAAATGGCAGGCTACCCTGTCTGGGGAAACTATGGATGGAAGGTAGGTGCCTGAGTTTCCAGTATTTTCCTGGTCCACTTCTCCTTATTGGCCTGACAAAATTTGTACCAAGAGCGAAATGCTTGGAAATGCAGCTGTCCCATGTACTCATAAGACCCAGAATCACTTCCTTGACCTATTAAGTGGGCAATGAAATTAGGAGATGCCAAAGCATGGCCTGAATTGAGACAGATTTAAATCACACAGCTGAGACCCTGGAACTCCTGGCAGGCTGGCTGCATAGGCTTACCCTAGACTTTTCATTAAACCTGCAATAATATGGCTTTTCATTTTAAACAACGGATGTAATTACCTTATTCATTTATTTGTTACTTACTTAATGTCAGTTTTCCCTACTTAGGAATGCAAGCTCTATGATGGCAGAGATTTTGTGTATTTCTAATGCCTAACCAATGCCTGGAACATGGTGGGTGCTCAATGTGTATTTGTTGAATGAATGAATGAATACAAGTGAATGACTATCAGGCACTACACTGGGGTATGAAGATGAGTGAAGCAGGCTTTCCCACACTAAGGGAGCAGACCGGAAAGGCAGACATAATGGCTAATAAATAATTCTAAATGTTGACATACTGGGGCTGAAAGCAGTGAGTGGTTGGAGCAGTAAGGAACAGACTTCCTCTCTATACGGGGTCTGAATTCTTTAGGTTGCCACAGACTAGTTCATTTGTCATGTACCTGCCTGAAGTTTGGGGATATTTGAGCGTGCAACTGCTGCTCTTGTAAGACAAGACTTTAGACAGCCTGAAAGGGCACATAAGCAGCAGAATTAATCTGGTGCTCCCAAGCAGTGCCCAACAGTAGTGGAGAAAGGGGATAGACAGACTGTAATAAGGTCTTACCTTGACACTTAGCTATGACCCATATGGATTGTAACCAAGGACCAGGTGGCATGATAGATGTCTCTGAGGATTGCATGTAGACAGACAACTTTAAGAATCAGATTGTCAGTCCCTCTGCCCCTGGACCCATTGGCATTCTGGAAAAGTCATCAAAATTTTTACATAACCTAGGAGAAAGGAAAGGGACACTAAATTATCTAAGATTAAGGTTTTGGTGGAAGACGTGAGGCTCAAGATAGAAATGAAGTTGAATTATAGAAGAATAAAGTTCCATTTCTTGCATTCCTGAGTTCGTGGTCTGATATTCGCAAACCTGCTACATTTGTATAATGCATGCACTACAGGACTAAGGAGCAAGAGCTATATTTTAAGACATATCCTTATTACAATTGACCATGATTCAAATAACAATTGAAAATAAAAAGCAATCCCACAAAGAATGACAGAGTTGATATTTTAAAAATTTAAAATTAGAATCCTTTCATTTTTCTGCTACTTCCATAAATGTTTCATTTCCTGGAAACTTCCTGTCATATATCACCTCTTCTTTTTAAAAAAAAATATTTTATTCAGGTCATATTGGCTTATAACATTGAGTAAATTTCAGGTGTACATTATTATATTTCATTTTCTGTATAGACAGCATTGTGTTCACCACGAATAGCCTAGCTTTTAGCCATCACCATGCACATGTGACCCTTTACCCCTTTTTCCCTCTCCCTACTCCCTTCCCCACTGGGAACCACCAATCTGTTCTCCTTATCTGTGCATTTGTTTGTTTATCTTCCACATATGAGTGAAATCCTATGGTATTTGTCTTTCTCTGTCTGACTTATTTTGCTTAGCATAATACCCTCAAGGTCCATCCATGATGTTGCAAATGGCAGGATTTTGTCTTTTTTATGGCTGAGTAGTATCCCATTGTGTGTGTGTATATATATATATATATGTATATATATATATATATATATATACACCACATCCTCTTTATCCATTCATCCATTGATGGGCACTTGGGCCGCTTCCACATATTGGCTATTGTATATCATCTCTTCTTTACCTTAATGGGGTTTCTTTTCTTCCTGGAGCTCTTTGGAAATGTATGAAGTCTAAGAGGTGAACAAATCATTCAATCTCTTTGGATCTCAAGGACCTGACGTGTAAAATAAAGGAAGTTGACTAGATAAGCACTTCTCTAAATTTAATGTACATCACTTGGGGGATCTTGTTAAAATAAAGACTGATTTAGCAGGTCTGGAGTGGGCCTGAAATTATGCATTTTTATAAAAAGCTCCCAGGTGATGTCAGTGCTGCTAGTCCAGAGACAACACTTTAAGTAGCAAGGGCTCAGTTGACCTCCAACATTCTTTTTCTTGGCGTCTCTAGGTTATTTATGAGATACCATTCAACTGGCAAAATATATATTTTTTGAACTGAGTTCTTCTGTGCCAATAATCAAACCAACGGGAGGATATCACTTTAGCTTGTAGCCCTTGAACTTAATCATATACTGCCTTTTATTTTGATATTCTGTGGAGATAGCTTATCCATCCTAGTACAATATAGGTTCATTTATGAATACATTGGAGTCTTAGATTTTTATATTATTCACCATCCTGTGCAAAAGAAAATGGTGTATTTCTATTGATAGGATTAATTGGGCAGAGGGTGAGTAGTTATGACTTAGCCACTAAATGAACAATGTGATGTTGATAAACCATAAAGAGTGATATGGATATTATTGCTGTGTCTATCTGAGTTTGGTGCTGCAGGGAAAATAAGGCTGATCTGTGTCACATTAGCCATTGGCAAAAGGAGTCACAGTATTGGAAGTCATTTTAAGGGAAGACGTATTTCCAATGCTTTGTGAGCAAGACACAAGTGAAAGCTTATATCAGCTACATTAAGCAGCCATATCTGTAAATGTAACATATATTTTATAGTCCATGGATAAGATTAATGTCACCTTTATGTTCCCAGACTGTATTTTTTTGGTTCCTCAACAGTGCTTCTCAGATTTATCCTCAATGTCTCTAGGAATCCTCAGAGTCTTTCAGGTTTGTACCGAGAACTAAACCTCTAGAGGAATCTTTTGCCCTTTCTTCTCCTTCCGGCTTGCTGTGGTGGGTCTCTGGTCCTCTCTTGTTCAAAGTGGCAGGAGGCCACAGATGAAAGTGGCAGATACTGTATTGTGCACTCCTCCCCATCTCCTTGGTTTACCGAGAGGTCTCCTGACAACAGTTCTTTACAGGAAGGGATTCCTGCTTCTCTCATCCCAGGAGTGTGCTTGATAAGAAATGTTGGGGAGTTAATGTTCCAAGAGTGACTATTGACCAATGAGGGATGGACTTGATTGCTAAATACCCTGGCTTTCTCAGTCCCTAGTGGGACAATTCTGAGATATGTTACATGCAATATATCTGAGGGTCTCCAGGGGGATGGAGCCATAGCTGCCCATGGTGGCAACCCATTCATGGATGCACCTCTTACTGGTTTCCCTCCTTTCCTTTTCTCATTCCACGTACTCTTTCATTCATGCTCTTGGGGATCACCTACCAAATAAACTACTTGCAGCCAAATCCTTGCTTCAGCATCTGCTTTTGGGAGAACCCAGCTGAAGCAATGATCATCAAAATCTCAGCTGCCCCTGAGGGCAGCTTTCTCTGAGACTCAAGCGTGCATCCACAAGGGCAGAGCTGGGCTGGTGGCCAACCATTCTGTGCCCAGGAGCAACCCTTGATTCTGGTCACTGACCTACTGCCCTCAACTGTGCTTCCCCACCTCCTTCCTGAGGCTGCCCAGTCCTTCTTATATATCCACTTTTGGGAGCCTCTAGGGGTTGCTGCCAGTAATGGCCCTCATAGGGCATTCCCATCTGCTCTCAGATTTTAGCATGGCCCCCTTAGGCTCATGCCATGGCTCCTGCCACACATGCTCCTACAACTTACTTTCCCTTCAGAGGTGAAAATGGTAGATGCATGGCATCCACAGAACGTGTTCTCTGAAAAAATTATCCAGTGGTGGTTCTAAATAAAGGCTTGCTTTTTTACCCCATAATATAGGATAGTAATCACAAATGCAGTATCTGGCGTCAGACTTCCTGGGTTCAAATCTCAATTCCACCACTTGCTGGCTGTATGCGTGTGGGCAAAGGACTTAGACTTCTGGGTGCTCTTTGTTTCCTCTACTGTAATGTGGGAATAATAATATCACCGACCTCAAAGTACTGTGAAGATGAAATGTATTAAGATATGTAAAGCATTTAAGATAGTGCCTGATATGTAGCAAGCTATCCATAGATGTTAATGATTATCTTAGTTTGAGTTCTCCCAAAGTAGATCCTGAGATAAAGATTTCAAATGTAAATTATTTATTTTGGATGTGATCATGAAAAACACTGATGCGGAAGTAAGACAGGTAAGGGAAGAAGGCTATAAAGAGTGCATTATCAAGTCAGTTACTATTGCGGGCAACTGAAGCTCAGTCATACTGGGGAACTCTGGGACGTAATGCAGAACATGCCTCAAAGTTATCTCAACTAGGGTGACCAACTGTCCTGGTTTGCCAGAGGGTGAGGAGTTTCCTGGGATGTAGGACTTCCAGTGCTAAAACCAGGAAAATCTTGGGGAAACTGAGATGAGTTGGTCACCCTAGAAAGGAGGAATATTTATGTACTAGCTCCTTATACTTCATTGGTTGAAGATAGATTTCAGGGGTGTTAACTTTCTGGCACTTCCGGGTTACTATCCATGTGGATGGAACAAGCACCTGTGACCAGAGAGTTACAGGTGTTTATCTTAAGTAGTCTTTGACCTTTATAGAGGAATGCTGGACGATATGGGTGGAGCACCAGCAGCATCTACTACAGCTCTTATTACTACCCAACTCCTTCTGCAACACTCCTCTCCCCTCTGGGAGTATTTGGTAGAGAGCGGTGGAGGCTTGGGATAAGGAATACCATCTCTTAAACTTGCTTCCTTTTTCTCTTGGTTGAGAGAACATGGAAGCACATGCATTTTTTAATGACCAATGATAAAATTCCCCTGGGCCTCAGTTTCCTCACCTGTAAACCAAGAGTAAGATTGGATGACCTCTCAAAGACCCTTTTTATCTCTGTATACATTGCTCACTTAAGCATTAATCAAAATCATTTGATGCTTTTGTAAAGATACTTTCAGGTTCACAATGTTCAAAAATATAGAGTATATTCACTATTTAATCAGAATGTGTGTCCGTTGCTGAGAAATTCAAAGAATTCTGTCACCTTTGAAAAGTAAATCACAGTCATCAGAAGCATCTGTAATTAAGTTTATTACAGAGAGTACAATATAATTTACATCTGCAAACTCTGAACTTACTAAAGTAATGGGATGCCAATGTTCATAAAGTACCCAGCAAAGGCACTTTTGTTGAAACAGTAGTAATATAAACGAGGGCCTGTAAGGTCTGCACGTCAGACCCAAAGCGTGGTAGAGTTGCAATTGACATTCTGAGCTAGACAATCAGGGATGAAAAGCTCGCCAACCAAGTAAATATTCGTATTTCAAGAAATAGTTCAGAAATATCCTTTCTTAAATGGGAAAAAATAATTTCTGGGTAATAGACTATTTATTCTCATTCTACCCCTATACACCCCAGCCCCCGGCCCACTGCCATAGTGTGCTAGATTCAAGTACATCTCCAGGTTTTCTGATTGCACTCTGGGTAGTTTAAAGTTAAAAACAAGTAATTCTGAAAATTATTTTCATTGTAGCAACTAGGAACTCAAATAATATATCTTCTTGTTTCATCTTTTCCTGTTACTTTCTATATCAGTTAGGAATGTTTTTAGTTGCAAGTGACAGAAAATTCATCTAATACTATCTAATATTATGAAGACTTATGTTGTTTATTCAACCAGAAGCCCAGAACTAGGTGGTTTAGGGTCAATTATGCAACTCAGTGATGTTTCCAAGGACTTGGGTGGTCCTTGGATTCATCTGCTCTGTTATCTTCAGTGTATTCAGTGACGTCTCCTCTCACTGGTGGCAAGATGGCTGCCTCAGCTTTGTATGATACCATCCTAAGCAAGAAAGATGGAAGGTCGTAGAAAAAGAGGCTTTCTTTTCATCATTTCTCTTTCAGAGAAAACAATTTTTTTCCTAGAAGGCCCCAGCAGACTTCTCTTTATGTGTCATTGATCAGAACGGGTCCATATGCTCACTCCTAGTACAATTACTGACAAAGGGATATGGGAATGCCACAATTGTCTGAGATTAATCACAATTCATTCCCTAGGGCTGGATACTGTCAAACTCCAAATTTCAAATGGTTAAAAGCATGACTCTTATACAAGCGTAGAGTGAACATGTGTCAAAGGTAACTCCTTAATGAGGGAGCCATCAAAACAATAAAACTGGTTCAAAGTTGGACAGGAGAAAGTGATAGATAGGCTCAAGGAAAGAAAGAATACTGAAATGCAATTGCTAAATTAGTTATAAAATTTATTAATATCCTGTGGGACTATAAAACTATAACCTTAGGGGTTATCTTTTTACCAGACAGAAATTCCTTGAAACTTATTAATGTTCTGCAAATTAATATTTACCTTTACAGAGTCAAGAGTAAATTGTAAGTCAAATAAATGTACATTTCCCTAGAGATTTAGATACTCTTTGGTTGAGCCTATTAGACATTGAAAGACAGGCAGTCATTATTTTGCCTTATTGCAAATTTGAGATACTATTTCTTAACAGCACATAGCTAAAGGAATCTAATTGAGGTTTTCTTAGTAAAGATGAAGGAGGAAATGTTTGTTTGGTAGCCAATCAATAGTGTCTGCCACAAAACTCTTATTTATTTATTTTAAAGATTAGCACCTGAGCTAACATCTGTTGCCAATCTTCTTTTTTCTTTCTTCTTCTTCTCCTCAAAGCCCCCAGTAAATAGTAGTATATTATAGTTGTAGGTCCTTCTGGCTCTGCAATGTGGGATGCTGCCTCAGCGTGGCCTGATGAGCCGTGCTAGGTCAGCATCCAGGACCCGAACCTGCGAAACTCTGGGCTGCCGAAGTGGAACGCACAAACTTAACCACTTGGCCACCCCCGACAAAGCTCTTATTTAAAATGACTAAATATCATCAAGCAGTTTAAATATTTTTCTAGAATATTGTTTTAAACATGGACAACAATGTCAAGCCCTCTCAAACTGTTAACATTATACCTTCCATTTTTAGTATTATTAAAATATTATATTTTGAGTGGTATTTTAGTGTCACCAGGAATGATTTTTATTGACATTTCAATCTAGGTTCTAATTTTAGATGGACACACTGATTTCTTTACTCAGTTTCCTTGAAATTAAAGCATTGTCATTGATGAAAAGATTATGACAACAGGAGGCCTTTTCTTGATTTTCTCCAGAGGGTGTTTTCCATTTGTGATTTTTTTCTGAAGATGACCCTTGGAATTTATCTCCAAGAAGAGAGTGTGTCTTTCTTTCCATAAGTTCATATATGGGTAACTAAATTCCTGTGATACTGAAGTTTCTTTCCCAGTGCCCTAGTCTGTATAGGCTTGTTTTGTTTTTCTTTAGTTATTATTATTTTTCCTATTGACTCAGTAAAGCCAAATCTAGAGTTCTATTTCAAGACTACCTGTGAATTTCACAGTGCACATTTTGATCTTAGGGAAAAGCAAAGATTGCCTCCAATCTCAAATGGCTCAAGCAGAACTGGGATACCAGCTATATGAAGCCAATGCTGTCATATGTTCCGTTTGGGATAAGATTCATTGCTGAGGAATTTGTCTTATGGCGAAGCTTGGAAATAGCAGCTGTTTATAATTAAACAGGTGACGTACTCTCTAGTAATTTCACTTGCAAGTGAGTCATGCCACAGGGGTTTTATGGAAGCACGTGAGAAACAAGTCTTGTGCTCAGCATTCCCTCTATGGCACCTCTTGGGTCTGTCATTCTTTTTTTGGTAGCTTAACAAAGAAGATCCTAACAAATGAGAATTAAAATCTTGTTTCAAAAGCCAAAAACCAGTTAGACAGCATTTTTGGGAGGGGAACACGGATGGTGACTCTATCCTAAAATCATATTCCTATTTTAAGAAGCTAGCTGGTTTTTCTTTTCAATGGTGAGAAGAACAAGAAAAACTTCTGTATTTAATTAAATTCTTCCTGGGATGTTTATTGTGTCATTTAAGGTTGAGCCTTCCTAGTTAGATCAGGTGACTATTGCGTTGAGGAGAATTGTAAAGAATAACATAGTATAGGATTTAGGATTATCTCAGCAGAGCCATGACACTAAAGAGGGAGTTGACCTGGAGAAACGGTTTTTCAACTGGCCAATATAAAGAGAAATGAATGTTTAACTTGTCAGGGTCTGATGTTTTTAATTAATTGTAAATATGTAAAATGAATGCTATTAACTTAAAACTCTCCTTTACTTTAACTGTTCTATTTTGGTTTTCTAAGGTTTTACCTTAAGAAATGTATTATTTAAAGGAAAGTGTTAATTTGATGAGATGTGTAGGGGAAAAGGATCGATTTTAATACATCCTTTTATAAACAACAATGTCTTTCCTACTTTCTTATTCCGTCATTTATCAAAATACTGGTTTTATTTTTTCCAGGTCTCTTTCTAGTCCCATATGTACATATAGCTACTTTTTTAGAATACATGTCAAAGAAGATACAGTTTGTAGTCTGCTTTCTCCATTTAATACTATATCATAAGTGTCACAATTATTTTGTCAGTCTCACTATCTAGTAACTTGCATAGTAGTTTATTTGTCTGTTAGACATTTATGATCCTATTTTTTTAATGCTTCAGTGGAAACTCATGCATAAGGTTTTTTTTTTCCTATTTAATATTATTTGTTATTTGGCAAATGTATGAGTCAGGATAGGCTGAGTTATGCTTCAGTAACAAATTGACCCTCAAACATCAGTGGCTTAATACAGTAATGACTTGTTTATCATTCATGCTACATGTTCATCATGATTCAATGGAAGGAGGAGCACACAATCCTCAGGGGCCCAATCTGATGGGGATTTCACAGTTTTGTAGCTGTCATCTGGAACATGTGTCTAGCTCTATTATCATGGTAAAGGAAGAGATACTGGAAAATTATGCACAGACCTTTCACTCCTTCTACCTGGGAATGACACATGTCTCTTTGCTCACACCAATTGACAAGAACTAGTCTCTAAGGGGGCTGGGAAATAGAATGGAGCAAATAGAGTATTTGGAGAACATTGCAGATTCTTCAACAGCAGAGGTGTTGGAGAGGGATGAAAGATTATTTTCTTAGAATGAATTCCTGATTTGTTGGAATTCCTTGGTCAAACAAAGGAGACATATATGTACTTTTGGAAACTTTTTTGCAGAATGCTTTACAAAAAAATGTGTTTTCCTCATGGAGGCTGGTGGTACAGAGTGGTGGCCAAGAGCACGGGCTGAAGTCTGAGGCCCATCTGTGTTTGTGTTCTGACACTTAGCGGCTATGTGTGCTTGGGCAAATTACTTAGTCTTTCTAACCCTCAGTTTCCTAATTTGCAATATGGGTTTGATTATATCTACTGCACTTGATTAGGATTAAATGAAAGGCTATGTGTAAAGTGTTGGCACAGTGTGTCTGGCCTATGGTGAGTGCTCAATAATGGTAAATATTATTGTTTATCACTTTTAACTATGTTTTTCATTATGAACACACCCTTTATAATTTTACATGTATCAAATATTAAACACTTTAAATTTGGATTATTTAGTAGGTTCAACAATTAATGGGTTTAGATGTGGTAATAATCTATACTTTCCTCTCAAAGAAATGAGGTGAGGGACTATACTTTTGTCATAGAGGATCTGACAAAGAGACTCTCTTTGGTTTCTGACCACCAAATTCAGAATCACCTCTATTATCTTTTCTTTAATCCTAATTGGAGGTGCAGTGATGGTGAGGACATAAAAACAGAAGGAGGGAATACTGTATCATCAAGATTCTGGTTCCTGTTTATAAGGCTAAGCCATTATGTTTTGTATGTATGCAGGTTTTGAGTATCCTGTTCTTGAGATTTGGAGGTAAAATAGGGTGTCATGATGGAGATGGGAGGGGATGGATAATGTTTTATAGGTCAGAGTATTAAAATACATGAGATCATTGGTTTTATATTTTTCAAAAAGATAACAATTCCTTATTGAAATGCTTCTTTGTGATTTTATCAAATAGGTTTTATTTATGTGATATACCATCTGGGTGTCTGTTATTAAACAAATGCTCATGTTCTTTTAATTTTTTTGGTACTAATAAACATATTTAAAAAACATATTTGAGAGCTTTTTTCACTGTGCCAGGTGCTATGGTACACAAGACGTATGGTTCTGATCTAAAAGGAACATATCTTAGAGCTATGGAGATAAATACACATGTACATAGATAACTATTATTTACAGTGTGATAGGATAAGGGCCAAAAGCAAAGCAGAAATGTATGGCTCTGAGAACATGAGAATAGGCCAATTTTACCTGCGTGTTTTAGGGAATCTTCAGGGAAGAGAGGCTTTTGAATTGGGCCTTGAAACCTGAGGAAAGCTTCAACTGGTGAAGCTGGAAGAAGTATATTATGGAAAAAAGGAACAAAACAAGCAAACATACAGAGAGGAAAGGACCTGTTCTTCTCATACTCTTCTACAGGCATTAGGAAGCCAAGAGAGGATTTTGAGCAGGAGATTGACATAATTTGATCAGTGTTCCAACCATTTGGAGGCTGGACTACACGGGAGAGAATGGGGTAAGAGAACCCATTTTGGAGGCAATTGTAGTGATCCAGGAGAGAAGAGTGAGAGAAGGACAGGTTTGCCAGCACTGGTGAAAGCGTTAGCCTTGGCAAGGTCAAATACATGGCTCTGTCTATGATTCGGTGTAACAAGCAGAAGATGGATGAAGGTAAAGACAGATGAATCTATAAGGCAGAGCTTGTTAAGTGAGCCCCATTTCCTTAGAGAGGTAAAAGGCTGTTTGTGGAGATTAAGAAGATTGGTTTGAAAGTTGAGGAAACTATTAAAAGTTTGGAATTGCAATTTTAGAGAATGAGCTAGAGATATCTTTAGAGTTGAGTAAAAAATTGATCAAGAAACAGTGAGGAGGAAGGTAGTACCAGGTGTGAGTTAGGTAAATAACATCTCAGACACTGTAGATGAGAGCGTAAAGTGCTAAAATATCTTTGGAGGCCAATTTGGTACTTACCTATTGAAATTTAATCAGTGTATTTACTTGGATGCAGAAGTTCCTCTTCTGTGAATTTGTCATATAGAAATAATTCTACATACGTGCAGAAATTAATGTGTGAGGTTGTTCATTGAAGAACTGTTTAAAACAGACACCAAATTAGAAATAACATAAATGTCTATTCAATAGGCAATTGGCTGAAAAAATTACAGTACATCCCCACAATGGGATCCTATTCAGATGGATGACTGTCTTAGATGGTGGCACAGATAGGTATTGATGTGGAGAGATAGCAACAATATTTTGTAAAATAAAAAGATTAAACTACAGAATAACATGTACGGCATGTCCTTTTTTTGGAAAAAAATCACCTAAGAAAACTATGTGTGCTTATATATACATATTTATAATTTTAAAGATTTGTATATATGTAGGATATATCTGAAAGGATGCATATTGGGTGTAACGATTTTCTTCTGGGAGAGAGTACCTTTGCTTCTTCCATCAAAACCTCTGTGTGTGAATACATATGTGTGTGTTTGTATGTGTATTTGCACATGCATGCATATATGTATGTGTCTCCAAAAATAGTACAGAAGTATACACACTGATCTTCACATTTTATTGTATTCCTCCATTTTTTGTTGACTTTTTAATTTTACAAAAAGTAAATATTAATTTTTCAATTTAAAATAATAATTACAGTCTAAAATATTTCTGGACAATGAGGTCCCCATAGAGGTTGGGAAGTCTGGGTTTGTATTAGAACCTATTGATACAATGACACATTTTTCCTCTAGCTGTGCTTGGCAACCTAGGAGCTGGGGTGGAGAAACAATTGGAGGAATTTACCCAAAGTTGAGGTTGCATGAAGTAGATGCAACAGAAGGTCAAGTGAATTGATTAATCTAGACAGCTGATAAGGGCAAAGCTGAGGCTGCTGCCCATAACACCCAAGTTGGGCAGCCTGAAATCCCTTTAAGCTGTCACACAACAGGGAATTTCTGCACCACGTGCCTTAGTTTTGAACTTTGCTCTATCCCATCCTCTCTCATTTGGCTACCACCCTGGCTCTTCATCTCCTCTTTTCATCCTCACTACCTTTCTAGAATATATTGGATGTAAGTAACAGAAAATTCTCACTCAACTAGCTAAAGTAAAAAGAAATTTAGCACCTCATATGAAAGGAAATGTATACTTACATAAGAAGAAATGTATTATCTCACATAACTGGAAGTCTCAAGGTAGGGAGGCTCCAGGGCTCGTTGATTTAGCATCTTTGTCATCACTAGTCCAAGTTCTTAACATCTCCTTGTCCTGAGTCCTCAGTGTTGACATTATCCTCAGGCTGAGAAAAATGAGAGGAAAGAGACTATCTCCTCTTGCGGCCCTCTGTAAAGAGTAAGAAATCTTTTCAGTGTTGCCCAGACCTCCCCTCAAGAATCATTGGCCAAAATTAAGTCACATGCTTGTTTTTGAAGCAATCTCTGTCAAGGGGAACAGGATTATCCTGAGATCACTCATGTCTTCCCTTGGAGTTGGGCAGTGGTGCTCATTTCCCCTGAAGAACATGGCTACATGGGGACAGGGTGAACAAAATTGAACAAAATTGAAGTTCTACTATGAAAGAAGATGGGAGAAATGGTCTTGTGTAACATGGTAGTATTTACTACTCTTTCGTCTTCAAATTTGAAGCTTTGAATATTTGTCCTGAGAAAAAACAGTAGCCCCTGCCATCTGGGAGCTGGCCTGGTATCATCAGCCAAGCCTTGTTGTTGCTGTGAGCTGGCTGGGCACTCACAGCTGGGCCGTGGTGTTCTCTTGTTGAATATAATCTATTTCTCAGAACATCAACATCAGATGAGGATGCTCTATGGCCGCAATGGCTCAAAAAACCCCAAGATCATCCCATAATGATGTTTGAACACAGACAAAACATGAATGCTGTCCAAGCCACAAAAGTAACAGAACATGTCCCTTTCCCAGCTAATATGAATGACTACTGATTATTTATCAATCATGGCTTTAGCCTCTTTCTAGTCTTCCCTCCTCCTAGGTAAGATTCATTAAGACACTCATAGGATTACTCCTGCTCGCTAAAAGCATCCAATCCAGAGCAAAGCCCTGCCCCCTTAAACTCTCCTTAAAAGCACCTGACATAGGCCCCAATCCTAAGATAAGTCTTTTCTAACATCCTCTCACTGACATTCCCCATGGTGTGCGTTTTTCTCACTGCAATGAGTAATAAAGGCAGCTTGTTCAACTATAGGTGTGTTCCTGCTGATCTTTGCCTGGAATAAAGCCTCAGTTTCATTCTGGCTTTAGCTCCTTTTGGCCACAATTCTCACGTGGACCTCATCTGTGCTACCTTAGGATGTCTTTGAGAAACATCACCCTGAATTTTGGACCCTAGGTTTATCCCGAGACTCTGCTTGCTGTGGCCCCAGGTCAAATAGAGAGACAAGGGAAATCAGGATACATCTGCTACAATAGAGGAAGCATGAAGAGGATCAAGGGCAAAGGATTCTTGAATTAATCCACGTAATCACTTAGCGCCTATCACATAGTAAAAGCTCTATAAAACTTATACTTAATCATGGTATTTGTTACTATTATTGCTGCTATAATGATAATGGCAAAATGCTGCTTTTGTTTTCTTTAAAGAGTGGAAGAAGTTAAAGGTAGATGGCCGTGGCTACAGATGGAGATTTTAGATGTAATAGGTGTCCCAGTTCCAGATGATGAGATGTAGAGTGTTTCTATGCTTGTGGATTGCTAAACTGGGGTTGAAGAATAGATCAACAAACTGTGTGAGCATCTAATCTTAGGTTCCCTCAGAAGCAGACCCTGAAAAAAACTTTAGTATAATAGCTTAGGTGGGAGATAATCCCAGGAAGCACTGATAAGGAAATGAGACAGAGAAGGAAGCCAATAAAGGGTGCATTAATAAACAAGTCACTGCTGTGGAGAAGTGGGGCTCAGGTCTGCTGGAGCCTTCTGGGGGACTGCTCAGAGCATGCCTCAGAGTTATTCCACCTGAGAGGAAGAAAAGCTCGAGTATCTGTCCATCGAATCCCATTCTTCCTCAGCTGAGGATTGCTCCCAGAGAGGCACTTACTCCCTGGCACATTGACACGTTGGCATGTTCCTGCAGCCAGAAAAGTCCCTCAGACAGAATCACATACTTAGTACTTGTGGTGAGGGTTGGTGGAATATGAGTAGATAGTGTCTACTACAGCATCTTGGTAACTGGATGAGTCATTACTAGTTTTTGAGGTAGTCCAAGATTACGGGAGAGAAAATTTGCTGCTTATCTTTTTACTGAGAAGCATTGATTTTAATTATATCCTTGAAGGTGAAGCTCTTTCTTTATTCATTAACTCATTCACATATTTATTGAGAGTCTCCTATGTTTCAGAGGCTGTGCTAGACACTATGGATAGAATGATGAATAAGACAGGGTCCACGACCTCATGAAACTTATAGTCTAGTAGATGTACTGGCAAGGAAATAGTTAATTGCATTACCGGGTGAAAGTTGCCATGATATGGTATTCAGAATGTTAGGGGAAACATATAGAAGTAAGATGGTCAAGAAGGGCTTTCTGGAGGAAGAAACATGTAAGACCTGAGAAATGATAGTTATCTAGGTGAAGAGAGGGAGGAAAGGAGAAAGTATTACAGGCAGAAAGAACAAAACATGCAAAGTTGGTGTGGGGTGGTGGTGGAGAGGCAAGTACTGCCCAGGAGCATGGCACATAGTTGAAACATGGCTAGAGTACAGAAAGGTGTGTAATAGGGGGATGAGGTGGGCTGAGAGCTAAACTCCTGGACACATAAGAAGGTGCCAGATTAGGAAGGATGTTTAACCCATATGAAGAGTTTGGACTTTATGCTGAGAGTGATGAGAAGTCATTGAAGAGTTTTAACTGGGGGAGCACCATGGCTAGATCTGAATTTTAGAAAAATCGCTTTTGTTGATGTTGGAAAATGGGTTGGAGAAGAAAAAAATTAGAAACAGGGAGGCTGGTATGGAGTCTGTTGAAAGAACACAAAGGTAACAGTGAAGTAGACGGATTGAAGTAGATGGAATAAAGAAATGGCAATGATATCGGCAATAGAGTAGCTGAATTGATGGCTAGTAAAGGAGGGAAATAGTAAAGAACTGATAGGGTCAAACTAAAAGAGTTGCGAATAATGATGAAGAACAAGTGTAGTGACAGTAACTGAAGATGAGAATAGAAAGGATAAGATATTCTTATCAGAGTTTGATTTTAGGATGAGAAAGAGAGGGAGAAATTGAGAGATGGAGATAGATAGAGATATAAGAGAGAGAGAGCAAGTGAGCTAGCAGTTTCTGGTGGTGACAATGTCTAGGATGTGGCCATGGCAGTCGATTGATATGATTAGTGGGGAGAAGGTACTTGGACAGAAAAACATATGGGGAATATTGGGAACTGGGGATATTGGATATGTGATGGGGACACTCCTGTACTCTGAAGTGACGCAGGACAGAGGCAAGATTGAGAAAGGTGGCCCATAATTTCTGCCATTTTTTGTAACAAGGTGGAGAAATAGAGATATGGGAAAAGCAGGAGGAGTAAGGCAACTCCTCACTGCGCTTGGGGCGAAGGAGAACTAGCCTCTGATGAAGAGGGTTCCAGCAATATATGTGTCCTCTGGGGCAGGCTCTGAGCAGAGAAGAAGGTGGAGGATCAAGGGTAATTTGTTTACTATGAAGGGAGGGTTCTAGAAGGCATAGGGGGGAGAGTTTGCAAGGGAGGGGAGCAGTGGGTGGTCATACCAGGGAAAAGAATGCCCAGAACAGTAGAGGAAGAAAATGCTGAGTTCAGATGAGCAAAAGGGCTTCTGTTTCGGGTGGTGCCCTTGGATAACAGGAATGTGAGGCAGGCTCAGCTATCCTCTGGGTGCAGGGTGGGGCAAGGACATTGCACTTGTCCCCAGGAGCCAGTCAAGCCTGCATAGATTCTTTTTTGGAGGAAGGTCTGCTCCCGGCAAGCAGCCTGTTGCCTTGTGCTCTGTACATTAATGAAGTCACTAATTCATTCAACATTTAGAGAATGTTGGCTATGTGCAAAACTAGGTTAGGAACTGCCATTTTATCAACAAAAAATGGGTGACCTGCTTTAAAGAAAGCAAGCACTAACATATGCAAATGAAATTCAACATTGCATTAGCACAGAATTCTTTATTTGGGGAATTAATTCATGATAGAGATTCCTTCCCAAAACCATGTTTAGGATGACTCTTTTAAACGTACCTATTGTGAAGCACTGCCTTTACACAAACTAGGCTCTAACAGGGCCCCTCTTTTCTTCACAATCCTGTAATGGGCACATATTAAAACATAGCTGGCGAAGGAGCATTGCATGGCAGTTTAGAGCACAGATTGGAGCCAGGTAGGGTTTGAATCTGGCCCCACCACTCATCAGCTGTTGGCCTTGGGCAGGTTACTTTGTCTGTCTATGCCTCAGCTTCTGCATCTATAAAATGGAGATAATAACATTACCTACTTCACAGAATTATTATGAGGTTAGATTAGTTTAAAATTATTTGTGAAGTGTTCAAATTATTTGTAAATAATTAGTTAAAATTATTTGTAAAATGCCTAGAGCAGTAAGTGCTAAATATGTCTTAAACAAAATTGGGGCATATAGAAAATTTGCAAGCAAGAGCAGCCAACTCACTGTTACTTAAATTTAAAAAGAAGGTTTTAACATTCATTTATTTGTCAACTGTTTGCCAGTTTCTTGGGTACATAGTGGAAAATATAACAGGCATAGAACCTGACCACAGTGGGTGGGGGACGGTGGGCCATGGCAATGGCCATTCTTTTCTTTTTACAGTAGAAAGTCCCTCCGCCCCTATTGCTATTTGAGAGCAAGAGCAGGCATTGTGCTCTGTGGAGGCTGAACAGCAAGATTCTCATTTCAGGGGTGATGTGAGGACACCAGACAGATATGAGCGTGTGCATCATCAGGAGTATTCCCTGGGGCCTGCTGTGTCTCCACTCACTGACACTGATGTACAGTGACTGCCCTCTGTTCTCCTCTCTAATCAGTAGTAACTGTCTTGGCCTGAGTGTTTTGGGGTCTGTGAAGGCCTTGACATCAGCTCCTCTCCACAAAAAATCCAACTATCACAAGGAAAAACAAAAGAAAAAGCAGCTCAACAATAAAAAGATAAATAATGATTTAAAATTGGGCAAAGAATTTGAATAGATGTTTCTCTAAAGAAAATAAACAAATGGCCAATAAACACTAGACAAGATGCTCAACATTATTGGTCATCAAGGAAAGGCAAATTAAAGCCACAAAGAGATACTACCTCATACCTACTAGAATGACTATAATCAAGAAGACAGACAATAACAAGTGCTGGTGAGGACGTGGAGAAATTGGTATCCTCAGACACTGCTGGTGAAAATATAAAATGGCACAGCCACTTTGGAAAACAGTTTGACATTTCCTAAAAATTTTAAACATATAATTAACCATGTGACTCAGCAATTCCACTCCTAGGTATATTTCCAAGAGAAAGGAAACATGTCCACACAAAAACTTGTGCAAAAATGTTCATAGCAGCATTATTTATAATAGTCAAAAAGTGGAAACAACCCAAATGTCCATCAACTGGTGAATGGATAAACAGATTGTGGTATATCTGTGCAATGGAATATTATTTGGCAATAAAAAGGAATGAAGTACAGATACATGCTGCACTGTGGATGACTTGAAAACATTATGCTAAAGTGAAAGAAGCCAGACACAAAAGACCCTATATTGTGTGATTCCATTTATATAAAATGTTCAGAATAAGCAAATCCAAAGAGAGAAAGAAAGTAGATTGGAGGTTGCCTGGGACTGAGGGAAGAGTTGGGAAGAAATGGGGAAATACTGCTAATGGGTATGGGGTTTCTTTTTGAGGCGATGAAAAAAAATGATTGTGGTGATATTTGCACAACTCTACAAATACATGTTTTTAAAGGATGAGTTTTATAGTAAATTATATCATTATGTCTCAAAAACTCAATAATAAAAAAGGGAAACATTACATCTAGTTGGAGCCATATCAAGCTACCATCCATAAAGATTAGAAATCAAAGCTCTCACCATTTTCTTTCCTTATTCTTCTTATCTGGGGAATATTAGAGACTGGAATAAATCTAGAAAAATCCCTCACTCCGTTCTCCTCTTCCAGGCAGAGAGGTAAAACATTCAGGGATATGGATTTCAAAATGTAGCCGTCCAAGTTTTAATATCCCCACATGATTAGATTATGAAATTCCCCCAAAGCAGTGGAACATGAGAACAGGGAAATAAGGGTATGGGGTGCACTTAAGGTAGGGAATTCCTCATGGGATGCTTCATAGGTTGCTGCTACTGGGGAATTTCACTGCAGAAAAGTTATCCTGTTGCTAGGCAACACTGCAGCTTGAATTGAATTGATGGTGATCAGAATACGTCACGTAAACTCACGATTCATGTTCCTGTCTCTAGTAAGAAGAGTGCAGATAAAAAGCATTCTTTAAACTAAAAAAGGATATAATCATAGCATTAAAGAAAATAAAAAACAAGACTCACTTATATACACCTTATTTAAACAGAGCTATTAAATTTCTGTATATTTTATTAGATTTCAATTCTTCACAAGCATACATTTCTCATGATTATAATTGTAATGCACATGCCATCTGACAATCTGCTTTTTCCTTTAATGTATTATAAGAAGGTCCCCATATAGTCTTCCTAATGATTATTTTAAATGACCACATAGCATTCCTTTTGGTTCATGTCTCATAGTTTGTTAAACCTTTGCTTTTTCACTGGACATTTACCCTCTTTTTCATTTTCCCCCATTTGTAGAAAATTCCAGAGCACATAGCTTCTTTGAGAAGAACGTATAATACAGGAACTTGACGAGTTAAGTATTGCTCTTCAATGACTATATTTAATTAGCCTCCGTTTTTTTATGGCCATTTGGAAATCACTTCGGAAGCACATTTAATCCATACAATCAGTCATTTCTCCAGAGTGGGAACACTATCTCGATGCTTAGTTGAGTCTTAAAGCTGCCTGTGTGCCTGGCAAAGGACTCTGAGGGAAGCTTTACATTTTTGAGACTGTCAATTGCCTGGAATGTGGCTGGAGGAATTAACAAAATCATTTGGAAAGCATTCCACAGGAATGAAAGGGAATTCTCTTCACTGAAAGGAATGGTGCTTCCTCAACACATGAAATTAATGTGCAGAAAACCGGTCAAATGCAGATCCTAAGAATTTTTAAAAGATTAAAAAAAGGATTAAGAAAATAAAAGGAATTTTATTGTCTTCAGTTTCAAGATTGTCACAGTTGCTAATCAGAGGTCTCAAAAGGTTTGTTTAAGATTGAAGCTTTTCTTATAAATATTTTATGATCTAACTGCCTCATCTCCTTGCTGCATTTTAAAAAGGTACAGATTAGACATGTAATAAAATGCCAACTGTGTCACTAAGAATGTTTGATGGTTGGGGATTTCAAAGATATGACTTCAATTATGGCCATTATCAAAGCTTTCAAAAATAAATATTTGAAAACCATGTAGAAAAAACTGAAATAGTTTTCCCCAAGTTAAAACAAAAATGGAAGTCCTCAATCAGAACGTGCATGTGTTATTTTTTGAAAAATCTACTTTAGATCAGAAAGGTAATATAGTTCTGTTGTCAGAAAAAACCAAGCTCTTATCCCTTTGGCCTTTGCTTTTCAAAACTGAAATGTTGCAAATTGATTTTGAGATGGGAAGCCCTGCTAATGTTAGTCAAATGCTTACCTTGGAAATTTTTGCCATTTCAAATAGAAAAGCCTCTATAGGCTTCCTTCTGATTCAGCAGCAGCCTGCTTAGCATTACGAAAGGGCAAGCCAGACTCGGGAGTCAGGTAATTATGGCTGAGCTCTCGGATATTCTCTTTGGGAGATAGCAAGGTCGGGTCTTCCATATTACAAGATACCAGGAGGAGCTTGCTGGCTGGCTGCATCCTACATTCTGAAAGCGGTTCATCTTGGAACACTTTCGAAGCATCAAGTAAAGGTACAACCCTTGCCAAATGGAGTGCTTTAAAAAGAAGCTGACTGGGAATATGGCTCTCAGCAAAGGATCTGCAGAGATCTTTGAGCAGGAGGCCATCTTAATCATTTATGATCACGAAGATACTCTCGAACTCAGAACAAACATTTGTTCCAAAGGAACTAAAGCATCTTGTGTATTGGGATGCAAATGTTCCCCCAAAATAATCAAATCAGAATTTTATAACTAGTTAGAATTAAGTATCTGGTACCTTCATTTTACTTTTTTTTAAAATTCAGGATTATTGAGGTATAATTCACCCTTTTTATGTGTACAATTCTGTATTTTGAAAAACACATATAGTCACATAACCACTTGCATGATCAAGATATAGAATATTTCCATCGCTCCATCATGCCCCTTTGTGGTCAGCCCCTACCTCTTCCTCTTGTCCCTGGCAAACACTGATCTGGTTTCTGTCTTGACAGTTTTGCTTTTTCCAGAATGACATATAAATGGAATCCTACAGGATGTAGGCTTTAGAGTCTGGCTTCTCTCACTTAGGATAATGCATTTGAGATCCACCCATGTTGTTGCACGTATCAGTAGTCTGTTCCTTTTAATTGCTTAACAGTATCTCATTGTATGGATGTACCACAGTTTGTTTATCCACTTACCAGTTGATGGACATTTGAGTTATTTCCCCCATTCTGCTTCAATATTATTTTCCTTTTGCATGATGGTGTACAGCTTACAAAGCTCTTTAACCTTCATTTATATCCTCTTATGAAAATAGTATTTCAATTTTCTGATAATAATTAGAGCCACGGAGAGCTTAAATGGCTTTACCAGCTAGAGGTAACAACTTCAAATTTCTCTCTCCCATGCTGTCTTTCCACTATACAATGACAGTTCTCTGGTCTGAGATGAATACTATTGCTTGGAGACCTTTATACACTGGGATATAACAATGCACTATGTGTTTTACAGAGTCTTGGGAAAACAGGGACTCTAATTTTTCAGAGAAATGAAGATCTTGATGGCATAATGTGTTGTGGTAGGAAGAAAATCCATTTTGGAGTCAGTCTTGGGTACATATTCTAGCTCTGTCAGTGATTAGCTCTGTGACCTGGAGAAAGTTCCTTGACCTCTCTGAGCCTCGGTTTCTTTACGTGAACAATGCTTTCCATCATACTGGCCTCTAAACTTTGTCATAATGAAGTGAAGTTATGTGTACATGATGCATCTCACACAGTGGCTGGGACATACGAGGTATTTCTTACATGTTAGCTTCCTTCTCTCCCTGCCACACACACACACACACACACACCCCTTTCCATTAGTGTAAAGCAAAACGTGGCAGACTGTGGTGCAATAAGGGAAAAGAAGTGGAGGGGGATGAAGCCTATAGTTGGAGAGAGAAAGAAATGAGCCTGGAGTAGGGCTCTCAGTCTTTGTCTTCAAGCTGCAGTACTGACTTATGGGAAAGTCTTCTCCACCACAGACTGCCTCAGTCTCCTCTAGTGGCTGACCTGACCTGGGAGGAATTCCCCATGGCAGCCATCTCTGGCTCCTTCCTATTTTCTCTTACCCACAGTCTCTGTTCTGTGCAGGATGAGGCTCAAGGGTGATCTTGGATGAAATTGTGGAAAGACTGTTTACTGTGGCTCTTTTTCTATCCTTACAGTGCCTTCTCCTCCCAGCTCTGGGGGGAGCATTTAGGATTCCTTGATTCCCCAGAGTACTTCTCTTCCCCGAGTCTTATCCCTGGAGGCCTCTGGCTCTGTGCTCATGCTCCCTTTCCCTACCATCAAAACTGCCCATTTCAATCATCAGAAAAGACCTGCTAAGTAATTTACAGTAAGCTCTTGACTTCCTGTATATAACTTCCTGTGATAACTAATATCTGGTTTAAGTTACTATCCTTCTCAGGAATACTTGCATTTTACCAGTAGACACTTCTAAAGGAAAGGAATGCTAATGGTAGAATTTAAGGCAGTGTGTGGTAGTAGGAAGAGCCCTGGATCATCTATCAGGAGGCCTGGGCTGTAGTCTTCGCTTTTTGACTAACACAACCCATTCCCAAGAGCAACTCTATTTATTCGAGTACCTGAAGACTCCCGGGATGTGCCATTTTTATTCATGCTTACCCCTTTCCAGGCACTATGTTCTGCTTCTGTGTTCTGTGTGGGCAGCTTGACTCTAAGTGCCACAGTTACCACAGTTTTTGGCCTCTTTTCTGAGTAGCAGCCATGGTGGCCATGCTACAATGCCATTGGCCATGCAAGGAACCACTGGTCTTTCTGCTGTTAGTCATTGGCTGTGACTCCGAGTCCCAAGTCTCATCTCAACAGAGTCTGGGGCATTTCTACCCCCGACTCTGCCAAAGGAGCAAGGATTTGTACCACAAAAAATAGTGACAGTGAAAAAGAAAAAGAAAAATTAAAAGTTGACATACCAGAGGAACTTTGACTTTTTCAAATGGAGGATAAGAGGAATAAATTTTTTCACAAATGTGTGATGAAGTTTTAAGATTCATGTTAGAAAAATAGACTTTTGGAAAAAAGATCAGTGTACTCAGTACATTTTTCTGTATAATAAACCCTGTCCTTTTGAATAGGATGTAATCTAATACATTAGAAAAAAGTCCTGAGGCTTTTATTTTAAAGGCAGTGATATTGCTACAGGCAAAGTAATTATAACCATTAACTCCTCAAAACATCAGTGGAGGCTTTGGCATCAAAATCCCAGAGGAATCCCAAATTGCCTAACCAGTTTTAAAATTTTAAGAATTACATTCTTGGAGGAAAAAAAAAGTACTTAGGAGAGAAGGTAATCAGAAGTCTACATTATTTAATGCAAAAAAGTCACAATAATTCAAACTTCTTTTTAAAATTCATTCTGATGTTGCATTGGGGTTTTGTCTTTAGGGTATGTTTTATATAGTTTGCAAATAATTAACATAACCCCTGAACTTTAGGAGCAAACCACCATTTGGGCTATATGATGGAGAATACCACTTTTTATTAACAATCTTTTGCCACAAAGATTACCCCTTTAATAGAATAAACCAACTAGGGGCCAGCCTGGCGGTGTAGTGGTGAAGTTTGCGTGCTCTGCTTCAGCAGCCTGGGGTTCATAGGTTTGGATCCCAGGCATGGAGCTAGCACCACTCGTCAAACCACACTGTGGTGGCATCCCATATAAAATAGAGGAAGATGGGCACAGATGTTAGCTCAGCAACAATCTTCCTCAAGCAAAAAGAGGAAGATGGGCAACAGATGTTAGCTCAGGGCCAATCTTCCTCACAAAAAATAAATAAATAAATAAAGCAAATCTATTATGAACAAAAACTGAAGCTTTCTTTAATAGAAAATAACTATAACTTGATTCTTACTGTGATTAATTATACTTTTCTGTGATTTGTTGTCCTATATAAGTAATGATAAACTAAAATAAAGCAGTGATTAAAATTGGGTAAGGAAAAAATTCATTCATTCGCTTTATACTTATTAGGTATTTAACTAAATATGAAGGTGAATGTAAATCAGGGTGAATAACTCATTGGTTTACTTGGGACTTTGCTGGTTTTAGCACTGAAAGTTCCATATCTAGAACCTTCCTCTGTCCCAAGCAAACTGAGATGATTGGTCACCCTAAATAAAGTGAAAATATCTTGTAAAATCCCACTCTCAAGAAATCTAGTCTACTAGGAGAGATGAGATATGTGCAATGAAAAATTTAATAAAGTAATAAATAACAGTACTGATAACAACATACTGTCAAAATTAGTACAAATTAGAATTATACAAAATAAGTTATACAGTTTTTAAAAATATTGAATCTGGTGGAGGCAATTCAAGAATTGAGCACCTATGGCGTAGTAAGTTAGTTACTATCTTACCTAGGAAAATTGTATCTTCCCTAGAAAACGACTTCAGAGAGATGTAGTAATTTGCACCAGGTTACTGGGTCAGTAAAGGGCTGGGCTGGAATTTGAACTCAGGTCTTTTGGATTTTGAAATTCACAGGCTTCTCACTGCCCCAGAAGAACTCGATGATCACAATCTTGGCTCTTTTTTTAACATGTGAAGCAGCTGAGGCCTGGACTAGTGGCCTGCACAGAACCCCAGAGCATTGCAGTGACAGAACTCGGATAAAAATCCACGTTTCTTAGCTTATAGTCCAGGGCTGATGACACCAGGGAATGACAGATCATATGGTCTGGAGTAGGCAGTGAAGGCTCAAGTAAAAGAATAATATTTGGGCTGTGTCCCCTTGTTTTTCTTTCCCCCTAAGCCTCTTAGTTGGCATCCTCATCCATCTGGTGCACAGCACCTTTGGAGGGCTAGGTCTGGCCATCTGCCAGACTGGTCTCAGGGTACAACAGTTGTGACCTCTCTGGTTCTAACCCATCATCCTGTCTAGGGGTCTACTCCTGCCTTTAGGCTAGTGTTTGCCTAACGTGAAATCTGTGACATCCTGAAACAGCATCACCTGGGATGTATATCAAAAAGGTTGATTCTCGGAGCCCTACCCTAGACAGTTGAAAGTAGGTCAGGAATATGCATTCTAATTATTTTTCACTATGAAGTTCAAGATACTCTGCTCTAAGGCCAAGCACCCTTTCTTTATCAGTGTTCTAAACTCTGGAGAACATAGGTGCTTTATTGAAGCCCTCAATCTTACCCTGACTCAACTGCTGGGATCCTGCCACCCATGAACATGTTCATTTATCATGCATTCATTCATTCATTCAGCCATTCAACAAATATTTGTTTGATGTCTCCTATGAACAAGTTACTCTGTTCCCCAGATATCCGCATTAGTCCCTTAGTTAAGGCTTTAATCATTGCTCGCTGCCTGGATTCCTTCATGCAGTGCTTCTGGTTTCCTGTTCCTAAATCCTAAACTAAATCCTAAATGCCTGAATGGCCTTTTTGGACATTGCTTTGATTATCTGGCTCCCTGTAGGGTCAGCTCCTACAGTCCTTGAAGTCCTGGTCATGTCAAAATGAGTCAGTGTGCTTCAGATCCCTTCTTGTGCCCTCTCCTCAATGTAAAGGACGTAAATTTTTGTAAGTGATGTAAATCTTATCAAGAATAAACAAGGTATTATAGCAGAACAGGAAGAGAGAGAGAATACCTTTCCTTAGAGGCAGAGAACAGTCCAACAAATTAAGTGAAAGAAACAGGATGACTTAATTTTGATAAAGGGTGTAATCCACAATAAATATATAATAGTCATGAACCTTTGTGCAATGAATAAGATAGTGGCAACGTATAAAAATCAAAAGCTGTTGTAAATATCAAGATAATTTGACAGGAACACAATCAATTGATGCTTTATTATCAATATATGACAAAGTAGTCAAAAATATAAGGATATAAAATTTTAATAATATAGTTAAGCAAAAGGAGTTAGTAAAGAGTTTTCAACTTTGTACCCTACAAAGATAACAGATATCATCTTTTCTTCTTTCTATCAAATATCCATGGAGCATTTACAAAAACTGACTAAATGCTTGTCTTCAAAATAAATTTCTACAAAAATTCCACAAAGTAGAAATCGCATAGGTGACATTCTCTGAGCATGATCCCATAAAAATAAAAAATTAATAAATGTATAAAGGAAAAACAAGACCAAGAAAGATTAATAACCTCTCCTAAATAGTTTTGGATCAAAGGTAACCTCAAAATAAAGTTACAGTTTATTAGAAAATAATTAAAATTTAATACATGTTAAAATTTATGAAATTCTTAATACTACTATATTCAGAGATATAAAGTAAGCACACTAACAACAACAAACCATAAAATAAAACAAAAATATTGAACAACAACTCAAAAAAACCAGACAAATCCTCGGTAAGTATAAATGACAAAAAAATGACACAAAATAAGAATGAAGAAAATTAGAAATAAGAAATAGAAGAGCAGGTGTGAAATACATTATTGTTGAATGAATAAGTATATAAAAATTAAAATTTTCAAAGTGTATACAGTCAATAGTACGTAAATAAATTCGTAAACATTGATGAATTGATGACATTACTAGTATCAGGACCCATTCCCCCAGTAGCTGGGTCTTAGAGCACCAGGGAAGTTTGCAAACAGAAGCATTTGTCTTGAATAAACTTGGAAGACTTTGCAGGTCACATAATAGCCACTGGAGTCAATTACTGCCAGGTCTAAAACTGCCCCAGAGAGTGAACGTTTTAGGAACATTTTATTCATTGGCTAAAATTACATCATCTCCACTCTTCTCCCAGTCCTGCCCTATCCCATCACCTCAACAATTCTCCTAATGAAAGTGGCTGTAGGAGAATAAAGGTAGATGTTTACCTGCTCTAAGGGCTTCATCTTCACTATCATGCAGTGCCAGGTCAGGAAAACGGAAACCACTCCAAGTATGAGAACAGAGAGGGATTTATACAGGGAATCCAGTTACAAAAGTGTTGGAAGGACTGGAGAGCGAAAAAGGGGAAAGTGGAATAGCACAGGAGCCCATGTTCTTCTGCAACTACACTCCTGTGTCCCACACTGCCATGTAGCCACCTCAGGAGACCCTTGTCATTTGCTGGCTGTCACCTCTCCATGAGCCTCCACTCTCCTGCTGCTACCACTATCACTGCTGGAAGCCCCAGAACTACTTCACAAGCCTTCAATTATCCAGAGTCACATGCGGTCATGTGTGGCTCTCACTCCCATTGTGGGAACTAAACACGCTACTGCAGGAGCCCATATTTGGCTTCGTGCTGCTGCTGCTGCTTGAAGCTCCACTAGCAGCAGAATGGTTTCTACCTTCTTCCCATTTTCTAATCCGGTACAAGTGTCTTCTTTTGGCAGAATCTAAGCAGAACCCAAACGGCAAGGACGTTTATAGTTAACTTCCCCTTTCCATTTTGTATTTCATCTTTTTTCAATCTCTCTCATAAATCTTAGCATAGGTTTATCTTACTAATCTTTTTAAAGGATCGGTCTTTATTTTTTTTAATCAATATTCCTCTTTCCTCTTTTTCATTGATTTTTGAGCTTACCTTCATAATGCATTTTCTAATTTTTTAAATTGAATTCTTATTTCATTTGTTTCTAATTTCCTTGTTTGTATATTTACTATAACCATAAACTACAGCTATAATTCACTTTAGCTATATACCACATATTTTGGTCTATAGTGATTTTAATGCTGTCAGATCTTAGTAGTTCCTGATTTCTCTGTGATTTCTTAACTCGGATGTTACTTAATATTCTTTTTAAGTTTTAAACATATGGGATCTGTTAAACTATCTTTTTGTCATGATGACTAATTTTCTAGTGTTGTGATTAGAGAAAGCAGACTGTAAGATGCTGATTCTTTGGAATTTATTAAGACTTCCTTTTGGCCTAGAACATGGTCAACTTTTGTTCCATGTGTGACCAAAAAGAATGTGTATTTTCTGCTTACTTCATGTAAAGTTAAGTATGTACTGTACAAGCACCAAAGTTCAGCTTCTGCCATAATCCACTATTCAATTTCAGCTTTAGCCGCAGCCTTTGGAAATCCCAAAGTAGAATGCCAATTTAAACATGATTTCTATCAACCTTGAGTTTTGAGATAAATGATCTCTTATCACACAGACTGCCATCATATCTAATCAGCACAACAACATCTGTAATATAAATTTGGCACATCATTTGGACTTAGTTTTAATTTATTACCATTAAAATACAGGTCAGATACTGGCGTGAACTTGGAGGAAAAAAAACTCCTTATGTACTTTACATATTGAAATTCTAACAGTTGTTTGGGATATAATTGTATATTTATTATTGCAAATGTCAATACTGTGATAATAATTGATGATTGTGAAAGCTGTTAATTTTTTGCACAAAAAACAATTATTAAGACTTTTCAAATAGTTGAATAAATAGGCAAATATATTGGGAATTAATAGAAATATTATATAAGTAAGTCTATTAGCAAGATAACTTTAAGATGACCATTATATTCTTTTTGAGTTAAACTGTTTATAAAAATTTAAATAAAAATACAAGGCAGAATAATGGAGTTGAAAATAGGATAATTCTTTGTCTCATTCAGTTGTTATTAGAGAGGAAGGAAAGCTTAAGACCTTGGGAGTGACATCACCAGCGACAATGCTCTATACAGGATGAGCTAGCCAAAAATCATCTTTCTTCCTCACAAAAATCGATTGTAACTAAGTGTACTGGGTTGAATAATGTCCCCCAAAATATTCATGTCTAACCAGAACCTCAGAATGTGACTTTCTTTGGAAATATGGTCTTTTGCAGATGGAGTAAGTTAAGATGAGGTCATACTGGATTAGAATGGCCCCTAAAGCCAATGACTGGTGTTCTCATAAGAAGGCCATGTGAAGAAATACAGACACGGGCAGAGGGAAGATGGCATGTGGAGACAGAGGCAAAGAATGGAGTGATGCAGCTACAAGCCAAGGAACACCAAGGATTGCTGGCAAACCACCAGAAGCTAGGAGAGAGGTGAGAAAGGATTCTGCCCTAGAGCTTCAGAGAGAGCATAGCCTCGCTGACACCTTGGTTTCAGACTTCTGGCTTTCAGAACTGTAAGAGAACAAATTTCTATTGTTTTAAGCAACCCACTTTGTGGTACTTTTTTACACTTGTCCTCGGAAACTAATACATCAAGTATCTATTTCATCTCACAGATGTACAAAGTAGCGACTAAAGGAGAAATCCAGTAACTAAGTTAAGAAATTATTATTTCTGCCCCCAAATTTCAGACATTTAATATTAGACTATGACTTTTTATGATTAAACTGGAATACTAATTATATTTTATTTGAAACATTTAAGATTTCCTTTTGTGTTCCAGAAGTTCTCTCTATGTTGACTGATTTTAAGTTTTGCCCAAATATTGGTTTAAATACTTAGCCATTCAGTCCAATCTATTGCAACTGTGGAAGCTGAAATAATCTGAAAGTGTGAGCCCCAGTGCTCTTAGGCATTGAGAGTAACCCCTCGGTGGAAAAACACTGCAGAAAGGGAATGAAGGCCAATTAGCAAAGTCACTGAATGCACCATGCCTCCATACGGTTGGAAAGGTGATAGGAAGACATTGAGGCAGTTTTGATCAGAAATTTGATCCTTGAGGCTGCTGGGAAGTTCATTACTTTCATTATTTGCATTTATCTGTAGTAAGTAGACATCAGCTCAGATAGTCTTCATAAATCCTTCTGATATAAGTGGATGTTAGGAAAGAAGAGTGGGCATAAAACAGGCCATTGCTTTAGTTTCTAAGCATGCATGGGTTGGGTTCACAGGGCTGCTGCTTCTGGGCTAAAGCAATTATCAGAGGGAGCAGCAGGAGGAAGCTCACATCATGACACCCACAGTTTGTTGCCTTCCCTCAGAAATAACAATGTTCATAGAGATTCTCTAACTTTCTCAGTTCACACCACACTTAGAGTCTCAGTAATTTTTTCATAAAGCACGTAGGCCAAAAACGTACGTAACAGTTCCATTTACTAAGTAGTCAGGTCCAAATAACTTAATAAGCATTTATATTCTAACAACATAGTGCCTGTTGGGCATTGAATAGCTTCTCAACCTTTGAAGTCACATTGGATACTGCAACCGTCATTTCTTATTTCATGTTGATTTTCATGCAGTACTTGCTTTTTTTCATAGCAACTGCTGAAAACCCAGCTTAGCAAAACATGATGTCATCAAAAGGAATGCAGTGATCTAATGATGAAACTGAGCTATCTCAAGCTAGTAGTTCACCTGGTGTCCAACAGATGTTACAGAGATTCCGTTGAGAATGTAAAATATCCCATGGCACTGGTATAAATTTGCTGTGGTGCCCTGGTGCACCGTGGCACACAGTTGAGAACCCCTAGGATGTACACAAGGAAATACTTATGACATCAATTGGGCCAAGGTCATGATTCAGTCCTGATGTGGTCCAGACCTGTCCTCTGCCTTAAAGACTATCCCTTCATCCCTAATCAGTAAATACACACTGTGGGGTGATCCCAAGAGAGTGTGTGGTGTGTTTGTGCAATTCATCAATGCCTGCCTGATGGTAAGCTCTCAAAAGATCGTGGCTTTCATTATCATCATCAGTCTTTGCTAATACAAGCACAGAAGCACACAAACTCCTAATGCCCTGATTGTATATGCCCTTATCAGGTACAGAGGGCCTTTTTGTTTGTTTCTTTCTTTCCTGATGGTTAAGAAAAATGGTTCACTGGTAATTGGGGAATGTAGAGAATATGATTGAGATGGATTGTCTGAAGGTGAAAACATGACCAGGTTCATCTCCACTTGATGATGCACATGTGAGCAGGCATCACTGGCCCCTTTTCACCATCCTTCTCTCCTGATTTCCCAGCTCTGCCAAAAGCAGTTATACAGATAAAGAGTCATGTGCAGACCTATAGAGAAGAATGGCAGGAGGCAGAGAAGGTGGGAATCAGGGGAGGTGGGGACAGGAAGTCAATGGCAAAAAAAGAGAAAATATCAAACAGAACACAGATGAAGTTGCAATGCCAAGACACCGAGAGAGGGCTTTGGGGATAAAGATTTTTGGGAGTAGAGAGAAATAAATGAGGATGTTTTATATATATATATATATATATATATCCTCATATATAAATAATTATTTATATGGAGATACAATTATTATCTAATAATTAAATGGTTCTATAATAACATATAATTATATAAAAATTATTTATACGAGGATATAAATTAATCTATGTATGTATAATTTTCCACCTAGAACTACTATACTCTACCCCATTGGGCTGGGAATTGGTGAGACTTCAGTTCTTATCTGAACTCTATCGATAGCTAGTTATGTGACCTTAAATAACATACTTACATTCTAAGAATATGGTTTAATTGGTAGACAATTTCTAGAGTTCCTCAATAGGATTCTTTAAGAAATCTTGTCAATCATTCTTTTATTAAAAAATACTGATGGAATTATTCCTGTGTACTCAGATTGTGGTTGATTTCAGGGATGTAATAGTGACTATACTGGTGAGGAAAAAGAGAGGTCCTTGCCTTGGAGGAGACTAGGGTGAAGGCATTCTTATCTTTTTCTTCCGGGACGCTGTCTTGGTCTTTGGAGAAGAGATTAGGCCCGATGGATGAGAAATGTCAGCAACATCTAGCAAGGTGGTGAATGACCCTCAGAACCCTTCTAGGGGCTGACCCCGATCTACTTCTGAGAGTGAAGACTTGTCTAAAGTGGTGATTTTGGGGACTCGCTAGACCTGTATGTCTTTAGATAACATTGATTTGGTAATGAGATTCAGAATGTTGGATGATAAAATTCATTTGAAAGATGGTAGCAAGAAAGGCAGTTCTAGCTGCTCTCCAAAATCCGTCTTCTCTTTCTCTTCCTAGGCATGCAAATAGACTACATTTTCCAGCCTCCTTTGCAGATAGAAGTAGTTACGTGGCAAACTTCTAGTCAATGGAATGTGAGTAGAATGACCTATGAACAATTCACACTCCTCCATGATCTTTCTCCTTCTTGAGGCATGGTAGAGATAACCACAGAAACATTGAGAGCCACACACTAAAGATGGCAGAGCCATAGGATAGAAAGGCCTTGGTGCCTGAATCATGCCTTGGAGAACGTATTATTCAGGAGGAGAGAGAGAGAGAGGCAGAGAGAGAGAGACAGAGAGTGAGAGACAGAGAGAGAGAGAAAAGGATAGATTTTAAGGAATTTGCACATGTAATTGTGGGAGCTGGCAAGTCCAAAATCTGCAGTGTAGGTGGGTAGGCTGGAGACCCAGGAATTGATGATGCAGCTCAAATCCAAAGACAGTCTGCTGGCAGAAATACCTCTTCCTCTGGGACATTAGTCTTTTTCTCTTAAGGCTTTCAACTGATTGAATAAGGCCCACCCACATTATGGAGGATAATCTGCTTTACTGATTTAAATGTTAACCTTATCTAAGCCAAATTGACATAAAATTAACCTTCACAGAGGGCAATCACCTGTTTATTAGGGATAACTCCTTTAAAACATAGGTTTTTGAGAAATAACTTCTATAGCATTTGAGCCATTATATTTATTCTTGTTACCAGCATCTAACATTACCTTAATTAATAGACTTTTTAAAATCCACCAATTACTTTTTGCAATTTCAATTTATTTATTTGCAAACACTTTCATATTTGTACTGACTTCCTGATGTGGAGGGCTAGGAAAGGGGCAATTTTATAAATCTAATAAATAACAATGATGATGATTTATTGGATCCTGCCCTGGGAATGTATTTAACACCTCAGGGTGGCATTATCTGCAGTGGGTCACCAGTAAGCACAAAGAGGCAATCCATTACTAATTGGTAGCCTAGTGGTTCAAGGAAGTTAATGCCCCTTCTAAAGTGATTTGCTCCTATAGAGTAATTGATTTATTGGCATTCCATGTCTGAACATTTGTGAAGCCCTTGGTGCTAATCAGAATAAACGTGGTGAACCTAGTCTTTACTAAACTGCCAATGACATTTTACATGCCCCCCTTTTAGATGCAAGGCCTCCAAATTCAGTAATTTACAGCATGTTTTACGGCACATGAAAACATTTACTTTTCTGATGTGAGCTGTTGTGAAGGGTAGTATTTTCCACAGGAAGGTAATGAGATACATAACAAAAAGTCAGTGACCAAATGGTTCATTATTTAAAGAGAAATGAGGGTGCATAACAGAAAAGATAAGGGCCAAGATGGATGCCATATTTGTAAGATCATGATGTTTTCTATCATCTGCTTTGTGCAAGGCTGAGATGATAACGCTGAGGTTTTACATCATTTAAATTAAATTGTCAGCTCAACTCCTTAGACAGAAGCTTTCTCTGAACCATTCAGTATGCTGTTAAGATTGCCCAGAGATTTCCACAGTGACATGGAACCACTACTTGCCAGCCACTGAATTTGTGTGAACACATGTTAATCCTGAAATAATTCCTTTCTTTTCTTTCCCTCAGTCTGTTGGGTCAAGTCTCACTTCTGAACCTAGCTGTTACATGGACCTCATAAGTGGCAATGCAGACACTGAAGACAGTTGGAGATAGAGCCCACTATCCTGGTGGGGAAATCACTTAAATAATAGGTTGATTCAAAGGACCTTTTGTTCTCTGGTGTCTGTGGAGGCACAAGTGGAAAAACCAAATCCACATTCCTCTTCTAGCCAAAAAAAGACAATAGCCAAAGCATTGTGGTCAAAGCTCATGATACATTAAAAATAATTCTTTTTCCAAATTGTTGACCTCAAAAATGGGGGTTGTGGTGTATGTAGTGTGTGCTTCTCAGTATGGTTCCTGGGCCAGCATCATCATCATCACTTAGGAACTGATTAGAAATGCAAGTTCTTGGGCCCCACTGGATCTACATCGGAAAGTCTGGGAGTGGGGCCCAGAAAGCTGTGTTTTAACCAGCTCCACAGGGAATTCTGATGCATGCTCAAGTTTCAGAACAGACTTCGCACTTAGATGAAGCTAGGTTAGAATGCAACTCTATCATTTAATATATGTCTGATCCCGAGGAAGGTACTCCCTCTCCCCACTCCCTTTTTATCTTTTGTATGTTATTTTAAAAAATAACAGTGCATGGTAAAAAATTAAACCACATAAAGATCTTAAGATGAAAAATAAAAGTTTCCCTTCTCCCAGCGCCTCTCCCCAGAGGTAAACACTTTGAACGAATTCCTTTTTTAACGTGTTTTTCTGGTGTTTCATAGTATTATTTTAGGGGCCAGCCCGGTGGCACAGTGGTTAAGTTTGCACGCTCTGCTTCGGTGGCCCAGGGTTCACTGGTTCAGATCCCGGGTGCGGACATGGCACTGCTTGGCAAGCCATGCTGTGGTAGGTGTCCCACGTATAAAGTAGAGGAAGGTGGGCACGGATATTAGCTCAGGACCAGTCTTCCTCAGCAAGAAAAAGAGGAGGATTGGAAGCAGATGTTAGCTCAGGGCTAATCTTCCTTAAAAAAAAAAGTATTATTTTAGATAATAAGCATACAATTATACTCCTTGGTTTATTCACCTTATATAAAATCTGTTAATATCTCACTCTGAAAAATGAAGAATTTGGCTCAGTTATGCCATGTGATATCACCTGATTTGTTATACTATTGTTTTCACACAATCTAGGTTTATACAACTTAATTCTGTAACTATAAATGTCTTTGACTTTGCCTTTACAGTAATTCTAAAATATTAAAGCAAAGAAAACAGCCCTTGAAGTATTAGATTTATGTAAATATATATTATTCACTACAGGGGATTCCTCCTATAGAAAAATCCATGTCACCAAACTTGAGAGAAGATTTTAAAAGCATCAAATTCCAGTGCTTCTTTCAGACCAAAGTCAACTGCCATTGTTTCTTCTATCAAGTTTTCATATATAATGTTCCTGTTTTTTTTGCTAGAATAACTTTTTTCGGGATTTTTCATACAGTTATGTAGGTGGCAAATTGTCTACATTTTTGCATGTCTGAAAATGTATTTTATTCTTACACTTGTAGTTTGGCTAAGCATAAATTATAGGTTCCTAATAATTTTCCCTCAGAGTTTTAAAAGCATCATATTCTTGGAGTTCTGAAATTATGATAATTCACCTCTCACCATGGTTCCTGCTGCCCAATTCCTCTCACACAGCTAACTGCTACCTCTCTCATATGTATCCTTCCAGAGTTATTTTATGAATGTACTACTAAATACACATGTACTAGTAAATAATACCCTTTTTGTTCTTTGCCTCTTCTTTTTTTATGTTTTACAAATGGTAGTCTACTTTTTTTCTTATTTAACATTGTACCTTTGCAGTCTCTCCAGATCATTACCTGAAAGACCTCCACATTTTTTTTTGACAACTGTATAATATTTTTTATATGGATGCGCCTTATTTAACCAGTGCCTCTTTGAACATTTTAAGTGTTTCCAATCTCTTGTAATCACAAACAATGCCACAGCGAATAAGAATGCACAAATGTCTGTAGGATAAATTTCCAAAAGTCGTCCTGTTGCTTCAGCAGATATGTCAATTTGTAATTTTGGTAAATATTGCCACTTCACCTCCATGGAGGTTTACCAGTTCATACTCTCAGCAGCAACAGATGAGAAAACTTTTTTCCTCCCATCAGTCCAACAGAGCATGTTATCTAACTTCAGTCTCACCAATCTGATAGGAAAACTATTGTATATCACTTTTATTGCGAGTGAGGTTGAGCCTTTAAAATATGTTTCAGAATGATTTGTATTTCCTTTTCTGTGAAGTGTATGTTCATAGTCTTTCCTACTTTTCTATTGAGTTGTTGATGTTTTCCTCTTGATTTGTAGGAACATTTTATGTATTAGGGAAATTAACACTTTATGGTATAAATTGCAAATATTTTTCTAAGTTGCTAATTTGTCTTTTGGCTTTGTTTTTAGTGTTTTTTTTGCTAAGTAGATTGCTTATAAAAAATGTAGGTATAAATTTTTCTCAGTATTTTCTTTCATGGCTTCAGGATTTTTAATCTTTAGAAAGGCCACCCCCGGGGTCAGCCCCATGGCCGAGTGGTTAAGTTTGCAGGCTCTGCTTCAGCAGCCCAGGGTCTCAATGGTTTGGATCCTGGACACAGACCTAGCACCAATCATCAAGCCGTGCTGAGGCAGCATCCCATATAGCACAACCAGAAAGACCTACAATTAGAATATACAACTATGTACTGAGGCTTTGGGGAGAAGAAAAAAAAGAGGAAGATTGGCAACAGATGTTAGCTTAGGGTCAATCTTTAAAAAAAAAAAAAAGAAAGAAAGAAAAGCCACTCCCCTCTAAGATTATGAAAGTATTCTCCCATCTATTTTCAGTTTTATTTAATTTTAAAATAAAAATATCTTTTCAAGTTGGAATTTACCTTGGTTTAAGATGTTAAGTATGGATCCGATTTTATTTTAGTTTTTAGATGGCTACCTAATTGTCGAACTAAAATTCAGAGTAATCCATCTCTTCCCTATGGATTTAAGCTATCACTTTTTTTCAAAAAGAAATTTCCATATGTGGTTGGTCTACTTCTATCGTGCTCCACTGATCTTTTGTTTTATCTTTATAAAATATTTTAATATCTGGTAGTGCTAGCTCCTACTTATTTGTGTCTATTTTCTGAGTTTTTATATATAATCTTGCTTTATTTTTTCCAAATGAAGTTTAGAATCTGTTTATGAGTTGCAAATGAAGTTTCTGTTATTACTCTTAATGAGATCTATGTCTGTTTTGGGGAATCTGGATTTTCCTCACACTCTATTTTGCTTTTCTTTTAGGCCCCCGTACCTAACCCAGGGGCCCCGGACAGACAGGGGTTTCTTTTCTTTAGAGTTCAGTTCTCAGTGTTGGCGGAGCACCAGAAGTCTCTGATGTCTCCTCCCTGTGTTGCTGTTACTGACCAGCTATGTTGATCCTTCTGGGCCCACGCCTGATCTTTGTGGGTGCCTCTTCTGGGTTTGAGTTCCTCTGGCTGTCCTTTGCAAAGAGCCGCTCCTATCACTTGTGTTTTGGGCTATGGCTCCCTCTGCTTAGTTTTCTCCATTGGTCTGGTTCTAGCTCATTTCAATTTTCTAACATTTCCTCAAAGTTTCTGGTTCACTCTTGGTTTCTTTTCTTGTTTATATGATAGCTATACCTTGAAAAGCAATCCTTCTCCTATTATCTTCAGTATAACAGACCATGATAATTATAACTATCACATAATATGCTGCTCACCCTTCTAAGCCTTAGCACTCATCGTCTTCTAAGTGCTTTACACATATTAACTAATTTAGTTCTCACAAAGCTCTGTGATGGAGAAACTATTATTTGTATTTTGTAGATGAGTAAACTAAAGTAGGGAAATAGTATGTACATAACTAGGAAAATGCACCATGAACTTGGGCATTTGAGGTCTCAAGTCGCTGCTTATAACCACCATGTTGTACTGTCTCTCACTATCCAAAAGCTACAAGTTTTGGTCCCTTTACTTAGACTCACTGGATCTCAGTTTCCTTATCTTCAGGATGGAATTAGTAATATCTACCTCCCAGTTCCATTGTGGGAATAAAATGTTTCGCACAGCATTTTGCACACAGAGCACTCCATAAAATTTAGCCTTTATACTTTAAGATTTGGCTTCAGCTTGCAGTCACTCGAGACTTAGAATTCCAAGGGTCTTTTATCCCCCATGGTAGACTCTTCTTATTGAAAACTGAGTATTCAATCATTTGAAGAGCATTTTCATTAATATCATGCGATCACAGGCATTTTCCCTCAATTTTGCCATCCTCACTGATATTAAGGCTATATTTAGCTCCAACTTTCTCACTCTGACAGAATGTGTTTACATATTTCCCTGTTTAATTTTAGTATTTTACATTTGTGTGTGTTATTATTGCTTTTTATCTCCCATGATTTTGTTTCCTCCTCAAAGTCAATGAGGTAATTTCTTCAAGATAAAGTAGCTCACTCTTAGATTTTTAATGGGCGTTGAGAAAAGTACTGAGATCCCTTCTGGTGTATGGAAAGGTGTCCATTTCACTGACAGACACCTTCCTTGTTGGAGAAAATTGCACATGCTATGTGTCTGTCTCTCTAATTTACAGCTAGGGCACCCAAGGAGCTGGGCAGGAGGTCATTTGGCTAAACTGAAATAATATTCCCAGTTTTCTTGCTGCTTGCTTACATAACATGGCCCTTTCAATCTTCTCAATACTTCGCTTCATATTATTCCAGCTGACTTGACCTTACTTCTTGTTTGCTGTGAATTACTCCAGGCCTCTTTTCTTTCATCAGGGGAGTGGAAGCCGGCTCACAAATCCTGCCCCAAATGTCTCTTGTTCTCTATGATCTGCCTTCTAAGTTCTGTGTTTCTAGGTTCATCTGCCAACGCCAGTCTTCAGATCTCCCAAGTCTTGAGAAAATTCCTTGTGGGGCTTGTATCTTTCAGCATAGAGCTCAGGTACAACAAGGCCCAATGTTTGTGATCCATTGTGAAAGCTAATGCTTTCTGTGTATCGCATATTTTGAGGTAAACCGTACTACTTCTCAGATGTAATGATTTTCTTTTTAAATATTTCTTTCTTTTTAAAATTGAGATATAATTTACATATAACATTGTGTAAGTTTAAGATGTATGATGTATTGATTTGATACACTTATATATTGCAATGTAATTACCACTGGAGCTGTAGCTAACACCTCCACCATGTCACATAATTACCATCTCTTTTTTGTGGGGAGAACATTTAAATTTCTTAGCAATTCTAAATCCATCCCTTCCTCCTCATGATCCCAGATCTCGATTATTACCAGTCTCCTGACTGGTCTTTCTTAAATCCAGTCATCTATGCTGTTGGCAGGGTGGTTGGGCTCAAATGAAAATGCCTCCATTGTTCTTCCACTCTGTGCTTAAAATTAACCCTTAACACATCACCCCAGATGATGGCCAAATATTGTAACACAGCATTCAAGGCCCTGTGTTATCTCCCTTTGTCTACATCTCTACTCTCATTTCTTCCTACTCCTTACCTCACACTTCATACTTCGATCTCAGGGCAGTTTAACTCACTTGGCCTTTTCTCTGTCCTTTCTCTCTGCAATACCTTTGTCTGGCGAAATCCTACTTTTTCAGATTGATCCAAGCATTACTTCCTCTCTCTGATGCCCTCAGAGAAGTAACCACTTTTCTGTGTTCCTTAAACACACTGGACAGATTTTGACAATTGTACTTACTACATTGTTTTATACTGATTTCCTCATGGATCTGACTTTCCTCTCTTAGTGAATTAGCTCCTTAACACAAGGGATTGTGTCTTATTCATTTTATTTCCACAGTGACACAAGGTAGGTGCTCAAGAAACTTTGGTTGAATTAATGACTAAAGGTATGGATATGTTTTTTAATCGTATGTATATATTGTCTCCTGTTTGAGGCCCCTGGGAAGCCGTTTCTCTCAGATCTTAATAGGAGGAAAAGCTGAGCTTCTCTTGTGAAATAGACTTATCTTTATCCTATTGATAATATCATACGACGAGTCGTAACCTTCATCAGACTTTAAAGTCTATTTCTCTGCTAAGATATGAGCTCCATGAGGTCAGGAACACATCCCTCCTGATCACTATTCTATTTCCACCCCCAGCTCAGTGCCTAGTACAGAGAGGGTGTTCACTAAATGTATAGAAGTAGTAAACTCCATATCAAATTCCGAACTATAGTATATAAGAGGGGAGGCCATGAAGGTGGCTGTCTTAGGCTGAGTTCCCCAGAAGCAAGCCTGAGACAAGAATTTGTGTGACAGTGATTTAGTAGGAACTGTTTCTCAGAAAAACCACTAGGGAAGTGGGACCAGGAAGGGAAAGAGGTCAAGCAAGTGTATGGTATCAATGTACCACAGGGAAAGTTCTGGTAACAGTACATAGGACACACTTCAGAGTTGTCCAATCAACTCCAAGTCCAAGGGGGCTGGAGTATTTATATTTGTCCTCTCCACCAGTCAGGCATAGCTTAGGGGCTTTGGAGGGAGGACGTGAATCTTTAGGTACTTCCAGCTTTTCATGCACACAGGCAAAGCAGGTTCTGACAGCTGCAAGGCTGTCGGCCAACAAAGTCACACAGGTGCTGGCTGTTGGGAGAGAAAGCGCACCTACCAGGAGCAGGTGTTCACGAAAATAGTGTGGGCACAGCACTGTCAATATATGCTATAAAGATTATTGTCTAAATCTAGACATGGAAGTTTTCTACAGGACTCTGGATCACTCAGACCATGCAGGGATCACTCCTAGATCGCTCCTGCAAAGCCAAATGGCACTGACTCGACCTGGAGCAGGAAGAGTAGGAGGGATGGGGCCAAAGTTCAGTGAAGGCATACTGAATATGAAAAATTTGTCATGTTGCCATCAGTTACGAAACCAGGTCCCTTCAGTTGGGGTCATGAGATCACAAGAGTGCCAAAGATGATTAAGCTTAAGTTTTAAGGCAAAAGATTCGCCTATTCTCCCATAGAATCAAAGCCCCTGGCTTAGAGCAAGGAGACCGTGTGGTATAAATACTCTCCATTAGGAAGCCCTCAGGTATATGAAAATCCAATACCTTCACATGCTGAGGTCAATCACTTTAGAGGGTGTACAAATCACCTGATCATCATATTAAAATGCAGATTCTGACTTAGCGGGTCTGGACTAGGGCTTGAGATTCTGCATTTCTACACGTACCCAGGTGATACTAATGTTGCTAGTCCAAAGAACACACTTGGAGTAGCAAGGTCCTGGGGCACACTTAAAAATAAAAATATAACACAACAAAACCAAGCACAAAAAGAACCTAAATATGTGATTTGAAGTTTAGAAAGAAAGAAATTCAAGGGAGACTGCTACCACCTTTTCTTTTAGTTTTATTCAATGTCCCAGGGACTGCTGATCTTCTTGTTTCCCAGAAGAGAGACTCTAAGAAAAGACGTTCTCAGGGAACCATTAATATATGAAGTTAAAAGCCGCTTAGTGGACCATCTGTTAATATATCCCCAGCCAGAACAAGCAAACTGAGTTATTAAGATTATAGTTTAGCAAGTTGTGTTCTGTAGTCTCCATGTTACACGTCTACAGGGACTCAGAAACGGAAATGATGCAAAAGAAGTCTTAGAGTTTGCCTTCTTCAAAGTGGGTGAAGGCTTATGAGGATGAAGCCTCCTATTTCATAGGAGCTACTTTGCTCTCTAACTCTGATACTAAAGTAAATTCTCCATCATCACTGTGACCTTTGTAGGCTATGCCTGGGTTAATATGTAATCATTATTCTGGGTAACTAAGACTAAAGGGAGGAAAACTGGCCATATGCCACATATTATTCTGAGTTCCTCTAAATTCTCCCACTCCTAAGCCCACTCACTGGTTTTTGTCTCTTTTCCGTAAACATTGATCACAGTGGCTTGAGCCACATCCATTGTACATGGAGAGGACAAGCATGCCTATTTTTGCCCAGAGGCCCTACTCAGAAACAATGACTTATATAGAGAACAGAAGGGCACTGAAGCCATCTGAAGTATGGAGAGAAATAGAGGACAAACCATGACTCATGGATTTGGGCAGATGAGCTTAATTATTTGGTTGGGGAGTTGTTCTGGATTGTTTGTGTCAACTGGCTCCACCACCACTCCTGTCTAAGATGGGGAAATATGTTTCCCAGAATCTTCTTTGCTGTATGATTCTGGGTTAGAGTTTGCTAAGGAGAGGTACTCTTGTGAAATTTTGAAGGTAGAAATGAAATAGAAGCTATACTTCTTGGGGTGTGGTAGAACTTAGATATAGCAGTTTTGTGAAATGCAGTAGATTTCACTGATTTGGCAGCTTCACAGATTTTTTCATGAGCTCCCACATTGGTGGCCAGGATGAGGGCTTCATGGATTTCCTCACTTTCTGCTTCTCAGCCCACTTCACTTCAATGTTTTAAGTGAAGTCCTAAGACCGTCCATCCTCTGGCTACAGCCCCTTCCAGATCTTCACTCCCCCAATTCCTTCCATGTTTGTTTAAGTCTTGATTTCCATGTTAAACTCTCTATTCTTGTAATAAATGTGGTGCCTCTGTTTTCCTGACAAAACCCAGAATGGCACAAGAGTTCTTGACTTTATTGGATTTCTAGTAGACTAGAAAGATATTTAAATGTTTTGATGGACCTCATTGGTGATGAGTGTGTAGTATCATTCCTCATCTTCATTTTATCACTTCCCCTCTCTTCTGCTGGGCCAGAAGTGTAACATAGTGTGTTCCTGAAGAAGCAGACCCTCAGGTGGAGTTTAATGTGCAGGATGTTTATTAAAGAGTGCCAATGGGCTAAATATTTGTGGAAAGGAAAGGATGGAAGCAGAAGCGAGTAAAGAAGTCAACTTCAATGCAGGCCCAAGGGCAGGTGTGGCCAGCTCTGTGGGGAGGTCTGGAGGATATAGAACCCTTCATAGTTGTCCCTGTTTGAGCAAAGATGGCCAGACCTTAATATTCTGACACTGATCAGTCATTGGATATAGGCTGCTGCAGGAAGGAACATGAAATTGGATGAGGAGGCTCTTTTCAGGTGAAGCAGTCCCAGACAGGGCTGCCAGCTGATGGCTGGTATAACAGCATTCCCAGAAGCTAGGGAAACAAGTGCTTCCTTGAAGAGGGGTTTTGGTGGTACATCATAGAGTTTGCCCCAAGAAGTAAGTTGGGCTGTGTTATAAATCAATGTTGGAGCTATTGTTGGGAGTGAGGAAAGGAGAATGGGATTTGTGGTAGAGGGCTCAACATGCTTGAAGTTCTGAAAGACAGAGAATGCTTGATATTCTGAAAAACAACAAAAGTCCCATCTGACTAAAGCATGAGGTAAAAGAGATTTGCTGACATTCCAGAAAGACAAGAGATGATTCTTCAGAACTCAGGGTATGGATCTAGATGTTGATCATGTCTGTGGTCAACTTGATGTTGGGAACTGGAGTAAAAGTTGTCTTTCTAGAGGCCAACTCAGACCATCAGCCCCATCTTTGTTACCTCCAAGATGACCACATCACTTTCTATTCCCCAACTCTCTCTGCCAGGGTGTTCAGTAGGCACAGGACCACTAATCTTGGTGAATTCCTCCAAATTCAATGTGTTTCTTCATCTGCTTAATCAACTGCTTGTCACTGACTATATGCTTCCCAACAGAGACCACCCTGGGATGTGGCTCTGATGTGGCACTTCTCAGTGCTTTCTGGGATTCTTTTTTTCATCATGTGCATCTCACACACTTTACTTTAGCTTTTGCTGACAACCACCCTTACCTTTAATTAAGAATGTTTTCCTTGATGCAATTCAAGAGGTCTGACCTCCTTGCTTGCTCTAAGCCTTTTCTATTTTCCTTTTACTTCATTCAGTTCCTTAGACACATAGGTTGTGTGATGTAGTGGAAAGAACATGGGCTTTGGATTCAGACAGTCCTGGAACAGAATGCCAAGAGCCTCACTTTCTACTGATATGATCTTGGACAATTAGCCTAACCTCTCTGAGCATTAGTTTACTTATTTGTGAGATAGGGAGAAATGTTGCAAAGATCAAATAAAATGATGTGTGCAGGGAAGTGTCAAAATGGCAGCATAAGCAGACTCTGAACTCACCTCCTCACACAGACACACAAATTTAGAACTATTGTGGGAACAATTACCCCTGAGAGAGAACTGAAAACTGGATAAAAAGAACCCCCACAACAAAGGACAGTCCTGATTGAGGTGGAAGAGGCAGAAATTCCTTCCTGGAGAGAAAAAAAGCCACCTTCACAAGCAATGGCACTTCATGGATGGCCAGGAGCAATCCTAAAGCATGCAGCCTTCCCTGGAGGAGTGGGAGACCTGAGCAGGGGAGCATTACTGCTATAAGCATCATTTGCATAACCAAGACGAATGTTCTAATATCTGGTTTTGCTGGCCATTAACTACAATAGGGAATACACCTGGAAGAGCTATTGGACATAAGGGAAAAAAAAGCCAGCTCTTAAGGGGCCCATGCACAAATTCACCCATTTTAGAAAACAACCTAAAATCACCAGGAAGAATGGTGCACAATCTTTTGGTGAAAAGAGACTCACCTGTTAGGCTCTGGGTGCATCTCAGTGAGAGGTGAGACCTCTCCAGGGACTGAGACATTGGCAGAAGCCATAACTGTGACCTAGTACAAGCGTGCTAACACAGACGCTGGCAGACACCACTGGAGTTCTTCCCCTGGCCTGTGAGTCCAGGGTCTTCCCCACTCACTAGAGCGCTGATTTAATCCAGCTCAGACAGGGCAGGCAGCCCTCAGTAGGGGCTGGCCCCACCCAAGAGCAAGCTCTCAGGCAACTTGTGGGCCTGCAGAGGCTTGGTGCCTGGATCCTCTGCAGCGGAGCAAGTGGTTCCACCTCTGTGGGGCAGGGAGTGCATGAGGAGCAGGTGGAATGTGTGAAGCGTGGGTGGAGTGTGTGGGGCCTCTGCAGTAGGACAACTTAGTTGGTTTCAGGGGGTCAAGGTACATATATGGGGCAGGACTGTGTTGATGGTGTGTGTGGCCCTGTAGCAGGTCAGCAGGTCTTTTCAGCTGCAGAAGCCTGGTACTTCTCAAACAGCCACATGAGAGATCAGCTCCACCTTCCAAAGTCTGAAATAATTGGGTGCTACCATGCCTGGGGCTAGCCCCACTCAGTTGCAATCCTGAGAAAGGTGACAACAGCCTTGCAACCCTGAGGCCTATGGCTATTTTAAGCCCCTGAGCCTAGCAACCAGCTGCACTGGGTGCCTACTCACTTAACAGAAAAACTGCAACAGAAATGTGCTATTAGACCTTGCAGCCAACTGTACTGGGGTTTCCCATGCCCAATAAAGTGACTGACAGGACCACAGCAGCCACACAAAGCTGAGCATTACAACCAGCCAGCCAGGGGACAGCCTAGGGTCCCTGGGCACCTGCAGCAAAAGCAATTCTGCCACAACAGGAGGACACATGTAGCCCACACAGGGGTTGCTCCTGGAACATTTGGAACTGTTGATGAGAGGTAAGCACACTGCTGAGCCTCATAAGGCATCTCTTACATAAGGGCACTTCTACAAGATCAGGAGACATAGCTGAGTCACCTAATACACGGATATAAGCACAGAGAAAATGGAAAAATGAGGAGGCAAAGGACTATGTTCCAAGTAAGGGAACAGGACAAAAGCCCAGAAAAAGAACTAAGTGAAACAGAAATAAACAATCTACCTGACAAAGAGTTCAAACAAAAATTCATAAGGATGCCCACTGATCTAGGGAGAAGAATGGGATGAACTCAATGAGAACATCAACCAGGAATTAGAAAATATTTTTTAAAAAACTAATCAGAAATGAAGAATACAATACTGGAAATGAAAAATTCACTAGAGGAACTCAATAGCAGAGTAGATGATACAAAAGAAAGGATCAGCGAGATGGACAAAAGACAAGAAGAAATCACCAAAGTTGAACATACAAAAGAAAAAAGAATTAAAAAGAATGAGAACAGTCTAAGGGACCTCTGGGACAGCATCAAGCACACTAACATTTGTATTATAGGTGTCCCAGAAGGAGAAGAGAGAGACAAAGGGGCAGAGAATCTATCTGAAGAAAAAATAGCTGAAAAATTTCCTAACCTAAGGAAGAAAACAGACATCCAGGAACAGGAAGCACAGAGAACACCAAACAAGATGAACCCAAAGAGGCCCACACCAAGATACCTTATAATTAAAATGTCAAGAATTAGCAATAAAGAGAGAATCCTAAAAGCCACAAGAGCAAAGCAGCAGTTACATACAAAGGAAACCCCATAAGACTATCACCTGACGTCTCAGCAGAAACCTTACAAGCTACAAGGGAGTGGCACAATGTATTTAAAGTACCAAAAGGAAAAAAGCTACAGCCAAGAATACTCTACCTGTCAAGGTTATCACTCAGAATGGAAGGGGAGATAAAGACTTTCCCAGACAAGCAAAAACTAAAGGAGTTTATCACCAAGAAACCAATTTTACAATAAATGCTAAAGGGACTTATTTAAGAGAGAAAGAGAAGACCACAAATAAGAATAAGAAAATTTTCCAAAAAAAGGCAACATAATCACTTGTAAAGGAAAAATACAGTAAAGGTAGAAGATCAACCACCTATGAAGGTCAAAAGACAAAAGTGATAAAATTACCTATTTCCATGATAAGAGGGTAACAGATACACAGAAAAAGAGGTTAGATATACTATCAAAAACATAAAATGTGGGAAGAGGGGAGTAAAAGAGCAGAGCTTTTAGAAAGAGTTCAAACTGAAGAGACCATCAAATCAATATAGATTGTTATATTTGTAGGTTATTATATGTGAACATCATGGTAATCACAAACCAGAAACCTATAAGAAATACACAAAAAATTAAGAGAAAGGAACCCAAACATAATGCTAAGAAAGCCATCAAACCAGAAAGGAAGAGAACAAGAGAAGAAGAAAGGAACAGAAAAGAACTACTAAAATGCCCAGAAAAAAGGTAACAAAATGGCAATAAGTACATACTTATCAATAGCTACTTTAAATGTCAATGGACTAAATGCACCAATCAAAAGGCATAGGGTGGCCAATTGGGTTAAAAAACAGGACCAATATATATACTGCATACAAGAGACACACTTCAGAACTAAAGACACTCACAAACTGAAAGTGAAGGAATGAAAAAAGATACTCCATGCAAATGGCAATGAAAAAAAAGCTGGGGTAGCAATACTTATATCAGGCAAAATAGACTTTAAAACAAAAACTGTAACAAGAGACAAAGAAAGGCACTACATAGTGATAAAGGTAAAAATCCAACAAGTGGCTATAACACTTGTAAATATCTATGCACCCAACATAGGAGCACCTAAATATATAAACCAATTATTAACAGATATAAGGAGAAATAGAGAGCAACATAAAAATAGTAGGGGACTTAATACTCCACTTACACCAATGCATAGGTCACCCAAACAAAAGATCAATAAGGAAGCATTGGCCTTAAATTACACATTAGACCAGATGGACTTAGTAGATATATACAGAACTTTCCATCCAAAAACCACAGAATACACATTTTTTTCAAATGCACATGGAACATTCTCCAGGATTGATCACATATTAGGCCACAAAGCAGGTCTCCATAAATTTAAGAAGATTTAAATAATACCAAGTATCTTCTTTGACCACAACAGTATGAAACTAGAAATCAACTACAGGAAGAAAATCAGAAAAGCCACAAATATGTGGAGATGAAAGAAAATGCTACTGAACAAAGATTGGGTCAATGAAGAAATGAAAGGAGAAATCAAAAAATGCCTGGAGACAAATGAAAATAAAAATACAACATACCAAAATCTATGGGATACAGCAAAAGTGGTAAGAGGGAAGTTTATAGCAATACAGGCCTACCTCAATAAACAAGAAAATCTCAAATAACAATCTAACAGTGCACCTAAAGGAACTGGAACAAGAAGAGCAAACAGAGCCCCAAATCAGTACAAGGAAGGAAATAATAAAAATCAGACCAGAAATAAATCAAATAGAGACTAAAAATACAATAGAAAAAAAGTCAATGAAACCAAGAACTGGTTCTTTGAAAAGATAAACAAAATTGACAACCTTTTAGCTAGACTCACCGAGAAAAACAAAAGAGAAGGCTCAAACAAAGAAAATCAGAAATGGAGGAGGAGAAATTACAATGGACACCACAAAAATACAAAAGATTATAACAGAATGCTATGAAAAGCTATATGCCAACAAATTGGATAATCTAGAAGAAATGGATAAATTCTTAGAATCATACAACCTTCCAAAACAGAATCAAGAAGAATTAGAGAATTTGAATAGACTAATCACCAGTAAGGAGATTGAAACAGTAATCAAAAACCTCCTCCAAAATGGGAGTCCAGGACCAGATGGCTTCCCTCATGAATTCTACCAAACATTCAAAGACTTAATACCTATCCTTCTCAAACTAAATTGAAGAGGAGCAAAAGTGTCCTAACTCATTCTATGAAGCCAACGTTATCCTGATACCAAAACCAGACAAGGACAATGCAAAAAAAGAAAATTATAGGACAATTCACTGATAAACATCGATGCAAAAATCCTCAACAAAATACTAGCAAATTGAATACAACAATACATTTAAAAGATCATAGACCACGATCAAGTGGGATTTATTCCAGGGATGCAGGGATGGTTCAACATCTGCAAATCAATCAATGTGATACACCACATTAACAAAATGAATAAAAACCACACGATCATCTCAATAGATGCAGAGAAAGAATTTGACAAGATACAGCATCCATTTATGATAAAAACTCTGAATAAAATGGGTATAGAAGGAAAGTACCTCAACATAATAAAGACCATATATGACTAACCACACTTAATATCACTCTCAATGGATAAAAACTGAAAGCTATCCGTCTAAGAATGGGAACCAGACAAGGATGCCCACTTTCACTACTCTTTTTTAATATAGTATTGGAAGTCCTAGCCAGAGCCATCAGGCAAGAAAAAAGATATAAAGGGATCCAAATTGGAAAGGAAGAAGTGAAACAGTCACTACTTGCAGACGACATGATTTTACATATAGAAAACCCTAAAGAATCCATCAAAAAACTTTTAGAAATAATAAATGAATACAGTTAAATTGCGGGATACAAAATCAACATACAAAAATCAATTGTGTCTCTGTACACTAACAACAAAGTAGCAGAAAGAGAAATTGAGAATACAATCCCATTTATAATTGCACCAAAAGGAATGAAATACCTAGGAATAGACAACCAAAGAGGTGAAAGATCTGTACACTGAAAACTATAAAACATTTTTTAAAGAAACTGAAGAAGAAACAAAGAAATGGAAAGATATTCCATGGTCTTGGATTGGAACAATTGACATAGTTAAAATGTCCATACTTCCTAAAGCAATTTACAGATTCAATGTTATCCCTATTAAAGTTCCAGCAACATTTTTCACAGAAATAGAACAAAGAATCCTAAAATTTATATGGAACAACAGAAGACCCCGAATAGTCGAAGGAACCCTGAGAAAAATGAACAAAGCTGAAATTATCACATTCTCTGATTTCAAAATATACTACAAAGCTATAGGAACCAAAACAGCATGGTACTGGCACAAAGAACAGATACCCAGATCAATGGAACAGAATTGAGAGTCCATAAATAAACCCACACATCTATGGACATCTAATTTTCGACAAGGGAGCCAAGAACATACAATGGAGAAAGGAACATTGCTTCAATAAATGGTGTTGGGAAAACTGGACACCCACATGCAAAAGAATGAAACTAGACCATTGTCTTACACCATACACAAAAATTAACTCAAAATGGATTAAAGACTTGAATGTAAGACCTGAAACCATGAAACTTCTAGAAGAAAACATAGGCAGTACGCTTTGACATCAGTCTTAGCAGCATATTTTCAAGTACCATGTCTGACCGGGCAAGGGAACCAATAGAAAAAATAAACAAATGGGACAACATCAAACTAAAAATCTTCTGCACAGCAAAGGAAACCATCAACAAAATGAAAAGACAACCTAACAACTGGGAGAAGATATTTGCAAACCATATATCCAATAAGGGGTTAATATCCAAAATATATTAAGAACTCATACATCTCAACAACAAAAATTTAACATCCCAATTAGAAAATGGGCAAAAGATCTGAACAGACATTTCCCCAAAGAAGATATGGAGATGGCCAATGGGCACGTGAAAGGATGTTCAACATCATTAAGTATCAGGGAAATGCAAATCAAAACTACAATGAGATATCACCTCATGCCTGTCAGAATGGCTATAATCAACAAGACAGGAAACAAGTGTTGGAGAGGATATGCAGAGAAGGGAACCCTCATACTCTGCTGGTGGGAATGCAAATTGGTGCAGCCACTATGGAAAACAGTATGGAGATTCCTCAAAAAATTAAGAATAGAACTACCATACAATTCATCTATTCCGCTGCTGGGTATTTATCCAAAGAACATGAAAAGACAAATGTGTAAAGATACATGCACCCCTATATCCATTGCAGCATTACTCACAATGGCCAAGACTTGAAAGCGACCTAGATGTCCATGAAGGGACGAATGGATAAAGAAGATGTGGTATATATGCACAATGGAATACTACTCAGTCATGGGAAATGATGAAATCCAGCCATTTGTGACAACATGGATGGACCTTGAGGGTATTATGCTAAGCGAAATAAGTCAGAGGGGGAAAGTCAAATACCGTATGATCTCACTCATAAGTATAAGATAAAAACAACAATCACATAGAGACAGAGATTGGATTGGCAGTTACCAGAGGGGAAGCAGGGAAGAACAAGGGCAAAAGGGGTGATTAGCACATGTGTGTGGTGATGGATTGCAATTAGTCTTTGGGTAGTGAACATGATGTGATCTATTCAGGAAACGAAAAGTAATGATGTACACCTGAAACTTATATAATGTTATAAACCAATGTTACCTCAATTAAAAAAAAAGTGCACAAGCATTTGCCATAGGATAGACACAGAATAGGTTAATATCCCCTTCCTTTTTTAATCTGGGATTTTAGAAACTAACCCTGAACTTGAGCTAGGTGAGGGGGAGGGGGTCTCCTTTTTTGAGAGTTATTGGCTCTGCTGTTTTTGTCTTGCCTATTTTCCTTCTCCCAATGTCCATTGGCAGAGCTCAGCTCTCTTTCCCCACTGGAGTTCATATTACTAGCTCTCTGACATTAATCCTAGCTGCATCACTGAGCTGGCTTTATTCCCTGGTCCTGTTCTGCTAACAGGATTATGTTAGGCATTTCCTAATCTTGATGTGTGATCAGTACCTCCAGACGCAAGCAGCACTAACCCTCCAAGTGAGACATGCACTACCTAAGTAGCATTTCAGGTCTTGTGGAACGATAGAGTACATGCTTGTATTCCATGGCCAGATAGGCTATGTTGGTTCTAATTTTCCCTCCTGAGTGTTCTTGCAAGTTAATGTTCTTGAGAGCACTGCAGAATTACAGTCTAATTTAATTTCCCCACTGATCAGTTTACAGATCTTTATAAATGCAGTCTGGACAGATCAATGTTAATAGCCGCTGGTGTTTTGAAGCTAGACAAGTGGGAAAAACAAACTCGAGCTTTACTTTTCGTGGGCATGGTTTAGATTTCCCGAATCCCTTTCAGAGACTGCTAAAGCTCCAATTGAACCTTACCCCTTGCTGCCTGTATTAGTCAGGGTTTTCCAGAACCAATAGAATGTGTGCGCGTGTGTGTGTGTGTATAAAACAAGAAATTGGCTGATGCAATTATGGAGGCTGAGAAGTTCCAAGATCTGTAGTTGGCAAGCTGGAAACCCAGGAGAGCTGACAGTGTAAGTTTCATTCTGAAAGCTGGCATGCTCAAGAAAAGCCAATTTTTCAGTTTGAGATCAAAGGCAGGAAAATACTGAAGCCCCAGCTCAAGTAGGCAGGCAGGCAGCAGGAGTTCCCTTTTACTCTGCCTTTTTGTTCTATTCAGGTCTTCAATCAATTGGATGAGACTTACCCACATTAGAATGGAAATCTTCTTTACTTGGTCTACCAATTCAAATCTTAATCTCATCCAGAAATACCCTCACAGACACACCCAGAATGTTTGATCAAATGTCTGGGCACCCCACGGCCCAGTCAGGTTGACTCATAAAATTAACCATCACACCACTCCACTCGCACTCCCCAGTAGTGACAATTGCTTATGGAAACTTTGGTCCCATGGGAAAAAGCCTTTCCCTTAAGTTGTGAGTAGCTTAAAAGTAAGCCTACATTTCAGATGTTCTTTTCTAACTAGAATTGAACCAGCAATGTTATTTACACAATCATTTATGTTAGCAGGGATGACTAATGCTTGCTAATAGATAGGCAACTTTGATTTCCCACTGACCAATGTTGTTTTCCTGTTTGCATGTCTACTGTGGAGACTGAATATTGGAAGTGACTAGAATTTAATTTATCCATTCTCATCAGAAATATAACTATCAAAAAGATATTTCAAGAAAATGGTAACCAAAAAACTAAAAAACAAGAGTAGCTATACTTATATCAGACAAAATAGACTGTAAACTAAAAATGGTAAAAAAGAGACAACAAAGGTCATTATATAATGATAAAGGGGTCAATTCCTTAAGCAGATATAGCAATTGTAAATATTTATGCACTCAACATTGGAGCACCTAAATATATAAAGCAAAAACTAACACAGAGCTAAAAAGAGAAATAAACAGCAATACAATAATAGCTAGGGATTTTAATTCTCCATTCTCAATAATGGATAGCTCATTCAGACATAGAATCAATAAAGAAATAGCAGATTTGAACAACACTATAGACCAAACAAACCTAGCAGAAATATACAGAACATTCTATCCAACAACAGCAGAATACACATTCTTCTCAAGCACACATGGAACATTTTCTAGGACAGACCATATGTTAGGCCACAAAACAAGTCTTAGCAAATTCAAGGTTGAAATAATACCAAGCGTCTTCTCCAACCACAATGATATGAAAGTAGAGATAAATAACAGAAGTAAAACTGGAAAATTCACAAATACATGGAAACTAAACGACACTCTCCTAAACAACCAATGGATCAAAGAGAGATTAATGGGGAAACAAAAGTATCTTGAGACAAACGAAAATGGAAACACCATGTACCAAAACTTATGAGGTGCAGCTAAAGCAGCTCTAAGAGACAAGTCCACAGCGATAAACACCTACATTAAGAAATAAGAGAGATCTCAAATAAAGAACATAACTTTATGCTTTAAGGAAGTAGAAAAAGAAGAACCAGAGCCCAAAGTTAGCTGAAGGAAGGAAATAATGAAAATTAGAGCAGAAATAAATAAAATAGAGAACAGAAAAACAATAGAAAAGATTAACAAAACTGAGAATTAGCTCTTTGAAAAGATAAACAAAATTGACAAACCTTTAGCTAGACTAACCTAGGAAAAAAGAGAGAGGACCCAAATCTACAAAATTATAAATGGAAAATGAGACATTACAACTGATACCACAGAAATACAAAGAATTATAAGAGGCCACTATAGACAACCATGTGCCAACAAACTGGACAACCTGGAAGAAATGGGAAAATTCTTAGAAACATACAACCTACCAAGACTGAATCAGGAAGAAATAGAAAATCTAAACAGACCAACTACTAGTAAGAAAATTGAATCAGTAATCAAAAATCTCCCAACAAGAAAAGCCTAGGACCACATGGCTTCAGTGGTGAATTTTACCAAACATTTAAAGAATTAACACCAATCCTTCTCAAACTCTTCCAAAAAATCAAATAGGAGGGAATATTCCCAAACTAGTTTTACGAGGCCAGAATTACCTTTATACCGAAGGCAGAAAAGGACACCACAAGAAAAGAAAACTATAGGCCAATATCACTGACAAATAAGGATGCAAAAATTCTCAATAAGATACTAGCAAACTGTATTTAGCAACACATTAAAAAGATCATTCAGGGATTGGCCTGGTGGCGTAGTGGTTAAGTTCACACATTCCACTTTGGAAGCCCAGTGTTCACAGGTTCGGATCCTGAGCACAGACCTACACACTGTTCATCAAGCCATGCTGTGGTGGCATCCCACATACAAAATAAAGGAAGATTGGCACAGATGTTAGCTCAGGGCCAATCTTCCTCACCAAAAAAAGGGAAAAAAGAATCATTCACCATGATCAAGTGGAATTTATCCCTGGGATGCAAGGATGGTTCAACATAATCAAATCAATAAATGTGATATATCACATTAATAGAATGAAAGAAGAGATCATATGATCATCTTAACAGATGCAGAAAAAGCATTTGACAAAATTCAATGTCTAATCATGATGAAAACTCTTAACAAATTACGTATAGAAGGAAAGTGTCTCTACATAATAAAGGCCATACATGACAAGCCCACAGCTAACATTATACTCAATGATAAAAGCTTGAAAGCTTTTCCTCTAAGATCAAGATCAAGAACAAGATAAGGGTGTCCACTCACACCACTCCTACTCAACACAGTACTGGAAGTCTTAGCCAGGGCAATCAAACAAGAAAAAGAAATAAAGGAATCAGAATTGGAAAAGAAGAAGTAAAACTGTCTCTATTTACAAATGACATGATTTCATATATAGAAAATCCTAAAGACTCCACCAAAAAACTGTTAGATCTAATCAACGAATTCAATAAAGTTGCAGAATAGAGAATTACCATACAAAAATCATTAGCATTTCTATATGCTAACAATGAATTATCTGAAAAATAAATAAAGAAAATGATCCCATTGACAATAAAATAGTGATAAATTTAACCACGAAGGTGAAAGATCTCTATACTGAAAACTACACGTCATTGATGAAAGAAATCAAAGAAGACACAAATAAATGGAAAGCTATCCCATGTTCATGAATTGGAAGAACTAATATTATTAAAATGTCCATACTACCCAAAGCCATCTATAGATTCAACGCAATCCCTATCAAGATTCCAATGGCATTTTTTACAGAGGTAGGAAAAATAATCCTAAAATTTATGTGGAACCACAAAAGACTCCAAACAACCAAAGCAATCCTGAGAAAGAACAAAGTGGGGGGCATTGCACTTCCTGATTTCAAGCTATATTATAAAGCTGTAGTAATCAAAACAGTAGGATACAGGCATAAAAACAGACACATTGACTAATGGAACAGAATCAAGAGCCCAGAAATAAACCCATGCATATATGGTCAACTAATATTTGACAAGGGAGCCAAGACTATTCAATCGAGAAAAGACAGTCTCTTCAATAAATGGTGCTGGGAAAATTGGATATTCACAAGTAAAAGAACGAAACTAGAACCCTATCTTACACCACTTACAAAAATTAACCCAAAATGGATTAAAGACTTAAATGGAAGATCAGAAACCATAAAACTCCTAGAGGAAAACATATGAAAAAAGCTCTTTGACATAGATCTTAGCAATAATATTTTGGATAGGACATCTAAAGCATAAGCAACAGAATCAAAAATAAATAAGTGGGACTATATCAAACTAAAAGGTTTCTGCACAGAAAAAGAAATGATCAACAAAATGAAAAGACAACCTACAGAACAGGAAAAAATATTTGCAAACCATATATCTGATAAAAGGGTAATATCCAAAATATTTAAAGAACTAATACAATTCAATAGCAAAAAACCAAATAATTCAATTAAAAAATATTCAAAAGACCTGAATAGACATTTCTCCAAAGAAGATATACAAACAGCCAACAGGTACCTGAAAAGATGCTCAATATCACTAATCATAAGGGAAACCCAAATCAAAACCACAATGAGATATCACTTCACATCTATAGAATGGCTATCATCAAAAAGACAAGAGACAACAAATGTTAGTGAGGATGTGGAGAAACAGGAACTCTTGTACACTATTCGTGGGAACGTAAATAGGTACAGACACTATGGAAAACTGTATGGAGATTCCTTAAAAAATTAAAAATAGAATTACCATATGATCCAGCAATTCCACTTCTGGGAATATATCCAATGGAAACAAAAACACTATGTTGAGGAGATATCTGCACCCACATGTTCAGAGCAGCATTATTTTTTACAATAATCAAGACATGGAAACAACCTAAATGTCCACTGATGGATGAATGGATAAAGAAGATGTTGTATATATATATGGTGTGCATATATATGTAATATATATACATATATATTATATATTTATAGTATTTGGCCATTAAAAGAAGGAAATCCTGCTTTGTGACAACATTATTGGACCTTGAGGGCATTATGCTAAGTGAAATAAGTCAGACAGAGAAAGACAAATATTGTATGATGTCACTTATATGTGGAATCTAAAGCAAACAATCAAACCAACAAAAAACCCCACCAAACTCATAGAAAAAGAGATCAGACTTGTGGTTACCAGAGGTGGGAGGTAGGAAGAGGGGGAATTGGAGGAAGGTGGTCAAAGGTGCAAACTTCCAGTTATAAGGTAAATAGGTACTAGAGATGTAATGTACAACAGGATGACTATAGTTAACACTGCTTTGAAGGTATATTTGAAAGTTATTGAGAGAGTAAATCCTAAGAGTTGTCATCACAAGGAAAAAGACATTTCTTTGTCTTTTTTTTTGTATCTATATGAGGTGATGGATGTTAACTAAACTTGTTTTGGTAATCATTTCACAATATATGTGTCAAATCATTATGCTGTGCACCTTAAACGTATACAGTGCCCATGTCAATTATTTATCAATATAACTGGAAAAAAAAGAAATATAAATTATACATCAATGTTTTATTTGAGCATAATCTCTGTTAGGGTAGCTTCAACTGGAACTGGATCTCTGTTAGGGTAGCTTCAATTGGAATTGGGGGATGTGGTAAATTACATTGATGGCCCCATTCATCACCTCTTTCTGTATCCATGTCCTTTGCCCTGCACCTTTGCTTTTCCTCCCATTAAAGAGTCAGAGTCTATTTCCCCACCCTTTGAATTTGAGCTCAGCCATGTGACTTGCTTTGGCCAACAGAATGTGGTAGGAGTCATGGTGCCCCAATTCAGAGCCCAGGCCTCAAGAGGCTTTGTTTCTGGTAGCTCTCTTGTACCTTTGCCATCACTGTGAGAAGGACATACCCAGGCCATCTCACTGGTCCTGGGAGGTAGATAAGAGACAAGTGGAGCAGAGCTGCCCCCTAAAGTGCTCAGACTAGTGCAGCCTAACACAGAGTTTCCAGATGACCTGTAGACATCTGAAGTGACCAGCCAACTTGCAGATGCAGATGCGTGAGGAAGCCCAGCCAAGGTCAGATGACCCCTGGCCTACCCATTATCATGTGAGCTGTAATAGCAAAAGTGAATTTCGTTCTAAGCCACTCAGTTTTGGGGTGGTGTATTATGCAGCAATAGCTAACTGATGCAAGAAAGCTATTGTAGACTCTGCTTTAGGAGTGGGGATTTTGAGTCAGTATGCAATGGTTAATTTTCCTTCCATTTGCTTTCCTGGCTTAGACACATGTCTATCACACTGCAACTTTTTTTATCAGTTGTGGCACAGACTGCTCCTTAATCATCAGCTTTATTCTTTCTCTCTCTTCCTTCCTCCTCTTTATTTTTATTTTTTGAGCACAAATACTGCATTTCCTAACCTCCTTTGTAGTTAGGTGTTGCCATGTGATGAGTTCAAGTCAGTGGAACATATGTTTCTCTAACAGGCTGAGTGTTACTCTCTCTCTTTCCTTGTCTGCATGTCTGGATGTTGATATTCAGGGAGACTCCAAAAGCCATATATAGCAGATGTCAGAGTCTGCTTTAGCCTGGTTCCTGAATGGCTGCATAGAATAGTGCCCCCTGCTGCCCAGAAGAAACAATCATATTGGACTACTATGTCAATGAGAACTAAATTTTAGGATGTTAAGCCATTGAAATTTTAAGATTTATTTGTTAGAGTGTTACCTTTACTAATACATCAGTTAAATAGGCACACTCAGGAAAACTTCCTCTTTTATTTTTATCTTCCTCCTCCTACCATTAGTATATTATGTATGAGTTTTTAATATAATCTAGTATATTGACGTCCACATGCTGAAGGGGAAGGATGGACATGAAATCTTTAGTATCAAAATCTTGAATTACAGCCAGGTCCTTCCTTGGTTATATGCTGGGTATGTTTTGGGTCCTAAATGTTGTAGGGTGTTATGTAAGTCCGTTTGGGCTGCTTTAACAAAATACCGTAGACTGGATGGCTTAAACCACAGAAGCTTATTTCTCACCATTCTGGAAGCTGAGGAGTCTTAGAGCAGGGTGCCAGCATGGTCAGATTCTGGTGAAGGCCCTCTTTCTGGTTCACAGAAGGCTGTCTTTTTGCTGTGTCCTCAGATGGTAGAGAGATCTTCTCATGTCTTTTCTTATAAGGACACTATATCCCATTCGGGCTCCACCCTCATGACATAATTTCCTCCTAAAGGCTCCACCCCCAAGTACCATAACATTGGGGATTAGACCTTTAATATATGAATCTTGAGGAGACAAACATTTGGTCCACAAAGATGTCAAGATGAGCAGAAGATAAGAAGAGGCCTCAGAGAACAAGCATCTCTGAATTAGGGGGTGTTCAGTAAACTGAGCCTTTTTCTAATAACTCTGTTATTCTGGGGTTGTGGGGAGGGAGGAGCTAAGGGATTTCGAAACATGGCAGTATGAGAAAAGATTTTTCTAACATACACATTTTGTTCAAGATGTCCTCTTTTGAACAAGGTATAAGTATCCCTAATCTTGATCCCTTGATGTGTCCAATAAGACAATATCAATGAACTAGTCTAAGTTGTGTATTGCAAGCCAGCCTGGATTCTTTTTTCTCACCACCCCTGAACGATCTCAAAGTGCTTCTCAAAGAAGATTCTGTTTTCAGTCAAATACCAGCAGCCTTGACATTCACTGGGTTGTCACAAACAGGTGCATTTAGAAGATAAACCCAGTAGTAGTTCATTGATTTTTCTCCTGTTTGGTTATTGCTCATTGGCTCTCAATGAAAAAGGAAAACTTCTTTTACCTTTGTTAACAAAAGGCCTGTTTTCCTTGCCTTCCTCTCTGCATTAGAAAATACCAGATGTGTATGAGGCAGTAGGAAGTCCAATTCAGTTCTAGGCTGGCTGGTCGTTGGAAAGCAATGAAAAGGAGGCTGAAAACCCAGCTACCCAAAGAATTCCAAATAAAGCCTTTGTTTTCTTAACTACAAAGCTAAATTAATTTCTTACCAAATACAGTAGCAGTGATTTCCAACTAGAACTATAAGCTAGGACACTCAAAGCCAAGTTTTGTGTGTATATGTTGGAGATACTGGTAGTTGAGCCACCATGACTTTTTAATTATAGTAACTGTACCCCATTGGAAATGAAAGGACACATATGATATGTGAATTAGGAATAATGTGTGGAAAATTTTCATATAATTGAAAAAAATTCATACCCTTCCCTACCAGAATAATTGCTATCACTTTTACTTTGTTATGTTCTTTATGGGTTAGATGCAGCTCAGTCATTTTCTAATTGTGTTTGCTCAGCACTGTATGGTTTTCAAAGTGCATTCTTATATATTTTTACTGTCATTATTATCTTTTCAATATAACCCTCACTTATCACCACTATCGTGTTGAATGGTATAGAGGGAGTGGTCATACAGTCTCTTAAAGCTCAGGCTCTGAAGCCAGGTTACTGGCTACTACTTCCTTATTTTTCTCATCCATAAAAAAGGGATAATGATAGTGTATTAGTTTGCTAGGGCTGCTGTAACAAAGTACTACAAACTGAGTTGCTCAAACAACAGACATTTATTGTCTCACAGTTCTGGAGGCTAAAAGTCCAAGTTGAAGGTGTTGGCAGAGCCATACTCCCTCTAAAGGTGCTAAGGAAGGATGTGTTCCAGGCCTCTCTCCCAGCTTCTGGTAATTCCTCGGCTTATGGTAGCATAGCTCCAGTCTTTACGTGGTATTCTCTCTATGTGTTTGTCCATCTCTTCATATCATGTTCTTTTTATAAGGACACAAGTCATATTGGATTAGGAGCCCACCAAACTCCAGCATGATTCATTTACATTAATTGTATCTGTAACAACCTTATTTCCAAATAAAGCCACATTCTGAAGTACGGGGGTTAGGACTTCTACATGTGAATTCTTGAGGAGGACACAATTCAACCCATAGCAGGTATCTATCTCACTGAGTTGTTGTGAAGATTAAATAAAATGATGTCTGAAGAATCCTTATGATGGGGATGTCAGTGGAGTGCCACAGTCCAGAAATGTTTGCTCTTATTATTTTTGTTGTTGAGAGTTTGCATTTCTTTGACTGAAGATGGCAGAAAGTACCAAAGTTTTAGTCATTTTGAGAAAAGTAAGCTGGTTGGCATCTCTGTCTTCAACTTTAACCGCTTACTGTTTCTGCTCTCCAAGTCGGTGAGAATAGTAAGAGATTGTTTGGGAGAGTTCTGTCTAGGGCATCATGGTTGGAATCACCAGACATCCGAGAAGTTGCACTTTTTCTGTTCATTATTTCTATGAAGGGGACAGATAATGACATGGCCATTTGAGAGGAAACCCACTTCAGACTTGGCAAATTGGTTTCTATTTGACTCTCATTGTACATGACCTTGAGTGAATCAACCAACTAAAAGTCCTAGGAAATCATAAGGCTGGAAGGGAAATCAAACAATAAATTTTATTCTAATAAGTTTATGCAGGTCCACAGTCATACCACCCTAGACAAATAAGAATTAATTTTATTTTTAAAAAAGACTAGAGAAGGAGATTTGGCAACCTCTCTCATTATCAGCAAATATTAAATTTAATCTAAATCCCTCAAGCTCTAGTTTAAACTCATTTTTTGTTTGTTTGTCCCCAGTCTACAAGCAGAATAACTGGTCATTATGAATTGTATTAGAAAATCCTCCAGGTACATGAGTTGTTTCTTCTGCATTTGGAGTCCTTTCTCTTTTGCACTGCTGACTATTCACTCAGTCACAATTTATATTTGCATATGGGTCACACATCTTCATTTTCAGGGCTGAAATTTTCTCCTTTCTTTTAGTATCATCTTCCCCTTCTGCCCACCGGCAATCTCCATTTGGACATTCCACTAACATGTTAATTTAAACACTGAGTTTGCATAACCCTATTAATTCCCCAAATTCTATGCAACTCTTCTCCTTTTTCAGATTCATAACACTGGAGTGATGGCTTTTTCTCTTCTCCTTTGTCCTTAAATTGATCTCTAAGTACTGAAGAGTCTACCTTCTATTTTTCCCTTCTTCCACTTCCTTACCATTTCCATCATCAGCGCTGAAGTCCAGGGGTTGTTTCTGCATTTAGGAGATAGTTCTTGGCTATCTCCAAACTTCCCATCTTCCTACTATACTTCCCAGGTATCTTCTTCCAGGATCCTAGCTCCTATTACTATGAACCTGCTGTGATTCTGAATTGCCTTGCACAAATAAGACTTCCAAGGGCAAGATTACCCAACCTCTCCACACCAACAAGACAAACTAACGTAACCATTGAGTTCAATAATTAAGTGAATATTTATTGATCATCTCTGATGTTCCAGGCTCTGTGCTAAGTGCTAAGGAAGAGGTTGATGACGAAAACTGTCCTAGTTTCCTTGTACACATGACTCATTCGTTTTCCCATTCAAGCCTATGCAAATATGTTGCCCATACCAAAAGTGACCTGCCTCCTCCTCTCTAAGAGATTGTATCACTCATCCCTGAAATTCATTTCCTTCTTGAAGTTTTCTTGAACTAACTACATGGCTTAGATTACTCCAGCCATAGCTGGTCCCAATTCTTAAAACATCTGTATAGCTGCCCTTAGTAACACATATGTGTTATAAACACACATGGTTTCATTTATTTGTTTAGTCTCCTCCACTACAAGCCCAACTGTTAGAAGGGAAGAAAGTTGCCTAATATGTCCTGTTAATAATGTTCCCCCTTACCTTTTTTGAGACTGAAGTCTCTAACTGTATCTGTCAGGTCTAGTCAGGAGACAGAAACTACATAAGCCTTTTCAACAGAGAGAATTTAATATAACGAATTGTTAACCAGCTACTGGAGATCTGGAAAGGCAAAAGGGGGACACTGAGATATTGCAAGGTTTTACCTGCAGGAAGCTGCTCCTACTCCTAGGGCTGGGAAACACAGATAAGAGGTTGGGATTGTTATAATTTAGTAACTCAGAGGAGGAGATGTTGCTCAGCTGGTGTTGATATCTCTGAGGGAGCAAATGTCACTGCCAGGGTAAGAAAACTTACTGGAGTGATGCTGACAGAAATGATGAGCAGATGGGGGCGAGCAAGTCCCTTCTCTCTCCTCCATCCTCACAGACTCCTTTGTGCGCCCCCTATTGGCAGAGTCTAACAGGCAGCCTCTGGCCAAGCAGAAATGTAGTTGGCAGAGTCCCAGGCCCTGCCTCAGAGAAAGGAACAGAGCAAGGCAGGGTGGGTTTGGAGTTGAGAGAGAAAAGCTTTATAAACAAGAGAGTCACTTGGGAAAATTCCTTAGTGTGCAATTGACCATGGAAATCTAAACTTTCCAGACACTTAAACTGAATCCCACCCCTCACTCATGACCTTAAAGCATTTTCTGTGCATTTTACTCCCCCAAAGAAATCCATCGTGTTTGTGTTTTAAGAGAATGAGAGCAATGTGCAAAATCATCACCCAGTAGGAAACTTTAAGAATTTTTCATGGGGTTTTCATGTGTTCTTGGGAGCAGAGTCAGTGGGGGGTGTCCTACCAAGCTTCACCTTACCTGCTACACTGCATCACACAGATAACCGTGTCCTGGGTGAACTTGGGAGAGGCTGGCTGGTATCACTTCTCTCCAGTGAGCCTGTGACCAGACATCTTAAGCCAAGCAACAAAGAGAAAATGTATGCTTTTCTGCTGAGCCGAAAGTGGCTGTTGGATACTTTCACTGAGACTTAATTTATTGGAAGGTCTTTTCATCTCTATGCTGTGTGTTGAGGGGAGCGGAGGATTGTTTACTCTTTGTAATTTCTTCCATTTCTGGTTATGCTCTGCTCAGAAGACTGCAGCTTTCAATTACATAGGTAGGAGGTCTTCAGACTACTTTTTAAAAGAGTTTTTTCTTAGTACAAAAGGGATACATGCTCATTGTAGATAATTTATAAAACATAGTCAAGCAAAAAGAAAAGAATAAAAATCACCTGTAATTCTGCTTCCCAGAGACGACCACTGTTAGTACTGTGAACATTGTGTTACATATCATTTCATATGTATATATGTATATGTTTTACATATACCCACACACACTTTAAAATACATACTTGAAGTAGATATAAATGTGTATATATATATATATATATATATATATACGTAAAGGTGGTATATGTATATTATAACAATAATTCCTTGCTGCTTCTTTTATGATCTGTTTAACAATCAGTTTACTTCTGTACCAAAATTTCTGAATTGTTCAGTGTAGTAAGCGTTATTCCTGTTCAGTCCTCCTGGTTATATCTTGCTGGTTGTAAAGTGAGAATAATTGCACACATTGGTCATATGTATTCCTTTATAGATTTCTTCAATAATTGTCTGCATGTCCCAGCCATGATCTGGCATCCCAGAGAATCAAGAAATATGTAGATAGATGAGAATTTTCAGAAGTACCAGAGCATCACAACTTAAATTGATATTAAATCCTCTCCCATTGGTCAAGATTCTACCTATTTCTAATATTCACAAAAATTTGTCTATTTGAGTGTGCACTGGGCATAAGCAAACAGTGAATCAGCAGGTAAGTTCTAATTTGGCAACTTTTCATGATAACATGCCTGCCCTTCTATTTCAGCTCATTGTAGTTCTTTATACACAGATTTTGCTCCCAGTATCTCCCTTAACAGTATAGATCAACACTAAAATTAATCATTACTAAGAGGAAAAGGAAAAAAGTTGAATTAATTTAAGTAACATAATTCATTTAACACAATATATGCAAATAATATCACTTCAACATATAATCAAAATGAAAACTATATTATTGAGATATTTTATATATATATTTCATATTGAGTCTTTGAAAACTGGCATATGTTTTATACTTACAGTACATCTCAATTTGTATGCTAAATTTTCATTGAGAATAGTTGATCTGAATTTAGATTTCATATAATTTTCAATTGAAAAAATAGATTCACATACTTAAGTTGCTCTAAACATACTTAAAAATTTTCCAAGGGCCAGCCCGGTGGTGTAGGGATTAGGTTCATGTGCTCTGCTTTGGCGGCCCAGGGTTCATGGGTTCGGATCCTGGGCATAGACCTACACACCATTTGTCAAGCCATGCTGTGGCGGCATCACAAATACAAAATAAAGGAACACTGGCACAGATGTTGGCTTAGGGACAATCTTCCTGAAGCAAAAAGAGGAAGATTAGCAGTAGATCTTGGCTCAGTGCCAATCTTCCTCACCCCTCCCCCCCAAAAATTCCAACAGCTGAAATCAAGCAAGTACCAAAAAATCATCTGCCTTTAGTATTTGCATCCACATTGACAAAACTAGTTTATTGTTTTTAGAAGAACTGATTTGACTTTGAATAAAAAGCATATCAGTTTCAAAACTACATCTGTCCAACTTGAGTAAATTCACTGAATCTTGTGTCAACTCAGCGTGATTAGTAAGTTCAAAGGGATATTGTATAAATAGAAAAACAACTCAATTTATCAAAATGAAGAAGAATTCTTCAAATTTTCCCTGTAGTTTTTTTGTAGCCAACTTATATAATGCTGTCAATTACAATTTAAATCCACTCCATATTGTTTCATGTTAGAAAAGTGTGAAAAATCATTATTAGTGATTTCTATTATGAAAAGTTTCAATTTCAGCATAAATTCTCATAGCTGTCTAGCTCACACATAAAATTTTCCTTTCCTTGGAGTTTCAAAATGAGCTCATTCCTCAACATCATTAGCCATCAGGGAAATGCAAATCAAAACCACAACGAGATACCACTTCACACCCAGTAGGATGGCTTATAGTCAAAAAGACACATATAATAACAGTGTTGGCAAGGATGTGGAGAAATTGGACCACTCATATATTTCTGGTGAGAATTTAAAATGATGCAGCCACTTTGGAAAAGAGTTTGGCAGTTCTTCACATAGTTAAACATGAAGTTATCATATGACCCAGCAATTCCACTTCTAGGTATATACATAAGAGAAAGAAAAACAAATGTCTACGCAAAAACATGAATGTCTACAGCAGCATTATTCATAAGAGCCAAAATGTGGAAACAATACAAATGTCATCAACCGATGAATAGATAAGTAAAATGTTCTATGTTTATATACTGGAATATTATTCAGCAATAAAAAGAAATGAAGTACTGATACATCCCACAACGTGAATGAACCTTGAAAGCATTATCATAATTGAAAGAAGCCTGTCACAAAGGACCACATATTGTATAATTTTATTTATATGAAATGTCCAGAATAGGCAAATCCATAGAGAAAAAAAGTAAATTGGTGGGGGGCAGGGGACAGGAGGAAGCTGGGGGGAAATAGGGAGAGACTGCTAACGGATATGGGATTTCTTTTGGATTGATGAAAATGCTCTAAATTAGATTGTGGCGATGGCTACACAACTCTGTGAATATACTAAAAAAAATCATTGAACTGTACCCTAAAATGGGTGAATTGTATAATATGGAATTATATTTCAATAAAGTTGGTATAAAAAGTTTAGTTTATTCATGTGCAGTGTGATATCAGTGAGAAAATGTAAATCCCACTGCCATTTTTGTCTTTGGTTATTGACTATTTGGCAAGTATTCCTTTTGCTTTAAGAAAATCTTGAATTTGATTTAAAAGTACTGTACAATAAAGCTTTGCAAAGCTCTTCCACAACTCAGCCAATAAGCATTGGCAAAGAATAGATGATCATTGTCTTCTATTTCTGTCAACAGTTCCATAAACTGGCAATGATTCACAGCATTTGCATGTGTACTGAACAATTTTAATAACTGTATCCATGACACTTTTCTGAGGTTTGCTTCAGAAAACTGAGCACAAATATTTTCAATATGTATTATACAGTGGAACAAAGCAATAAGGGAAACATGTCTTTTGTTTAAAAATTCAATAAATCTGTATTTTTGAAACTAACATACCTGGAGCATCATCAGTTATGATCGAAGCAAAGTTTTTCCTATCTGCTGAAATTCTTCTTTGACAGGTGTAAAAGATTCAGAAATATCTACACTATGAATTTGATTTTTAGGCTATAAATTGACATCATTTCTTCATAAATTTATAAGTCCTTTGAGACAAAATGCACCTGAAGTATCATTGGGCAGTGTCACTTCCATTGCATGACTCATCTAAAACTACAGAAAAGTACACACAATTTTTCAAATTTTGCATCAATTAATCTTTGAAATTGTTAGAAAGTTTTTGTATTCCACAGGTAATTGTTCAGTGGCATAATTGACAGTCTTTCACTTTTTGTAAAATATCATTTTTAAGCTTTTCCTTATAAATTTCTAACACAATTTCCACAACTGAAATAAATCTTTTATTGTTTCTCTCTCTAAAAATGTTTTTCCGTTTTATACAAGAATCCAAGCCATTATATAGCTGGCCAAAGTTATAAATAATTTAAAAAATTTTTGTTGGACATTTCATTCCTATTTCAGGCAACCCATTTCATTGATTCTTCTTTTGACTACTGACACAAAACTTCCTATCAAATTCACTATGTATTTGCTGAAAATGTCTTTTAATATGTTCTACTTTGTTTTCTTCTAAAGTGTTTTACACACAAACAGCTTTTTCATTTTGTTCTGGTGCAGCAAATTGCAATTGCCAATCATTGTGAAATTTGTGGCATACCTACTTCCAATTTGTTTCTTTTCTGTTCTGGTCATAGCACTAGTTTCTGCATCCCCTCTCAATTCTGTATCAGTTGTATGCCTTCACTTTAAATAGAAAAATTTGTCCATACTTTTTTTTTGAAACTAGAAAAGTAATCTAATTATAATTAAAATAAGTATTTCAGTTTAATTACTGGTTATGACTTACATAGGTATTACTGTAACTCATGCTGTCCACATTGGTTCATTCAAACTGTATCAATCCACTGACTGACTGGATCAGTGATATGTTAACGTGTAATACTAGAAACAGGATACACACCCACCATATGCATCACAAGCCAATGATAATAGCTTGTACAATGCAATGTTAAAGTGAAATGTATTCCTTTGCTTATTCTACCTCATTGCTGGTGTTATCATTTCTCATCTTTTCTTGGGAAACTCTTAATTCATCCTTTACCCTTCAGCCTGTGTATGATTTACTATAGGATGATTTCTCTGCTTTTTTCCACTAGGCTGCATGAGTCAAACTGCTTAAATATTACAAGATTAGCAAGGGTCATGGCTTGAGTTTTAGAACTTTGCAGATATGCTTGATTGTGAATTCCCAACTAACGGAGAGGCCCTTTTGTGAGCCAGATCACCCTGAAGGAAGAAAGAGGTAGGCCCAGTAAGGAGGGTTCAATAAGTAATAGCTTAGGCATTCCAAGGGCATGGGGATTTTGAGTATAGCATGGTGCTTGTCATTCAGATTTGCCCCTTGCAGTAATGTAGGCCTATAGGGAGGAGAGGGCTCATATGGCAATTTAAAAATAGAGTCCTTAAATATCTGTAAGATATTGGAGAACCTAGGATCCCACCCAACAGAACATGACCCAGAAGGGATATACTACTGAGCACCTTCCATGAGAACTCCAGTCCACTGGACCAGGACACAATGGTTCTTGACAGAGCACATATCTTCATGAGTATATATCAGATACTCCACGGGGACTTCAGACATACTTTAAAGAAGCCTGAGGTTTTCAATGAGTATGTGGATGTAAGACCCAGTGGAATCTGTACCACTGTTATTGTGGCTCCCTTTGAACACTGGCTTCACTCCTCAATAACAGATTTTCAATATATGTGTCTGATCAGAAGTGGGGACACCTACTCTCCAACTATTTATGTCTATTTTCCCTACTTGATTCTTAGTTCCTTAAGGATAGAGATCTTTTCTTTTCTTTTTTCATTTTTTAAAAATTAATCTTGGTATCCTTAGTGTCAAACACTGTGTCAGGAACACAGTAGGTATATAATATGTGGTTAATTGAATGAACGAATGAGCATATTTTAATTGGAGCCATTTGAATCAATGTCCAGCCTTATTGTTTAATCCAGAGAAGCCATTATAATGGTGGACACTTCATGCCATGCAAGGAGGGAGATTATTGACATAACAGACCAAAGGAGGGATATATTTTTCCACAGTATAGATATGCCTCACTCCAGAAAGAATATTGTCTAGATCTATAAGTTTCCTCCCTACACATATAAAGCTACCCCTGACACTTAATGAAGGAAGAGAAGATGGCCCTCGTGTATATTTTATGCACCAAGGCTTTATTATCTGTACCAAAGATGCTTTGTTTGAGAGGAAAAGGACTCTATCTGCATTTAATTTTCTATAAAACCCCTTTCTCCTAGTATGCAAGGGCTTTAAAAAAGCAATAGAAACAAAGGTCTTATTTTTCATTTCATAAACACTACCACAGAGACTGCCACAATGCCTATTTTCCTACCCTACCTATGAATATGTTTGAATCACAAACTCTAAAATTTGCCTCAGTAACAATCTCAATTCCAAACAGACTCCATCTCTGTGCTTTGCACTGAGATTGGAAGAGAGCCTCATTCACAGGAATGAGTTTGATGATAGGATTGAAAAAGGTATTTCCACAGGAAACCAGTCTGGTTCTACCATTTGAATCCCAGGTCTTGACAGCTGCCAGGTAGTAATAGCTGTGACTTCCTCCTGACAATACAAATGGAGGATTTCTGCAAAACTGCTATGGATTATGAAGCCGACTCATTTTCCACTGCTTCAGTCATTGAAGGCTTCCAAATTCTCTGTGGGTGTTAGAGCTTCTGTTTCCTAATGGTGGAGAAGACAATGTTTTGTTTTGTCAGAATTAGCTTTTGTGGGGTTTTCAAATATTCGGCCCTGAATAGGTTAGGAAAACAAAATTTCTCACCCATTGCACATGCTCAGAACTCTTGTATTCTCTGGGATTAGGTTACTGTTCCTTGGAATTCTTAGTTGGCCTATTTCTTTCAGATGACTTTGATCTGCCAGAATATCACCTGTCCAATTAAAACTAATTATCATTTTTTATCTTTTTTATGTGTCCCATTCCTTCATGCATTCATCTGTTAGTTATTAATACTTATTGTGTGCAAAGTGCTACAGGACCTCAAGATATGTTAGATATAGTCCCTACCTCCCAGTACCTTGAAACCGAATGGGCAAGAAAGACATATACACAATAGGTATTCCAGAAAAACGAATGAAAAATACCCACAGGGAAGTGCTATGAAAATTCCAAGGAGGGAGGAATTACTTCTGGTTAAGAAAACAGACAAGCTTTGTGCAAAAGGTGGCATTCGAAAGGTGGCAGAATTTCAGTTGGATAGAATGGCATGAGACACTGTCCAGGGAGGAATACGTAATGACAGGTTTGATTGATTTGTAGATGCAATGCTCTGCTGGAGCTGACTGTTACTGACCACGAGAGCCCATTGTGTACATCTCTTCCCAACTTCGTATTCAGTGATGTCATGTTGGTAGCTTAAAATCAACCACGGTGGGAATATTTACACCATGGAAATCTGCAAATGCTTTAAATCAGAGTTCTTTTTGTTTGTTTTGTTCTTCTTTGTTTGTGTTTTGAAAGCTGGTCTACCAGCATACCACTGGGTATATTGCATTATTATTTCTATTACTTCAACCCTCCCTGAATCTATGCCCTTTGCCCTGAGACTTTGAAGTTCCTTCCACTAGAAGCAGGAGATATTTTACTGCCCCATTGATCTTGGGTTTGACCAGGTAAGCTGTTTGACCAATGGAATGCCAGCAGATGTGATATGAGCGAATGCTTGAAATGGACTTGCCTAGTTAGACTTTTGCTTTGGCATCCCTTCCTTTCAACATGAGAAAGATATTTTCTAGGCAACTTGATATTTCCAGAGGAATGAGAGATAAATGGAGTAGAGGTGAACTGAATCAATAGTGGGGAGCCAGCAGAACACATCCAAGACAAGCAGAGCCCAGCTGACCTGTAGATATGTGAGCAAGAGGTAAATGCTTATATGTGTATGTAACTTGTATTTTGTAAGTTGTCATTTATGAAGCAATAGCTAATGAATTCTGTTCGATTCCTATTACTACTATAACAAATTACCACAACCTTAGTGAATTAAAACAAAACAAATTTATCCTTTTACCATTCTGGAGATCAGAAGTCCAAGATGAGTCTTACAGGGTTAAGATCAAGATATTGACAGGGCTGGTTACTTCTGGAAGCTCCAGGAAAGATTCTGTTTCTTGGGTCTTCCAGCTTCTAGACACTGTTGACCTTTCTTGATTCATAGCTGCTTCACTCCAATCTCTACTTCTGTTGTCATATTGCCTCCTCCTGTTCCTGACCTCCTGTCTCCCTCTTATAATGACCCTTGTGATTACACTGGACCCACCCTGGATAATGCATGATAATCTTTCCATCTTAAGATCCTTAACTTAATCATATCTGCCAAGTCCCTTTTACTATGTAAGGTAACATATTCACAGGTTCTGGGGATTAGGACATAGACATCTTTGGGGGCCATTATTCAGCCTATCACACTAATATAGTTGGAGAATAAAGTATGCATTTGGAATGGTGGAAAATATGCTGGAAAGATAAGTTGGGCTCAGCTGGCAAGTGCTTTGAATACCCACTTTGTGAAGTCTATGATGGTTTTGTCTAAGAGAGTGATATACTCAATGCCGTGCTTGAGAAAAATTAATTTGGTGGCCTTGAGCAGGATGAATTGAATTGAGGAGAAACAAGAAGCAGGGAGGCTAGCAAGAACATTAGTCTAGTAGAAAATTAATGAGGATCTGAACCAAGGGCATGGCAGTACAAAAGGAAAGGAGGAATGCTTATTTTAAAAACTGAGTAATAAATTTAGAGTTGTAAGCCTGGGTGAATGTTGATTACCTGTAATAGAAATAGGGAAATCAGGAAGAGGGGCTGAGATGGGTAGGAGCTGGGAACTACACGAGGATTAGAATACATGAAGTTTTCTTAAATGTTGAGTTTAAGGTGCTTGTAGGATATACATTTTCCCTTATGATCATAAGCTTCTTTAGTTTGGTGACCAGTCCTATTAATTTTTGTTCCCTCAGTGTCGAACAGAGTAATTGGCATTTTTTAGGTTCTCAATACACGTTTATTGAAGGATGGAAGGAGGGCAAGAGTAAGACGGGAGGAAGGGAGAAAGGTGTTGAATGCCTGTTCTCCCCCTCCCTACTCTGGCTGAGCAAACCCGATGGGTGGTTTGCAGGGCAGGGGGAACAGTCTGAGGAACAGGTCCTCCAGTTGCTCTGCTCCCAGTCTGGGAAAGTGCTCTTCTGTCTTTTTTTCCAGATCAAGATTCCTTATAGGCAGCTAGGCCAATGAGCAGTACAGATGAATATGCAACCAGAAGATACTTTAACAACATTGACTTTACCAACATGGAGGGAGAAACAGCAGGTATGTGTGGGTTCCAGAAGGTATTACAAGTGTGCAGGTCCAAGGTAATATTTATGCACTTAACCCAGATTTTTCTCTCTTATGATCTCATCCTTTGTCCCAGGCACAAACCCTTGCCAGACTCCTTCCAGACCAGCAGTGGCTTTACCTCTAATTATTCTGTTATTTGCATTTTAAAAAGTCAACATGGTGGCACTAGTGAAAGGTGGGTGGCTCCAATGCCAGGGCATCTGGGGTTGGTACATACACATTTTCAGCATCCACTGGGACCTTAATTCTATTTGGTTAAACTCCTGTTTTGTTTTTCTCCTTTTGGTTTGTCTCTCTGTCCTCACTAACTTACTCACCAAAACACTTACCCCCCATAAGTCTTGTTTTATCTCACTGTATTTCTAACTAACGTTAATGTTTCCCCCTTCTTAAAAATGAGGCCCCCATGGCTCCATACTCTGATCAGCAGTGCTATGATGCAATAGGATGAAGGAACCAGGATAGTTTGACATTCTAGATGACAAGGAATGCTATCAACATCAACAATGTCAACAGTTGTGGGTAAATGTCAATAAGAATGATGATTGAAAAAAGACCAAGAGATTTTGTTAGCAGCAGGAGAAGGTCAGCTATTCATTAGTGCCCTTTAAGAGTGCAGTTTCACTGGAGGTAGGGGCTAAAAACTGACTAGTAAGAAGTGGAAGCCAAGAGAAGAGGATGCTCTTCTGAGATGTTTGATGTTCAAACATAAATGAGACAGGATGATGGTTTAAGGTGGTAATAAGATAACTGAAAGATTTTTTTAGGACAGATAAAATCTTGTTTTATAAATATTAGCTAAATATGTAACTGAAAACTTTAACTTATTTGATAACCAAAGAATAAGGAGAACTGATTAAGAGTGACAAGTCTCAAGATGAAGATAATTGTGTCACCAATAATTTTTGCGTTGTTTCTTATAAAATAGAGATATCAGAACATTTTAAACCAGATGTGATTATTGTTTATTTACTATTTGAAAGAAGTTCTGATTAAGACATTTCCATCTATTAACCTTTACAGAACTCCATGTCTGGTTTTCAGCAATGAAGGACTGAGATATTAATTTGAATACACACGACAGATGTAATTCTCTTTCAAAAGCTTTAAACAAAATCAAATACAAATTAATTTTGCCGTTTCTTTGGTTGGCTTCATGCTTGAAAAAAATAACAAATAAACACCCTGTTTATTATTTTCTACTGCTTCAGGGAAAGTTGGTTCCTCTGATTTAAATCTGAGCGAAGGTTAAATGAGAATGCAACCTAAGATTGAATTTGTGAAGTTTTCATCAAATTAACTCTACTTCACCACAGAAAAGTCTTTCTCAGTACAATATAATTGCCAAAAGAAGTTATAGATGATTCATGTTAAGAAAGATCATTGATTCAACATTGATCTTAAAAGAAATTGAACACATATTAAAAGAGATGAACATTTTCCTTCTGAAAAATAATAATTAAATAAACCATTATTTCTTCTCACACTATTAACTTGTTAGCAACTCCATGAGGCTTGAAGCCCAACAAAGCTTTAGGATTACGGAATGTGGTAGAAAGAGTAGAGCCTGGGCATCAGGAAGCATAGTTCCTGTTCTGACTCTGCCATGCAACTTTGGGCAAGTGATTTCTGAGCTTTGCTTTCTAAGTTTTCAAGATAAGGGAATAGGAGTAGCTAATCTCTAGCTTTTATCCCAAGACTAAAAGTCTTTGACTTTCAATTATTTGTCTGTTACTGGGTAAAGACAGACTGTTACGAAGCATCAGTGTCTTTTTTTTCCTTCAGAATTCTTAGTAGAAAGAGTAAAATATCAGCCTGACACAATGCAGTTGAATATGAAAATGGAGAGATTATATCAATAATAACTAGAGTTTCTTCTTAGACCTGCACTCTTATGTCCACATAAAATGAGAGTGAGGATTATAATTTTGGAAAGGATACCAAATTACACATTGTTTCCATTTTGATTAAAATCGATAATGTTAAGAGGAACTTGAATTTGATCGACAGCTGTTTTAAACACAGTTCACTTTGATCAGCCTCAGATGTAAGTAACATCAGCAAAAAAAGGATATGATAGCTAAGAGAATTTTATGTCCTGACTTCAGTTATCCACAAGGAAAATCAGTGGACTTGGTACATCAATTTTTCCCTCCAATTTGGTTGTTTCAGTTGGGACAGAATCAGACAGCAACAGACAGTGGTTCAGAAAAGGGTAAACGATTAATTTGGAAGGGAAACTACTTTGAGGTGGTTCCTTATTTCCTTCTTTATTTAAAAAGAAAGAAAGATCTCAAATACTAAATAATAACAATTTTGGAAACTAACATACTCTTAACATACAACTCAACTGGATTTCTTCACATGCCTTTTCTTATATCTGGAATACCTATTTCTTCTACAAATCAGGTTCCTTCCTTCTCTTCCAAATCTTTTTCAAGATACATTTCTTCTCTGAAATCACATTGCCATCCTTGAACACTATCTCCCTGCTTCTGTTACTCACTTAGTTCTAGGTCTTTCAGATATACCTGCATTCTCTAATTGTGCACATATGCTCAGACAACAGGAATTGGTTTGTATCCACGAGCCATGGTGGAGAACACTGGGGCTATGAAAAGTAGCCCCCAGTGCTGGGATGGCAGGTTTCCTAGACCCCTGTAATTCCTCCTGGGGAGTCAAATGAACATGGCAGCCATTCTGCTTGATCATTTCTTTCCTTCTTCATTTTTCATTCGGCCATTTCTTTCTCACTTCTCCTGACCTCATTAAGCAGTTTCCAGGTTAAGCCTGTGTCATCCTCTATTCCTCAAATCCAATCAGTTTCCAAGTTGTGTTGATTTCACTACTCATGGTCACTAGGCTCCATCTCCTTCTTTCCATCTCCATTATTTTCACTGTGGTCCAAAGCACCATCATTTCTCACCTGGATTATTGTTATAATGTCCTTATTTGTCTCCCTGCATTCACTATTGCTGTCTTATCTATTATCCACATTATAGCTAGAGTGTTATTAAAACTAATCATGATAAAATATGACTAGACATTTCCCCACCCCTCATTTAAAAATCATTGAATGGCTTCTTATTGTTCTTAGGCTAGAGAATGAAACTTTTACAAGGCCTAAATTAGAGTCAGCATCTCTCCCAATTTACCCAATTCAATACCTGTTTATGCCTGTTGATTATTATCAGCACCTCTTTCGCTTTCAAAAGTATACTGGTTGGCTGGTAGGTCAGGTAACCTCTACCCTCTCACTCATTCACTCTCACTCACTCACTGGGCTCCAGCCTCACTGGCCCTTTCTCAGTGCCTTAGAATTTCTTTTTCTTAACCCAAAGCCTTGGCACATGCCTCCCTGAAATGTGTTTTCCTCTTCTTTTCACTAATATAACTGTTATTCATCCTTCAGATCTCATTTGATCTCATTTTAAATGTCAAGTCCTATTATATGCTCTTAATGCTCTCAGTACTTTCTTTCAAAGCATTTACCACCTTTGTAATCGCATATAAATATGTGTCATTATTCAAATAATGTCTCACACCTCTCTCCCTCCACAAGACAGCAGAGGAGGTATCTGTTTTGCTCTCATTAAATTCCCAGCATCCCCCACAGAACCTGGCACAGAGTAGGCAATCAATATGTATTTATGGAGTGAATAAGCTGGTGGACACGCTCAGGGCATTCTGTACATAGTACCCCCTACAAGGCCTAGTATAAGATTGAAATTAAATGATTGAAAATATGATCAACATCTTATAAAAGGGCCTTTTTCCCACCAGAATGTAAACTCCAAGACAATAGAGCAATTGGGGGGTGAGGACTACCTGGGAGGCAGCACATCGTAGGGTTCAAATCCCAGCTCTAGCACTAACCATTTGTATGGCCATGGGCAGGTCACTTAACCTCTGTCCCCATCTCTAAAAGGGGGATGTAAAGGATATCTTTTTCATAGGCGTGTTGTATGAATCATACAAAGTAGAATATTGCCTGGCACATTGTAAGCACCATGTGAGATTTCATTCTTTTCATTATTGAACACTATATCTGTGGTATTTAGTGCAATATCCTACTGTCATATGTACACGTTCAATAAATATTTATTGAATTATTTGAGGGACTAAATCCTCTGCTGTCTGATGTGGCTATAGCCACTCCTGCATTTACTCACTCACTGAGTTGAAGTGGGAGCAAGTACTGTCTCTTATCTAGGTTATATTTTTATTATGTCTTAAGATAGCTCTGCATTTTTCCCTGAGGGTTTTAGAATCATATCAGAGAATCAACTCTCTTGTCTCATTCACTATCCTTCAAGGTGTCCTTTGCATGGAATCCTGGTCTGGTCCCCAATGGGTGATACAATCTAGCAGGCATTCTGAGGGTTAGTTGGCCAGGGGACACCCAATCTCTCCTTCCATCTGGCTACAACCACTGTCATTGGGCCAAGAACATATCTCAACTCTCTTTCATCAGGGTGAGATTTTTTTCCTTCTGGAAAACCCTCAGTCTAGGGGCTTAAGGGATTGTTCTTGGTCTCTGGTACCTTTTCAGGAGGGATAGGAGCTGTCTGCAAGTCTCTACTTTCCAACCATTGTCCTGCCATGAGGATCTTCAGGCCCTCAGACAAAGACCTGCAAGTGGCCCTTTCCACTGACACTTCAGACATTAACACGACTACCTACATGATAGTGATTATTTGTCATAGACCTATGGTATTAATTGTATATTGCAAATAAATGTTATATTATAAATCTTCTTAATATAAAGCACGATATGTATCTTCTACAGAGTAGGGCCAGTTTTATTCCTATGATTGTTCCCACATATAATATGATAAATACCATACCTTGTTTGGCATGTGGCACATTGCTTTGAACTGTGTGAGAGGAATATAACCTTACATTACAAAATGAATTGTCATTGCCTCTTCCAGCCTGAGGCTCTTATAAATACACAGTCTGCCTTGGACATATTATATCTAGAGATTTCTTTTTTGGATTGAATCTCCTCCATTGTTCACCCTGTGCTGATTGGCCCAATTAGATAGAAAAAAGATTCTTTCCACAGAAGAGGTACAGCTGAGAAAGGAGCTAAATGGGATAAATGGATAATGGGATAAAACACACATCTTAGCACAACCCACCCAAGGAGCCAGGTACCCAAGGCATTTATACCTCCATACCATCAGCCGTTTGTTCAAGGCTGCCCTAGAGGAACACTGGTTCCCCAACACTCGTGTGTGTGGGCAAAGTTGGTTCCAGCAGCCCCAGTTCAGCCTTCTGGCAAAGATGCATGTACTAGCCATCAGAGGTAAGGCTGGTATGCATGGATATGGTAAGGAGATCAGAGAGGATGTGGGAGGAGCACTGACAGCATCTACTATATAAATGAAAATATTCCCACTGATTTATCTGACTAATGAACACATTGCAGGGTAGATATAATGTGACTGTGGCAGAAAAACCCCTCTCTTACTCTCAACGCTGTTAGGAAACCAATTTCTTTATTTCTAGCTCTTATTGTGTAGCTCTTATTGTGCCACTTTCCTCACTGTCACTTTTCTTTTTTCCCTTTATTCCACTCTCAATTCCACATGCCCTCTTCTTTTCCACCCCTACCGGCACACCCATCCTGCTTACATCACCTTTCTCCTCTTGGTTTTTCCCAAATGGAAACCCCAAGCCTTCTGAGTCTTCCCTCAGAACAAACACCATTATGATGGGTGATAACATGATTATTATTGGAGTGATGATAACATTTGTTGACTGAATGCTCCACTGGTCACTGCTCCTGGCTGTCACAAAGATGGCTGAGGAGCCACTCAGTCAGGATAATGAGTAATAAAAACTGAAGGGCTCTTTTCAGCCTGGCTTCCTTTATGCCCATACGGCTGTTGGCCCTGTGTGGCTCTGCTCTGGATCTGTGCCATTCTGCCTCATCTATCTGGCATTGCCTGGAGGAAGACTGTCAGATGAAACTGATGATGATTCTCGCCAGGAAAGTAAGATTCCTGAATGATTAGGACACTGAGGCCCAAGTTCATACCTGACAGTCCTTTATACAGGCCTTCTGATCCTCATTCTACTTTCAGGACTATGACTCCCATTAAAATGCCCTTGGGTTTGATTTTCATCATTTAATCATGCTGTCACATCTTTTTGTTCAAGAATGCTGACCTTGTTTAGAAATTACAGTTGCAATGTTACCAGATGCACATACTAACAGTCCACCAGGGCCAGTCCTCACGTAAGCAGAATGCTGTGATGTGATCGTGGGGATACTGGGTTCACCACAAATATATAGTGCTCACTTGCTTCCTGATGCCTGAAATTTTTTAGCAAGAAATAAATCCTTTCATGTTCCAATTAGAGAGAGATAATCCAAATTGTAGAAGAATAATACTTCTGGGAGAGGTGATTTGTTGTTGACTTGCCTTTTTTTTTTTTTTTAAAGATTTTTTTATTTTTTCCTTTTTCTCCCCAAAGCCTCCCGGTACATAGTTGTATATTCTTCATTGTGGGTCCTTCTAGTTGTGGCATGTGGGACGCTGCCTCAGCGTGGTCTGATGAGCAGTGCCATGTCCGCGCCCAGGATTCGAACCAACGAAACACTGGGCCGCCTGCAGCAGAGCGCGCGAACTTAACCACTCGGCCACGGGGCCAGCCCCGACTTGCCTTTATTTTTATTTTTACCAAATGAATAGATATAATTAATTTTAAAAAGCACAGTTGGTCCTAAAAAGCTTGTAAGAAAATATAGCTACTGTTCCACTCCTCCCTACTCCCAAGGACCACTCCTCAGAGAAAACTACTTTCAACTCTTTTAGCTATTTTTCTATTTACCTACATAATTATATACAAAATGTTCATACTGTGATTTCTTATTTATCTATTATAAACATTATCTATTGACTTCCTACAGTGGAAGATCAGCATTTAATACTCTTACATACACCCATACTGCCTCTCTCCTCATGTTTCCAATATAGTCGTATCAGAACTTTTGGTTAAATGAATATCCTGTGTTAAATATTATTATGACTATGTAAAATTGTTCACAATTGAGACATATAGTATGCAATAATTTCATTTACTTTATTGTGATTCTTTTTCTCTAGGTAACAATTGCCTTTTCTTTATGTTTGCTTAGTTTTCTGTGAATCAGTTGCTAATTCTTCCTCAATGCTCCCACAGAATTAGAGATGCTTCTCAATACTGTCAAACACATGTGGTAATCTATCAGTTCCATCTCCCCCCCCTCCCCCACAAGACATCTGTCCTAGCGTCTCCTGTTACCCTGATTCAGTCTGTACTGATTGTTCTTTAGACCAGCTGCAAGGCTGTCCCATCACAATTTCTTCTGTTAATAAAGGAATTCTTCTTTCTCTCTTCTGTGTTGAATTCCCTGTTTTCTGGATCCCAAGTCTTCCATTTTGTAGGTTTAGTCCCTTGTGTTGGTGAAGCACATCCTGGAGTAGCTTTCTGGAAATACATTTTAGAATTCTTTAATGCCTGAAAATCGTCTTCTCTATTCTTGAATGTTAGTTTGGCTGAATGCAGAATTCTTAAATGGAAATAATCTTTAACCAAAATGTCATGGGCATTGCTCCAGCTTTCACTGTTGCTGCTGAGAAGTCTGATTGTCTATTGATTCCTGATTCTTTGTGAGCAACCATTTTTTTTTGCCTCTGGGAGTTTTTAGGGTTTTTCTGTTTATCCCTGCTATTCTAGCATTTAAAATGATGTGCCTTAGTGATGTGCAGTTCTTGTCTTCTGTATTGTACTTGGCATTTGGTGAGTTCTTGCACTCTGGAAACTCATTTCCTTAATTTCTGGGAAATGTTCTATTATAACCCCTTTTATCATTTCTTCACCTCCTTTTACCTATTTTTATTTCAAAATTCTTGTTAGTCAGATGTTGAGTGTTCCAAGCTAATCATCTTTCTTCTCTTCTCTCTCTGATTCTATGCCTTTTTGTTTTCCTTTATGAGACATTTTCTCATATTTATCTTTTAACCATATCTATTAATATTTTTTATTTTGTAATTTTAACTTCCAAAAGCTCTTTTGTATTTTCTGATTATTCCTTTGTTGTAGTATCCTATTACTAATTCATGGATGCAAGGTATTCTCTTACCCTCTCCTGTTTTTCTTTTTAATTATTATTCTGTTTTTAAACTTTTCTTTTGTTCTATTCCTTTTTGGTGTATTTGTTTTTTTCATCTCTGACAGTCACGTTGGAGGCTATCCAGAATGATTATCTTAAGCTGTTTGTTCACATTTAAGAATAAAACACCTAAAAACTAATCAAAAGTTCTGTATGATTAGGTGGTGCCCAACCATTTTGTTGGGGAACCCTCAAATATGAGCATCTATAAGATGTTTTTCTCTTGGGATTGTTTCTTCAGAAAAGACTCTTCCAATTTCCTTCCTGAAGGATTCGAAACCTGACTTCTAGGGTTCTAGAAGTCAAGAAAGGAAAGGAACTTTTAAAATTTTACCTGTTTCTCTTCCATACCCTCTACTGTGCCATGCTCTGGAGCTTCTCAGGCTGAATTGTTCCAGGGACAAAATCTCCCAGCTCCTGTTGGATTGCAGAGTGGTGGTGGCTGGCTGGGCAGCGTTACAGAAAGAAATTGGGGGTCTAACTTTCCCTTACACACTTTCAATCAATTTTCCTGTATTTCACACTAGCTTCTGAGGTATCTGTGCCTCCAAGTTCTCAGCCTTTCTGGGGTTCTACAGGGCAAATTAGTTTGTTTCTTGTTGGCATTTCTCTTTGCAGACAATTAGTCTCAGCTTTCTGCTCTAGGGAGTTTCCATTATAGAGATGGTCCAAGCGTTTTCCCAGCACCACATCTGCATTTCTGCCCTCATGAAAGAGAGAAGGGAGGGGGTAAGCCAAGTAGGTTCCTTTTAAGGAAGGGATGCAGAAGTATATACATCCCCTTGCTCACATTCCACTGGGATAATTTAGTATCATAGCCACACTTACCTACAAGGCAGGATGATAAATGTAGTCTCTAGCTAGATAGCTATATGCCCTGATGAAACTCCATATCCGGGGAAGTTGTTATTAAAAGGAGGAAAGGGAGAACGGATACTGGGGGATGATAAGCAGTCTTTGCCGCAGGTAGGAACAGCGTCATTCCCTTTAGCATTACAGTGGTTCCCCTGCCCACAAAACACAGGTCTTCCACAGATGAACACATGGTCAGCAGCATGTGCCCTTCCATCCATCTGCTGCCCTGGGCTTATGGGTGGGCTATATTGACCATCCTTATGCATGATTCCCAGCACTCCTAGTTTCCCTGTAAGCAATTCATTTTGTTCTTTTGACAGAAACAGATCTAAACAGATAAGGCTTCCAACCATGTAGGGAATTTTAATAAGCTGCCTCTATTCATAACCTGTCAGACACAAGAGCTTGTCTGTTCTATGCTTGGAGAGAGTTGGACCACAATCTCCAGGTTGGTACGTATTTTACACTCTATAAGAAAGAAAATGCTATGTTTAATATGAAATGGGAAAAATTCTGTCTACTACTCAAAGTCAATGTTTTCTATATATCCTACAGCAGTGCTTCCCAAACACGGATGTGTACAGGCATCATCTGGGGACCTGGTTAAAATGCAGATTCTAATTCAGTAGGTGTGGGCAGGGCCTGAGAGAGCATTTCTAATCTCCCAGGCAATGTCAACTTTGCTATCCAAGAACCATACTTTGATTAGCCAGGCACTAAGTACTTCCTCTGTTACTATCCAGTTAGTCTCTGCTTTGAGATCAGACAGCTCACATTGGATGCAGAATTCATATACGTCTAAAGGAGATAACAACAACAAATGCATTTCTTCTGATGAGCACAAGTGAAGGAATTTCACAGATTTTTGCAGTTTTTGCTGTACCTAGGAAATTCAGCAAATAGTAAAATTGAATGATAAACAATAATGAGTGGGTTACAATCCCACAAGAGACTGTTTTGCCATCTAAGTAAAAAAAATCCTAGTTGCCTAAAGCATCCAAAGAGGAAAACTGCAGCTGACCATCCTCTTGTCTTGTGATTTAAGTTGCTTAATTAATGAATATGAACATGTACTCAAAGACCAACACATTTCAAACTATTTTAAGCAGCTGATCTCTAGTTTAAGTGTATCTAAATTTACGGGCAGTTCTAATTGCTGTGGTGGCTGCTGGTTTTTGGAAGCTGTAGTTCAATGTAGAGAGCGCTATTACCAGTGGAGGTAGGCCAAGACCAATGATTTTTTTTCCTTAGCAAAATGAAGTTTAAAAAAAAGCCTTTTAATGCTCACATTGTTTGCTTCTTTGCTTTATGCTGACTGCGTGACTTGCTGAGTGACTCATTCTCCAAGACTGCCTCTTGGTATTAACTTGCCAGAGGTATTCATTTCTACCTAAAGATGCTGTCAAATGCAAATATCTCATTTTTCTTTTCATTTTTTTTTCCTGTCCTCATATGGGGCAACAGGAAGGAAGGGAGATGCATATCTGGTTGTGGGAGAGGGAATTTTGTTAGGCTGTTAGTGTTGGACAAGCTGGTTTTATCCCAGTTTCTCATGAAGTAATCTTCAAGTATATGCTTGAGAGAATAGTCAGTGAAAGAAAGCTGTACTATCAGCGGCCTTGGAAAGAGTTTTGGATTTGGGGGAGGGGGAATGAAGGGGTTAATTTCTTTTGAATTTTAAAATTGAAGTATAACATGGGAAAGTGCAAAAATAAATAAGTATGCAGCTTGATGAATTTTCACAAATTGAACACCAATAATATAACCAACGTCTATATAAATAGACATTACCAGTACCCACAGAGGTCTTGCTCATGTCCCCTGCCAGTCACTTACACCCCACCACACCCCTTCAACACCCACCAGCAAGGGTAATCATTTATCTGACTTTAAATACCATAGACCATTTTTGCCTGTATTTGAACTTTACATAAATAGAATCATGCTGTATATACTCTTTTGGGTCTGTTTTTTTGTGCTCGATATTATGTTTATGTGATTTTTGCACATATGTGTTATGTATTTTTCATATAGTTATAATTTGTTCGTTTTCATTGCTATGTATTATTTTTTGTAAGACTACTACACAATGTACGTATATACTGTTAATGGTCTTCTGTTTTTTTTCCTGTTTCGGGCTATTGCAAGTAGTGCTGCTATGAATATTCGACTACATTTCTTTTGGTGAATATATGAATTCATTTCTTTTAGGCATCTAAGAGTAGAATTGCTGGGTCATAGGACAGATGTATGTTCAGCTTTAGCAGGCATTACAAGATGGTTTTCCAATTCAGTAGGCACCTACCTCTTCGAGCAGTGTTTCAGGTAGAAGGCTATTCTGGAGAAGACACTTAGACATCTTAGACACTAGGATGGAGTAATCAACTGTTTGGGCGATTTCTGAATGGAACAGAGGAGACAGGTGAGATATGGCTTATAGGGAGTTAGTTCTCTTCATGGCTTGCCATGAATTTACAAAACAGAATGGGACTCAACCAGCTGAAACACAGGGCCAAAGGGAAGTGCTCTATCTGTTGAACAGTCTACCAAAGAGCAAGTAAAAAAGTGCTGTGACAACCTGAATGAATCGAAGATAACAACACGCATATATTCACTCTCAATCTTGTTAGAATGCAGAACCAGCCAACATAATGCTTAAATGCTTGAGCTTTGTAATTATATTGCCTGGGTTTGAATTCCAGATTGTCACTCATTTGCTGCATGATTTTTTGAGCAATTCGTTTAAACTTTCTGAATTGCAGTTTCTTCATCCACAAAGAATATATGAGTACCTACATTTCAAGGTCATTGGGAAGATTAAATAAGATGACAAATGTAAAACTCTTATCAATTCCCTGGCATATAGCTTTAATAGTATGTAGATAATAATAATAATAGATAACATTTATTGAGAACTTACCATGTGCTAAGATTTTTATATCCATATTTCATTTGAACATAAAAACAATCCAGTGAGGTAGGTTCCATTCTTATTCTTTTCTCAGATGCTGAAACAGAGGCAGACAGGATAAATGAAGAGCTCAATGCCAAAGCTTACTATATACTTGGTATAGGCTAGTGTGCTCTGAGCTAATTTTTTTAAGTAAATAAAGTGCATGTTAAAGAGTGTGCCCCAAACTGGAACTCTCACACATTGCTGGTGGGAATGTAAAATAGTACAACCATTTTGGAAAATGATTGTTAGTTTCTTATGAAGTTAAACATGCAGCTAACATATGATCCAGCCATTCCACCCCCAGGTATTTACCCTAGAGAAATTAAAACACATATCCACAAAATGACTTATACGTAAATACTAATAGCAGTTTTATTTGTAATAGGAAAAAATTGGAAATAATGCAAATGTCCATCGATAGGTAAAAAGATAAATTTTAGTACACCTATATAATGGAATACTATTCAGCAATGTAAGGGAATGAACTACTGACACGTGCAACAAAATGACAAGCCTCAAATACGTTATGGTGAATGAGAAAAGCTAGACAAAAAAAAGTTACACTGTGTGACTACATTTATATAAAATTCTAGAAAATGCAAACTAATATAGAAATGCAAATTGATCTATGGTGACAGAAACTGCATCAGTGGGTGCCTGAGATTAGGGGTAGAAAGAGAGATGGATTGCAAAGGGGCACAAAGAATCTCTGAGTGGGGAGGTAGTAATGTTCTATATCTTCATTATGGTAGTGGTGTCATACATATGTATTATCAAAATTTGTGGAAATATACACTTTAAATAGGTGCGGTTTATTACGTGTACATAACTCAATATAGCCATATTTTTAATAAGTGCCTCCAGGATCCCAGCATTGAACTTGTATTTCAATCCATAATGATGGTAAACTGTGGCAGGGCCATTGCTATTCTCATGCAGGCTGAAGTTGCCAATTCTCCTGAGTTCAGGAGGAAAATACTTTGCATTAAGGCATTTCTTTTCAAATACCTGCTGCAAAGAAGTCTCCAGCTTCTGATGGGGGAGAAAAGCTTATCTTTTGAAGTAAACAAGAAAACAAAAGAGACATCCTCTGTGATGTAATCCACGGTTCTGTAAAGTAGTGCCCAGTGTTTGCATTATTATACCTTTTTCTGTGCATGTGGGAGAAGAAATGATTACAAGTGTCCCTAAGCCCAGGTGTGTCCTTTGATCTCTAATAGTATTTATGCATATGCTAGACATTTTTATTTTTCCAAGGGTAAGCAAAATTCTTAAGCTAGAATTCTTCTTCATATAAAATTCAAATTAGCTCATAAATATTGCATTCTGAATTAGGTACTTTACTCTAAATAACTTGTGCTTTTTTTATGGCTTATTTGGAAAAAAGATGAACAGTGATGCTGAATTCCACATACAAGATAGGCATAAGGTACTTGTGCTTCAGATGCTGTGTAAAGACGGTTGAAATAATGCTTTCCTTCCCTTCAAATCCTGTCTAGAATAACTGCCATATGGCTGTCATTGTAGCTTCTCCTTGAATATCTTGAGAGGAAGGGTTAGATTCACAAAAGGTAGAAGAAAAATGACATGTTTTGAGCAGCTATTAAGTACCAAGCATTGCATCATTTGTTTTACAAAAGTTGTTTCATTCAAGTGTTCCAACAACACTGTAATGTCTGTAGTATTAGCCCCATTTTACAGGGTAAGGAAATTGTGGTTCAGAAAGGTTGAGGTACTTATCAAAAGCCCTTGAAGCATTTGCCAATTCGAAAGCATCAGTTGAGAGGCTGAAAAACTGAACAGAGGATTTAGGAATCTGATGGGTTAGGGGGACAAAAGCTGGAGTTCAGGGCTCTACAAGGAGGAGGAGCCTTTGTAAATATTCATCAGTTTCAGTTGGAACTCTTGAAGGACTCACCTTATGTAAAAGAGTGAACTGGTACATCACCAAGATGGTGAAATAGAAGGCTCCTAACTTTCCCTCCTCCCATGGGCACACTGAATATATAGCTACAAGCGGATTAATTCACTCCGAGAGAAATCCAGAAGCTAGTTAAGTGACTCTTATGCCTTGAAAGAATGAGAAAATACCCACATCAAAACAGATAGAAAAAGCTGAGACATGCTTGTACTATAAATCCCACTCTTTGCACAGTGCCTTACCATTGGGAGGGAACCCCCTACTCCCACTTTCTCCCTGAGGCGAGAAGGGTTTTGACCACGCATCCAGCCCCCCAACTTTTATGACTGCCACCCAAGGGACTGACTCCCAAATAACTTAGCTAGAGGAGCTGAAGGGGCTTGGCATTCATACTCTCCAGGGTCACAGATAACAAAGAAGTGGTTTTTAAAGAAATGCATGAGCACTTCCTGTGGGTATACCGCTGGGCTCAGCACAGACAGAGCAGGTAAAAATGCCCAGCTCCCAGTTCTCCCCAGAAGAGAAACTTCATTAGCTTGCATCTGGCAGCTGACTAGGCTCTTCCTGGAGCTTGAAAGGGCTTGTAGGCACTTCCCCAGACTTCTCTCCTCAGCTCGCTCCAACAATAAGACCAAGTCTCCAGCTTCTCCCTGGAAGGAGCTTTTCTACACATCTAGTGCCCTAACTTTTACAGCTGCCACCCAAGAGACAGGCTCCCAAATCGCCTAGGTCAGAGAGCCAAAGGAGCTTGGCATTCACATGTCCCCCAGGACCACAGAAAACAACGTGGCAGTTTTTAAATGGATGCATAAGCACCTCACACAGCTATCTCCCTGGGCTCAGTGCAGAGTGATTAGGCAAAAATGCCCAGCTTCCAGTTTCTCCCTGGAAGGGGTTTGACTGCATACTTTCCCAGGTGCTGCCTAAAGGTCAGGCTTCTAATCAGCTTGCATCCGGGAGCTGACTAGGCTTCTCCTGGAGCCTGAAAGGACTTATGGGCACTTCCTCTGCCTTCTCCCCCAAGCTTGCTCCAACAATAAAACCAAGTCTCTAGCTACTCCCTGGAAGGAGCTTGTCCACACATCTAGCACCCCAACTTTTACAGCTGCCATTTGAGGGACTGGCTCCTAAATGATCTAGCTCTGGGAGCTGACAGGGTTCAACATTTGTGAGCCCCTGGTACCACAGAGAATAAACAGCTGATTTTATGTGGGTGTACAAATATTCTCAGCAGCTATTCCCCCTGGAACAGTATAGAGAGTGTAGGCAAGACCACCCTGCTCTTTATCTCCCCTTATCTCCCTGATAGGGGCTAGACTGTATATCTAACATCCCAACCTTCCCAGCAGCTACCTGAAGGTCAAGCTTCCAATTAGCCTGCATCTGGGAGTGACCAGGCAGGCAATTAATAGTCCTCCAGGTGCTTAAATGGACACTTTTGGGGTCCTAATCTCCTGGGTGCACTAAGAACAAAGACAGTCATACAGACAAGCACAAGGGTTTGACAGGAACCCAGAATTTGGGACCAGGCTGATTGGTGAGGTTCATGTTCTACATGAGGCCAGTTTATCAAGACTGGGAGAAGTGGTTATTTTATCTGATGTGCAGAAATCAACACAGAGAGTCAAGGAAGATGAAGAAACAAGGGAATATGTTCCAAACAAACAAAAAGCAAGATAAATCTCCAGACACTGACCATAATGAAACAGCATAAAGTGGTTTACCCAACAGTGAATTCAAGATAATGGTCACAAAGATGCTCACTGGGGTCAGGAAAATAATTCACAAACAAAGTGATGATTTTAACAAAGAAATAAAAAATATTAAAAAGTACCAAATAGAAATAATAGATCTGAAAAATACAATAGCTAAACTAAAAAATTAGAAGAGTTAAACAGCAGACTAGATCAAATGAAAGAAAGGATTATTGAACTTACAGATAGGTCAGTGGAAATCATTTAATCAGAAGAGTAAAATAAAAAATTGAAAAATAATGAAGATAGCTTGAGGGACTTATGCGACACCATCAAGCAGACAATATACACGCAATGAGAGTCCCGAAGGAGAAGAGGGAGAGAAAGAGGTGAAGGAGAATTGAAGGAGAGATAAATATATTCTCTGACAAAAAAAAGCTGTAGGAGTTCATCACCACTAGACCAGTATTTCAAGAAATGTTAAAGGGAGTTCTTCAAGCGAAAACAACAGGCTGCTAAAAAGCAATATGAAAACATATGAAAAGATGAAACTCACTGGTAAAGGTAAACATATGGTCAAATTCGGAATACTCTAATATTGTAATGATGATGTGTAAAACACTTATAACTCTAGTATAAAGGTTAAAAAAAGTATTAAAAACAACTATAGCTATAATAATTTGTTAATGAATATACAATATAAAAACAAGTAAATTGTGACATCGAAAACACAAAATGTGAGTGACGGGTAAAAGTGTAATGTTGTTCTATGCAATGGAAGGTAAATTGTTATCAGCTTAAAATAGACTGTTATAAGATGTTTTATGTAATCCTCATGGTAAGTACAAAGCAAAACCTATAGTAGATACACAAAAGATAAAGAGAAGGGAATCAAAGCATAAAATTATCAAATAACAAAGGAATACAGCAAGAGAGGAAGAAAAGAAAAAAGAATCTACAAAACACCCATAAAACAATGAAGAAAATGGCAATAGTAAGTCCTTGTCAATCAATAATCACTAAGTGTAAATGGACTAAATTCTCAAAAGACACAGCGAATGCTGAATGGATAAAAAAATAAGACCAACTATATACTGGCTGTAAGAGACTCACTTCAGCTTTAAGAACACACATAAATTGAAAACAAAGGAATGAAAAAGATATTCCCTGCAAATGGAAACCAATAGAGAGCAAGGGTAGCTATACTTATGTCAGACAAAATAGACTTTAAGTCAAAAACTGTCACGAGAAACAAAGAAGGTCATTATATAACGATAAAGAGGTCAATTCACCAGGAGAATATAGCAGTTGTAAACATTTATGCACTCAACATCAGAGAACTTAAATATATAAAGCAAATAAAACACACCTGAAGGGTGGAATGAACAGCAATACAATAACAGTAGGGGACTTCAATAGCCCACTTTCAACAATGGATAGATCATCCAGACAGAAAATCAATAAGGAAATATTGGACTTGAACTACATTTTAGACCGAATGGATCTAATAGACACCTTCAAAACATTCCATTCAAGTGGCAGAATACACATTCTTCTCAAGTGCACATGGAACATTACCCAGGACAGATCATATGTTAGGCCACAAAACAAGTCTTAACAAATTTAAGATTGAAACCATATCAAATATCTTTTCTGACGGCAATAGTTAGAAACTGGAAATCAATAACAGGAAGAAAACTGGAAAGTTCGAAAATACGTGGAAATTAAATTACAAACTCCTGAACAACCATTGGATCAAAGAATAAGTCAAAAGGGAAATAAAAAAATATCTTGACACAAACAAAAATGGAAACATAACATATCAAAACTTAGGGGATACACCAAAAGCAGTGCTAAAAAAGAATTTTATGGTAATGAAAGCCTACATTGAGAAAAAAGAAAGATCTCAAATAAACTAACTTTACACCTCCAGGGACTAGAAAAAAAAGAACAAACTAAATCCAAAGTTAGTAGAAGGAAAGAAATAACAATGATCAGGCAGAAATAAATGAAATAGAGACTAGAAAGACAGAAGAAAAGATTAAGGAAAGTAAGAGTTGTCTTTTTAAATAAGATAAACAAAATTGACAAACCTTTAGCTAGACTATGAAAAAAAAGAGAAAATTCTAATAAATGAAATCATAAATGAGGAGGAGACATTACAATCGATACCACAGAAATACAAAGTAAAAGACTATTATGAACAATTATGTGCCAACAAATTGAATAACCTAGAAGAAATGGATAAATTCTTGGAAATGTACAACCTACTGAGGCTGAATTATGAAGAAATAGAAAATCTGAACATACCAATAATGAATAAGGAGATTGAGTCAGTAATCAAAAATCTCCCAATAAAGAATAGTCCAGGACCAGATGGCTTCACTGGTGAAATACACCAAACAGTCAAAGAATTAATACCAATCTATTTCAAACTCTTCCAGAAAAAATTGAAGAGGATGGAACTCTTCCAAACTCGTTTTACAAGGCCAGCCCCATTACCTGGTACCAAAGCCAAGCAAGGATACTAAAAGAAAAGGAAACTATAGGCCAATGTCCCTGATGAACATAGATGCAAAATTCCTCAACAAAATATTAGCGAACCAAATTCGACAGCACATTAAAGGGATTTTACACCACGATCAAGTGAGATTCATCCCTGGGAAGCAAGGATGGTTCAACATACACAAGTCATTCAATGTGATACACCACATTAACAAAACAAAGGATAAAAGTCATATGATTGTCTCAATAGATACAGAAAAAGCATTTGACAAAATTCAACATCCTTTCATGATAAAAACTCACAACAAATTAGGTACAGAAGGAATGTACCTCAACATAAAAAAGGCCATGTGTGACAAGCCCACAGCTGACATCATACTCAGTGGGAAAAGCTGAAAGCTTTTCCTCTAAGATCAGGAACAAGACAAGGGTGCCACTTTCACTACTTCTATTCAAGATAGCACTGGATGTCCTAGCCAGAACGATTAGACTAGAGAAAGAAATAAAAGGCACACAAATTGGAAAAGAAGAAGTAAAATTGTTTCTTTTTGCACATAACATGATCTTATATATAGGAACCCTAAAGACTCCATCCAAAAACTTTTAGAACTGATAGACAAATTCAGTAAAGTTGCAGGATAAACAAATCAATGTACAAAAAATCAGTTGTGTTTCTATACACTAACAATGAGCTATCCAAAAAAGAAATTATGAAAACAATCCCATTGTCAATAACATCGAAAAGAAAAAAAATAGTTAGGAATACATTTAACCAAGGAAGTGAAAGATCTGTACACTGAAAACCATAAAACATTGATGAAAGAAATTGAAGAAGACATGCACAAATGGAAAGCTATCCTGTGTTTATGGATTGGAAGAATAAATAGTATTAGAATGGCCATACTACCCAAAGCCATCTACAGATTCAATGCAATCCCTACCAAAATTCCAAAGGCATTTTTCACAGAAATAGAAAAAAACAATCCTAAAATTCATACAGAACCACAAAAGACTTTGAATAGCTAAAGCAATGTTGCACAAGAAGAGCAGAGCTGGAGCCATCACACGTCCTAATTTCAAATTATGTTACAAAGCTACAGTAATCAAAACAATACGGTATTGGCATAGAAACAGACATATAGACCAATGGAACAGAATCAAGAGCGCAGAAATAAACCCACACATATATAGTCAACTAATATTCAACAAGAGAGCCAAGAATACTCAATAGGGAAAAGATAGTCTCTTCAATAAATGGTGCTGGGAAAACTGGATAATCACATGTAGAAAAATGAAATTGGACTCCTATCTTACACCACTCACAAAAATTAACTTGAAATGGATTAAAGACTTAAATGTAAGACCTGAAACTGTAAAATTCCTAGAAAAAAACAGAGTAAATCTCCTTAACCTTGGTCTTGGCAATGATTTTTTAGATATTACACCAAAAGCATGTGACAAAAGCAAAATAAATAAGTGGGAGTACATCAAACGAAAAAGCTTCGGCACCACAAAAGGAACAATTAACAAAATGAAAAAGCAACCTACAATATGGGAAAAAATATTTCCAAACCATCTATCTGATAATATCCATAATATTTAAGGAACTCATACAACTCAATAGTAAAAAACCAAATAATCCAACTAAAAAGTGAGCAGAACAGACATTTTTCCAAAGAAGACATATAAATGGTACATGAAAAGATGCTCAATATCACTAATCATCAGGGAAATGAAAATCAAAACCACAATGAGATATCACCTTATACCTGTTAGGATGGCTATATCAAAAAGTCAAAAGATAAGTGTTGGTGAGGATGTGTCCAAAGGAAATAAAATCACTGTCTTGAAGAGATATCTGCACTCCCATGTTCATTGCAGCATTATGCACAATAGCAAAGATATGGAAGCAACCTAAATGTCCATCAACAGACAAATGGATAGAGAAAATGTGATATGCGCACACATCCTCCCATTTATGACGATATGCATGAGCCTGGAGGACATTATGCTAAGTGAAATAAGGCAGACACAGAAAGACAAATATTGCATGATCTCACTTATATGTGGAATATGAAAAAAAAAAAAGCTAATAGTAACAGATAGTAGAATAGTGGTTACCAGAGACTGGCACGTGAGAAAAGGGGAGATTTTTTAAAAGGAAAGAAAGTAAAAGTAGAATGGTGGTTGCCAGGAGCTGGGGAGATGAGATCACAGGGAATTACTGTTTAATGGATACAGCGTTTCAATTTTGTAAAATAAAAATAGTCCTGGAGATGGATAGTGGTGATGGTTGCACAGCAATATGAATGTACTTAATACCACTCAACTGTACACTTAATTATGGTTAAAACAGTAAGTTTCATGTTACGTGTCTTTTGCCACAACAGAAAAAGAGTGAACTCGTAATGGACCAGTTCCCACAAAAATTCAAACCAAGTTTCAAATTGGCTTAATCCAAGACAAAATTAAGACAACTGCCCCTACCTTAACTTCTTACCAGAAGCAAAAGTAGATCACCTCTGGAGGAAGATAACACTATTTAAAGCCTCAAATTAGATTCTACCATTTTTTAAACACGACGTCCAGTGTTCAGTTAGTAAAACTGCAACGAAACATGACAAAACACGATAATGTATTAAAAAATAGAAATGAAAAACTTAGGAAATAGATACAGACCTAGTAGAGATCCAGATGTTGAGCTATTAGCCATATATTTTAAAATAACTGATTAATATGTTCAATAAATTACATGACAAGATGAGGAATTTTAGTAGAAAACTGGAAGCTGTAAGAATCAATCAGAAATTCTAAAACTGAAAAATATAAACACTGAAATTAAGAACTCAATAGGTGGGATTTACACGACAGAGTTAGAATTTATCAAATTTTATATATTCTTTCCAGCTCAGAAATGCTAATATGCACAGAGGTTAAAATAATTTTTATTGTTTTAGTTCAACTGAGAGAATCCTATTTTAGAGTGAAGCCTCTGAGAGTTAATTTTCCATCTTTTGAACATTGGAGGTAATTGCGTTAATGCAGCTATCCTTGAGTGGGATAATCAAATGTATAGTCATAAACCTACTTAAAAATGACTATGCTCTTTATCAAGGTTTCAGAAGTTTGTCTTCTCTGTCTGATGTTTTGCAGTTGGTTTCAGCCCAGAAATTTGAATTACTTTGCACAATGCCACTGCAACGATAACTCTTCATGATTGCTGGATTCATTTCCATTATCACTGGCAAGAAGAGAGAAATTGCTTTTGCTAACACTAATTGATAAGGAAGGTAAGTGTGAGCTCTGAACCTTGAAATCAGATTAAAAAAAAAAAACAATTTAGCTTTACAAACCTTGGAGAAGCACAGTTTTCCACAATTACCTTTGAAATCCATTCAACTATTCTATTAATTTCTTTCCTAATTTAAAAACTAGAACACATGAATGATTTTTAAACCAAAGGTATGTCCAATTCCTAGAATCTTCAGGTTCAGAATTACTTTTACCTATTAAACCAGTTTTGTAGATGTAATATCAAAATCCTACCATCTTCTCCACTTTTCCACAGCATGATGCCTCTAGTTCACAGTTTCCAATGTCAGCTAGCTGAATCAGGTGACTGCAGTTGACACTCTCTTAGAGGCTTATAATCTTATTGAAGATTATGTACTATATTTAAGGCACATCTTATTTAATCCTCAAAACAAACCTGAAAATTAAATATTACTGTCCTAATTTTGAGGATGGGAAAATGGAGGGGTTCCAGACATTCCTATCATTCCCAATGACACCTAGCTAATAAGAGATGAACCTAAGATTCAAACCAGCATGGGAATATAGGCATACCTTATTCTATTGCGCTTCACTTTATTGCGATTTGCAGATACTACGTTTTTTACAAATCGAAGGTTTGTGGCAACCCTGCATTGAACAAGTCTATTAGAGTCACTTTTCCAACAGTATTTGCTCACTTCGTGTCTCTGTGTCGTATTTTGGTAATTCTCACAATATTTCAAACTTTCATTATTATGATGTTTGTTATGGTAATCAGTGATCTTTGATGTTACTATTGTAATTTGTGGAGGACACCACAAACCGTGCCCATATAAGAAGGGGAACTTAATAAATGCATGTGTTCTGACTGCTCCACTGACCTGCATTTCCCCTGTATCTCTCCCCTTCCTCAGGCCTCCCTATTCCCTGAGACACAACAATATTGAAATTAGGCCAATGAATAACCCCACAATGGCCTCTAAACATTCAAGTGAAAGGAAGAGTCACACATCTCCCACTTTAGATCAAAAGCTAGAAATGATTGACCTTAGTGAGGAGGCATGTCACAAGCTGAGATAGGCTGAAAGCTAGGCCTCTTGTGCAGAACAGTTAGCCAAGTTGTGAATGCAAAGGGAGAAATCTTGAAGGAAATTAAAAGTGCTACTCCAGTGAACACACAAATGATAAGAAAGTGAAACAGCCTTATTGCTGATATGGAGAAAGTTTTAGTGGTCTGGATAGAAGATCAAACCAGCCACAACATTCCCTCAAGCCAAAGCCTGATCCAGAGCAAGGCCATAACACTCTTCAATTCTAGGAAGGCTGAGAGGGTGAGGAAGCTGCAGAGGAAAAGTTTGAAGCTAGCAGAGGTTGCTCCGTGAGGTTTAAGGAAAGAAGCCGTCTCCATAACATAAAAGTGCCAGGTGAAGCAGCAAGTGCTGATGGAGAAGCTGCAGCAAGTTCTCCAGAAGATCCAGCTGAGATCGTTAACGAAGGTGGCTGCACTAAGCGACAGATGTTCAATGTAGACAGAACAGCCTTCCATTGGAAGAAGATGCCATCTGGGACTTTCACAACTCGAGAGAAGTCAATGTCTAGCTTCAAAGCTTCAAATGATAGCCTGACTCTCTTGTTAGAGGCTAATGCAGCTGGTGACTTTAAGCTGAAGCCCATGCTCATTTACCCGTCCGAAAATTCTAAGGCCCTTAAGAATTATGCTAAATCTACACTGCCTGTGCTCTATAAATGGAAGAACAAAGCCTGGATAACTGCACATCTGTTTACAACACGGTTTGCTGAATATTTTAAGTCCATTGTCTACTGCTCAGAAAAAAAGATTCCTTTCAAAATATTACTGCTTATTGACAATGTGCCTGGTCACCCAAGAGCTCTGATGGAGACGTACAATGAGATTAATGTTGTGGCAAACTTCATCGTCTCATTTTAAGAAATTGCCACAGTCACCTCAGCCTTCAGCAACCACCACCCTGATCAGTCAGCAGCCATCAACACTGAGGCAAGACCCTCCACCAGCAAAAAGATTATGACTTACTGAAGGCTCAGATGATGGTTCTCATTTTTTAGCAATAAAGTATTTTTAATTAAGATATGTACATTGGTTTTTTAGACATAATGCTATTGCACACTTAGTAGACTACAGCATAGCGTAGACATAACTTTTATAGGCACTAGGAAACCAAGATTCACGTGACCCACTTTATTGTGCTATTCACTTTATTGTGGTGGTGGTCTGGAACAAACCCCCCCAGTATCTGCAAGGTGTGCCTATTGTTGAATCCTACCCCTGTGCTTGAATACCCATTTCTACTCCACTGTCAATCCCTGGAAACATTTTTCCTCCTGGGGTCTATATTTCTTAGAGAACATTAGGTTCCCTTTGATGAATGATTGAATGGCAGTAAAGAAACACCATCCTAAAGAATATAGTTCTGCAGGCCATATTTTCATTTTAAAAAACATTTTTGGCTTAGAAAGCCAATTGGAATGACCATGTTGCTTTTCTAATGGTTTAGAATAATTGTAGAGAAATTATTCAGTTCAGAGCTGGGCAAGTTACATTGCCTCAGGTGTGTAACTTTACATCAGGGGCCTAGTGGGCTGACAGGGAGAACAGAAACCTGTTAGTTAAAGAATAAATTCAATCACTGTCCTCAAGGAAATTGCAATCTAGTAGACAGAATGTGATTTTCTAAATACATATATAAAAACACAGAAACACAGATTTCAACATGTAACCTATTTTTAAGTCCAGTTTATATCTTTCCCTTGGGCAATATTGGGGTTCTTGAGGTATAACACAGAGGCACAGTTTGCATGAGGTTTCCTAAGAATTGAAGTCACAAAGCAGTTTTGTTAGCCACCTCTCTGCACACACCCAGCATATACTTTGATCAAGAAATTCCCCAGGATGCACCAATTGTCGTGTTGTTGTTCCTGCAGAGAAACTCTTGGGAATGTCGAAGGAACATGGTTTCCTTACAATGCCCAGGCTTTTGCTGCTCAGGGGCATCTCTAGTTTCCTCCTGAGTAGGGCCATTGTTGAAGGTTTCCTCAACATTAAACTGCACATTCTATAATTTCCTCAAAAGAAGATGCTCCAAAAATGAAACTGTGACTTGAACCTTGATTTTTTTTTTTTTTTTTTTTTTTGCAAAGAACAGTAATAGACTTTGGCAACATTGTCCAGGGGAAATGGCCTGGAGTGCCTCCTGAGATAGTTATCCCTGAAGAAACAGCTATGGAGGAGGTGTGTGGGACTTGTAAAAAGTGTCAAAGAGGTAGGCCTGACAGAATTAAGGTCCTAGTACATCTAGGAGGGGGAATAAATCTAATAAAAACCTTTATTATTTGGGTCTCAGACTTTTCAGCAGCTGAGGCTAAGGGGAGAAGAAACAAATAGACTTCTTGGGAAATGGATAGAATTGTTCAGGAGAAAAGTTTCTGGACAAGATGGGCCTTCAAATATAGCATGGCAGACACAAAAATGAAAGATCTTACTTCATATACTGATATCCCATGAAGAAGCTCATAGAAGGGGGAGAACTAGAGGCCAGGAGCAGGAAGAAAGAAGCCTGCATTGCAGCAAAAGCAGCCAGCTAATGAGGTAATTCCATGAGAGTAGGCTGGATGCATTCATTCAGAGAGCCTCAAAGAACCATTGGCAGGTTTAAGGTATAAATGATGATAGGTAAGAAAAGATTAGAGGCAGGAGATAGACAAGGAGATCCCTCTCTGATAGTGCTTTGTCTTGGCTATTAAATTTCAAATAACCACAAATTTGGAGCTAGAACCTTCAGGTTCAGAATTAACCTTATCCACTAAACCAGTCAACATAATTTCAAAATCATACCATCCTCTCCATTTTTACCCAATATAATGACTCTAATTCGGTTACTAAAGTCAAGAGAGAAGTGATATGTCTTCAATTTTAATGAAATAGTAAAAACTATAAAAATTCCACTTCAGGCCATTACAAAATAACTGACCCTTGATTTATTATCCTGTCAACAACAAATAAACATTGGACAAAATATACATGGCAACTATTTTCAGGCAATGGATAATAGGCTGTGCAGTACTGTAATCCTTGAGAGAAAGAAAATCCACAAGGTGAATCCCACAATCATCCCAGCCTTCTGCCTATGAATACTCCCTTGCCTCACACTGGGAAGTGGAGGGAGATGTTATGGCGAACATCTGCCTTAGTGAGCCAGAAATTGGAGTTCTGGGCTACTGAAGAGACTGGAATTTGTGGGGCTCAATACCAGAGAAAATGAAGCTATGAAGAAGGGTAGCATCAGAAGTTTGCATGGTCCTGAGCTAAGACCTGGGCTGCACGTAGGCAGGCCTTGACTCTGCTAGGCTTATCAGAGATTGTATGTTATGGAGTTGATTGCTAAATGGAGATACCAGAGGTTATGCAATACTAAAAGATAATGGTATTCTGGCCTAGCCATAGAGGAGAGATCCGGATCAGTAAGCACCTCAGGCATTCAGTTGAGAAGCCCACATCTCAGGAGTAAGAACTACATCCTAGAGTAAGGGACAGGAAGTTAAAGACCCACTCTAACAGAATAAAACTAAGCCAAACAGGACCTAAATATTCCACCAGTAATTAAAAGGGTTTTCAAAACAAAACTCAATGCCCTTTAAAAAAAGATGACATAATGTAGACTCTATACAATTTATCATTTACAATATCCAGCATTCAAAAAAACAATCCTAACCATGCAAAAGGGCAGAAAAATGTGTCCCATGGTCAAGAAAAGTAGCAGTTAATAGAAACATACCATGAGAGGGTGCAGCTATTGGAATTAGCAGACAAGGAATTTAAAGCAGCTATTATAAATACGTTTTTAAAAACCTAACAGAAAAGATAGTCAGAATGAGTGAATAAATGATAAATTTCAGCAGATAAATAGAGATTATAAAAATGAATGAAACAAATATTTTATAACTGAAAAGTACAATATCTGACATGGAAAATATCACTGGATGAGATTAACAGCAAAATGAAGACTGTAGAAGAAAGGATTCTTGATACCAGATCGACAGAAATTCCCCATTTGAAAGAAAGGGAAAAAGAGGTTAAAATAACTCAATTGAGTTTCAGTGACAGGTGAAACAATATCAAATGGTCTAACATGGTTGGAATTGGAGACAGAGAGGAGAAAGAGAATGAAGCAGAAAAAATACTTGAAGAAAAAATGCCTAAAATTTCCCCACACTTGTTTAAAAACAATCGTCTTTCTGATCTAAGAATCTCAGTGAACTCCAACCATGATAAATACAAAGAGACCTATACCTGTGCATACCATAGTCAAACTGCTGGCTTCTTGTTGGAAACAGTGGAAGCCATAATTCAATGCAATGGCATCTTTAAGGTGATGAAAGAAAAAACAAAACAAAACAGAATTCAACATCTAGGGAAAACATCCTTCAAAAAAAGAGTAAAATCAAGACCACTTCAGATAAGAGAATGTTGGGAGAATTTGTTGCTAGGAGACCTGCACTAAAAAAAAATAATAATAAAGGAAGTTCTTTAAGCTGGGGTGAAATGACATCAGACAGAAAGTCAGATCTACAAGAAGGATTTACTAACAATGATAAATAAGTAGGTAAACATAAAAATCCGGATTTTTTTTCTTCTCTGAATTTCTTAGAAAGACAGCTGACTAAGGCAAAAATAATAACATGTATCGTGGGTTTTATTATGTTTTTATAAATAAAAATACATGATATATTAAAGATGAGGAAGATGGAGTTTTGCTGTTGAAAGTTTCTTATATTTTACATTAAGAGCTATAATATTATTCTGAGTATATTGTTATGTTAAGTATGCGTGTTATATTACTAAATCAATGGTTCTCATCCAGGGGTGATTTTGCCTTCCAGGGGACATTGGACAATGTATGGAGACATGTCAGTTGTCAAAACTGGAGGAAGATGCTACTGGCATATAGTAAGTACAGGCCAGGGATGCTGCTAAACATCTTACAACGCACAAGGCAGCCCCACAACAGATAATTATTTGATCCAAAATGTCAGTAGTGTTGATGCTGAGAAGCCCTGTTCTAAAACAAGCACTAAAAAAGGCCAAGAGGGGGCTGGCCCTGGGGCCGAGTGGTTAAGTTCGCGCGCTCCGCTGCAGGCGGCCCAGTGTTTCGTTAGCTCGAATCCTGGGCGCGGACATGGCACTACTCATCAGACCACGCTGAGGCAGTGTCCCACATGCCACAACTAGAAGAACCCACAACGAAGAATACACAACTATGTACCGGGGGGCTTTGGGGAGAAAAAGGAAAAAAAAATAAAATCTTTAAAAAAAAAAAAAAAGGCCAAGAGGTATTATACAGGAATTAAAATGGAATAATAAAAAATATCTGTTAATCTAAAAGAAGTCAGGAAGGGAGGAATAGAGGAACAAAACCGCATAGGACAATTAGAAAACAAACAGTGAGATGGTAGGCTTAAACCAAATCTTATCAATAATTATATTAAATGTATAATAATTCAACACTCCAAATAGAAGACAGAGAATTACAGACCATATAAAAAAGCCAGACTCCACTATAGGCGCTCTAAAGAAACATATTTTACATACAAAGATAGGCTGAAAATAAAAGAATGGGAAAGGATACGTCATGCAAACAGTACACATCAGAAAGCTGATGTAGCTATATTAATATCTGACAGAGTTAACTTCAAAACATGGTGGATTAACAGAAATAAAGTAGACTATCTCAAAATGATAAGGTCAATTCATCAGAAGGATATACAATCTTCAATAACAGAGCTTTAAAATGCATGAAGTTAGAACTGACAAAATAAAGAGACGAATTCACAACCATAGGTGGAAAATTTAAGACTCTTTTCTCAGGAATTAGTAGAACAAGTAGACCAAAAAACCCAGCAGGGATATAGAAGATTTGAATGAGACTATCAACGAACTTGACCTAATTAATATTTATAGAAGTCTATAGCCCCCAAACTGCAGAATACATATTCTTTTCGAGTGTCTATGAAAAATTCACCAAGATAGACCATATGCAAGGTCATAAAAATGAATCTTAATTTATTTCAAAATACCAAAATCCTACATTGTATAGTCTCTGATTGTAATAGAAGTAAATTAGAAATCAATAACAATATGACATCTAGAAAGTCCTTAAATATTAGGAAATTTAGAAATACACTTCTAAATAAAGTGTAGGTCAAAAAAGAAATCCCGAGGCAAATTAGAAAATATTTAGAACTGAATGAAAATTAAAATATATTATACCAAATTTTGTGGGATACTACCAAAATAGTAAAATTTGTAGTTTTAAATGCTTATATTTGAAATGAGAAAAGTTTAAAACCAAGATCAAAGTTTCCTCTTTAAAAAAGCTGAAGCAAGAAGAGTAAATTAAGTCCAAAATAAATAGAAGAAATAATAAAGATAAGAAAAAATCAATAAAATAGAAAACAGATAAATAATACAAAATTTAAAAAGACAAAAGTGTATTCTTTGAATAAATAAAATTGAAAAACTCTAGGAGGATGATCAAGAAAAAAAGGAACACAAATTATTAATACCATGAATGAAAAAAAGGATATCACTAAAAATACTATGGATGTTAAGAAAATAATATGGCAATGTTATATATAAATTCATTCCAATAAATTCAATATATTGATAAAATGGACAAATTTCTTATAAAATGCAAATAACCAAAATTGACAGGAGAAAAATAGAAAATCTGAATTTTACTGTGTCTATTAAAAATGAAATTCCTAATAAAACTTCTTCACACAAAAACTCCACACCTGTGGAGGTGGAATTATATCAAACATTTAAGGATGAAATATTACCAATACTTTACAAGTTATTTCAGAAAATAGAAGTAAGGAGAACACCTCTCAACTTGGTTTTATGAGACCAGCAAAAACCCAGTATCAAATCTTGACAAAGACATTAAAAGCAACTACAGACCAATATGTGTTATGAACTTAGATGCAAAATTCCTTAACAGAACAATAGTAAATTGAATCTAACAAGATATAAAAAGGACAATACACCTTGACCAAGACAGACTTGTCTTAACAGTGTAAGGCTGATTTAAAATCAATTAATGTAATTAAGCATTGACAGAATAAGGGAGAAAAGCCATAATATTATCTCAATAGATGAAGAAAAGCATTTGACGAAAATTGTACATCCATTCACGATAAAAACGCTCAGAAAACTAGGAATAAAAGGGAACTTCCTCAACCTGAGTAAGGGAATCTACAAAAAACCTACAGCTAACATCATACCTAATGGTAAAATATTGAACATGTTCCCCTAAATTTAGGAATCAACCAGAGATGTCCTCTTTCACCAACTCTATTCAACAATGTACTAAAAGTCTTGCCTAGTGTGATAAGGCAAGAAAAAAAAAGGCATATAAATTGGAAAGAAGAAGTAAAACCATTTTATTTGCAGTCAACAGGAATTTTACATTGAAAATCTTCAGGAATCTAAAAACAACTACTAGAACTAATGAGTGAATTTATCAAAGGCACATGATACAAGGTCAATATAAAAATCCAATTTGATTTCTAAATTCTTGCAGCAAGTAATTGAATAATGAAATTCTAAAATTTAATTTGTAATAGTGTCAAAAACATAAATACTTCTTAGTACATTTAACAAATACTAAATATACCTCTACACTGAAAACTATAAAAAATTACTGGAAGAAATTATAAAAGGCCTAAATAAATGGAACATTTACCATGTTAAGTGGATTATAAAACTCAATATTGTTAAGATATCAATTCTCTCTAATTTGATGTATAGATCTGGTACAACCTCAATCATAATTCTAGCAGGATTTTTAAATAGAATTTGACAGGCTGATTCTAAAATTTGCACGGAAATACAAGGGACTGAGAATAGCCAAAACAATCTTGAAAAAGACATAAAAGCTGGGCCACTTGCATCACCTAACTTCAAGACTTACTATAAAACTACATTAATCAGGGGCTGGCCCCGTGGCCGAGTGGTTAAGTTCGCGCGCTCCGCTGCAGGCGGCCCAGTGTTTCGTTGGTTCGAATCCTGGGCGGGGACATGGCACTGCTCATCAGACCACGCTGAGGCAGTGTCCCACATGCCACAACTAGAAGGACCCACAACGAAATATACAACTATGTACCGGGGGGGCTTTGGGGAGAAAAAGGAGAAAAATAAAATCTTTAAAAAAAAAAAAACTACATTAATCAATATGATGTCATATTGGCATAAAAGTAGACAGATGAATGGAGGAGAATAACAAGAGCAGAAATAGATCCACACTTATAAGGTCAATTGATTTTTAATATAGACACTAAAGCAATTTAATGGGAAAAGGAAATTCCTTTCAACATATGATTCTTGACTAACTAGATATTCATATGGAAAATAATGAACATTGACTTCACATGCAAACATCAACTCAAGTTATGTCGTAGAAGTGAATACAAAAGCTAAAAGTATAGATCTTCTAGTAGAAAGTTACTAGAGAATATCTTTGCTATCTAGGGGTAGGCAAAGATTTCTTAAATAGGGTACTGAAATCAATAAACATAAAAGAAAAAACTAATAAATTAGACCTCATCAAAATTTAGAACTTCTGCTTATTAAAGCAGAGAGTTGAGAAAACTTAAAGGCAAGCCATAGACTAGCAGAAAGTATTCACAATATGGATATCTGACAAAGGGTGTGTAGTAACGATATACAAAGAATGCTTTTAATACAGTAATATAAGGCAATCAACTCAATTTAAGTGAAAATACTTAGACACTTAAGAAAGGAAGAAACACAAATGCCCAATAAGCACTTAGAAAAGTGTTTAAATTTATTAGTTATCAAGGAAATATAAACTAAAACCACAGTTACCTATTAAAACCACTGTTCAACCACCAGAATGGCTAAAATTAAAATGACCACCACACCAAATTTTGTCGAGGAAATGGAGCAACTCATGCATTGCTGGTGAAGTGGAAAATGATACAATCACTTTGGAGAACTGTTTAACAAACTTTTACACAGTTAGCAATACATCTACTATGCGACCCAGCAATCCCACTCTTATATATTTATCTGAGAGGAATGAAAGCATAATTCCACAAAAACAGTTGTACAAGAATGTTTATAGCTGTTTTATTCATCATGGCCCCAAACTGGAAACAACCCAAGTTGGTGTTATCATCATACAGTGGAATACTCCTCAGCAATAAAAACTAGTGAACTACTAATACATAAAATAGTGTGAATGAATCTCAAAACCATTATGTTGAGTGAAAAAATAATACATACTTTATGTTGAGAACAGCAAAATTAATCACTGATGATAAAAATTAGAACAGTAGTTGTCTATGGGACTGCGGCAATTGATTGAAAGGGGGCACAAGGGAATTTTCTAAAGTGATGGAAATGTTCTGTCTTTTCATTGAGGCATTGGTTACATGGGTGTGTACATTTGTCAAAACTAATCAAATTGCACCCTTAATATCTGTGCATTTCACTGTATGTAAATTTTAATCCAATTTAAAAACTCTCTAAGGGAAAATTATTCTGGGGTCAGATAATGATCAATCCTGCAAGCCAGGTTAATGAGGTTGGACTTTACCCTGCATGCAACAGGACTTCAATAGAGATTTTTAACCAGGGACTGAATGTATTTATTTTTTAAGGAACACATTTCTGACAAAAGTGTAAAAGACAGATTGGAGAGGGAGTATCTGGAGACTATTGCAAGTCCAGGCAGTAAGTGATGAGGCATGAAACTAGGGCAATGGATGTGGGTGTGAGGGAGTTAACAGATGGGAGAAACATCACAGAGTCAATATCAGTGGAAATGTGTGGTGGGGCTGGAGAGAGATAAGGGGAAGTTGAGGATGGTTGCCATTTGTCAAGGTAAAGACCACAGGTGTGTTTTTATTGGGGAAAGGGAATGAAGTGTTAAGAAAGCAGGAAATATGTTCTGTTATAGATGAGGTCACGCTGCCGGCAGGACGTCCATGTGGAGTTTTCCAATCAGCACTTGGAGGTATGGATATGGAAAATAGGAGAGTAACCAGAACTGGAATCAGGGCTAGAGATAAAGACTAAGTGGCCTGAGAAAATAAGCAGAGTGGGAGAGAAGAGGGCTAAAGGCAATGCTACACCAGGGATCTCAGACCTGATCGCTTGCACCAAGCTTGAGAGTTCAGAGAAAACGTGTAAAGCTTCTAAACACTAAAAATACGACCTGCTCACTTTCACAAAACCCTAAATGCCCTCAGGTCTTAATCCTACAGACTTCTGTCATTTTGCTCCCTGCCTACCACCGATAACAGAGAAGAGAGACAAGGGAGGGTACGTTTGGTGAAAACTAACTGCTACCGATTCTCAACACCCTGTCAGGAGCCACCTTTGGCTTAAAGGAATGTAGTAGAGGTCACAATACAGGGCAGTGCAAGTGGTACATTTAACCAGCTTTGGGAGCTTGGAGCTGAGAGTTGCAGAATGCTAAGTAGTAAGTAGCATTCTGTGACTCTCCTATTTTAGTGACATGTTATTAGTCATTTGAAAATCAGGTAAAAACCCACATAAAAACGTCCCTGCTTCTCTTTCTGCTGATGGTGTGGCAGCAGGTGGTGGTGGTGAGTCCTTAAAGTGGCAGTTATGACGACAATGGTTGAATGTACCTGAATGCCCCAAGGCTTTCAGGTAGCCCCCCTCCTCACAGCTTTGGGTTGAAGGAGCATCCAACAGACAGCACACACAACACAGCTAACTTTAAGATAAAACCAGGGAAGAGGATCCAGTGAAGCTTAGAGAGAAGAGATGGAAGACAAATGAGGAAAGAAGAGCAGCCAAGAGCTAGGAAAGAACATCAGTAATGAGTGTGCTTAACAATATTGAATGCTGCCAAGAGGTCAGGAGGATGAATACTTGGAATTGGCAATTAGATGCAGAAATTAGGATGTCGTTAGAGAGCATTAAGGACCATTTCCCACAGCATTATGAAAGCCTGATTGATGAGCAGGGAGCTGAAGAGTGGAAGGATAGATAAAATGTAGACATCAAATACACCTCTTATTTTGAAAAAGTTACAGGAAAAAAGAACGTGCAGGTGTGGGGTGGGGCAGAAGCTTGCAGAAAAACCAGAACTCGGGAAGATTTATTTAGGAAATGAAAACTTAAGCATATTTAATGGATAAGGGAAAGGGTCAAGTGGAAAAAGAGGCAGAAACTGAAGAAAAGATAAATGATAAGTAGAAACGGGTGAGGCAGGGAGCAGGAGAAAGAATATGACAGCCACCATACAGCCTGCCCCCAGCATTCCAGGCACACTATGGATCAGGAAGGAGGAAGCTCTCTTTCTTGGCAAGCTTCTCAACTTCCCTACTCCTACTTTCTCTCTAGGCTCCATTTACAACTGCCTGCTGCTCAGTTACACCTGAGTGGTCCACATACACTCCCAAACTCAACATACTCATAAATCAACAACTCAACTTTCCACAAACTTATTTTCTCTCATGCTTTTCATATTTCATCTAACTACACCCTCCTCCCTGCACTGGTAAATAAGGCCCTAAATCTGTATGTGGCACACCAAGAATATTCAAGGTTAATGAGAAGATACAGTTCTTGAGATAGATCATAAGCATCCCACAGCTCCTAGGGACCAGGCCCTCTGATTCATCCACCTGGCCTCTAACCACTCCCAGGGAGCCTGTTTCCAATAGCCTGGAACCTGGATCTTCTCCTATGGAGCTTCACAATAAATGCAAACCTAAGCTTAACCCTCTACAGAAGCTAGAATCTTCCCCGTTGACTTGAGCTGTCTTGAAAATGCAATCCATCTAGATCTTGGCTGATGCTTGAGAGGCCTGAGTGCTCATCCCATCCACCAGTGGAATGACTAACTTGGCAAAATTCTGGACAGCTAAATCCATAGACCTCTTATCCCTGTTACCTTCCTCCCCAATACATAAACCTCAAATCTTCTGACCATTCTTTGCTACATTCACATTTCCAGAATGTTGTGTGCTTTCTCACTCCCATTTCAAACTCCCATTGATCCCTACCCTTCATAAACTTTCCCTTGAGCCCTAAAGAACTCCCTTTTCTATGATTACAACCTTTCCATATTTCCATCCTCTTCTTGGAGATTCCTTCCATCTCCTTGCTGAAACTGAGAGCCAGGGCTCTCCCCCAAAGACTCGGCTTCACTTAAAACCCTCTCAAATGGGGAATACTCTCTTTTCTACACCTCTTCAGTGCCCCCTGTTGCTTTCAGGACATTGTTCTTCCATCTTCTTGGAGAAAAACATCTACCCCATTGGTGTTCATGCCATCGGCCCATTATGGAAGACTGAAATTCAGCCTTGTTTTCAGTTTTTCTGTATGCTCCCTTATTTATTTTATATTAAAAGTAACTTTTCCACAAGAAGTCTTTAGACATGTTCCTGTAACTGAGCAGCAGTTTCTAAGAGAATAGCTCTAAGAGAATCTGCATTGTCTTTTATATTGGCTAAGTAATTAAAGCTAGATCAGTGTGGTCACAGTAAGCAGGTTAATTATCCCAAGGATGATGAGTAAATTCAACATCCAGTGGTTATTCAATGCCAAATCCAGCCTCTGTAGTTCACAGCAATTCAATCTCTATAGTTCACAACCATAAGTGAACAAATCCTATTTTCTACACAAGCATCTTAACAAATGTAGTTTATAATAGTAAACATTGATAATCTCAAGGTTACAAGTCAACAGTTCTTACAACTATTTTTTTTAAAATATCTCAATGTTATAGGAAACTTCTCTACGATTTTTAGTAATTAGAACTAGACAGAAATTTACCTTCATGATGAGAATACATTGCATAAATATAGCTTTAACTCAAGTTGTATGCTATCTGGTATGTAACTATTCCCCAACCTTCATTCTCTATCTAAATAAAAGCTAATGATTAATCTAGTGCATTGTCTGCACAAACTACTTGTGTCCACAATTTCTTAAAGTTATCCATTAAGAACTTCTACTTAGAGCCCATGAATAATTTTATACAAGCTAAATCAAGTTAATGTAAAAATTATTCATTTTATTTTCCAAAGGCTAAATCACTCTTTCCTCTTCCTCATTGCTATCATCTACCAAACCCCTGGTCTTCCCGTAATCCATTTAAGATATTGATACTAGTATCACCAATTTCCTGTGTACCCAAACATCTGTCATTATCCTGAATACTGTATCAGCCACAAACACGCAGTGTTTTGGGCTGAATTGTGTCCACCCAAAATTCACATATTGAGTCCTAACCCCCAGTACCTCAGAATGTGACTGTAGGATCTTTAAAGAGGTAATTAAGTTAAATGAAGTCATTACAGTGAGCCCTAATCCAATATGGCTGATGTTCCTGTGAGAAGAAGAGATTAGGACACAGACACACATAGAAAGAAAACCATGTGAAGACACAGGGAGAAGAGGGCCATCTAAAAGTCAAGGAGAGAAGCTTCTGAAGAAGCCAACCCTTTTGACACCTTGATCTCAGATTTCTAGCCTCCAGCACTGTGAGAAAATATATTTCTGTCATTTAAGCCACCCAGTGTTTGGTATTTTGTTGTGGCACCCCTAGTGAACTAATGCACACGGTATTTACTTTGTGCCAGGCATCATTCTAGGTGACTTACCTCTATTAATTCACTTAATCCTCACAGCATCTATATAAAATAGGCACATGAGGAAAGTGAGGTACAGGGAAATGAAATAACTTGCTAAGCTTACACAGCTCAGCAGAGTCAGAAGCCAGGTTATCCAATTCCAGTAAAGAAGCTGTTGACAATGATTCCTTGATCCTGCAAAGCACTAGGTATGCCATTAGCCTTTATTTAGATGGAGAAGCATACAGGTTAGAGACTGTTTACAGAAGTTACCTGCTGTATTCTGTTCTGTTGAATGACATCAATATCCATGTGGATGTTTAGCCCTCAATTTCATGACCTTGAGTCCACCTCTAGCTACTGTCCTATTACTCTTCTCCCATCTAGGGCCAAAGAGCTTTAACAGTTATTCTCACAATCTCCATTTACTTCAGTGTTACTCCTTAATCCACTGCAATATACTTCCTATGCCTACCATATCTCTGAAGCAGCCATTACTAAGATTAATTGCAACTTCATTTTTGCTGAATACAATGAAAAACTTTCATTTTATTTGTTTTTATAATTTTGAATAGGTCATACATACGTACATATGAAACAATATTTTAAAAGTTCAAAAATGTAGAGTGAAAAGGAAGTCTCTCTCCAACCCATGTTTTCCAACTTAGTTCCCTTCTCAAGAAACAACAGCTATCATCAGTTTTTCTTGTATTTCCTTCTAGAGATATTTTATGTAAAAATGAATAAAACAGTCTTTAATTTTTTAAAAAAATTATAAATTGGAGTATACTGAAAACGTTGTTCTGCTCCTTGATGTTTTCATGTAATGACAGGTCTTAGAGCTCTTTCCATATCAGTACATATAGAGCTTTGAACAAAGTTGTTCCTTTGAACAATTGCATATTACTCTATTAATTCTATGACATGAATGCATAAAAATTTATTTAACACATCCTCTATAACATTATGTTCTTTCAGTATTCACAATCATGCTGCAATATGTCAAACAGGTATGTCAAGAATACATGCATAATACATAGAAGTGGAATTGCTGGGTCAAAGCACTTGTTGATAGATGCTGCCACATTGAGTGCCATAGTAGTTGTACCAATTTATCCTCCCACCAGCAATGTTTGAGAGAACATTTCCTGATGCCCTCTCTAACACGGTACATCAATTCTGTCTCCCTGAAGTTTTAATTTGCATTTTTAAAATTTTGAGTAAGATCAAGCATCTTTTTGTATATTTAAGAGTCATGTATGTTTCTTTTGAACTGGCAGTTTCTAGCAATGGACACTTTTTGAACAGTATCTTATATGACTCTTGTTCAGAGTTGGATGATGTTGACCACTGCTTTCTTCTGGTTGTGCTCTCTTTTCTTGGCTTCTGTTCACCACCAGTGCAGTTTCCCTTCTTCCTCTCTGACTCCTTCTCAGTGTCCCCTATGTAGCTCTTTCCTTTTGCTTGTCTCTTAAATGCTAGTTCTCTGGGTTCTGTCCTATACAGAGCAGGGAATAGGGTGAGGCAAGCAAGGTGCCTAGGGCACAAACTAAGGAGGTGCTCACTCTCAGGGTCATGAAAGTGCAGAGTCAACACTTGTACGGCCCCGAGCATGAGTGCATGGAGGGATAGATAGTCATAACAGTATGCACGTCCTGGCAGGTGTTTGCAATTTTCTCACTGCTGTCTTGAATATTTCCTCAAAATTATTTTTTGCTTTAAGCAATAAGAACTTTTGAGATTAAGGAGAAAATGAGAGATTTGGATTCCTAGGAACTGAGTGTTATGTAATTCTAGGTGAGTCATTGTTCTATAGTAAAGGAGGAGGAGAGTCTCAAAGCTTATTACAGGCTGTCGAGGGTAGCAGTAGATAAAGATGATAACACAATTCCTCTTCCCTTTTCCATTTGTGAGAAAAAGAACATATTATGATATGATATGGCACATAAATTGGAAATAATTTAATTCTTGAGCATGGGTTTGATAAAGAGCTCAGAATATACATTTAATAATTATATTATGTCATGTGGTTTCATAATGTTATATGTTAAGGATGTGTTTCAAATAGTAGTTTCCTTGCATTGTTTCTGAACACTAGAGGTTCTATGATTAATAGTCAAAGCTGAAATGGAAAAAGAAAATACTGGTCTTAAACTCTCTTATGGGATTTTGAGAATAGAAGCTTATATTTTGTTTGCTTGTGATCAAAACAGTATCAGGTTGAAAACTATCTGGTTGAATAAAAATCATTAGTACAGTTTCTGGAATTTATCTTTATTTTATAGGTTTAGACTCTAAAGGTTAGTATTTATGCTGCTGTTATGTTTTCTTAGACACCAGAATGATCAAAATTTGAATAAGTTGTCATAAGAAGTGATGTCCAGCTAGGATAGCAAGATTCAAAGGGTCAGATTTTCAATGACATTGATAACTAGATCGTCAGATTAGATCATATATTTCATATATTTGTGCCTTTTATAAAAATATAGTTTCTAAAATCCAAATAGCAAGAGGTTAATATTTAATCATTAATTACTATCTGTCATGAAGTATTCATTTATTGTAAGTTTATATCTGAACACATTTTTATATTTTTATTGCTAATTGTTAGCTACTAAAATCCATTGCTTAATTTTTATCCCGATTCTCTCTCCAAGGCTCTAAAAACCAATACAAGGTGAATATTTTCTTTGAATCAGATGGCTTCCAGGCCATATACATGCATTTGACTCTACTTTTTAAAACTTTTCTGAGATGTTTGATTTGAAAAATTCTTGCAAGTGGGTTTTCTCATTTTGCAAGTTGATCTTTTATGAATAATTTTTGTATCATTCACGCATTTCATGCTGCACTATCTTCTCATTTTTCTACGGATATTATGATGGTTTATTGAACTTCTAGTCTATTTACATAGTGTATGCTGTTTTCATGGTTGCATTTTTTTTTTTTTGAGGAAGATTAGCCCTGATCTATCATCTGCCACCAATCCTCCTCTTTTTGCTGAGGAAGACTGGCCCTGAGCTAACATCTGTGCCCACCTTCCTCTACTTTATATGTGGGACACCTACCACAGCATGGCTTGCCAAGTGGTGCCATGTCTGCGCCTGGGATCTGAACCAGCGAACCCTGGGCCGTGGAAGCAGAACATGTGAATTTAACCACTGCACCACCCCTTCAGGTTGCATTTTTTTTTCTGTTTGTTGGTTTTGCTCTCTCTCTTCCATATTCAAATTCTTTTTTATTTTTTAAATTATTCTTCTATTTTTTCCTGTAAAACTTTGACCTTTCAGTTTTAAATTCTTAAGCTGTCTGGAACTGATTATAGACAAGAGATCCAATTTTATTATTTTTCCATGTGGATATTAAACTGTCCTAGCACCTTTTGCAACTTTATTGAGGTATAATTGACAAAAATCGTATATATTTGATGTGTACAACTTGATGTTTTTATTTCTGTATTCAAATTCTTTTTAGAATTGAGTAAATTTTTATTGTCTACTCATTTTCAATATGGCAGACTAAAAAACCAATTGGGAGGAGTTCTGTGTTAGCAATGATTTACTAGTTTCTTTCAGAACAACAATCCTGAAGATAAGAGCTAGCAAAACTGGATGAAACATGAGAAGCATTTTTATGGAGGCATCAGAGTCACCAAGACAGCAAGAACATACAGAGCTAATATCCCAGAGAGGGGAAACAGAGCTTGTGGCAGTTTGGGGGACAAAAATTAGAGTTTAGGACTCTAAAATCCATGCAATGGAGGTATAGCCCAGGTAAACACTCTTGGTCTTCAGTTCTGACCCTAAAGGGATAACTAAGAGTTAGAGTAAACCAGAAATAGACCAGCTCTCACAAAGTCAGAAGTTCAACTTCAAATCAGCTTCATCTTCAATTTCACCAAAGTGGTCTTTTTAGACTAATTGACTGCCAGAAGCAAGAATAAATCCTCTCTGGAGAAATATAACATTATCTAGAGCCTCAAATTATCTCTAAAATTTTCATACACAATGTCTAGCATTCAATGAAAAATAACCAGTTGTGCACACAACATAAATTTACCAAAGCACAATAGAAAAATAAACACACAGGAAAATTGTAAAAAGTAGTTACAAGGCACAGACAGTAAAATAGCTGTGATTAATATTTTCAAGAATTTAAATGACAACATGAATTTTAACAGGGAACTGGAAAATACAAAATATTATCAAATAGAGATTCAAGAAATTGAAAATAGAATATCTGAAATTAAGAACTCAATAGATGGATTTAATAGCATATTAGACACAGCTGAAAAGAGAATAGTAAACTGGAAGATAGATCAGAAGAAAATATCCAGACTGAAGCATGGAGAAGAGAAGGATGAAAAATACCGAAAGAACATAAAAGACATATGGAACACAATGAAATAGTATGACTTTTCATTGATTTCATTTTCAGTCAATGAGTATGATTGAAATCCAAGAAAGAGAGGAGAGTGGAGATGGAGCAGAGGCAAATTTGAAGAGATAATTTTTGAAAATGGATAAAAGATATCAGGCTATAGATTCAAGAAATTATAGAAGTCCAAAACAAGAAAAATACAAAGAAATTACACTGAGGCATGTAACAGCAAAGCTTCTGAAAAGTCTACAAAAGCATAGTGTTTGATGTGATTTAAAATATAATTAGAATTAAAATATATAACAACACAAAAGGTGGAAAAGTGGTAAATGGAGTAAAAGAGTTCCATGGTCTTTACATTTTCTGGAAAGTAGTACTACTTTTCATTAGACTTTAATAAGTCAAGGATGTATGTTGTAATTTCTAGGGTAAACACTAAAGAGTATGAGAATAATGCATTGCTAAAAAGCAATAAAAGAAAGAAAATAAAAACACTCAATATAAAATAAGGCAAGAAGGAGAGAAGAAACATAAGGGATGGTATATATAGGAAACAATTAAGAAGAATTAAACACAGGCTCATGTCACCATCTTTTCTGGAAGCAGAGCCTGCTTTTGATGGAAATCGCTGATGCAACTTTATTCTTTTCTTAAATTTTTTTATCTCGTACTGTATCTAGAATATTTGTACAGTTACATAATTATTAGATTGCAGTTATTTGCTATTTATTGGTACTTGTGCCCTAAATACCCATCATATTCAGTTTTTAAAGAAAGTATTGGAAAATAATCTTTACTTAACTTTTTTTAAAAGCTGATTTACTTTAAAAGGATTCTTTAGGACTTGACTGTTATCCAAAGCTGTAGGTATGCCTTTTGAGGGTTCCATGTAGGCCCAGCACTCATAAAATGGCCCCTTATATAGTCTGGATCAGGTGTATCATATATCCTGCATTCTGACATTTTCTTACCAGTATTCTGTAAGCTACCAACAGAGCTTACAGAAACAGCATCTCTTATTGAATTTATACAATTATGGGTAACCCTGTAAGAGATGTGTTTAAAATAGCTCTTTCAGATTTGAAAAAATTCCCTTGTGATTGCAACTATTCTAAGGAAAGCAAATGTACTCAAAAATGCCTTTCTAAGTTATACAGCTGTTTTATAATAATTATTCTGTAAAAACTGGTGTGTATAGTATGGTGTCATCTGTTCTACAGTTGTTTTTCCAACATATCTACAAAACATTGAAAACTGATATTTGTAATAATAACCCTGAGGTTATTTTGAAGAAAAAAAATCAAAACATCTTACTTTTGGGTTTAGTACTCTGTGTATTTTGTTGTAGGATAACTCTTTTAAAATTGACAACCCAGGAAGTGACTATTATGCCAAAGCACTTAATTCTCATACCACACTCTATGCCAGAGATTGTACTGCACTATCATTTGCAATTATTCTTGAGCTGCTGGTAATAAGGATGCTATTTTTTTAACCTCAGGAATCTCCCATTTATCCAAATATCATAAAAACCATCTCAGTACCCTAGGATAGGACTGATATTCAGTCAGTATACACTAGTAGGGTGGTATTGATTGTAAAAATAGTCAAATATTAGCCTACTGGTTAGTAAATGATCTCAGCCCAGAGAGTAGCTATTGTTCCCTCCACTAGTGACCTGGTCCCACCATTCCTGACATTTCTCAGCACCCTATTCCAGGGTTTATGTTGTTGCAGTTGGTAAATGTTTTGAATAACATCCCATATAAGGATACTAATGTAGCTTAAGATAGATTACAAACCACCCTTAGCCGTTCAGGTAAGCATACACAGCAACAGGCAGCACTCAGAGACTTCTCCCAGGGTTTTATATCCTCTCTCAGATTACAGATGCACATTTTCAATGTAGCTTTTTATACTAGTCCCTATGATTGGTTTGGTCATGCAGTTCATTTGTGATGCTAGAAGCGGTAATTTTGGCTTAGTTAGGCGTCATAATTCGTGTTCCTCCAGAAGGACATGGATTCTGGCACAAAGAGCTCATTAGGGAGGTGGTCCCAGAAAACACCAATAAAGGAGTAAGGAGATGAGACAGGGAAGGAAAGGCAGGCAATAAAGTGTGTTTTATCAAGCAAGATGCCATTGTGGGAAACTAGTGCTTCATCCCATTGGAGAACTCTGCAACTCAGTGCAGAATACCCACCTTAGAGTTATCCCACCCAAGGGGGTAGAGATCTGGGGAGTAAATACTCCACGTCCTGTTTATCATGGATTGAGGGCTATTCTAGGGGGCACTAATTCTCTAACACTTCTGACCTGCTGTGAAGTAGGCATACCTGAATCCAGTTGCTAGAGAATGCACTCTGGCAAAGAGATGCAGATGCTGATAATGGAATTCATTCAGGCAACTTTTCACTAAAAGAGTAAGGTCCAACAACACCTGCTAATCCAGGTTTTGGCTAAGAGATGCTCACAGCAAACTCCTACTGGTTCCACCACTACTACCTCACCTTACTCTCAAGGTGAAGAAATGTGTTGAGGACTGATCAGCTTCAAGGGGCACAATTTCTCATCCAGACACATTTTCTAGGGGGGATGTGAAGCCTTAGCAGGAAGGAAATAAGTTAGCTTGCATTGGAGTAATACGTCCCTCATATTTCTTAATAATCTTCTTCCAGGTATCTTGGCACAAGTGGATTGGAGCTATGTTTCTCTTAGGATAAATCTCAACCATCGTTTTCTTTTTGGGTCTCCACTTCAGCTCTTCACAAGCATTTTCTTCCTTAGAGCAGTAGTGGTCATGGGGACTAAGGATGCTTCCACTTGGGAAAAGATTCAGCCACCTCTTTCTCTCTTTGAATCTCTTTACTCCCTCCTGTCCCTTTGTTGTGGGGAATGGTGGAGAGTGAGAAGCCTGCATCTCTTTGCTAGACGGCTTAGCAGTAGCCCCCCTCTAAAAAGATCTAGAGTAAACTGTCATTACAAGCTCTCTCTCTAGATGTTGGAGCATTCTCTGCTTCTGGATCTATGTTCTTGAGTTTGCCACTTTTTGATATTGGCTATCCAATTACTAAGGTTTGTGATTTGGCTGTGGTCTTTGCGGAAAATAAAGAAAAGTAAACCATTTAACCTGCTTTGACTCCAGACCTTTGGTTGGCCTTTAGTTGAAATAAAATAATATGAATAAGAATTATTATTATAGTAGTGTTCATTTATTGTGCCTTAACTCTGTGGTCCAGTGGTATGTCTTTTGCATGGATTGGCTTATTTATTTCTTATAACAACTCTCTGAAGTAGCTATTAATATTATATCCATTTTATAAATGAATACTTCATTGGTCTACCAGATCTTTCCAAAGAAAAGGAAAACCTTTCTCTTTGCAATTACCAAGTAATCCAAGGGTGATATTTGACACCATCCAAATATCCTGTTCCCCAATAACCCTTTACCCAGTGGTTTTAACATTCTTGTACCAACCAATTATTACATTATGGCTGCAAAAGGGTGATTTTCCATTTTTGTCAGTCCTACATTTACTAGCTGACATCCTTCTATAGAAAAGAGCATTTTCCCCCCTCTTCTTTTCCTTGAACATCACTTGGATCCATGGATTTTTATTTATTCAGCATTGTAAAAATTTATGACCATTATTCTTTTTGATGCTCAAATTGTCTCAAATTTACCCAGTAGGAGCTCCTCCAAGTTGGCTCTTATGTCCTTCCAATACTCTTTGAGGGATTTCTTGCTTTCTGTCATAGTAAAATATTTCAGGCTCACTCCCATATTCTCCCTGCCCTACACCTATAATCAGCCATTTCTCTAAGTAACTCTGTTTCCTCTCAGAAAGAAACGGTATTTAGACACCAAATCTGGGCATGCTCACTGCTACTTGGTGTTGCTGCCTCCAGACTCCTTCATTGGACAGAGCCAGAAAAGATCTTTTTTTCAAAAAATAATAAATTCACTTTGATATTTCCGTTTTCATTATGCTGATGGATAACCAAAAGAAGAACTGGATTTGCAGCTGTGCCTTTTGTGCTGCACCATTTGTGAGCTCTTTTCTCCCTGTCAGCCACTGGAAGATGTTGCTATCTGCAATCTTCTCTCTCTCTCTCCAGACTTTCTGACACCTTTGGTTCCAGAAAAGCCTTTGGTGACTGTTTTCCAGGCTGGCTTTTTCTGCTGCTATTATTTTCCCCACCTGATAGCCAGGCTAGGGCTGGATATCAAATAACACCCTGCGCCATCTCACTACACTACATCCCTAGTTGCTAAGAGAACATCACATTTCAAGGATGTAGTTTAGCTATTTGGAAGGTGTGGAACCTTCATTAGTTTCCAACCAGAATTATTTTCTGTTCAAAGGCAAGATACCACTTTATTATCCTCAAGTGTTCTGTTATAAAACTACATCTTCTTCAGCTTCACCTTATATTGCTTTTGTTTTTTGCAGACATCTTGTTTGCATTTGCAAATTTATTACCAAAAAAAGAGTGAGTTTAATTTAAAAAATTGCTTACTATTCCTCATATTTATGGTGTTGTGTTTATTTAAACACAATTTACCATTTTCACAGTAGCAGTAATGGCAATTGGATGTGCCTTAGCACATCTATAGCACTTATTTAGACCCCATTGACATAGTGGCTTCTCTTCCTAACTTGCCCTTTCCTATGGTGGCAGGAAAAGGAGTTAGATAATTATGAGTTCTTGTTCCCTACTCGGGTTTTTTAATTTTTTTTTTGCTTCTTTAGTTTGCTCAAATGATTGGGAGTCCTCAGGTCCAATCCACTGTTCAGAGATTTCTTTCCATCTCCCTCACAATACTTCTCACATTCATTTCCTTTGTGAACCTCTTATTCTGTTTCCCATCAACTATCCCCTCTTCTCTCTTTAATATGAAGGTTAAGAGCATGATCTCTGGAGATAGTTTTTAGCTATGTAGCCTTAGGCAGGCTTCTTAATTTTTCTGTGTCTTAGGTTCTCTATCTGGAAATCAGAGATAATAATAGTACCTATTTCATAACATTGTTGTGAGGATTAATTGAACAATATGTGGAAATCATGTAAAATGGTGCCTCACATAAAAAAAAGCTCCAATAAATGTGAGCATCTTCTATTATTTACTGGTGCCTGTAGCCTACACATGATCGTGAAAAATACTTACATCTATATGTTTCCAGGATCAAATGCCTGTCCCTCATCCCACCACAAATGCACTCAACAGGGTCCTACCACCTCCACTCTTCACGCAGAAGGCAAAGGTGCCTCACCTGAGTAGCTGACAAGTGAGAGGTACAGATAAGGAGGGAAGATGGGGGAGTGCAAGTATACCACTGTTCCCTCCTAGACATGTTGACCTTGTTGCTTCTCTCTGTCATGTCTTTCTTTAGGTAGGGTTGCCAGATAAAATACAGGATACCAAGTTCAATTTGAATTTTAGATAAACAACAAATTATTTGTTGTCATGGATATGCTTATACAGTGTTATAGATATTTTTAATTTTCTGTATATTATGATGTTTTGACATCCTAAAAAAAAACCTTTCTGGCTGGGAAGAGATGGCCCCTCCCTGAGCTAGTCAATTCTCAGAGATAGCAAAGGTCCTATGCAGAGCATGGTTTTGATGTGCAAACTAACCAATCCAGAGCCACACTTCCTCTGTTTGGCCTGTACACTCCACAAGACAGTATTCCCCTGCCTTAATCATCCCAGGACCAGATGCCAGGCAACTAGAGACCACCTCTATAGCCCAAAGCCCAGTGAAATTATTCAACCTAGCCAATCCTAAACGGTTCCCCCAGCCCTGCCCTGCCTTTCCCGTGGAAACTCCAATAAAGGCAGCGGCATAAATCTTTTCCTTGCTCCTGACTTCTGCTCCTGACCACTCTGGTATCTTTCCCATATGGCCTTCAGCAGCATGCCATGCCTCCTGTCTCTAGGATCTGTGAGTATAATAAATTTTGTTTTTCCCTGAACTTCTCCTCTGTCTTCTTTTGCAGCCGCACCTAACTGACCATCTCATAAAAGAATACAAAACATATATTAACAAATGATGTTGTTTATCTGAAGTTCAAATTGAACTAGGCATCCCGTATTTTTATTTGCTAAATCTGGTAACCCTAACTGGAGGTCCCATGACAGGGACCAGTACAACATTCTCTTCTGAGGATATCATGATTTGGTACAAATGGGAGCTGTAGCAGATGCTGTCAGTCTGCTGCTCTCTCCCTTGGACCTGACTGGCCAGCATACTCCAGCCCACTTCCAGCTGCCAATGTCTGCATCTCTGGGCCTGAGGGCTTTTTCTGAAACTGGAAAGGCATATGAGAAATGTTGATGAAATAATCCCCACCCCTCTTCTACCTCAGTAGCCCTCAACCAATGGCTACCAGTAGTTAGGGTATAAATGTCCCAGCTCCCTTGGTCCCTGGGTGAGATAATTATGAGGCATATATTTTACAGAATTTCCCAGAAGTCTCTCTCAGGATTAAGCTGTTGCCCACTGTGCCCAGTTGTCCACTGTGGTGGTTGGCTTAATAATGGGCCCTCTCCTTGAAAATGTTGGCTTCCCTTTCCCGTATTTCTTCCTCACTACTCTATCAGTGGTCTCTGTGCCTCCCAAATACACAAATGGGAATAGAATCCTCAAGTCAGGGTCTGATTCTTGGAAATCCAACTAAAATATGAGCTGTCTCCTTTGTTTCCAGCATTTTCCTGATGATGTCTGTATTATGATAGCCCCTTTGGTCAATGCTACTGCTTGTGTGGAGTGAGTGTATGGATTTTATTCTTCAAAAGAAAATAAAAACTCTTTCCAATTGCTATATTGTTTCAAAAAAGTGTTTCATTTTTCATACCTGGCTTGCATTTTAGTAACTGTCTGGCCTGCTTTTTTGACAATGAATAATCTATTTCTTTCTCCAGGATACCAAGAGATTGGCTTGGAATTGGATATAAGACCAGCTCTGGCACAACAAACGAAAGGCCTTCCACTGCTGCTTCCGAGGAACTCTAACAAAGGTAGGATAATACGCAGCAAAATTACTTGCCTCTTTGAGCTGGCAAAGAATATAATTAAAATAAAGAACTGACATCTTATGTGACAGAGTCTGAGTAGGAAGCATAGCATTTATCACCTCCTGTTCGCTAGCTTTTCTTTGGGGGAAAAAAAGTCAGCAAGATTTTTATCTTGGATGACGCCTACTCACCTGGCTTGGCTTAAGCTAAAAAAACACGAAAATGGTGGGGTGTGAAATAACATGCCATATATACAATTTGGCTGCTGTGTTATGGCTTAAACACTAAAAGCAAAATTTACTTTCCCAGAAAAGGAATGATCAGTAAATCTGCACTACATGTTGAAAACTAATAAAGGTGCAAACACTGTTAAAGAAAGTGGGGCACGGATTGTTGTCAGTGCCTAAGTGTGAGGAGAAATAACAATGTCTGTCCTTCAGGATTAGACGAGGAGAGTCCTGCAGGCTGAACCTTAGTGTGTTTCCAGATTCTTAGGAATAAACCTATTGCATGGAGCAGGATATATGTGAATGAGAAAGCAGGTTATACAGGGATTTTACTGTGTTTATCTTATAATAGATATTTTTATCTCCAATAATTATTCCTAAAGAGAAACTTCCTGAAAACATTGACCTGACTCTCCACTGAGAAGTAAAAATTAAATCTGCTGAACTCTGGAGCCTTGCTGAAGAATTCATCTAAGAACTCAAGATCCCTCAAATCTAGGCCTCATCTCAGACCACAGCATCCTTTCTTTCCTAAATACAGTCTCTGAGTGGGAGGTTCTCAATGTAGTACTGACGTAGGTGTGAACATTCAGTGTTTAAAGTCATGGGAAGCAACTTAAATTAAATTGCCTTGAAGTTTTTCAAGCTTTGAGGTTTCTATTTTGGATTTTTTAAAAAGGAGGGGTAGGGAGAGAGAAAGAGAAACAGCTTGTTCACTGGGTAGCTTTTTGTCCACCCGCTATTCCTACCCCCCAACTCTCTGGAAATCAACAATCATTTTATTGGCACTAGTACAAAAAGTCTGTGAGTACTGGAGAAAATGTACTTTTTGGTGTGAGCTTTTTGTATTGGTGACTATAGTGAAAAAACCCTTTTCAGTAAGGTCTTCTCTTGTACCAAGTAGAGTCACAGCCATCGCCAAGAGAAGCTATATTTACAAGGCCATGTTCCCTTGCAAGCTTGCTTGTACAATCTGCTCCTGAACATTCCATCTGGCACAGATTGATGAGATTCAAGACACAGGCTTACTTAAAGCAATATATATTTTTTTCAATCAGAGATTCATGTTCTGAGGAATGAAAGGAATAGATTCTATTCCTATTTCTAATAAACTTTCAGAATTCTTTTATTTAGGTTATTGATATGAATTGATTTTGGTGTCCAGAAAAGCAGAAACAAAGATGTATAATATAAAGGAAAATGGTTTGGGGCTGAGATGGGCCATCAGCCCATCTGCAAATGATGTTTTTTGAAAACAATATTTGCCAAACCTCAAGCTTATGTATGGGTTTTCTTTATGTCTTGATTCTGCTGATTGTTTTTGTTTACATTGATTGGTGGTTTCAAATTGGTTTTGTCTCCTTAAGTATATCTACAACGTTCATTTGGAAAGTGAATAGCAGCAGTACTAATGCTTGGCAAGTAGTGGGTGCTAAATGAATATTTGTTGAATGAAAGAACACTACATTTTAATAGCATTATGCAGTTTTTCAAGCACTACAATAATTGCTGTTTCATTTGATTCTCACAAGAAGCTAGGGAAGAAACTGAGGACCACTGATTCTATATTCCTGACTAAAGTCACCGAGCTGGCAAGTGGCTGAGTTAGGATTTAAACTCAGGTTATATAAATGGAAGACTATGTATTGACCCTACCAGGCATGGAGGCATGGAATGCAAGGCACATTTTGGGAAGAGCATCCAGTTCAGTTTGATGGAAGTTTATGGTATGTTATGTAGGGAGAAAATGGGAGACTATTATGGAATGGTAAATTTGGGCCACCTTGTAGAAGGCCTTGAATGGCAGGCTAATGTGTTTGGATTCTGCTCCAAAGGCAGTGAGAAACCATTGGAAGTTTTCGAGCAAGGGATCGGTGTTGTCCTCTAGGGAGTTTCTCTTTTTCCATGATGGACTGGAGCAGGGCAAGAGTGGCAGCAAGCAGAGATGTTTCTTTCTTAGGAACAGGAAAAGAGAGAAGTTGAGATACTGAGAGAGTTTGAAGTGGGGAGACAAGAAGTTGGGTGCTGTGCTCAAATATATTGGCCTTTGTTGTCTCAGGGTATGATTCCTAGTGTGAGTGGAAATGGGGTAGAATTGAAACTTTGTGGAGGCCCTTTAGAACCTCTTACATGAGCATAAAATAAAGGAGCTTCTAGACAGCAGTTAGGGCTTACCTGAGACTAGATACCATGAATTGTAGTGAACCTATTGACAAAGTTTTGAGCCTTTTAGCAATACAGTCAGTGAAGTGGGAAAACCAGAAAACACAGAGATTAAAAGAATAAAGCATTATACTTTGGAAGTTTTGCACCTAGGACATGCTCAATTAAAGTTGTTAACTAAAAACTAGGATGACAAGGTAGAAGAATTGGAAAGGATGGAAGACCAGGAAGTAGTGATGAGGAGATTAAAGTTCAGGCTCATTACGTGTAAGGATGTAGGAGAGGGAATTGTAGAGCTAGAGGAGAGAATTTGAGAGTTTGAGTTCTTAGAAACTTTTTGAGAAATGCCAATTTCAGAAGTGTAGTGAGTGACTAAAATACAGTGGAGATGGTGGTCACTGAGGTTTAGGAAATCAGTGTAATAGAGACCAGGAGAGTCATGAACAAGGATGGTGACTTCACCGAGGAGAGTGTAAAGCAAAGGGCCAGAGAAGAAATACTGAGAAACTTACTTTATATAGAAAGACTTTATTGAGATGAGAGAGAAAATCAAATTGAATTTCTTCATATATGACTATTTATCTATCCACTTGCCCCAACCCACCCCACTTTCAACATTCGTTGCCAGATTACAGGTCTTCCATGAATAAAAATTCACTCTTAAACATGATCTTTAAAATCAAAGGAAAGCCTGTTAGCTTTCTATAGGGGAGAAGAAAAGAAAACTTCCCTGTTTTCATGAATGAATAAAACAAGGTTGAAACAATGCGTTAGCACAATTCTTGGCAGGGAAAAAATTGAGAGGTATAGCCAACAGCTGTGAAGCTAGAGTAAGTGCAAAGAAAGGTAAGGTTGCAGGGGCTGGCCCCGTGGCCGAGTGGTTAAGTTCACGCGCTCCGCTGCAGGTGGCCCAGTGTTTCGTTAGTTCGAATCCTGGGCGCGGACATGGCACTGCTCATCAAACCACGCTGAGGCAGCGTCCCACATGCCACAACTAGAAGAACCCACAACGAAGAATACACAACTATGTACCAGGGGGCTTTGGGGAGAAAAAGGAAAAAATAAAATCTTTAAAAAAAAAAAAAAAAGAAAGGTAAGGTTGCAAACTGGACTGGAATGGACTAATTTAGACTTTGCTGAGAAAGTACCATGATTATTTCTTAGAGTAAATGTAAATTTGCTTTAAAGTCACTAGAAAGGAAATAATAGAATTGTAGGAAAACCATAAATAACATGCCCAAGGCGGCTAGAGAAAATCTCAAAGCTTAGATGATTCTACTACATATTATATTAATGTGGGCTGTCATTCTTTGTTTTCCAGCAAGCCTTTCACTAATATCAGTGCCAATCTCCACAGTGCCCAGTCCATTTTCCTCAAGCCCTGAACTCCTCCTTCCTTGCTTCCCCGTCTCCCCAACACATCCACTGTTTTCTGACTCTGTTAGAACAGAAATGATATGCTGTTAGCTTCTTCAGCTTTCCTCCACTCCACCTCACATTTTCTCTGCATCCTCATCCACCTTCAACTTTTTCCCTCCCTTCCACCTCACTTCTCCATGTGTGTCCTTGTTACCTCCCTTCAAGGCTCTTCCATATTCACTATCAAGTTCCTCATTCCAAAACAATCTCTCCCTTACCATATCATTCCTTTCATCTTAGTGGAGTAAGTCTCTTAAAGAATATTCCATATCTAGTAACCCTATTTCCTCACTATCATTTACTTCCCAACTCCTATATTAGGTTATGGCTCAAGGGATTCTGACATACCAACGGCAACCAAAGTGAACAGATTCATAATTAAGACTTGAAGGTTGTATAATTCCCTACTAAAAAAGTAGAGACTGGGGCTGGCCCCGTGGCCGAGTGGTTAAGTTCGCGTGCTCCGCTGCAGGCGGCCCAGTGTTTCGTTGGTTCGAATCCTGGGCGTGGACATGGCACTGCTCATCAGACCATGCTGAGGCAGCGTCCCACATGCCACAACTAGAAGAACCCACAACGAAGAATACACAACTATGTACCGGGGGGCATTGGGGAGAAAAAGGAAAAAATAAAATCTTAAAAAAAAAAAAAAGTAGAGACTAACTTTGCCCAAAATAAGTTGATGTTTGGCTGCTTACAACTGCAACCAACTATATGATACATACAACTGCATATATATATATATACACAAATGCAAACCATATTATAGTTTTAAAAATAGTTCAGAATTTTCATATACATTTTATGATTTAACTTCATTTAGTAGGAGTCCAGATGAAAATCACTTCTTGCTTAGTTTGAATTTCACTTCAGCTTTGGCAACTGAATCAGTCTGAAGACCATTACCCTCAAGCCAGAAAAGTCTTAATTGCTTTTGTAAAAACTGAGGCAGTTCTGACAGAATAAGCCCTCAACTCTCTGGCAACTAATAATTGGAAACCAGAAGTATTTTCCACATTGTGGTGAGGACTGTTTCCAAAAATTCTATTCCCAGAGAAAGAAGATAAGACAAATTGGGGGAAGGGTGATTAGAAGGTGTGTTTTGTTTTTGTTGTATATGGAGTCAGACCAACTGATTTCTCACACTTAAATACCAAAAATATTGGAGCATTTTTTTAAATAAGTGGTAAACTTCCTTACCACTGAAGTTAGAATGACATGATGATGGCAAACATATTTTTGGTCTGGTAGAAAGTGAAAATCAGAAAAAAAGGAAATACAGCACTTTTAGGAGCAGATGGCAGTGCTTTCAAAACTTTTTGAGCTTTTTCTTTGCTTTTTTTCAAACTCATGGAAGGTAACCAATTAAAATTACTAAAGTCAGATGGTATAATGACAGTGAGCACTATAGTACCTACCAGACTGATCCGATAGATATGTGGAGTGACACTAATGGTGGATACCATTAGTTAAGACTGGCTAAAGGAAAATTACAGGTGATTCCAATGTTTAAGTCACATCATCCCGACTAATCCTAACTTGGCCACTCTACAATATAGTCTCTACTTACTTATCTCTGAAAGAATGTCCCTCAATTTGTGTTTGTCTGATGCTTTCTCATGAGTAGATTGAGGTTAGCATTTTTGGCAAGAATGCCACAGAGCGGTGTTGTATCCTTTTAAGTTTTTCATGTCAAAGGGTTCATGATGTCAATATGTCTCATTACTTGTGATAGTAACCTTGATCACTTGGTTAAAGTGGTGTCTGTAGGGTTTCTCCACTATAAAGTTGCCATCATTCCCTTTGTAGTTAATAAATATCTTGGGAAACCATGATTTTTTCAGAGCAAAGTAAGGCAAGATTGCTCATATATTTTCAAATGACTGGGCGACTCTGAACATTAGGAAGACTAGTAATATGACCTCGAACACAGACAAATTTGTTAGGAAGGAAGAAGTTCCTTCTCTACAGGGAAATTTTCTTCACATCTCCTTCCTCTCCCATTTCCACTACCCTTTGCTGCTAATTCATTTATTTGGGGGGGGGGGGGAGAGAACTTACGTATTCAACCCTTATTTGGGTAAATTGTGATTATCTAATTTATTTTTGTTCTACTGCTATACATTTCAGATATGGCATCAGCTAGAAGCTCTTAGAAGTCCTCGGGTTTAGAGGTTTTCATAGTTTCTGTTTCTTATTTATCATTTCCTGAATAGTCATGATCTCTTTCCCTATGTGTACAGGGAAGAAAAACTTTATAAAAAGTCATCAATTTTTATTTTTATATCATAGATAAATCTGATCTTAATTAATTATAACAACATTAGTCACAGTGGCCAAGTATTAAAATCTTCTTGCAATAAAAATAGTGGAATGGCATGATTCCTCCAAGTTCCACTTTCCAAGTTGACTCTAAGTGTCATTGATGTCCCGTTCTTCAACCTCGCCAACTAATTTGTTTATTCCTTTGCTTGTTCATTCATCCATTCTTCATTCACTCATGCACTTACTCTACTGGCTGAGTGCATACTAAGTAAAAGGCACTGCACTGAATGATTCAGGAGAGGCAGAGAGGAGTAAGAGACTGTGCCTGCCCACAGGAAACTTACTATTTACTATTCTAGTAGCATAAAGAGCTATAATATGCTATTATATTACAGCTATTTGAGATTCTTTGTTTTTCATATATGTACAAAACCCCAAAAGGGAAAATTATATAGGTTCCATCCTTCCGTCTGCTCTTCAGATTCCCTGGAACAAAAGTGATGAGATATTCTTTCATGGAAATGAGTCTTTGAGACTAAAAATAAAGGAACTGTATAAGAGGACAAAATAGATGACTAAGAGATCCCCTCTTCTGCTGTTTTACCAAAGTAGTTGGGGCTTCAGCAGACACAGCTTGAGACCCCATTAGAACAATCAGAGAGATTCTGTCTGGGAAAGCTCAGGATTTGCTCACATAGTCTCTAAACGTCACACAGGAACCAGCTTGGAAAAGACATTGGATGACTCCCTCATTAGTGAAGTGCCTAAACAGAGTCTGAGACTGGGGGGGATCTGGTAGGAGAGCACAAAGCTAGAAGCACTGAGCCAGATGGAGAGGTACATGGATCAATAACCCATTATTTGTTCACAGGTGTGTTCCCTGCTAGTCCATGAGCTCTTTGAAGGAAAGGAGCATATCATCAGCAGCACTGTATCCTTAACACTTGGCACCAGGCCTGGCCTGCAGAGAGGGCTCAGAAAAGGTCCTGTGAATGGGCAGCTTCAAACCTTTTTGAACCTCCGGGGGACTCTTACATATGCACACTGTGGATCCAGTTTTTATCAATGCTATTTTTAATTGAATCGCATGCTTTCTGAAGTACCAAGCTAGGAGTGGATATGAGTGGGTTGCTCTAAGATTTCCAGAACAATGCATTTTCATCTTGTGGAACTCAAGCCAAGTAAAGCATAATTTAACCCTTATGTCATATAACTTGATCTCTTTTGACCAAGGACAGACGTTTTTGACCCATTAGACTGAGTTAGAAACATAACCTTTTAGGCACACCCATACCATCCTGTGTTTTCTCTTTTACAGAATTCATCATTTTTGTAATTCTTTGCTTAATGTCTATATTTCCTGGGAGAATGGGAACTTCTAAGGACACAGATCTACAAGGTGTCTTATTTATAGCCATCCCCAGTACATGTCATCTAGCACATAGGAGACATTTAATAAATAACTATTGTATAAATGAATGGACAAAAAGTACAAAACACAGAACAAGAGATGTATGAACAGACGGGTGTAGTTAAAGGATTATGAGTAAATAGAGAAAGGGGAAATTAGATTCAGTCAGGAAGGATATTAGGAAGGCGCATTTAAACTGAGTCTAGAAGGATGAGGAAGATTTGGAGCTCTGAAGATGGGACTGTGGAAAAGGAGTGGTGGCTGCAGTGCAAGGAGAGACTTCCAGATGAAGGAGCAGCAGCAGCAAAAAAGGAGTTTGGTTACTTGGGGAAGAAAGTACAGGATATGAAAGTGAGTAGGCAGAAATAGGATTGCAAAGGAAGTACAATAAATAGAGTAAAGAATGAAAATTTAAATAATAAAACTATAATCATTAAAATATGTATAATTCTCATCATCATAGCTCAAGTATAGAATGATTCTCTCTTATTGCTTTTTATTATTGTTTGTTGTCATATTTTGAAAGCTTTAGTGTGTGTAGTTCATTCAGAAAGTGTACAGTAGTTTTTTTTTACAGAGGAGTGAAATTGAGGCATGATACATTTTATTATATACTTATGTAAAATCAATTTTAATAATGATCAAAACTTAAGTACGATGGAAAACCCAGAGCAGGATGATTAATGGTGAACACAAGGTTGTTATACTTGTTTGAAATAAGTGTTTCTGACTTGACCTCATAAGATCACCTCCTTGGCATGACTATGTAGTAAAGTCTCACTGGTTACAAAAAATGTTGAGATACTTTCTAGCCTATCTCTGACTAACATCTCAAATACGACAACAAGGGAGTCCTCTTCCCCTTCTTAGCCTCTCCAGGGAAAATCTCCTGTTTGACAAATCTTACCAAGTTAGTGTTATTGTTTTTTTAAATACATAATCTAAATACTCTTTCAATGTTTTAAATTAAATTTCTTTTTTTATTGATATATAATTGAATATAACATTGGGTACGTTTAAGGTGTACAAGATGTTGATCTGATACATTTATATATTGCAATATGATTACCACCAGTAGCATTTGTGGTTACCAGAGGCTAGGAAGTGGGGGAATTATGGAGATATTGGTCAAACGGTACACACTTGCAGTTAGAAGATGAATAAGTTCTGGAAATATAATGCACAGAATTGGGATTATAGTTAAATTTTTTTCTTTTGCTCCTTCGGGAAGATGGAGGGTCATCATTTCACAACCATCAATAGTGTTATTTTCCACACGCATGTTGACCCTGTACCCACTTACCCAACATCCCATCAAATAACCTTTCGGTTTTAAACAGCCTCTTAATTCAAGAGACTCCCAGAGAGAATTGATATGACTTTCTGCTTTCATCTCTACTTCCTTCTACTAAAAATGTGCAGAGAAGTATAAACTTTGTATAGATTCCCATCACAGCATGTGGAGCTTAATACCCGCCCACCACCCCACCCGAAAAGGTGAATAGCCATACAAGGAAATGGAATGAGCCACTCAACACCACTCTATGAGCAGTTTAAAATGACAGCTTTGCAAAACATATGTGAGCTCAGAATAAAGACCCCTGGTAAATTCATGCAATATGCTTTGTACACTAATAAAATTCATCATGGTCTCTTGGAATGCAACAATTATTCATGCTCTCCTCATTCTAATTTTTGGGGGGAGGAGAACAAACGGAAATAGCTCTATATAGCAGCATGTTGGGATGAAGGCAAGTGGGATGTGATTTTTCTCAGGTGTGTAGTTCAGCGAGAGAGAGCAGCCTGAATATGAAGGTCGGTAGCAGTATTGCTTTTTCCTGTCAAAGCACTGGAATTAAGTGAAATGGATTTGAAATAGAAGAACATATTGTACTGTACTTCTTATGGAAGAAAACATATCCCTATAACACTTTGTACAAGCTAACATTAGACATGGTAATTAAATTCAGTGGTTGTTCCAAGATTAATAGATGCTTTACTTCAAGTACTTTGCTAGCAGAACAGAATCAGACGGAAGCAAAATGAGAGAAAAATGAATCTCATCCTTTTCATTTCATTGAGCTGCAGGAAAGCACTTTGCAGCTAACCCTTCACAAGGACCCAATACACAGTCTCATGAGGTGGTCCCCTTTCCTTCTGATGCACGTAATTCCCAAGCACACTGACTGTGAAGCAATATCCTTTGGCCACCAGCTAAGTTCCATCTAGGCCTTTGACAGAACATATCATCTTGCATATTAATTGTCAACATAATTTTAATCTGAATTCAAAACTCTTAGTTCATGTCAATAAAGGTGATGTTCAATAGGTTATGTTGACTAGGGACTGACTTTTTCTTTTCAAAGAAAATACTGTGCTTAGGTCAAATCAACTTATGTTTTTGCTTACTTATGAAAAAGCACCAAAATTGAGCAGTAGATTTTATTGGTTTGAGTAAGCTTGATTTTCCTAGATCTTTTTTTCTAGTGAAGGTATTCTGTAATCACTAATAATGGGACAAAATAACATCATATATATCCTGTTGGGATATACTGAGAAGGGCACAACATTACTTTTATGCTATTCCTGTCAAAAACACACAATATGAATATAATCATTAGAAAACATCAGACAAATGCAAATGGAGAGTCATTTGATAATTCTTAAAAAATGTCAGTGTCATAAAAGACAAAGAAAGGCTATAGAACTGTTTCAGATTAAAAGAGACTAAAGCAATATGACAACTAAATGTAATATGTGATGCTGGACAGAATTCTAGACTCTAAAAGAACTGTTATAAAGGGCATTATTCAATTGGCAAAATTGAAATATGGATTACAGATTAAATAATACCATTATATCAATGTTAAATTTCCTGATTTTAATAATGTGATTATGTAAGAGAATATTCTTGTTCTTGGGGAAATACACATTTATATATTGAGGAATAAAGGAGAACAATTTCTGCAACTTACTCTTAAATAATTCAGAAAAAATGTATCAATATCTATCTATCTATCTGTTTATCCAGAGACAGAGAGAATGATAAAACAAGTGAGGAAGAATATTAACAACTAGTGACTCTAGATAAAGGGCACATAGGAATTTTTTATACTATTTATGCAACTCTTATGTAAGGTTGAAATTATTTCCAAATAAAAAGTTAAGAAAAACACTTTAAAGAGATATTCTCTATACTTTGCATTAAGCATCAGTTGTCTCAAAAGTCTTATCCTGCCTGGATTTCATCTTGTGTTCACTGAAATTATTAACAGTGACACAAAAAATTCTTAGCAACGTCAAAGAACTGTAAAAAATTTATTACCTGTTTTAAATGATGCAAAATTCACCTAAAATCTGTTGGATTTGAAATATGATTCACTGGTGTCAACTTTAGATCTATGGCTTGAATATGAATTCCACACAGAGATCAAGTCTACATGCTTATTCAGTAGATATGGCAAATATTCTTTATTATTATTGTATGCGAATTTTCTACTTGGTTCTGCAGCTTAATTCCATGTGTCCCATTTTGAGGAACATTAAAAATGGAAATATTTCATCCAAGTATCTAAGTATCATGTTTCTAAAGGACTTTTAGTTTGATTATTTTTAATTGACATCATTTGAAACAATTGCTATTCTTAAAGAAATTTATGGGTGTATGGTTGTAGTGTTTTGGGGAGGCATTATTGACATGTAGTGGGAGGAGGTCAGAATCGATAGTGTGTGGGACAAACTTAATCCATGAAAAATTGTCTTACTTCCTGAACTACTTTCAGTTGTCTCACTGAACATTCGTGATGGTAAAAACCTGTTACTAATTATCAAATGCAGAATATATTTCCATTTTTTTAAATTAAAAAAGTATTTTGCACAATTTTAATAATCACTGTATTTTCCAGGAATGTAAATGTTACTACCATATACAATGAGGAAAGATTGAATTGATTTTGTCTGTAATTTTACTAGAAACTGTTTACTACTCTGGAAAATCATGCCACCAATGGCAATGCCTCTCATATTTGAGTGGTCAACACCACACACCTGAATCAGTTTGCATTATGTACTTGTGCTCATTAAGGAGACACTAAGAATATAAATGAATATAGTTATACATAGTGAATTAGCCTTTATTTCCAAATGTCAAAAAATTTTAAAGTTACAACAATTTTCAGTTGCATATTGTCTTATTTCTTATTTTAGTTGAAAATTACCTGGTTTGGGCTCTTGGCTTTTATTATTATTATTGTTATCTACTTTATCTTTTAGAGCAGCTTTAGGTTCACAACAAAATTGAGCAGGAAGAGGAGTCAAGATGGTGGCATAGGCAGACTCTGAACTCACCTCCTTCCATGGAAACAACAAATTTACAACTACTCTTGGAACAATTACCCCTGAGAGAGAACTGAAAACTAGATAAAAAGAACCCCCACAACAAGGGACAGTCCTGACTGAGGTGGAAGAGTCAGAAATCCCTTTATGGAGAGAAAAATGCCACCTTCACAAGCCACAGTGCTTCATGGCCAGGTGGGAGCAATTGTAAGGTACTCAGCCTTTGCTGGAGGAGTAGGGGACCTGAGAAAGGGAGCCTTATCTCTATAAGCACTCTTTGGACTCAGCACAACTAAGACAAGTGTCATAATATCTGGCTTTGTTGGCTATTAACTACAATGGGGAATACCCCCAGAAAAGCTATTGGACATAAGGGGAAAAAGCCAGCTCTTAAAGGGCCCATGCACAAATTCACTCATTGTGGAAAGCAACCTAAAATCACCAGAAAGAAAGGTGCACAGTCCTTTGGTGAAAAGAGACTCACTTGATACACTCTGGGTGCATCTGGGTGAGAGGTGAGACCTCCTTAGAGACTGAGACATTGGCAGCAGCCATTATTGTGACCTAGTATAGGCGTGCTGACACAGATGCTGGCAGACACGATTAGAGTTCTTCCCCTGGTTTGTTAGCCCAGGGTCTGCCCCACCCACTAGTGCACCCATTTAATCCAGCTGAACCAGGGCAGGAAGTCTGCCCTAGGGACCAGCCCCACCCAACAACAAACCCTCAGGCAATTTGTGAGCCTGAATAGGCTAGGTGCCTGGATTCTCCACAGCTGGGTGAGTGGGTCCACCTCAGTGGGGCAGGGCATGCATGAGGAGCAAGTGGAGTGTGTGGGGCATTGGTGGAGTGTGTGGGGCCTCTGCAGTGGGGCAACCAGGTCAGCTTTAGGGGATCAGGGTACACACTAGGGGCAGGATTGTGTTGACAGTGTGTGTGGCCCTGTGGGTGGTGGGGCTTCTCAGTTTCAGAAGACTTGTGCTTCTCAAACAGCCACATAGGGGATCAGCTGCACCTTCCAAAGCCTGAAAGAATTGGGTGCTCCCATGCCTGGGGCCAAGACCACTCAGCTGCGATCCTGAGAATGTTGACAATAGCCTTAAAAGCCAGAGGCCTACAGCAATTATAAGCCCCTGAGCCTAGGAACCAGCCACATTGGGGGCCAACTCACTCAACAGAAAAACTAAAACAGGAATGAGCTACTATTTCTTGTAGCCAAGTGTGCTGGGGCTTCCCACAGCCAATAAAGTGACTGAAGAGTCCATAGCAGCCACACACAGCTGAGCATTAGAACCAGCTGGCCAAAGGGACAGCCTAGCCTCCTTGGGCACCTGCAGCAAGAGCAACCCTGCCACAACAGAAGGACACATGTAGCCTACACAGGGATCACTCATGGAACATTTGGAACTGGTGATGAGAGGGAAGCACACTGCTGGGCCTCATAAGGCACCTCTTACATAATGCCACATCTTCAAGATCAGGAGATGAAGCTGACCCACCTGATACATAAATATAAGCACAGAGAAAGAGGCAAAATGAGGAGGCAAAGGAATACATTCCATGTAAGGGAATAGGACAAAACCCCAGAAAAAGAACTGAATGAAACAAACAATCTACTTGACAAAGAGTTCAAACAAAAATTCATAAAGATGCTCACTGATCTTGGGAGAAGAATGGATGAACAGAGTGAGAACATCAGCAAAGAACTGGAAAATATTAAAAAAATCAGAAATGAAGAATACAATACTGGAAATGAAAAATTCACAAGAGGGACTCAATAGCAGAGTACATGATACAGAAGAATGGATCAGCAAGCTGGATGAAAGACTAGAGGAAATCACCCAAGCAGAACAGATAAAATAAAAAAGAATTAGACAGAGCGAGAACACTCTAAGGGACCTCTGGGACAATATCAAGCTCACTAACATTCGTATTATAGGTGTCCCAGAAGGAGAAAAGAGAGACAAAGGGGCAGAGAATCTATCTGAAGAAATAATACCTGAAAACTTTCCTAACCTAAGGAAGGAAACAGACATCCAGGTACAGGAAGCACAGAGAGCAACAAACAAGATAAACCCAAAGAGGCCCACACTAAGACAGATTATAATTAAAACGTCAAGAATTAAAGATAAGAGAAAATCTTAAAAGCTGCAAGAGAAAGGCAACAAGTTACATACAAAGGAAACCCCGTAAGGCTATCAATGACTACTTGGCAGAAACCTTACAGGCTAGAAGGGAGTGGCACAACATATTTAAAGTGCTGAAAGGAAAAAAGCTACAGCCAAGAATACTCTACCTGGCAAGGTTATCATTCAGAATGGAAGGAGAGATAAAGACCTTCACAGACAAGCAAAAGTTAAAGGAGTTTATCACCAAGAAACCAGTTTTACAAGAAATGCTAAGGGACTTATTTCTGTGGGAAAGAGAAGATCATAAATAGGAATAAGAAAGTTATTTATAAAAGGTAATAAAATCACTGCTAAAGACAAAAATACTATAAAGTTAACAGATTAAACACCTATGAAGATAATACGAAGGTCAGAAGACAAAAGTAGTGAAATTACGTATTTCCATGATAAGAGGGTAAAGGATACACACACACAAAAAAGGAGGTTAGATATGATATCAAACACATAAAATATGAGAGGAGGAGAGTAAAAGAGTAAAGCTTTTAGAAAGAGATCAAACTAAAGACACCATCAACTTAATATAGATTGCTATCTATGTAGGTTATTATATATGAACTTCATGGTAATCATAACCAGAAACCAATAATAAATACACAAAAAACTGAGAGAAAGGAACCCAAACATAATACTAAAGAAAGCCATCAAACCAGAAGGGAAGAGAATAAGAGAAGATGAAAGGTACAAAGGAGAACTACTAAAACACCCAGAAAAAAAATAACAAAATGGCAAGTACATACTTATCAATAGCTACTTTAAATGTCAATGGACTAAATGTGCCAATCAAAAATCACAGGGTGGCTGATTGGATTAAAAATTAAGACCCATATATATGCTGCATACAAGAGACACACTTCGACCTAAAGACACTCACCAACTGAAAGTGAAGGGATGGAAAAAGATACTCCATGCAAATGGCAATAAAATAAAAGCTGGGGTAGCAATACTTATAATAGACAAAATAGACTTTAAAACAAAAACTGTAACAAGAGACAAAAAGGGCACTACATAATAGTAAGGGACTTTAACACTCCACTTACATCAATGGATAGGTCATCCAAACAGAAGATCAATAAGGAAACATTGGCTCACAAGACACATTAGACCAGATAGATTTAGTAGACATACACAGAACATTCCATCCAAAAACCACAGAATACGCATTCTTTTCAAATGCACATTCTACAGGACTGGTCACACATTAGGCCACAAAACAAGTCTCCATAAAGTTAAGAAGACTGCAATAATACCAAGCATCTTTTCTGACCACAAAGGTATGAAATGAGAAATCAACTACAGGAAGAAAATCAGAAAAGCCACAAACATGTAGAGATTAAACAAAATGCTACTGAACAACAATTGGGTCAAAGGAAAAATAAAAAAATACCTGGAGACAGACAAAAATGAAAATACGACAGGCCAAAATTTATGGGATACAGCAAAAGCAGTTCTAAGAGGGACATTTATAACAATACAGGTCTACCTCAACAAACAAGAAAAATCTCAAACAAACAATCTAACAGTAGACCTAAAGGAATTGGAAAAAGAGCAAAGAAAGTCCCAAACCAGTAAAAGGAAGGAAATCATAAAATTCAGAGCAGAAATAAATGAAACAGAGACTGAAAAAACAATAGAAAAAATGAATGAAACTGGTTCTTTGAAAAGATAAACAAAATTGACAAGCCTTTAGCTAGATTCACCAAGGAAAAGAGAGAGAAGGCTCAAATAAATAAAATCAGAAATGAAAGAGGAGAAATTACAATGGATGCCTCAGAAATACAAAAGATTATAATACTACGAAAAGCTATACACCAACAAATTTGAAAATCTAGAAGAAATGGATAAATTATTAGACTCATACAACCTTCCAAAACTGAATCAAGAAGAAATAGAGAAATTGAATAGACCAATCACCAGTAAGGAGATCGAAACAGCAATCAAAAACTTCCCAGGCAAGAAAAGTCCAGGACCAGACTGCTTCCATGGTGAATTCTACTATACATTCAAAGAAGACTTAACACCTATCCTTCTCAAACTCTTCCAAAACATTCAAAAGGAGGGGAAGCTTTCCAACTCGTTCTACCAAGCCAACCTTACCCTGATACAAAAACCAGACAAGGACAACACAAAAAAAGAAAATTACAGGACATTATCACTGATGAACATCAATGCAAAAATCCTCAACAAAATACCAGCAAATCGAATACTACAATACATTAAAAAGATCATACAACATGATCGAGTGGGATTTATTCCAGGGATGCAAGGATAGTTCAACAACTGCAAATCAATCAATGTGAAACACCACAGTAACAAAATGAAGAATAAAAATCATGTGATCATCTTATAGATGCAGAGAATGCATTTGACAAGATAGAGCATCCGTTTATGATAAAAAAAAATCTGAATAAAATGGGTATAAAAGGAAAGTACCTCAACATAATAAAAGTTATGTATGATAAACCCACAGCTAATATAATTCTCAATGGAGAAAAACTGAAAGCTATCCCTCTAAGAAAGGGCACCAGACAAGGATGCCCACTTTCACCACTATTTTTAAACATAGTATTGGAAGTCCTAGCCAGAGCAATTGGGCAAGAAAAAGAAATAAAAAAGATCCAAATTGGAAATGAAGAAGTCTAATTGTCACTATTTGCAGATGACATGATTTTATATACAGAAAACCCTAAAGAATCCACCAAAAAACTTTTAGAAATAATAAATGAATTTGGTAAAGTTGCAGGATACAAAATCAACACACAAAAATCAGTTGCATTTCTGTACACTAACAGTGAAGTAGCAGAAGGAGAAATTAAGAATACAGTCCCATTTACAATTGCAACAAAAGAATAGGATACCTAGTAATAAATTTAACTAAAGAGGTCAAAGATCTGTACACTGAAAGCTACAGAACATTTCTGAGACAAATTGAAGAAGACACAAAGAAATGGAAAGCTATTCCATGCTCTTGAATTGAAAGAAGTAAAATAGTTTAAATGTCCATACTTCCTAAAGCAATCTACAGATTCAATGTAATCCCTATCAAAGTTTCAATGACATTTTTCACAGAAATAGAACAAAACATCCTAAAATTTCTATGGAATAACAAAAGATCCCGAATAGCCAAAAGAACCCTGAGAAAAAAAAGAACAAAGCTGGAATTAACACACTCCCTAATTTCAAAATATACTCCAAAGCTACAGGAACCAAAACAGAATGGTACTGGCACAAAAACAGACACCCAGATCAATGGAACAGAATCAAGAGCCTAGCAATAAACCCACATTCTATGGACAGCTAATTTTCAACAAGGGAGCCAAGAAAAGACAATGGAGATAGGAAAGTCTCTTCAATAAATGGTGCTGCAAAAACTGGACAGCCACATGCAAAAGAATAAAAATAGACCATTATCTTACACCATACACAAAAATTAACTCAAAATGGGTTAAAGACTTGAATGTAAGACCTGAAACCATGAAACTTCTAGAAGAAAACATAGGCAGTAAGCTCTTTGACATCAGTCTTAGCAGTATATTTTCAACTACCATGTCTGACCAGGCAAGGGAACCAATAGAAAAAATAAACAAATGGGACAACATCAAACTAAAAAGCTTTTGTGCAGCAAAGGAAACCATCAATGAAATGAAAAGACAACCTAACAACTTGGAGAAGATATTTGCAAACCATATATCTGATAAAGGGTTAATATCCAAAATATATGAACTACTCATACATCTCAACAATAAAAATTTAACATCCCAATTAGAAAATGGGCAAAAGATCTGAACAGACATTTCCCCAAAGAAGATAGGGAGATGGCCAAGGGGCACATGAAAGGATGTTCAACATCATTAAGGATCAGGGAAATGCAAATCAAAACTACAATGAGATATCACCTCACGCCTGTCAGAATGGCTATAATTAACAAGACAGGAAACAAGTGTTGGAGAGGATATGCAGAGAAGGGAACCCTCATACTCTGCTGGTGGGAATACAAAGTGGTGTGGCCACTATGGAAAACAGTATGGAGATTCCTCAAAAAATTAAGAATAGAACTACCATATGCTCCATCTATTCCACTGTTGGGTATTTCTCCAAAGAATACGGAAATACGAATGCGTAAAGATACATGCACCCCTATGTTCATTGCAGCATTACTCACAATAGCCATGACTTGGAAGTAACCTAGATGCCCATCATGGGACAAATGGATAAAGAAGATGTGGTATATATACCAGTGGAATACTACTCAGCCATAAGAAATGTTGAAATCTGGTCATTTCGGACAACATGGACAGACCTTGAGGTTATTATGCTAAGCAAAATAAGTCAGAGGGAGAAAGTCAAATACCATATGATCTCACTCATAAGTAGAAGATAAAAACAACAACAAACAATCACATAGAGACAGAGATTGGACTGGTGGTTACCAGAGGGGAAGGGGGGAGCAGGGAGGGTGAAAGGGGAGATTCAGCCCATGTGTGTGGTGATGAATTGTAATTAGTCTTTGGATGGTGAACATGATGTAATGTACACAGAAATCAAAATATATTATGATATACACCTGAAAGTTATCTAATGTTATAAACCAATGTTACTGCAATTAAAAAAAAACTTTTCCACACTAAAAAAAAGAGAAAAGAAAATTGAGCAGAAAGTACAGAGAGTTCTCATTTACTGCCTCCCCCAGACAGCCTCCCCCACTATCAACATCCCGCACCAGAATGGTACATTCATTATAATCATTGAACCTACATTGACTCATCATTACCACCTCAAATCCCTAGTTTATATTAGGATTCATGGTGGTGTACACAGTTCTATGGGTTTTCACAAATGTATAATGACATATCCGCCATTACAGTATCATACAGAATAGTTTTACTGTCCTAAAAATACTCTGTGCTCCACCTATTCATTCCTCCCTCCACCCTAAGCCCTGGAAACCCTGATCTTTTTACTGTCTGCATGATTTTGCCTTTTCCACAATGTCATATAGTTAGAATCAGAACCCTGACTAATACATACTGTATGTAGCCTTTTCAGATATGCTTCTTTCACTTAGTAATATGCATTTTAAGTTTCTTATTTACTTTAAATTCAAATTTATTTATTATAAGTAGGAGTAAGCATCTGACTCTTTCTAGTGTGACTCTGCCCAAACATTTACATTTGAAATATATTTTATATTATAAATTACTTTCCTTTTATTTCTCCTTTAGATCACAGGATATTCTGTTGATTTTTAAAAATTACCTGTGAAGACAGATTATATTACCCTTGAATTTCATGTCAGTACAGCACAAGGGATGATATAAAATATTTCTTCTTCTTTTTTAAATTTAATTAATTTTTTCTTTTTATTTAAATTTTTCCCAGCTTTGTTGAGGTATGATTGACAAACAAAAATTGTATATATTTAGGTTGTACAGTGTGATTTTATTTAAAGTGTATAGTAGGATGTGGAATCTAAAAAAGTCAAACTCATAGAACCAGAGATTAGAACAGTGTTTGATAGGCACTGGGGGGTGGAGGAAATGAGGAAATGTTGGTAAAAAGGTACAAACTTTCAGGAATAAGACGAATAATGCTGTATTGTAGCATTAAAATTTGCTAAGAGAATAGATCATAGGTGTTCTCACCACCAAAAATAATGGTAACTATGTGAGGACATGGATGTATAATTAACCTGATTGTGATAATCATTCACAATATATACATATATAAAATCATCATGTTATAAAACATTTCTTCAAAGATGGAGTGGAAGTCCTCGAAAAATTAAAAAATTGAATTGCCATACGATCCAGTAATTGCACTTCTGGGTAATGCCCAAAAGAATTGAAAGCAAGGTCTCAAAGAGATATTTGTACCTCCATGTTCATAGAAGCATTATTCACAATAGCCAAAAGGTAGAAGCAAACCAAGCGTTCATCAAGGGATGAATGAATAAACAAAATGTGATATATACATAGGATAGAATCTTATTCAGCCTTAAAAAGGAAGGAAATTCAGACATATGCTACAGTATGGATGAAACTTGAGGATATTAAGCTAAGTGAAATAAGCCAGTCACAAAAAGACAAATACCGTATGATTCCACATATATAGGTACCTAGAGTAATCAAATTCATAGAGACAGAGAGTAGAATGGTGGCTGCCAGGAGCTGAGGGGGAATGGGGAATTACTGTTTAATGGGCATAGAGTTTCAGTTTTGCAAGACGAAAAGAGTTCTAGAGATCAGTTGCACAACAATGTGAATGTACTTAACATTACTGAACTGTGCCCTTAAAAATGGTTAAGATAGTACATTTTATGTTATGTATATTTTACCACAATTAAGAAGAAACAGTGTAGGAGGGCATTGAGTATGACAGATTTAAGATCCATGCTCTTCAGGCTTGATGGAGGGGTGTGGTCTATGCTTGACCCCATTTCCCTCTTCCCAGAATGTTATACATCCTCCAGTGTAGAGACAAGGAACAGTGAAAGGGAAAAGTCATCTCCTTATATGACCATGGATGGCAAACTGATTGAGCCCATTGTGTAGCTTTTCACTGAGCACTCATCCTATTGTCAAAAGATTCAGTGTGGGCAGGTGATGATCCCAAAAGCCCTGCTGATGAAGCAGTCACCTCCAAGCAGCTCCCCTGGGAGACTCAGCACAGCTCCTAGCTGACTCTCAGCTGGGGTCTCCCACCACATCCACATCCACCACTTTCCTCTGAGCACCTTTGCTCCAAGTGAGCAGTATCCTAGCAATTCTGCAGCCTGTCTCTGGGACCTGTTGGCGCAGGAGGAATCATCTTTCCATACCCTTCAGAAAGTGAAAACTGGGAACTTGAGTGGTCAGGCGTTTCTTTTTGGAAAAGACATTGTCTCCTACAGCTCCCATCTCTCCTCAGTACCTTTGAAGGCACAGCGCTTTGCCTAATGACAAAGACATCTTCTCCTCCTTGTAGACCTGCCCAAATATTGACTAGTTTCCCAACATTGGGGGAGTAACCAATAGAGCGACCCCCTCCTGTCATCTCTCAGGAAGGTGAGGTGAAGGGATAATCTTCCTCTAGGAATACAGAAACACTGATACGGGAACAGTGCTCAAGGTTTGTAGTCATATCTCCATTTGCAAATGGGCCCTAGGCATGCTCCCAAGAGGCCTGCTCTCCTCTCTCTCAGTATTCCTAGTTTTTCTCTTTATAGAAAATGCCAGAAGGCATAGAATCTTTGAGCCAAGAACTAAGCCTTCTTTAAATCCAGTCTGGGAAATTGTATCTTTGTTCTAAATAAGGCTTGATCTTAGCTATAATTTCTACTTTATTCTATAATCTCTACTCTATTCTATAATCTCTAGAGAAGGAAAAGTTCTCAAACAGTCCCGCAGGCTGCACTGTCACCCAAGCCTCACCAACAGTACTTTTCCTGCAGACAACCACCTGCACCTTCCTAGTCACACTCCTTCATCCTGTTTGTGCCTACTCTTGATAGGGGCTGCCTGAATTTCGTTCCTCCTACCCATACCACATACATACCCATATCTTGGCTTTTGCAATTTCCTGCTCCAGTTCTTTCTGTAGACCAACCATTAGTCTGACCTTGCTTTAGACTTTGGTTTCCTACTTGATTCACTCATTCATTCATTTAGTCACACAAAAACATTAAGCATCTTCTCTGTGCCAAGCCTTCCCATTGCTAATAACTCCACTGCCCGTGGCAATCCCTGTGACCTCGGGAGAGAAACTCCCTATTCTAACCCTAGCCCTCATAAACCTCTCCAATCAGGTTAGCACTACTTCTTGGAACACCCTTCTCCACTCCCCACCTCCAAATCCAGCTTCTTTGCTAGGCAAATCATCATGGTACCTTGCTTAGGGCTTGTGAGTTTCCTTATCTGAAGGGCTGCTTTTGCTTTTCAAGATCCTCTGCCACTTCCTGATATTCTTCTATGAATTAATAGATAGTTCTAGATCAGGAGAAATCACTCTTTCTATATCAGGTAACTGTTGCTGCATAACGAACTACCCCGAAATTCAGTGGCAAACACCAATCGTTACTTATTATAGCACATACATCCTTGTGTTGGATGGGCTTTGCTCTAGGCTGGGCAGTCTAGGGTACCATAACTGCAGCAGCTCTGATTCACATGTCTTTCATCCTGCCCTCGAGAGCTGCAGACCAAGTTAGGTGTCTCCTTTTCGCAGGGAAGGCACAGGCACAAGAATGAGCGAGCCCAATTGTGCAAGCACTTTTTAAGACTCTGACATTTACTAATCCCATTGGTCAAAGCATATCATTACAGCTGAACCCAGAGGTGAGGAATTGTGTACCACCTATGTTGGAAATGACTGCAAAGTTACATGACAAAGGGTATGGATACAAGTAAAAGTGAAGAATTGGGGTCATTGATACAATCTTTTGCACTTCTCATCACCCCTCATGGTCATGCTCACATCTTTGTCCTCCATAGTGAAATGCCAAAATCTAGTACAAGCATAATCTTGATACACATAAAATTACTTTTGGACTAGAAAGCAGCTTGTGGAAATATAATTATTAGAGACATATAATTATTAAAGAATATTCTAGATCTGAATTTTAAAATTACTTCATGTGCTATTTGATTAGTAGTTGGTCTTCCACCCAAGTCTATGCTTTTGGGTCAGCATTGAGAATGTGAATATGCCCAGAACACACAAGGGGATTGCAAATTTGAATAATGAGGTTTAAACGGACACAGAGTTACCCATGCATTCTTTCATTGGATGGCAATGAAAGAACTGGTAATTCCAGGATGGTATAAACAGTTGACATAAACTTGAAGTCTTATCTCTTGCAGACTGATTCGAAGAAGTTCACAGAACATCTCTGTACTAATGCTCTTGGTAAGTTGGCATGAGATTTTCTTTTTTGTATTGCACAGGTAGTGGTAGAATCCAGCGTGACCTTAGGGCAGTATGATATGATGGAAAGATCACTGAACTGGCAGCTTGGAACTCTGAATTCTAGACCCTGATGAGCCACCACATTAGCTATGTGTGCTCGGATGAGTCTCTTAACCTCCCTGAATTTAGCTTTCTCATTTGCAAATATAGGCTGGTACTAGATATTTTTAAGGCTTTGCCTATCTCTAAGATTCTATGATCCTAAGAAGTAACATCACGTATCTAACAATTGGAATCCATTTCAATTGGTCCTAAGTATATCATAATTTCTAAAAGGAAATGCAGGGATTTGCCAATGACTTGGATAAAAGCCAGAGTTTTCACCCCTATTTATTATGTACAATGAAAAGATAAACTGTATATAATGATAAACATAGGTAATGTCCTTAGTCCTGTTGTATCTTGAAGCTAAACAAGAATATATAACTTAATACAAACTCATCTCAACTACTAGAAAAATAGCTCAAAATGTATGCCTTACTGATAACGGGTTAGCATTATCATGTTTATCCATAGAGAATCCTTTTTCCCATTTAACAAATGCATGCTCTAAATGATATTAGGAAGGCCTTGCTAATGAATAGTGACTGGGGTGTCTTTTACCGTCTCAAGAACTGATTTTAAGCAATCAATGATGGCTGATTTTTCAAATCCCCAGTGTTGTTATTTTAGTTACAAACAGAAAAGAATTGCAAAGATATTGTAATTGATGTGCTGGCAAGTTTACAGCCTCCATCAGTGATTTATCGGGTTTATATGGCTCCCTGTGAATTTCAGCAGTTAGAGTTATCCACTTATTATTTCCCAGTGCCTTAGGTTGGTGCTATGATAGCCTGTCTTCAGATGTAGGTTATGTCTTCTACCTACTTCTCACTACCGTTAGTGAGTTAGATGTTTTTAGGCTATAATTACTGCCACTTGAGCTCTTGGAATCCACACATTCACAGAATAGTTCAACGGAACTCTATTACCAGAAGCCAAGTATTTTGGACACCTGGGAGTAAACAGCCATTATGAAAAAAATAAGTCTTTTCCCACATGCCTCTATAAATGAATGAGATAATGTCAAAGCATTTTTTACATTTTAAAATGCTATTCAAAAGCATGTTACAATTCTTTTTATTTTTCATCTATTTTTTGTTGTTCAGAATGGTAAAATTAACAAAATCTTTGTCTATGAGTGAATATTTAGCTACTCTGGTTTTCACCGCCAGTCTGATATCCCTAAATGTCATTTTTAATTAAAACACTGAAGTTGCAATATTTACTCCTTGGGTCACAATACTTCTCTCCTTCTATATTTAGGATTTTTGTATATGCGCGTCTCTATAAAGAAGTAAAAGCTTCACAATGCAAAATAGCCACCATACCCTGTCCGAAGCCCTTTCTTGTCTAATTAAAATCTCACTTTAATCAAATCCATTGAGTTTTAAGTCCATTTTCTCTTGTGTCTTAAATTTTAAATGACCAAGAGATACATCTGTGGAAACACTTTTTTCATTTAGTCCTCTCGTAAGTGCCCAATGCTCATATGACTTCATGTTCTTGCATTCAAGCCTAGAAAATTATTTAGTGTTTTGTTATGGGATCCTCATTCTCTATTTGATAAAATCCTTCCATTTTTATCCCCCTAAGATCCTGCTCTAAAATCACTTCTAGCTTTTTGTTTCTCTAAGTTTCTAAGGAGACACCATATCAGAGAAACATGCTATGGTACCCAACTCTTTTTATTTTTTTCTATCAAACAAATCTACGTTAAGGAAAATCCGCTTCTACATCTGACACCCTCAATGGCTCTATTATAGCATAAGCAAAACTTGATATCCTAATTTATGCCCATCAGCTTAGACTAGGGTTTCTCAACTTCAGCACTATGTACATTTTAGGCCAAATAATCCTTGCTGCGGGGGCTGACCTGCGCCTTACAGGATATTTAGCAGCACCCCTGGCCTTGACCCACTAGAGGCCAGTATCATCTCCTCCAAGTTATGACAACCAAAAATGTCTCCAAATGTCCCTGGGGGGCAATACTGCCCACATCTGAGAACCACTGGCTTCAATATTTCAATCGGGCTATTCCTCAGCTCAGTTTTTACAGTTTTAAAGGTGGAAGCTTTGATTTGCTCAATTTAACCTGCAGCGCATAATCATTCCCTGTTACTAAGACTACAGGAGCTGTTCTGCGCCTGGAGCAAACTGTTCATCTTCAGTAGACACCACCTAGTTACACAGGCTTGCTGTGTGCTATTTATGCTGTGAAGTGCTACTTATATATTATCTCATTTAGTTCTTCCATTTCAAATATGAAGAAACAGGCAGGAAACCCAATTTCCTGGCAACTTTTTATCCAGATTCTAGAAAAAGCAAATGTTCTAGTCTTTTAAAACCCCTAAACTGTTTTTACATTCTTTGCTATGCTCATTTTGCGACCTTGAGCAACTTACTAAATCTCCAATGCTTTAATTTTTGTTAATAGTAGTGGTTATTATGATCATAATTACCTCTTCAGACTATAGTTTGAGAAAAAAATTATTCTTTGGCTTAGAATTCTACTTGAAACCTCCCTCAAGAGAAACTTTGGATTTCCATATAGCTTGTTGACATGCTATTTTATAATCCTAGAGCTGTTCCTTTTGTTTCCCCTCTCCTTGAAAACTTTGGACATACTGGACACATAGACGACACTCAATAAATCCTTGCCAACTGACAGCATAAACGATCATGAATAAATACAAATTGATTGTCTATAGAAATTCAAAGTACTTTTCCCAAGAATATTAACAATCCTTGATGTTCTAGCAGTTGATGATCCACTGTGAATATTTGTGTTTTGACATTCTGGAAGCTTATTTCTCTAAATCAGAGGGCTCTTATCGAAATTTTTTTCAAAGTTCTAGGCTATCAGCAGTAACTATCCCTCACTTAGGCCAGACATTAATTTTAAAATCTGAGACAACTTGCAGACAAAGGGGAAAGAAGGAAGCCTCAATTATCAATTTAGTTACATGGAACTGGACTTATGAAATTGAACTTAATCTTGAACCCTTCTATCTTCACTTTCTCAGGCTGTCATGTGTGGTCTGTTGCATCAGAATAAAGATTAATCACCTTCTGAAGGCCCCTGATGTGCAGTCTGAGGCAAACAACGTATTACCTTGTCATCAGAGCGGTGAATGGATGGTCATAGGAAGGCAAACAATGGCCAGCAGTATTGGTTACTACTTAATAATTGATAAATGGAATCGAGTGTTTTCTTTTCTCTGAAAGATGAACAGTGAGGTTACTACAAGGCACTGGCAGAAAGGGTAAACATCAGGAGGAAAGGGACTGGGAACTTAGGGCTGATTTAGGCAGGAAATGAGTTTAGCTGCAGTGACTTCCACTTTTGACAGCCCCTGCACAGCATGTGCCTGGCACAGTGCCTGGAGAGGGAAAACATTTTGACTACACTTCTTTGAAGGAAAGTAAGGAGCATTGGCTTGCATTCACAAAGGCAGATCTGTAATCCATCTCCTCAGAGGGCCTAACATGTGAATGCTTTCTGTTTGGACTGCATCTGAGTCTCAGCGGCCTGGTTCCATATTGATTATTAAGTGTTATTTTCTGTCTAAATGAAGCTACTTTTTAGAACTGCATTGTTAAATCTGTATTTCCAGATTTGAGCAATATTCATTAAGAAGAGCTATGAGCCTTTTGTCCTCAAATCAATTAATGTTGTCCCATAACATTGCCAAGAATAAACCATGCAAGGCTAATTGAGATAGTGTTCACTCTTCTTGGACAGACAAGCAGAAGTTTTTAGAGTCAAGAAAATGAAAATTATTCTCTCTCTTATATTATAGCAAAGAGATAAACCAAGTCTCACTTCCAATAGCTCTCCCTTGAGTGAACAGGAAACATGAGCCAAGCACCCACTGGATGAAGACCAGTAGAGATTTCTGGTAAGGAGTTGCTCACAGAAATGTATTCATGTTAAAAGCAGTTGTTTATCAAGACAGCTTTTTCAATCACCTTGTAAATTAATGTTTAAAATCCTTGCAAGAAACACCGTATGCTAGGCAAAGGATCTCCTTAGGTGGCCTAAGAAGTCAGCTCTGCAAATAAAGCCAGCATTGGTTAAGCCAAGAAACATTACTGTTAAATGCAAATGCCATGATTGATCTGTAGGACAATCAGGAGCTAAAGATCAGACTCACGGGAAAATTTCTTATCTGCAAAATGAGCGAATTTTAAAAGATAAAATATAGAATGCTGAGGACATAGAATAAGAAGTGGTGTTCAATTACTTCAGAATCATTTTTACTTCCCCCAAATATATAATATCTCATATATATATACATTTATATAAATGTAAGTATGAATATATATATTTAACTTTAAGTTTCTGGGACTATAAATATTTGCAACAGCCTCTTATAATTAATTAGTGTTTGTACTTGTTTGATAGTTTTAATTAAGAAACTTTGGCTGTTCTTTAGTAACTAATAGACATATAACATCTGTATTGATTTAACTTTCAGTAAGGGATTTGAGAGTTAGTCTATGTGACTAGAAAACAGAAATGCTTTAAGGTAAATTTCCAAAGCAGTGGCTCCCAAAGCATTGTGATTCTCAACTGTAAGTTGGTGATGATCATGTGATATGTTGGATGAAAAATGTGTCTGTATAGATTAAAGCAATGAAAGTGACAAATAGAAATGGCAAGCAATATGATATATTGGAGTATATGAGGAAGCCATTTGGTGTGAACCTAATTCAGCCTGACTTTGTTTTTCCAAAAGGGCCTGACTTGGCCGTTGAGCCTGCATTGTGTATCTGCTTTAAACATTTCCTATGGCAAGAACAAATGCCCTTAAGATAAAGGTGCAACTTCCCCCCACATTGGCATTTCCTTAAGGATAAGCATCTTTCCTTAGGCAAGGAACTGATTGCTGTGCTCACCTTTGACCACCCAGCTCACCTGTGACCACCCATCTTGAGACTACAGACCTGCCACCCTGCTGTGTCCACCGAGACAGCAGACCTACCTGCTGTGTCCATCAATTGCCGTGCCGACAGAGCAGTCTCTCAACTATTGCAAAAGGGACATTTCAATCATATGTGAAACACCCTCTTTGGGGGTATATAACCACTCTGTACACCCCACTTCTTTGGTGCCCTTTCTTCCTTTGGGAAGAAAGGCCCTGGGCCATGGTCCTCACATTTTAGCTCAGAATAAACTCACTCAAATTTTCAATTATAGATTGGTTATGGATTATTTTCATTGACAAAAGGAATATTGTTTCAAGAAAATGAACACATTGACTAAGTGCTTTGGGATCACTATTAGAAGCAGAGACAGGTAGCATTTGTTGAATGCATGCAGTGTAACATTAGGCCTCTAGGTTTTAAAATTAAAAGATAATATCAGCATATAGGCTCTTTTGTGGATTTACCCTTCCCCCATTAGTATTTGGCAGGGATTTCCTAAACAAAATGGAAAATGATAAAGTTTGTAGTCAGTGTCCCCATACTCTCATTTTCTTCTTCATGTTTTTTTTCTTCATCCTATGAATGTATGTCGTTGGCCTTTTTAATCTAATTTCTTCCTTCTCACTTCAGCCCTTTCCTCCCAACCCCACCCCAAAATCTAAAGGAAAGTATTTGTAATGCAAAAGTCAGGCTCATCAGAACAAATGCAGATGCCCACACAAGGCTGCCCAGACAATAAGCTAGCTGGAATCTGGGAGACTCCATCTTTTCCCAGCAGGAGGGACCATGCTCAAGTTCAGCTTCCAATGGCACTGGTAGCTTCCTGCCCACACACCCCCTTTCCCCTTCACAGAGAACTATAATGTCTCAAGGGCTCCCTGGGCCCCAGGTACTGGGTAGTTAGCATCCTAAATCCAGATTCCTGGCTCCATACATAGCCTCTTTATTCCACTCAGTGACAAGGCCACCATCTCACACTTGCCACATAAAGAGAGACCCAAGAGTAAAAGGTTCTCTCCTTTGGAGCCAAATTTAAGCCAGGTCCAGGAAATGCTCCCCAGTGGATGATGAACAGATTAGGGGACCATGATCATCTCTGATAGCTGACTCTAGCCTTATGAGTATTCTCTTTCCCCATTGATACCTGCTCCTTAACCCAATATTTTTTGAATTGTGAAAGTCTTCCTAACCCATTGTATGACAGGTGGCAACCCTGAAGAGAATCAATTGGTTCAGCAGCTTTCTTATTTATTCTTTATTTGTCCATAATTATGGCACCACAATATTGTATTTGAAGCATCACTTCTAAGTACGGAATGAAAGATACTTTTCACATATGAAAAATATTAGTATCAAGTAACATATGAGAGGGCAAGTACTTCAAACATTTTTAGTAGGAAAAATTTTCTGGGGATTCTAAACTCAAACTATATAAGTGGTCATCTACTGTGTGAGGCTGACCTGGAAAAGCTTTATTTGGACACTAAGAAATGGAAGAATAGGTACTAGATAGAGTAAACTTCCTTAAAGAAAGGGCATTGAGAACTTTATTTAACGTGGAATAAGAAGCTAATGGTTTCTCTGTCTCTCCCTCTCTTTCTTACAAGTATTAAGCAAATATTTATTTATTCTTTCATTCCTTCCTTCATTCATCATATGTCTCTCTTCTCTGGAATATAAACTTCATGAGAGCAGTATCCTTGTTGGACTGGTATACTCATTGCCAGAACAGTGCCTGGCACACAGTGGGTGCTCAGTTAAAATCTCTTCAGTGAATGAATGAGCGTGTACCATACGCTTCTAGATCTACACAGATGGACTATACATATACAGTCTCAGTTTCTTTACAGATTTTACAGTCCAGTAGGAAATAAAGACAAAATAATAATTGCAATAAAGTATGATGATTTTTACCAAAGGAGAAGTAGGTGATACTATGACTTTTTGTCGAGCGTGTGAGGTACAGTCCTAGGTACTGAGTATCACTTACAGAGCCGGTGTAGTGATCAGGGAAGTTCCCCAGAAGAACTGACATTTAGCCTGAAATATGAACAGATGAAATGAAAGTTGTTCCAGGCAGGGAACAGCATGTTGAAGGCACAGAGGTAAAGAGCACTGGAGAATTCAAAGAAGTGAAAGACGTTCAGGAGAGCTGGAAAATAGAGCGTGAGAGGGAAATGACAAGAAATAGTGGTTGATCCTCATAAAAGAGTTGGGACATTATCCTAAAAGTAGTAGGGAAGCTTTGGAAAGTTTTTTTTTTTAAAAGATTGACACCTGGGCTAACAACTGTTGCCAATCTTTTTTTTTTCTTCTTTATCTCCCCAAACCCCCCTGTACACAGTTGTATATCTTAGTTGCAGGTCCTTCTAGTTGTGGGATGTGGGACGCCGCCTCAACGTGGCCTGACAAGCCATGCCATGTCCGTGCCCAGGATCCGAACCCTGGGCCGCCACAGCAGAGCACACGAACTTAACCACTGGGCCATGGAGCCGGCCCCTGGAGGGTTTTAAAAAAGAGAATGACAGAATCTGATTTGTGTTTTAGAATTATCACTCCAGCTATGGTGTTCAGAATGATTTGGAAAGAAGACTGTAAGAAGGATGTCCTTTAGGAAGCAGGATCAATTTAGACGAAGATGATAAGGGCTTTAGTTAGTGTGGTGAAGTGGAAATACAGGGGTTCTCAAACCTTGCTGCACATTAGAATCACCTGGAAATTTTAGGAAATCCTGATGCCCGTGGCATATCCAAAAAAATTAAATTAGAACCTCCGGAGGTGGGACCTAGGCACCATTAATTTTTTTCATCTTTTAAAAGATTTATTGAGTTCTAGTTGATGTACAATAAACTGCACTTATTAAAGTATACAGTTTGGGGCCAGCTCTGTGGCATAGTGGTTAAGTTCATGTGCTCCACTTTAGCAGCCCTGGATTTGCCGGTTCGGATCCTGGGCGTGGACCTACACACCGCTCATCAAGCTGTGCTGAGGCAGCATCACACATAGAAGAACTAGAATGACTTACAACTAGGATATACAACTATGTACTGGGGCTTTGGGGAGGAAAAAAAAAGAGGAAGATTGGCAACAGATGTTAGCTCAGGGCCAATCTTCCTCAGCAAAAAGCATACCTAAAAAGAAATAAAATAAAGTATACAGTTTGATCAGTTTTAACATACATATATATCACGAAATCTTTACCAAGTTTAAAAAATCGTATATCTATCACCTCCAAAAATTTCCTTGCACCCCTTTGTAATCCCTCTGTCCTGTCCTTCTCCACCTCTCCAAATCTTCAGGCAACCACTTCTCTGCTTTCTGTCGCTATATATTAGTCTGCATTTTCTAGAATTTTATGTAAATGGAATCATACAGTATGTACTCTATTTTTGCCTGGCTCCTGTCAATCACGATAATTGTTTTGAGATCCATCCATATATGCATATATTAATAGTTCCATGCATATATTAATAGTCCATCTCTTTTTATTGCCGAGTAGTATTCCATTGTATGGATACACCACCATTTGTTTATCCATTCACATATTGATGGATGTTTGGGTTGTTTCCAGTTTGGGGCTATTTCAAGTAAAGCTGCTACGGATGTTTGGTAAAGTCTCTGTATGGACATATGCTTTCATTTCTCTTGGGTAAATATGTAGGGATGGAATGGCTGGTAATATAGCGGGCATATGTTTAACTTTCAAATGAACTGCCAAACTTTCTTCCAAAGTGGTTATACAATTTTACATTCCCACCCTCAGTATATGAGAGTTTTATTTGCTCCACATCCCTGCTGACATTTGATATGGCTAGACTTTGATTTTTTCCCATTCTAATAGTTATGTGCAGGTATCTCATTGTGGTTTTCATCTGCATTTCTCTAATTCCTTATGATTTTGAACATCTTTTTATGTGCTTATTAGCCATTTGTATACCTTTGATGAAATATCTTCAAATGTTTTTCCCGTTTTTTAGTGGGAGGTATGTTTTCTCATTATTGAGTTTGAGAGATCTTTATATATTCTGGATGCAAGTTCATTATCAGATATGTGAATTGTAAGTATTTTCTTCTAGTCAGTGGCTTGTTTTTCCATCCCATTAACAGAATCTTTTTGAAAAGTGGAAGTTCTTAGTTTTGGTGAAGTCTAGTTTATCAATTTTTTTCCTGTATAGATCATGCTTTTGATATCATTTCTAAGAAATCTTTAATAAGGTCACACAAATTCTCTTCTGCTCTCTTCCAGAAGTTTTATAGATTTAGTTTTATGTTTAGATATATGATCCATTTTGGGTTAACATTTGTATATGGTGTGAGATATGGGCCAACTCTCATTTTTTATGTAAAGACATCCAATTGTACCAGCAACATTTGTTTAAAAGACTATCTTTTTCCCCAAATTACTTCTACACTTTTGTTGGAAATCAATTGGCCGTATAAGTGTGGTTCCATTTCTGCACTCCTGTGGTGTCACTGATTTATTTGTCTACATTTACATCAATACCACACTGTCTTAATTACTGTCATTTTATATTGTCCTCAAGTCAGGTAGTGTAAGTCCTCCAAATTTATTTTTCTGTTTGAATGCTACAGTGTATATGTACATTCATGTAACAACACCTGAAACAAGATACAGCACTATCCCGTCACCACAAAGAACTCCCTCACGCTACCTCTTTATAGTTACATCTACCATCTCCTACTGTCTCTAACTCCTGGCAACCCCTAATCTGTTTTCTATCTCTATAATTTTGACATTTCAAGAATGTTATGTAAAGGGAATCATACAATGCATCACCTTTCAATATTGGCATTTTTTTCATTCAGCAGAATTCCCTTAAAATCAATCCAAGTTCTTGTTTCTATCAATAGTTTGTTCCTTTTTATTGCTGAGTAATATTCCATGGTATATGTGTACCAGTTTATTTAAACATTCACCTATTGAGGGACATTTTGGTTGTTACTAGTTTAGACTATTACAGCTGCAGTGAACAATTGTGTACAGGTTTTTTTGTGGATATAAATTTTCATTCTTCTGGGACAAATGTCCAGGAGTTCAATTGCTAGGTTATATGGTAAGTGTATATTTAGATTTTTAAGAAACTGTCAAACTATTTTCCAGAGTTGATGAACCATTTTACACCCTAACAAGCAATGTATGAGAGATCCAGTTTCTCTGTATCCTTGCAAACAGTTGGTGTCACTATTTTTTATTTTTGCCATTCTAGAAGGTTTATAGTGATAGCTCATCATGGTCTTAATTTGTGTTTCCTCGATGGCTAGTGATGTTGAACATATTTTTATGTGCTTATTTGCCATCCTTTCATTCTCTGTGGTAAAATGTCTCTTCATATCTTTTGCCCAATTTCTAATTGGATTGTTGGATTTTTACTGTTTAGTTTTGAGAGTTCTTTTTATATGCTACATGAGTCCTTTATCAGATATATGGTTTGCAAGTTTTTTTTTCTAGTCTGTAGCTCATCTTGTCATTCTCTTAACAAGATCTTTCATACAACAAAAGTTTTAAATTTTGAAGTCCAATTTTAATTTTTTTCCTTTATGAATTATGCTTTTGCTGTCATGTGTGAGAACTTTTCACAAAGCCTGTAGGTCTCAAAGATTTTCTCCTATGTTACATTCTAAAAATTTTATGTTTTATGTTTTAAATCTATGATCCACTTGGAGTTAATTTTTATAGCAGATATGAGGTTTAGGTCAAGGTTCACTTTTTTGCCTATGAATATTCAATTACTTCAGCATCATTTGTTGACAAGACTATTGTTCCTGCATTGAATTTCTTTACAATTTTGCCAAAAACCAATTGGCTGTAGTTGTATGGCACTATTTCTGGGTTTTACATTCTGTCCCATTAGTCTATGTGTCTATCTCTTCACTAATACCAACACGGTCTTGATGACTGCAACTGGGTAATAATTCTTGAAATAGAGCCGATTGATTCCTTCCATTTTATTCTTCTTTTTCAAAAAAGGTTTTTAGCTATTCTAGTCCCTTTGTCTTTCTACATGAATTTTAGAATAGTCTTGTCTATATCTCCAAAAAACGTCATGCTGCAATTTTGATAGTAATTGTATTACACCTGTATATCAATCTGGGAAGGAGTCACTTTTTTTCTTCTATTTTGAGTCTGCCAAATCATGAACATGGTATGTTTCTCCATTTATTAAATCTTTGATTTCTTTCATCAGCATTGTGTAGTTTTCAGCATATAAGTCCCATACACATTTTATTAGATTTACACTCACGTTTCCTTTTCTTTAGAAAAATTGTAAATAGTGTTATATTTTTTATTATGGTTTTCACACTGCTAGCCAATAGAAATATGATTAATATACATTGATCTTATATCCTGTGACTAGGACATTTTTTGTAGATTCCTTGGGATTTTCTATGCAGACTAACATGTCATCTACAAATAGGTGCAGATTTATTTCATTCTTTCAGATCTCTACAACATTTCTTTCCTTTCTTTGCCTTAATGTGTTGGCTAGAAGTTCCAGTACCATGTTGAATAGCAGTAGTGAGAGCAGACATCATTGTTTGTTCCTCATCTTAGAGCAAAATTATTCAGTCTTTCAAAATTAAGGATGGGAGGTGTCAAGATGGCACCATAGGTGGACCCTGAACTCACCTCCCCCCATGCACACAACCAATTTACAACTACTCTGGGAACAATTACCCCTGAGAGAGAACTCAAAACTGGATAGAAAGAACCCCCACAACAAGGGACAGTCCTGACTGAGGTAGAAGAGGAAGAAATTCTTTTCTGGAGAGAAAAAAGCCACATTCGAGTGGCAAAGCTTCATGGCCAGTGAGGAGCAACCTTAAGGTACAAAACTTTCTCTGGAGGAGTGGAGGACCTGAGCAGGGGAGCATTACCACTATAAGCAACATTTGGACTCAGCACAACCAAAATGAGTGTCATAATATCTGGCTTTGCTGCTAACAGCAGGGAATACCCTCAGAAAAGCTATCAGATATAAGGGGAAAAAGCCAACTCTTAAAGGGCCCATGCACAAATTCACCAGTCTCAGAAAGCAACCTAAAATCACCAGAAAGAAAGGTGCACAGTCCTGTGGTGAAAAGAGACTCACCTGATAGGCTCTGGGTGCATCTTGGTGAAAGGTGAGACCTCTCCGGGTACTGAGACATTGGCAGCAGCCATTAGGGTGACCTAGTACAGGTGTGCCGACAGAGACACTGGCAGATGCCATTGGAGCTCTTCCGCTGGCCTCTTCCCCTGGCCTGCCCAATAGAGCACCCATTTAATCAATTCAGCCAGAGCAGGCAGCCTGTGCTAGGGACTGGCCCTGCCCCACTATAAGCCCTCAGGCAACTTGTGGGCCTGCACAGGTTGGGAGCCTGGATGCTCTGCAGCCAGGTGGATAGGTCCGCCTATGCAGGGCAGGGCATGTGTGAGGAGGGGAAGGAGTGTGTGAGGAGGGGAAGGAGATTGGGTGGGGCCTCTGCAGTGGGGCAACTGGGTTTGCTTCAGGGAGTCAGGGCACGTGCACAGGACAAGACTGTGGATGGTATGTGTGTCCCTGTGGGTAGTGGGGCTTGTCAGCTGCAGAAGACTGGTGCTTCTTAAACAGCCACATAGGGGATTGGCCCCACCTTCCAAAGCCTGAAACAATTGGGTGCTCCTATGCCTGGGGCCAGACTCACTCAGCTACAATCCTAAGAGAGCTAGCAATAGCCTTGCAGGCTGGAGGCCTATAGCAGTTGTAAGCCCCTGAGCCTAGCAACCAGCCATACTAGGGAGCCTACTCACTTAACAGAAAAACTGCAACAGGAATGTGCAATGAGACCTTGTAACCAGCTATGATGGGCCTCCTCAGGCCCAATAAAGTGGTTGAAGAGTCCATAGTCTCCACACATGGCTGAGCATTACAACCAGCTGGCCACAGGGACAGCCTAGCCTCCCTGGGCACCTGCAGCAAGAGCAACCCTGCCACAACAGAAGGACACACATAGCCCAAATTGGGGTCACTCCTGGATCATTTGGAACTGGTGACAAGAGGGAAGCACACTGCTGGGCCTCATAAGGTATCTCTAACTTAAGGCTACCTCTAAAAGATCAGGAGACAAAGCTGACCCACCTAATATATAGATTTAAGCACAAAAAGAGGCAAAAGAGGAGCCGAAGGAATACATTCCAAGGAAGGGAACAGGACAAGACCCCAGGAAAAGAACTAAGTGAAACAGAAATAAACAATCTACTTGACAAAGAGTTCAAACAAAAAATCATAAGGATTCCCACTGATCTTGGGAGAATAATGGAAGAACTCAGAGAGAACATCAGCAAAGAACTGGAAAATATAAGGAAGAACCAATCAGAAATGAAGAATACAATACTGGAAATGAAAAATTCACTAGAGGGACTTAATAGCACAGTGCATGATACAGGTGAATGGGTTAGTGAGCTGGAGAAAAGATTAGAGGAAATCACTCAAGCTGAACAGATGAAAGAAAAAAGAATTAAAAAGAATGAGAACAGTCTAAGGGACCTCTGGGACAACATCAAGCACATTAACATTCATATTATGGGTGTCCCAGAAGGAAAAGAGAGAGGCAAAGGGGAAGAGAATCTATTTGAAGAAATAATAGCTGAAAATTTTCCTAACCTAAAGAAGGAAACAGACATCCAGGTAGAGGAAGTACAGAGGGCACAAAACAAGATGAACCCAAAGAGGCCCACTCTAAGACACATAATAATTAAAATGTCAATAATTAAAGATAAAGAGAGAATCCTAAAAGCTGCAAGAGAAAGGCAACAAGTTACATACAAAGGAAACCCCATAAGGCTATCAGCTGACTTCTCAGCAGAAACCTTACAGGCCAGAAGGGAGTGGCATAATATATTTAAAGTGCTGAAAGGAAAAAAGCTACAGCCAAGAATACGCTACTTGGCAAGGTTATCATTCAGAATGGGGGGAGAGATAAAGACCTTCACAGACAAGCAAAAATTAAAGGAGTTTATCACCAAGAAACAAGTTTTACAAGGAATGCTAAAGGGACTTATTTAAGTGGGAAAGAGAAGACCACAAATAGGAATAAGAAAATATAAAAAAAAAAGGCAATAAAATCACTGGTAAAGGCAAAAATACAGTAAAGGTAGCAGATCAACGACCTGTGAAGATGATATGAAGGCCAAAAAACAGAAGTACTAAAATTAACTATTTCCATGATAAGAGGTTAAAAGATACACACACACACAAAGAGCTTAGATATGATATCAAAGACAGAAAATGTGGAATGTGGGAGGAGGGGAGTAAAAGAGTAGGGCTTTTAGAAAGACGTCAAACTAAAGAGACCACCAACTTAATATAAATTGCTATGTACATATGTTATTATGTATGAACTTCATGATAATCACAAACCAGAAACGTATAAAAAATACACAAAAACTTAAGAGAAAGGAACCAAAACATAATGCTAAAGAAAGCCATCAAAATCACAAGGGAAGAGAACAAGAGAAGAAAGGAACAGAGGAGAACTACTAAAACACCCAGGAAAAAGTAACAATAATGTGAATAAAGACATACTTTCAATAGCTACTTTAAATCTCAATGTACTAAATGCTCCAATCAAAAGGCATAGGGAGGCTGATTGGATAAAAAAACGAGACCCATATATATGCTGCATACAAGAAACACGCTTCAGACCTAAACACACACAAACTGAAAGTGAACAAATGGAAAAAATACTCCATGAAAATGGCGACGAAAAGAAAGCAGGTGTAGCAATACTTATATCAGACAAAATAGACTTTAAAACAAAACTGTAAGAAGAGACAAAGAAGGGCACTACATAATGATAAAGGGAACAATCCAACAAGAGGGTATAACACTTGTAAATATCTATGCACCCAACATAGGAGCACCTAAATATATAAAGCTGTTGTTAACAGACATAAAAGGAGAAACAGAAAGTAACATAATTATAATAGGAGACTTTAACACTTCACTTACACCAATGGATATATCATCCAAACAGAAGAACAATAAGGATCATTGGCCTTAAGTGACACATTAGACCAAGTGGTCTTCGTAGATATATTCCATCCCAAAACCACAGAATACACATTCTTTTCAAATGTACATGGGACATTCTCCAGGACTGATCACATACTAGTCCACAAAACAAGTCTCCATAAATTTAGGAAGATTGAAATAATACCAAGCATCTTTTCTGACCACAAAGGTATGAAATTAGAGATCAACTATAGGAAGAAAATCAGAAAAGCCACAAATATGTGGAGATTAAACAAAATGCCACTGAACAATGATTGGGTCAATGAAGAAATGAAAGGAGAAACCAAAATACCTGGAGACAAATGAAGATGAAAATATGACAGGCCAAAATTTTGGGATACAGCAAAAGTAGTTCTAAGAGGGAAGTTTATAGCAATACAAGCCTACCTCAACAAACAAGAAAAATCTCAAATAAACAACCTAACAGTGCACCTAAAAGAACTGGGAAAAGAACAAAGCCAAAAATCAGCAGAAGGAAGGAAATAATAAAAATCAGAGCAGAAATAAATGAAATAGAGACTAAAAAAACAACAGAAAAAAATCAATGAAACCAAGAGCTGGTTCTTTGCAAAGATAAACAAAATTGACAAGCCTTTAGCTAGACTCACCAAGAAAAAACGAGAGAAGCCTCAAATAAATAAAATCAGAAATGAAAGAGGAGAAATTACAATGGACACCTCAGAAATACAAAAGATTCTAAGAGAATACAAGAAAAGCTATGTGCCAACAAATTGGATAATCTAGAAGAAATGCATGAATTCTTAGAATCTTACAACCATCCAAAACTGAATCAAGAAGAGATAGAGAATTTGAATAGACCAATCACCAGTAAGGAGATAGAAACAGCAATCAAAAACTTTCCAGAAAAGAAAAGTCCAGGACCAGACAGCTTCTGTGGTGAATTCTACCATACATTCAAAGAAAACTTAATACCTGTCCTCAAACTCTTCCAAAAATTGAAGAGGAGGGGAAGCTTCCTAACTCATTCTACCAAGCCAACATTACCCAGATATCAAAATCAGACAAGGACAACACAAAAAAAGAAAATTACAGGCCAATATCACTGATGAACATCAATGCAAAAATCCTCGACAAAATACCAGCAAATTGAGTACAACAATACATTAAAAAGATCATACACCATGATCAAGTGGGATTTATTCCAGGGATACAAGGATAGTTCAACAACTGCAAATCAATCAATGTGATACACATTAACAAAATGAAGAATAAAAATCACATGATCATCTCAATAGATGCAGAGAAAGAATTTGACAAGATAGAGCATCCATTTGTGATAAAAACTCTAAATAAAATGGGTATAAAAGGAAAGTACCTCAACATAATAAAGGCCATATTTGACAAAACCACAGCTAATATCATTCTCAATGGAGAAAAACTGAAAGCTAACACTCTAAGAACAGGAACCAGACAAGGATGCCCACTTTCACCACTGTTTTTTAACATAGTATTGGAAGTCCTAGCCAGAGCAATTGGGCAAGAAAAAGAAATAAAAGGGATCCAAATTGGAAAGGGAGAAGTGAAACTGTCACTATTTGAAGATGACATGATTTTATATATAGAAAACCCTAAGGAATCCACCAAAAAACTTTTTAAAATAATAAATGGATATGGTAAAGTTGTAGGATACAAGATCAACACACAAAAATTAGTTCCGTTTCTATACACTAACAATGAAGTAGCAGAAAGAGAAATTAAGAATACAATCCCATTTACCATTGCAATCAAGGAATAAAATACCTAGGAGTAAACTTAACCAAAGAGGTGAAAGATGTGTACACTTAAAACTATAAAAACATTGTTGAAAGAAATTGAAGAAGACACAAAGAAATGGAAATTCCATGCTCTTGAATTGGAAGAACTAACATAGTTAAAATGTCCATACTTTCCAAAGCAACCTACAGATTCAATGGAATCCTTATCAACGTTTCAACAACATTTTTCACAGAAATAGAGCAAAGAATCCTAAAATTTATATGGAACAACAAAAGACCCCAAATAACCAAAGGAACCCTGAGAAAAAAGAATATCCAATATCATTTTCCTTCTGCCTGAAGTACTTCCTTTAACATCTTTCATAGTCCAGTTTTGCTGTTGATGAATGATTTGAGGTTTTATATGTCTTAAAAAATGTTTATTTCACCTTCACTTTCAAAAGCTATTTTCACTGGCTACAAGATTGTAGGTTGACAGTTTCATTTTTTTCCCTTCAGTACTTTAAATATATTGCTCCACTGTCTTCTGGCTTGCATTATTTTTAACAAGAAGTCGATTGTCATTCTTATCTTTGTTACTCTCTGTGTAATGTACCATTTTTTTCTTGAGCTGCTTTAAAGGTTTTCTTTTCATCAATGGTTTTAAATGATTTGATTATGATGTGCCTTGGTGTTTCTTGGTGTTCATGTTTCTTGGGCATGGGGTTTGTTCAGTTTCTTGGATCTGTTGTTCATCTTTCAGGCAATATGGTAAATGTAGTCCCTGTTAGTCCATCTTGGTCAGTAACAGAAATCCTGCATTACTAACTTTTAGAGCTCTCCAGGCATTTCCAATGTGCAGCTAAGGTTGAGAACTACATGGTGATAGAGAAAAGTCGACAAATGTGAGACATAATAAGCAAGTAAAATGGCCAGACTTTGATCATTGAGTGGATACTTGTGGAGGTGGGTGGGGTGGGATGTGGTTAAAGAGCATGAAGAGACAAATAGGCTTCTTGCTTCAGTAACTGTGAATTGAAAGGGATGTTGAAATACAGGGCTTTATGATCAGCACAGTTTTAAGGAGTGAAAAACACTAAAAGTGAGATACCTGAAGTGTATCCAACCAGAGTTATTTTGTAATCACTTGTTCTAAAACTCAGAAGAGAAATATGAGGTGGATAAATACACGTGGATTGGATTTATATTCAAGTAGATAGTAGGGAAATTCATGGAGTGAACAGTATTGTCCAGGAAGAGTGGCATAGTAACCCATTCTTAATCTTTAACATGGTATTCCTTTTAAAGAACCAGTGATTTGATGACTCAATATCCAAACAGATATTTCAAAATTGAAATTGAGGAATGTATTCTTCCCTTTACCTTATATTTCAACTATTTGCCCACTTAAAAAGTTTGACAGAACTTAATGAAAACAATATTTAAATGTATTACATTTAGAAAAATAGTGACTTATGAGATGTTAAATAACCCCAGACTAATTTTTCTTCTTTTTTCAAGGTCGGCAGAACCACCTTCATATAACTCATGAGGAATTATATAGAGTCTAGAATTTTAAATATGAGGTTTTCTACTTTTTCTAAAACTATGGTGAATTCTAGTTGGTGGTATATAAGTTAATTAATTCATCCATGGGATGTCTTTAGTATAGTGGACAATCATGTGGAACTTCAAATTATTTATAAGAAAACCAGTACATTGGAAGTTCCAGCAGTTTCAAGTATAGACTTCAAGTCACCTAATTGCGTTTTGTATTTTAGAAAGGATTCCATAGCCTTGCCTTAATTATACCTGTATAAGGCAAACAGCTCCAGCGAAGTAATCCAAATGCTGTTACATCAGGCTGGAATGTTGAATTCTCAGCTTAGTAATGTGAAAAGTAGTCTCAGTGCTACAGAGAAATTATTTGAATATTAAGGAATTTTTTAAAATGTTCTGGAGGGTGGTGGCTGATTCATCACTGAGACTCTGGAGAGAATATGGGGACAGCCCAGAGACTGAGCTTGCAGCCTGGAGTCTAGGCAAGGTAGGCAGTAGAGGGCTCTCTGTAATGGGACTTTAGAATCATGGGGGTTTGATAACCAATTATAAGTTTTCTTTTTTTCTGTATTGTAAGTCCCTTAGAACATCCTGAAGTCTCCAGGAATTTGGAGCCAGCCCGTGTTTGTGATGCTTAGGGGACTAGAGAAAGGGATTGTGCCTAGGTTTTGGATGGGGAGCCTGGAAAAGTTTGGGAAAATGTCATCAAAATTTCTAGATGTGATAGGAGACCAAGTTGCAGCTGCATTCCTAAGGGACACCTGACTAGCAACAACCAGTATTGTTATTTTGGGGGTATTCCTCAGAATCAATTGGGAAAGAAAAAGATTCCAGGCAGAAATCTTACTTGGATAGTCAAAAAAGAGATAATCCAAGAACGCTAGAAAACTTAGAACACTAAGCTTACTTTTCAAAATTCTCTTCACATGATAATGATTCCTGCTCATCTTAAATTATCTGGAGATATAATTACTCAGTATATCTTTTTGTAAATCAGATGAGAAAAAAATAAGTTTCTGTAGCTGTTAATACTTCCATACATTTTAGTTGCACATATTGTCCATGTTGTTGATTATAATACATACTTTATTCAAGAAGGCTTGCCGGACTTTAGAGCTGTCCATTCTTTCCGGAAGTAGATGCATAGACTTTTGGATTTTTTTAATTGTCCCTATTAGCTCCTAATCCCTAGTGATTTTCTTTTTGGATTGTTGGAGGGGCAAATTTTGAATTTTTCCCAGGCTGCTATAGTGAAAAGAGCACAGGCACTGGAGGAAGAGGAACCGGAATTCAAATCTGGCTGAGTGACCTTTGGCAAATCCATTTGACTTGACGTTGACTTCATCTTCTGGCTATTCTCATCTTAAGCATCTTTATCAAACTACTCTCTAAAACAGCAATCTGCTGCTTAAAGGCAAGCAAATTAGAGTTGCCTTTTCAAAGTATGGTTTCAATGTTTGTGGTAAAAGTAAAATTCTAGAAAAAAGACTTTGGAATAAAGAGGATGTCAGAAAAGCTCATTCTGTAGACCTAGAAATCACTCTTTAAAAGTCTTTCAGTCAAACAATCCCTCTAGAAAATATAAACACTCCCTCTAAAGACTTCCTTACAAAGTCCTTAAGGAAGTTAAAACAAGAAAAATTCATCTGTGTCTAAAAACTAAATATGAGCCTTAATTGAAAAACTGACAGTTCTCTGCTCTTACTAAAATGCAACATCCTCCAAATAGCAGCCATATGAAAGTAAAATGTTCATCTGTATCAATAGATGGCTTGGTTTAGCAGCAATATGGCGAAATAATTTCTGTAAAGGCTGCAGTGCCTGTTTTGAAATGTTCAAAATCTTATTTTTGGGGGCTCACCGCATGGTAATCGGCTCTAAGGATGACATGACATCGTTAATAATGAAGGTATTTAAAATAGGACTCAGGCAAGGCTGACTATTTACAGAGCTGCCTGACTGGTGTGAATCTGCACAGACCTATTTCTGGGCTTTTGTTTGCAATTCATGGTAATTTACAGAGTAAATAGCTCAGGATTTGCAAAAGGGTACAACAGCTTATATAGATTTGGGCTAAATGGAAATTTTCCTCTTTGACACAGGCAAATGGGTATATGATGAATAGCTGACGGCCAGATTTTTATGCTCTTGCATAAAATTCAATTTAATTTTCTTTGGGTTTTAAATCAACTCATTGATAATGTGTGAAAATGAAGAAAAGAGAACTTATTTAGCCTTTGGTGATGTATTTACCCTTCAGTAGATGCCATTTAATAGACAAGACTTAACTTATTTGAAATATTGAATTACTTTCTATGACTATAACATCCACTGTTACTATGGTGCAGTATGGTAGAAAGAACACTAAAGTAAGTGAATATGTGCATAGAATATCAAAAAGGTATACTTATTAAGCACCTATAATGTCTTAGGCATTGTGCTAAGCAATTCATAATACATTGTTTTATCTGTATTTCAGTTCTAGTTCCACTTACCAGCCATTCACCCTTAAGCAAAGCATTGAACATCTCCAAATTTTTGTTTTCTCATCTCTCTAGTAAGAACTTTAATAAGTATCTTCCTTTCCCATTCACTCATTTATTAATGCAACAAATATTTATAGAGTGCCTATTACATGCGAGTCCTTGTACTAGGTGCTGGGGATACAACAGTGAATAAGACATTGTCCCTGCCTAAACAAAGCTTATACTTCAGTTCCCTAAACACGATGTATGTAGGAATGTAAGTGTATATGTTTTTCCAACACTTCTTCAAGAAAATAAAAATCTTTTAAGGTGGCACATCTAACAAAGTTGTTATTGGGGTCAATTGAGATAATGTACATGAAAAGCACTTGATAAATGATAAAAGGATATAAACCTACTCTGACTGGAAAATGGTCTTAATAGTAAGTCAACAAATTCCTTATGAATAATAAATACTTTCAGGCTAATGTTTTAGATTAAACTCTGAAAGAATGCGTTTATGATTTCATTAATTTGAACTGAAAATTATTGCTGGGATAATTGAAATATGCCTAATACTTATCAAAGACTGTGCTCAGTAAGAGTATAATGTGGGAATGGTGTTAACACGGTGGTCTCCGTTTACAAAACAAGTTGGACCTGATTGTCATGATAGTTAAAGATACTATCCAACTGAAGAAGCTTATGTGTAATTTGGCTGAAAGCATTTTTATTCAAGGAAAGCTAATAATGATGAATGTCAAATTCTTGTGAAAGGAATTTTTGAATTTTGAATTTTGGAAGATGTACTATCAAAGATATAAATTGATTGATTGATTGATTCATTCATTCAATAATAAACCCCCTCTATCCAAAAATAATTTGGAGCCCAAGGACTGACCTGCTTAAACTCTTCCCTTCTAGTGGCAGGTAAAGAAAGGACATTGAAGCTGGGAGGCAATTAGAAGATACAGCAAAATGAGACCTTTTTTTTTGTTTTTTAACAGAAACTAGATTTTTGGTTTTCCTTTGTTTTGCCCTTATTTGTCTTGGTTTTCTTAATTATCACAGATAGGTTGTTTTTCATTGCTTGAGTTTTGACAGTTGTTTTCCTGATTTTTGCCTTTGATGCACAATACTAGGGGAACATGAGTAACCAGTAAAATTTTCTCCAAACTGGAAACTTTTTCCAAATTATTCCTTTTTATGTATTGAATTTCACTTAAGATAAGCCTGACAAACTCCAACATGAAATAGCTATAAGTTAAAGCAGAGAATGGCAAACTATGGCTCAAGGGCAAAATCCAGCCCATTGCCTATTTTTGTAAATAAAATTGATTGGAATATGGCCACTCCCACTCATTTACATAATATCTATGGCTGCTTTTACAGTACAAAAGCAGAAATGACTAGTTATAACTAAGACTTCATGGCCTGCAAGGCCCAAAGTAATTATTCTATGACTCTTTACAGAAAGAGTTTGCCAACACCTGAGCTAAAGAGTTAACTAACTCAACATATATGATCATTGTACAGATATGTAATTGACTTATAGCACTTATATAACCATGGTGGTTAATTGTACCTTTAAATTCTTAAAGTTATTTGTGAGGATTTCAAAAAAATCTAAGTGGGCATTTTTCCTTCAAAGGCAGAATCCTATCAAGTCTTCCCTCTTCAACTTTTCCTACCATCTCAAAAGCAGCAGGGAGGGAGGGGTATTTAAATACCTTAATTATGGTAGTAAAGAAAGAAGGCACAATCATTTCTCCCCCAATTGTTTGGCAAACTCATTGTCTTTTGAACAAGGATACTAAAGTAATAGCTACAGAGTGACATAAAATAGCTTGTGTATGATATCATCAAATTAAATTATGTATTTCATAATTTTAGCATAACTCAACCTAAAGTTTGATATGGAAACTATGCCATAAATTTGAAAACCCCAAATCTTATAAGGGAAAGGATCATTTTCATTAATAGAATGTAATAATAAAATTTCCACAATAATCACAAACTGGGGGCCAGCCCCGTGGCCAAGTGTTAAGTTCACGTGCTCCACTTCGGTGGCTCAGAGTTTTGCCGGTTCGGATCCTGGGCGTTAACCTAGCACTGTTCATCAAGCCATGCTGACGTGGCGTCCCACATAGCAGGACTAGAAAGACCTACAACTAGAATATACAGCTATGTACTGGGGGGCCTTGGGGAGAAGAAGAAGAAGAAAAAAAAGATTGGCAGATGTTAGTTCAGGGCCAATCTTAAAAAAAATAAATAAAAATAATCACAAAGTATCCTGGGTTAAAAGTATAGCTCTATTCAATGCTTTCAAAAGGAAAAATGTCAGATCTTGCTGTTTAGACTATAGCTACTCCAAAGATATTAATTTAATATGGCAATAGTGGAAGTTATTTTTAAAAAGCGAGGACATTATATTTGCCAAGTGAATCAATGAGTCATAACACCACTTAGTTTAGGTAATTCACAAAGCGACTGCATCATTTGTTTGCAGGGACATCAAGACTCCCCTTGTCCTGAAATATTTTCTGATGCATCTGTGAACCTGAGTGTGGGTACACAGGGAGTAAATGTTGTCCTGGACAAAGTGAAACATCCTCTTGACTTTGGTCAACTATGCTTACTTAGTTATCCACCTACAGCAATAACTTGTTTTTATTTGCCTCCATCACCTGCTCATTTTCCTTCTCGCTTCTCCTAAAGGTAGACATTCCCCAAAGTGCTTCCTCAGCACTTCCTTATTTTAAAAAACTTTTTATTTCGACATAATTTCAAACTTAGAGAAAAGTTGCAAGAATAGTACAAGGAATGTCCATACACCCTTTGTCCAGATTCACCAATTGTTTACACTTTGCTCCATTTGCGTTATCATTTTCTTCCTCTCTCACTCATACACATATGTGTGTGTGCATATTATCATTTTCTGAACCATTTAATAGTAAGTGGGAGACATTGTGCCCCTTTACCCCTACATCCTTCAGTGTGTATCTTCTAAGAAGAAATACCTTCTCTTATATAACCACACTACAGTTATCAAAATCGAGACATTCAACATTAATATGATAATATTATCTAATCCATAGTCCATATCCAAATTTCATTGATTGTTACAAGAATGTTCTTTATAGCTATTTTTTCCTGTATAGGATCCCAATCTAGGATTGTGCCTTACATTTAACCATCATATCTCCAACTTCCTTTAATCTGATGTAGTGGACATTTTTAAGGAGTATAGGCTAGCTGTGTTATAGGAAGTCCCTCAATTTGGGTTTGTCTGATGTTTCTCAGTATCCTTCATCATATTCCTTCCCAAACAACCTATCTTCTGGATCTCATCCAATTCCCTAGCTTCAGCATCTTCCCATCTATGTTACCAGTTATTTTGTCTTCCCTTGTCTTAAAGATATACGGTGACATCCGTTTCTGGCAATGCAGCAGAACAGCTATCTTAGGGGGAAAAAAAGAAAGCCCTCCAATATAAAACATTTTATAGGCTGGAAAAATATTATTTTAAATGAATAATTGAGCCCACAAGAATGTAAGGAAAGTCCCAAGGGACAAAAATAAATGAGAGCTAGAAACTAGGGTGGGAAACTATCTCTGGCCATCCAAAGGCCAAGATTTGGGGTCTGAACCAGCTAAAAAGAGAGATATGAAAAAATTACTATGATTTAAACACAGACGTGGACATAGCAAATATAAAAGAGATTAAGCGACATGGAGAATAGAATAAGTTATAACATATTTCTCAACAACAACAATGGATTAATATCTTCTGTATGTCAAGAGAAAAAGCTGTCAACCTAGAATTGTAGTATATGATACATTATTATTCAAGAATAAAGGTAAAATATTTTTTCAGACAAAAACTCAGAGTTTACCAACAAAACTTCATCAAAAGAACTTCTAAAGTACATCCTTTAAGAAGAAGGAAAATGATCCCAAAGAAAGAATTGAATGCAAGAAAGAATGGAAGAGAATCCCAGAGGGCGGGGCGACCCCCAGCTGCCGTTGCCCGCCCCGTGGGGCTAGGGATTGCCAGAGATCTCGGAGAGGACCGGGGCGGGGGAACTTTCAAAGGCCGGTTCGGCGACCCGGAGGGGAAGCGCTGGAGCTCCGCCAGGCAGCAGACAAAACTCTCTGTCTGCCATTAGCAGAGGGGCCACGCCCAGCATTCAGGGCTCCCGGCAGAGGCCCAGAGAGAAGCCCAGAGGGCGGGGCGACCCCCAGCTGCCGTTGCCCGCCCCGTGGGACTAGGGATTGCCGGAGATCTCGGAGAGGACTGGGGCTGGGGGAACTTTCAAAGGCCGGTTCGGCGACCCGGAGGGGAAGCGCCGGAGCTCCGCCCAGGCAGCAGACAAAACTCTCTGTCTGCCGTTAGCAGAGGGGCCACGCTGAGCACTCACGGCTCCGGGAGAGGCCCGGAGAGAATCCCAGAGGGCGGGGCGACCCCCAGCTGCCGTTGCCCGCCCCGTGGGGCTAGGGATTGCCAGAGATCTCAGAGAGGACTGGGGCTGGAGAGAGTTCCAGAGACCCAGCTTAGTAGCCTAGGGGGAAACCCTACAGGCTCACAGCAGCCTTAGGGAAAGCCTCTGCACAGCACCAGTAGAAGGCACCCAGCCGCCAGCCACAAGGCTGGAAGACCCCAGGGCAAAAGCAGCATAGCTAGGTGTACTAACCACAGACTGTAGAAGATGCCAATAGCTCTCCTGTGACCCATAGAGGACAAGTGAGATTTGGTGGGTGCCGAGAGCAACGGAGTGACAAATATAAGTGATCCCACCCCTGGCCGCTGGAAAAGCCCATAACACCGTTGCAGACCCCAAGGAGAGAGCGCATCTAGGTGGGCAACAACAGTAGGCACCTGCAGCCTGAAGCCCCCCTGTGACGGCCCCCACGGCAGAGGAGGGAATCCAAAGGGCCACTGTGGCTACGAAGAGGGGCCCAGGCCCAGTTAGCAACTACGGACAGGGTTCCTGGTTGGTGAAGTATAAACAGCTGCTCCCCCCACCGCAGCAGCTGAAACAAGTGAAAGGAGCAACTAAACTCTATCTCCATGCAGAGGCACAAATCAACATCATCAAGCAATATGAAAAAATACATTAAATCTCCAGAACAGAAAGAAAGTAACAAATACACAGAAAACAATCCCACCCAAAGAAAATGAGATATATAACCTAAATGATGATGACTTCAAAACAGCCATCATTAGGATTCTCAATGAGTTAAGAGAGAATTCTGACCGACAACTCAACGAGTTCAGGAGCTATGTCACAAAAGAGTTTGATACGATAAAGAAGAACCAAACAGAAATATTGGAAATGAAGAACACAATAGAGGAGATTAAGAAAAATCTAGATGCTCTGAACAGTAGGGCCGATAATATGGAGGAAAGAATTAGCAATTTGGAAGATGGCAATATAGAATTGTTGCAGGCAGAGGAGGAGAGAGAAGCAAGACTTAAAAGAAATGAAGAAACTCTCCGAGAATTATCAGACACAATTAGGAGATGCAACGTAAGGATTATAGGTATACCAGAGGGAGAAGAGAAGGAGAAAGGGGCAGGAAACCTATTCAAAGAAATAATGGCTGAGAACTTCCCAAATCTGGTGAGGGAGATGGAGCTTCAGGTGACAGAAGCCAATAGATCTCCAAACTTTATCAATGCAAGAAGACCAACTCCACGGCATATAGTAGTGAAGCTAGCAAAAGTCAACGACAAGGAGAAAATACTAAGGACAGCCAGGCAAAAGAAACTAACCTACAAAGGAACCCCCATCAGGCTATCAGCAGATTTCTCAGCAGAAACTTTACAGGCTAGAAGAGAGTGGAATGATATATTCAAAAATCTGAAGGACAAAAATCTACAGCCGAGAATTCTCTACCCAGCGAAAATATCCTTCAAATACGATGGAGAAATAAAAACTTTCCCAGATAAACAAAAATTAAGGGAGTTCATTGCCACAAAACCTCCTCTTCAGGAAATCCTCAGGAAAACCCTCATTTCTGAAAAATCCAAAAAAGGAAAGGGGCTACAAAACCAAGAGCAGAGGAGATAAGTAGAAGGACAACAACAGAGAGTAGCAGCTCTACATCAGAACAGATTAAACCATGGGACGAGAAACAAAGGAAACTGAAGAAAACCAGAAAACAAGACACAAAATGGTAGTGGTAGGCCCCCACGTCTCAATAATCACTCTAAATGTAAATGGATTGAACTCCCCAATCAAAAGACACAGAGTGGCAGGATGGATCAAAGAACAAGATCCAACAATATGCTGCCTCCAGGAAACACACCTCAGCCCCAAAGACAAACACAGACTCAGAGTGAAGGGATGGAGAACAATACTCCAAGCTAATAATGAACAAAAGAAAGCAGGTGTCGCTATACTAATATCAGACAAGGTAGATTTCAAAACAAAACAGATAAAGAAAGATAAAGAGGGACAGTATATAATGATAAAAGGGACTCTCCACCAAGAAGACATAACACTTATAAATATATACGCACCCAACACAAGAGCACCAAAATTTGTAAAGCAACTCTTAATAGAACTAAAAGAAGACATCAACAACAATACAATAATAGCAGGGGACCTCAACACACCATTAACACCAATGGACAGAACATCCAGACAGAAAATCAACAAGGAAATAATAGAATTAAATGAAAAATTAGACCAGATGGACTTAATAGATATATATATAGAACACTTCATCCAAAAACAGCAGGTTACACATCTTCTCAGGTGCACATGGAACATTCTCAAGGATTGACCATATTTTGGGAACCAAAGCAAACATCAATAAATACAAGAGAGTTGAAATAATATCAAGCATCTTTTCTGATCATAACGCTATGAAACTAGAAATCAACTACAAGAAAAAAGCAGAGAAAGGTGCAAAAATGTGGAGACTAAACAACACGCTTCTGAACAAACAATGGATCATTGAAGAAATTAAAGAAGAAATCAAATATTATCTGGAGACAAATGAAAATGAGAACACGACATACCAAATCATTTGGGATGCAGCAAAAGCAGTCCTAAGAGGGAAATTCATCGCAATACAGGCTCACCTCACTAAACAAGAAAAAGCTCACATAAGCAACCTCAAACGACACCTAACAGAACTAGAAAAAGAAGAACAAACAAAGCCCAGAGTCAGTAGAAGGAGGGAAATAATAAAAATAAGAGCAGAAATAAACGATATTGAAACAAAAAAGACAATAGAAAGGATCAATGAAACAAAGAGTTGGTTCTTCGAAAGAATTAACAAAATTGACAAACCCCTAGCCAGACTCACCAAGAAAAGAAGAGAGAAATCGCAAATTAATAAAATCAGGAATGACAGAGGAGAAATCAAAACAGATACCAATGAAATACAAGAGATCATAAGAGAATACTATGAAAAACTATATGCCAACAAATTGAACAACCTGGAAGAAATGGACAAATTCCTAGACTCCTACAATCTCCCCAAACTGAATCAGGAAGAAATGGAGAATCTGAATAGACCAATCACAAGTAAGGAAATAGAAACGGTAATCAAAAACCTCCCCAAAAACAAGAGTCCAGGACCAGACGGCTTCTCTGGAGAATTCTACCAAACATTCAAAGAAGACTTAATACCTATTCTCCTCAAACTGTTCCAGAAAATTGAGAAAGATGGAGAACTCCCTAACACATTCTATGAAGCCAACATCACTCTGATCCCCAAACCTGACAAGGACAACACAAAGAAGGAGAACTACAGGCCGATATCACTGATGAACATAGATGCAAAAATCCTCAACAAAATTTTGGCAAACCGATTACAGCAATACATCAAAAAGATTATACACCATGATCAAGTGGGATTTATACCAGGGACACAGGGATGGTTCAACATCCGCAAGTCAATCAACATGATACACTACATCAACAAAATGAAAAACAAAAACCACATGATCATCTCAATAGATGCAGAGAAAGCATTCGACAAGATCCAACACCCATTTATGATAAAAACCCTCAGTAAAATGGGTATAGAAGGAAAGTACCTCAACATAATAAAGGCCATATATGATAGACCCACAGCCAACATCATACTCAATGGACAAAAGCTGAAAGCCATCCCTCTGAGGACAGGAACAAGACAAGGGTGCCCACTTTCACCACTCCTATTCAACATAGTACTGGAGGTGCTGGCCAGAGCAATTCGGCAGGAAAAAGAAATAAAAGGAATCCAAATAGGTAACGAAGAAGTAAAACTCTCGTTGTTTGCAGACGACATGATCTTATACATAGAAAACCCCAAAGAATCCACAGAAAAACTATTAGAAATAATCAACAACTACAGCAAAGTAGCAGGGTATAAAATTAACGTGCATAAATCAGTAGCATTTCTATACACTAACAATAAACTAACAGAAAAAGAACTCAAGAACTCTATCCCATTCACAATCGCAACGAAAAGAATAAAATACCTTGGGATAAACTTAACCAAGGAAGTGAAGGATCTATACAATGAAAACTACAAGACTTTCTTGAAAGAAATAGGCGATGACATAAAGAGATGGAAAAACATTCCTTGTACATGGATTGGAAGAATAAACATAGTTAAAATGTCCATACTACCTAAAGCAATCTACAGATTCAATGCTATCCCAATCAGAATCCCAAGAACATTCTTCACAGAAATTGAACAAACAATCCTAAAATTCATATGGGGGAACAAAAGACCGCGAATTGCTAAAGCAATCCTGAGCAAGAAAAACAAAGCCGGCAGAATCACAATCCCCGATTTCAAAACATACTACAAAGCTACAGTGATCAAAACAGCATGGTACTGGTACAAAAACAGGTCCACAGATCAATGGAACAGAATTGAAAGCCCAGAGATAAAACCACACATCTATGGACAGCTAATCTTCGACAAAGGAGCAGAGGGCCTACAATGGAGAAAAGAAAGTCTCTTCAACAAATGGTGCTGGGAAAACTGGACAGCCACATGCAAAAGATTGAAAATTGACCATTCTTTTTCACCACACACCAAAATAAACTCAAAATGGATCAAAGACCTAAAGATTAGGCCTGAGACAATAAGTCTTCTGGAAGAGAATATAGGCAGTACACTCTTTGACATCAGTTTCAAAAGAATCTTTTCGGACACTGTAACTCCTCAGTTGAGGGAAACAATAGAAAGAATAAACAAATGGGACTTCATCAGACTAAAGAGCTTCTTCAAGGCAAGGGAAAACAGAATTGAAACAAAAAAACAGCTCACTAATTGGGAAAAAATATTTACAAGCCACTTATCCGACAAAGGGTTAATCTCCATAATATACAAAGAACTCACACTGCTTAACAACAAAAAAACAAACAACCCGATCAAAAAATGGGCAGAGGACATGAACAGACATTTCTCAAAAGAAGATATAAATATGGCCAAAGACACATGAAAAGATGTTCATCATCGCTAATCATCAGGGAAATGCAAATCAAAACTACACTAAGATATCACCTTACCCCCGTTAGATTGGCAAAAACATCCAAAACCAAGAACGACAAATGTTGGAGAGGTTGTGGAGAAAGAGGAACCCTCATACACTGTTGGTGGGAATGCAAACTGGTACAGCCACTATGGAAAACAGTATGGAGATTTCTCAAAAAGTTAAAAATAGAAATACCCTATGACCCAGCCATCCCATTACTGGGTATCTATCCTAAGAACCTGATAACAGATATCTCAAGAGTCCGTTGCACCCCTATGTTCATCGCAGCATTATTTACAATAGCCAAGACGTGGAACCAGCCTACATGCCCAGAAACTGATGACTGGATAAAGAAGATGTGGTATATATACACAATGGAATACTACTCAGCCATAAAAAAAGACGAAATTGGCCCATTCACAACAACGTGGATGGACCTCGAGGGCATTATGTTAAGCGAAATAAGTCAGTCAGAGAAAGACGATCTCTATATGACTCCACTCATAGGTGGAAATTAGTATATTGAGAAGGAGATCTGATTGGTGGTTACCAGGGAAAAGGGGGGGTGGGGGGAGGGTACGAAGGGGGAAGTGGTGTACCCACAACATGACTAACAAAAATGTACAACTGAAATCTCACAAGCTTGTAATCTATCATAACATTAATAAAAAAAAATATATAAATAAAAAAAAAAAAAGAATGGAAAGCAAAAAAATTGGAAGATATGTGAGTCTAAAAAACCATTGAATAATGGTAACCTTAATTTGAACACAACCTAACTTGCCTAAATTCAACACACTCATTGATTTCTACAGCCTCCTGAAACTCCACTAAAACAAATAGAAAGGAATTTTTTTTAAAGCATGAATTCATCAGGGCAACACAAACAAGATAGCAGTTATGGATGATGGAAAGCAGAGGAATAAGTATTAACTAATTTAGCAGACCTGAGAGAGCTAAATCTTAAGCCTTGAACAATCCAATTTGTATCACAGAACCCTGAACTGGAGGTGTGAGTTACCTTTGGAAGTGGAGGGGCATGGAGAGTTCAAAATAAGAGGATTCATTGAAGGTCTATTTAAGAAGCAAATTCTCTCATCCCCTCCCTCCTGTTACTCAACCAGGCCCTCTAACTGCCCCTCTAATGTGGGTCATTTTTACTTTGGAGGGAGTAAAACAGAGAGGTTCTAGACTTGAAAACAAGGGTACTATATGAGAAAGGAGGACTAAGTCCAAGTTTACATACGAAATGTTAAGACCTTCAGAACCCAGAATGCTGACACGCAGCATTGCTTGTCAGGGTACTAGAAGTTTCTTCTTGGGTAATCTGACCAGCCTGAGAGAAAAGTTAATGACGAAAAGACAATGGCACATGAGATTCTTCAAGGAAATGGCTCAGCCAGATTATCCTAGAATGAGTTTAAGCATAGTGAGAACAGATTTATATAACAAGGGAAAAGTTTGGGCTTGAATTTGTGATAAGTATGTAGAAAACTAAGCAAAAGATAACGCAAAACAAAAAAACAATGATTAACTTCAGAGAAGACAAAACCTTTTCCAGGAAAGGAAGTGTGACCATGGCATGCTATTGGGCCTCAGATGGACTACCATTTGTATAGTCATAATAACATAAATGTTGAATATTGGTGTAACATCTGTCTTTTACACTGGAGAGACAATAGACAATCTCTAAAACCAAAAAATCAAGAAGTGGCAATATTTATTTAGAAATATGAGGGTAAAACCAAAAGGATGATCTAACAGCATTGAAAGTAGTCCCTTTTGGGGTTCAGAAAATGATGGGGAAGGATACGGCAGGGCACAGCTATTTTTCCCAAGAAACCTTATAGGCTTCTTAGACTCTGTAAGCCACCTACAGGGATAATGTTGATAGCAAATGAAACAAATTAAAAATTAATGGTACAAAACCAATTAATGTCTAATTTGGGGATTAAAATGAGATAGAACTAAAATAGTGGGGGAAATAACATGTAAGAGAGGGGTTGAATGGAATTAAAATGTTCATTCTACAGAGGGAGATATTAAGTTTAGTCTTTAATGATGCATTTTAAAATTTTAAGGAATAGAGATAAAACGTATAACTTCCAAGCCAGTAGAGGAGAAAAATTAAATTTATAAAATGCATACATATAATATACATTAAAATATAGAGAGCGATATAGGTACAGTTGAGACATACATAGATATAACAGATATAGATATAGAAGCACTGCTATTACAAAGTCAGGAGTTCTACTACAATATCCAATATTTGAATCATACACAAATTTTTTTTGACTAGTTAATTCTAAATTTTCTTCTTCAGCTGGGACAAGTGTAGGCTGAATGGATCGTTACCATCATTTTGGATAATGATAATAACAGCAACGAGTTGTGATCTCTGCTCTAAATTTGCTTCAAAGAAAGAATAAGAGACTTTTCAGCTGTTTGTATAATAAGAATAATAATAAAAATACCCATGAATTAAGCCACAGGCTCAACCAAGACCCTACTGTGATTAGATTACATTTGGATTAAAAAATAGATATCAGATGAACCTTGCTCCATATATACAGCCTCCTTTTGAAGGAAATCAAGATTTTTGTTGTTGTTATTCATCATTAGATGTTATTGTACAACAAAATTCTATTGAATAGTGGAGTTATTGCCAGAAAAACTCATCAAATCATTTATTTTAGTTCTAAGTCAAATTTCAGAATCATGAAGAAAAGCATTGGAAGGGAATGTTCTATGTATTTTTAATACAGAATCCATCAAAACTGGTATATTTTATGATAAGACTTGCTAACAAGATAGGAAGCCTCCTAGGAACTTTTGTTTCCTTTTCTTCTTTTGTTTTAATGGATTAAACACTGAAAACAGAAGCTGAAAAGGTAAGTCTAGGAGCGCAAAACACAGAAGGGATTGTATCTGTAGTATATGCCCAAGGTAATATGAACACAAAACAGTCACATCGTTTTTAATTTGAAAGTTGCCTAAAATATTAAACCAAATTGAATAAATTGTCAAAAGGAGAACAGGTTGCATTTTGTGGTATTGTTTTCTTTTTCATTAAGATTCTGGCTGCATGAAACTCTTTGTTTTTTCATACCTGGTACAAGTCTCATCACACAGCAACCATTTGTCCAGTTTTACTTGCAGCAGTGGTTCTCAAACCTGCTTGCAAGATTGGAATCACCTGGGATGCTTTAGAAGCTAGGGATACCTGGGCCCCACTTCTGCAGATTCTGATGTAATTGGCCTAGAGAGCAACTTGGGCATTGGCATTTTACTCCCCAGGTGATTCTAATATATAGCAAAGTCTGAGAACCAGTGAGTTGGAGGATCTAACTTAGGCTTCTTATGACTTCCAAACCCCTGGGTTTCTAAGGGCTTTAAAAAATTAAAGAAGGCCATTTCTCTGGTTAAAATTAATAATGTTGAACAAAGGGGCTCCTTTTATTTTCTTGCTTTAAAGTTAATGAAGCCTGTAACTCCTCTCTCTCTCTCTCTCTCTGTCTCTCTCTCAGAGCCTTGTCTTGTTTCCCACCCACTCTACTTTCACAACCATTTAAATATTTGCCATGATCCCAGGCAGTACAAAGAGTGGACACCCAGCCCCACTTCCCTCACCATGACTCATCCTAAAAGCTGTTTGCCGAATGGGGCTCTGGTTTTTGTTTCAGACTTTGTGCAGGGGCATCCACAACCCTGCACAACAATGCCTGTTCTTGCTCTACTCCCCCTCGGTCCCCACCCAACCTCCTACTCTCTATTTAAAACCAAGCCAGAAGAAAAACAAGGCATTTGTCCCCAACAGTTTGCAAGCCAGTCATGCTTTTCCAACATATGCAGGGCTAGCATTCAACAATGCAGGATTCATGAAACTAGTTCCCTAGGCGTCTATCACATATACTTGTAGCCCTCTGAGGTCATTCAGAATTTCCAGCCCCTGACTAAGGATGAGATAGGGCTTTCACAGTGACTATAAAAAAAAGATTTACATGATTCCCATATCTCTAAGCAGCAGATAGATGCTCCTTTTAGAGGTATTTGCTGGGCATTTGCCCCAAACTCTCCCATGAGAGCCCAATTTGGCTGTGTTTTGGACTGAGTTGTGTATTTACTGGTTAACTACAGAGAAGGGAACATGATGAGGGTTTGGGACAGAGAGCTAGAGCTAGATCTGCCCAGTGGACTGTGGTGAGGATTCCAGAAGCAAGTACACTGACAGGTGAACTCCAGGAACCAGAGGGTGACTATGAGACAGTGGGTGGTAGTCCCTGCCTCACATGGGAACTGTGGAGGAAGAAAAAGGTCTGATAGATTTCTGAGGAACAACAAAGAGGAATCCAGCACTAACAACCTTCTGAAATCCAAGCAGGCCAGCAGCAACCACTGGGCCAACCTCTTGGTGACCCTCACTCCACTCCTTGAGAATGAAATGAGGTATAACATGGTTTAAGGTGGCACTAGAGTAGAAGAAGAGTACAGTAGGGTCCTAAACCTCCAGGGAATTGGACAGGGACCCTTTAAGAATCATTATTAGCATGTCTTTTGGGCTCAGTTCAAGACATAGCTATGAGTACCTGAGAAATGACATTTTGAGCCTCAGCTTTCTCATCTTTAAATTGGGTGAAGTAATACTTGCCTCTCAAGGGTGTGATAAGGATTAAATAACATCATCAATTTAAAGCAACAAAATAGCATTTGTGATAAATTTTATGAAAAAATGGCCTTAATTAACCCTTCCTCTGTATCCGCACCCCATTGTAATGTGACTTTGTAGCTCCTTGTAATCAAGAGATGAAGTTTCTCTCTTCACCCCTTGCGTCTAGGCTGGTCTTATGACTTGCTTTGAACAATGGAATGCAACATAAGTGTTCCACACCTAGGCTTCAAGGGGCCCTCTTGCTCTCTTGGAATGCTGCTGCTGCCATGTAAACAAACTCAAGCTAACCTGCTATAGGATGACAAGCATGTGGCCTAGTTGCCTGAAAAATCTGAGAGGACAGCTAGCCAACCCTCTAGAGCATAATCACTTAGCCAACTGAAAGTTGACTGTAGACATATCAGGAAGCCAGCCAAGACCAGAAATGCCCAGCTGGGTCCAGTTTCTGTTGCCAACCCAAATTTTGAGATAAATTAAAAATTATTGCTTTAAGCCATTGAGGTGGTTTTTATGCAGCAAAGCTAACTGATACTGTACCTGATGTAGATTAAGAGCTCAATGAATGATAGCTGCTGTTATTAATAATAATATTAGCTAAGCACAAAATGGGAGACCTGGAGTCAAATGAGACTCATAGATGTATATTATCTGGTCTAAATGGTGGCAGCTGTACCGTGTTTTTAAGTTTTTAAAATTTATAACAATATTTTAAAATTGGGAGATTCTACATAAAATCAGCTAACCTGTCAATCATGCTGGGAAAAGTAGAAGGCAGCAAGATAAAAGGAAGACCAAATATAAAATGGGTTGACTTCATTAAGGAAGCCACAGGCATGAGTCTACAGAAGCTGAGTGGGGCTGTTGAGGACAGGACATTGTGGACATCACTCATTCATAGGGTTACCAGGAGTCAGCACTGACTTGATGGCATGTAACGACAACAACCTAGGTCTCCTTCCCCAGGCAACAACTGCAAGATCTGAGTAGTTGCTGCCCCTTGAAATGGGGCAAGTGCTCCCTGGATGGCCCATTTCCTGTGGTTTCTAAAACACAATTATTCACTCAACAAATACTGATTCGGTTCCCAATATGTGCTAGGCATTGTTCTAGGGTCTGCAGATACAGTGACAAACAAGAAAAACAAGCCTCCTACTTTCCCTTGGAGTTCACATGTGCGTGACAGCTGTGGACTGGGGTGGGGGGTTCAGGGTTGCATAAAAGCTTGGAAACAGACAATATCTCAGTACAAATTTTTCACTTTGCTATAGGAAGTCAAAAATAAATCAATTTGTTCATTATTTCTAAAGGTAGGATGGCTTAGAGAAGAAAGAGTAAGAACAAATCACTAGCTGAACTGTAGATATCTTATTGAGAAGGGTATTGTGGCCTCATCTAAGCATAGAGCAACTAAGGCTCAACTGAGGCTATTGACCTTTCAGATTAGATAATTCTTTATTGGATAGAGGGTGCTGTCCTGTACACTATAGGATATTTAGCAATATCCCTGGCTTCTATCCACTAGATGCCAGTAGCACCTCCCAGTTGTGACAACCAAAAATGTCTCTAGACATTGCCAAATGTCCCCTGGGGGGAGGGAAATTGCCTCTGGTTGAGAACCAATGATGTAGAGTGAATGAGTAATATGATGAACAAGAGTAAAGAAGTAAAGGTCTGCATTTGCCATATGCATTGGTTAGGATAAAGCTAGATGCTATAACAAATAGACCCTCAAACTTTAATACCATGGAAATTATTTCTTGCTCACAGAACAGTCCAACATGGAGTGCCTGGCCAGCAGACAGACTACATGGCTTCCAAGTTTCCCATGTTCATTTACATCAAGCAAGCAAATAAGAAAAGAACATGGAGGATAGCACTTTGGGGGTTTTTATGGGTAATGCAGGAGGTTGTGTATGTAAATTCTGCTCACATTCCATTGGCTAAAACCCAATCACATGGTCTCATGGAAGGCTGGGAAAAGTAAGTTCTACAGTAGTTCCCCCTTATCCACAGGGGATACATTCCAAGACCCCCACTGGATGCCTAAAAGTGTCGATAGTACTGAACCCTATATATACTATGTTCTTTCCTATACATACATACCTATGATAAAGTTTAATTTATAATTAAGCATAGTAAGAGGTTAACAACAATAACTGATAATAAAATAGAACTATAACTATATGCTGTAATAAAAGTTACTGTAGATCTTAGTAACCTCAGCATATGATTTTTTTCTTTCCTTATTAGGTCGAGAACTTTCATCTTTTCACTTGAAGAAAGCACTTCATGGGCCAGCTTGGTGGTGTTGTGGTTAAGTTCCTGTGCTATGCTTCAGTGTCCTGGGGTTCACAGGTTCAGATCCCGGGCACAGACCTATACACTGCTCATCAAGCCATGCTGTGGCAGCATCCCACATACAAAATAGAGGTGGATTGGCACAGATGTTAGCTCAGGGCCAATCTTACCAAAAAGAAACAAACAAAAAAGCTTTTTAAAAAGAAAGCACTTTATCGCTTCTCTTTGGCATGTCCAAATTGCCAGCACTACTCTTGTGCTTTGGGGCCATTATTAAGTAAAATAAGAATTTCTTGAACACAAGCACTGCAATATGCAACAGGTGACCTGATAACCGAGATGTCTACTAAGTGACTAACAGTGGGGTTGGAGAGGATGGCTAAAGAGTTCATCACACTACTCAGAACGGCACACAATTTAAAACTCATGAATTGTTTATTTCTGGAATTTTCCATTTAATATTTTTGGACCACAGTTGATGTGGGTAACTGAAGTTGTGGAAAGTGAAACCACAGATAAGGGGGGCCTACTGTAATTATGTGATCAGAAAGAAGAGGAGAGAGGTTTGGTGAACAGCTTTCAGTTTTCTCCATCATTATACTAAACTATATTGATCACTACAGAGAACATTTCTATAGAAATTATAAATAAAAATCAATAAACCCTGAGCCTTTCATTGTATACTTAATTTTAAGGGAATTTACTGACCTTCATATTAACAATGCACTGCTAATAGAGGTTGTTGTTACAAGTCAGGTAAGATCAAATTAAAGGCCCAAGTCAAAACAAATATATTTATTTATACAAATGTCGAAAACAGGCATAAAGACTTTCTTTCTGAAAGCAACAGTAGAGAATTAGAGAAGCCCCACGTGGGGTATAGAAAGGCTATTAAGTTACTTATGGGGGGGGGCGATGAAAGAATGTTATTGTTGGCCCAGAGAATAACAGTGGGACTTCCCTCCATTACCCTTGGGTAATGTGATGGTTGCATGAGTGCATATTTATGCCATGACATTTTCACATACAGGAAAATGGCATCTTTTATCTAAGTGTTGCTGGGGAAAATGACTGTCATGTGAGTAAATTAAAATTATAAAAGCTTTCACAGCATCTTTTGTCCCTTTCTCTGTGTCTCACAGGTGTAGAGCACACAGAAAAATTGAGGAGCATTCTGTGCCACCGATGACCTTTTAGTACTGTGCAAAAAAAGAACTATATCAAACGAATGTGCAATGTGAGTGCCTGTCCTTTTGCTGGTTTAATATGGAATCTCCTCCATTTTTATAGCATCTCATTCTCATTACTGCTATTTATATTAGGTACAGAAATGATTTTTCACATAATGATGTTTCTCTTCCTCTCCTCATCCTGGGTGGTGGGGGATAGGGGCAATAAATAATATGCTTTCTCATTTTCAAATCCCTTTAATTTTTTAATTCACTGATCCCACCAAATCAGAACTAGATTTTTAGCAGCTGCTGTGAAATCATTTTAATATCCAGAAACTGAGACTTGGTGCTTCAAAAAAAATCACCTTCTCAAATATCCCCTTTTCCGGGTTGAGTTGAAGATCTATACTTCATGCGGTTTTAATGCTGATGTGCGATGATCCCTTCTAATTTTGTCACATAGTGTGCTCTACAGGAAGCCCCCATTGCAGGAGATTTATGGGACTCCTGGCGAGGGATTCAATCAGAAATTGGGGAATGTAAATGAGCAGTGGGATTGGTGTTCTCTACCTTTACTTGTTTATTAGGATTTTCTTGAATGATCTCTCACTTCAAGGTTTCATATTAAATAAGCAAAAACAGAATCTAACGTTTCCTGGATTTTATGATTAAGAAAAATTTGTACTGTACTACCTCTCTTCTTTAAAATAATCCCTTTCCACTTCTAAAGTAGTTTGTAAGTGCAGATGCCCGGGATAACAAATTAGCAGAGGTTTTCTTTCTAGTTATAGCACAGGGCCTTCTTCTTTCTGCTTTTCTCACCTCTAAAGAGTGGCTCACGCAGAGTCCAACATGAAGAACTCTAATGCAATATCTTAACCATAAAGCTGTAAAGGATGATGCTATCTACCTTTCACTGCACTCTTACTATAATATGCACTTTATTAGGAACTTTACATCTAGACTAATTCTTATAACAACCCTCTGAATTTGTTGACATTATGCACATTTTATAGAGGATGAAACTGAGGCTCAGAGAAATTAAGAAGCTTGGCCAGAATCACACAGTAGTTATTTGGTGGCATAAATATTTGAATTTAGGTTGGTCTCCTGCAAAGACCTATGCCTTTTTCAGTTGTCCACTAATGTCAGAGCTCCTTTCCTTCTTCATTTGAGGATATTTGGAAGTGGGCCATTGAGAAAATATTATGATATCAATGAGTAGTGCTGAAAATAATAGTGCTTCCAACAGCAGACTTTTCCTTAAGCAAGGGTTATCTCTAGAGGCAATTGATGCTCTTTTGGGGTTCCACAACATTATTATTCAAAAATAGCCACTTCCATGTTTGAATATCTTTTTGTCTGAAGGAGTAGGGGTCAATTCCCATCGTAGGTTGACATTTGGCAGAATGCCATGAGGAGCGCCCTACTCAATGCTTTTGCCTCAGCTTGTTACTCTTTTTGTTTAAAAAGGCTCTGAATACCACTCATTTAATTTGTTAGATGTTTGGTATCTCATTTTCATCTAATACTTATTAACACTGTTACTGAAAATTAATACTTGCTAAAGTACATTCAAAAATAAAACTTTAATTTCTCACTAGTATGTTTAATTTCATATAGTAGAAATGCCTCACATTGGTCCTGCTCCCAACATAATCCAGATGTCTATTTCTTTATGTTGAAGTCCACTGTGGAGATACATCCTTGTAATATCAACAACAGACATAATTTGTAAAAAAAAAAAAAAATTATTCAGAAGCAGCAAACAATAGTTTCTCCTGTGGAAATAGTTTCTTCTTTCTCCCAAACTTTGAAGGAATCGGGTCAATTAAATTTCAACTAATTACTGTGCAGAAAAGAGTTAACATAGTGGACCTGTGACTGCTATACTTTAAACAGCCTGCTCACAAGGTTGGCCCTTGGCCTATGTGAGCAGCCTCCAATAAAAACTCTGAGTCTCTAATAAGCTTCCCTGGTTAACAAAATTTTTGTTAACCTATCCTCAAGTTCACGGAATCTGTCCTGAAATGTGTCCAGTCTACTGATGGGTCCGTTAAGGGAATTCTTCATTGATATTAATTGATCTTAGCTGAGAGCTTCCTGGCCCTTCCTCAGTAGTAGTAGCCAACCTCTGGTTGGTATTGGTATAGGATCTTGGGTCCAAGATAGTTTTCTGCCTCTACTCCAGAAGGAGCAGATTTTCGCTTCCATATTTTCCCCAAGTTGTAAGCCTTTGAGGGCAGAGACTATGCCTGGTCTTTGCATCTCACATTGCCTGACACATAGTAGGTGCTCAGTAAGTGAATGTTGAATACTGAGTAATTTTATCAGCTACCTATCATGCTTCTCGAATAACATTAAGAAGAAAAGAAGAGGATAAACTGAAGAAATAGCCCCTGATCTTAAGGAATGTATACTATTGATAGGTAGGTAAAACTAACATTAAGTGTACGTTAAACATTAAGATCAATTAATTGTTTGCCTTGCAAAGGAAGATTTTCTTGACATGTTAGCTCATTGTTAGTGTGGTATTTTGACAAAACATCAGCTGATTATTTCTCCAAGGAGTATAATACATATAGATCTTTAAAATTGTGCCTGAAACAGTGAACAATATTTCACATATTACAAAGAGTTTTAGCTACAATTTAGAGTTTTTAAATTAAGAATATTGTACATTCTTGACTCAGATTTTCTCAACTACTGTTTCATATCCTCCAAAGCTCTTTTAAGTGGCATAAATTCATTTTGCCAAAAGGAATATATATTTCCTCTTAAAGGAGCATATTTTAACCAAATTGATTCCATAAATAGCAGGGTAATTTATAATGTTTCTTTTTATAGATAACATTTTTTTCTACCATATAAAGAAATTTGCATTTTTCACTCTCCTCAGTTATCTTTGGCTATGTAACAAATCACGCAAAACTTAGTGACTTAAAACTACAACAATTTATTAATTATGATTCTGTGTGTTGATTGAGCAGATCTTTTGCTCTATGTAGTGTTAGCTGAACTCAGTCATGTGATTGCATTCAGCTGGTGCCTGGTCTGATCTACAACACCCATAAAGACTTATCTCTCATATCTGGACCTTGCTGCTGATTGTCACCTGGGATGCTTCAGTTTTGCTCCATGTGGACTCTCTCTCCACATGGGAGCTCATCCTCTAGGGCCTTGCCACATGTCTTCTGTCTCCACCATGGCAACTAGGTTCCAATGAAACAAAAATATAAGCTGCCCCCTGGCACAGTGGCACTTCTGCTATATTCTATTGGTCAAAGAAAATCATAGACCAGTCTAGATTCAAGAGAAGGAAAGCTAGACCCTTCCTCTTTATGAGAGGAACAGCATGCAAGTATAGGGAGAGGAGAAATTTTCACAGACATCTTTAGAGACCATCTACCATAATTCACTCTCTAGCCACAACAATTCACATCCCTTCCACATGCAAAATACACTCAACATCATCCTCGACAATGTCATACCCTTGTAGCATTAGCTCAAAGTCCAATATCTTGTCATCTAAAACAAGCTCAGATGTGAATCCTCAGGTGCAGTTTTTGTTTGGGGTTTTTTTTTTTTTTTTTTTTTTTGGTGTGGCTGCTTAAGTATAACTTCTAACAAGAAAAATGTGAACTAAAAATACAAGTTATCTGTCCCTCATACACTCACCACACAAAAGTGAGACAAGAACAGGAAAATAACAATAGACACATCCATCCAAAAATGAGGGAATGAAAGGTACACACAAGTCACTGGCCCATAGCAGTTCTGAAATCCAGTCAGTCACATGATGTCAGGGCTCCCTACTCTGTGAATCTTGTAGTTTATCTACTCATCAAATTATAATCTATTCCATTAGACAAAAGACTCACCTACAAATTTTTGCTTAATAGGCTTTCTCTACATTGGGCTGTGAGCCAAAGTATAATAGGACAATGCACTTATGATTTTTAAAAGCCCTCTTGTCTAGCTGAAAGAGAATTTTTTGAGGCACTGAATTAAATTGTTTAGCCTCACTTTTGATTTGATCTCGACCCTGAGGCTACAGTTTATAGCATTCTGAATTTAATGTTTTCCCTGAGTCCATTTCAAATTTTGAGAGCCTTTTACCAGTCCTCTTTCTATATGACAGCTCATCCACCAGTAGAAGAGACTGTCTTGGGCTCCCTATATTTCCTCTAAATTCTTACTAAAAACTTTAACAGTTTCTTCTTTAGCTTATCTTTCTCTTGCAATACATTATAGAGGGCTTAGAGAAGCCAATTGGCATCTTCAACATTCTTTCTGGAAAGTTAGCCAATAACACAAGTTCATTGGGTTCCATTCTATCTTCTAAGTTACTACAGGCAAGAATCTTGTCAAATATTCTGCCGGTGCATAACTGACCCCCCTTTTTCCCACCTCCGATAGCAAATTCCTCACTGCTTTTCCATCTTCTACCCTCTTCCCAGTCTCAGAGCTAATGTCACATCTGAATTTTTTTTTTTTTTGGCAGCACCCCAGACTGGTACAAATGCCTGTCTTTGTTCTCTATTGATAGGTAACAAACTACTCCAAAACTTAGAGGATTAAAACAACAACTATTTGTTATTTCTTATAATTCTGTGGGTTGAATGGTGGTTCTTATGTCCCATGTAATGGCACTTAAATGTTATGAAATGGTGGGATCATTCATGTGGTTGCATGGGCTGGGCTCAAAGGTACAAGATGGCCTCTTGCATTTCTGGAGTCTCAGTGCTTACTGTCAGTTGAGGGATACAGTTCTACCCCATGTGTCCTCTCTCTATATGGCAGCTCATCTTCCTCATCCTCTAGGCCTCTCCATATGTCCTCTCTCTCCAGCAGGATAGCCTGGACTTCCTTATAGCACAACAGCTGGGTTCCAAGAAAGCAAAGGTAAAAGCTGCCTCTGAAGGGCTAGGCCTGGAACAGGCAGTCACTGGTCAACCTACATTCAAGGAAAAGAAAAATAGACTCTACCTCTTAATAGGAGGAGTGTGAGTGGCATGTGTGTAGAAGTTGGGGAGACATTGCTGGCAACCATATTTGGAGGCTATGTACACACATTCCTTAGCATGTAGCCAACAAGAAGGACTTGAGATTTTCAACTTTCAAGTTCAACTTTCCAAAACCTGTGAACACATAACCTAATGTATTGCTTCCCGGTAGAAAAGGATCCATGTACATAAATGCTTTTATGGAAATCTTATAATATGCCTGAAATTATTCTTTGAGGTAGAGGTTTTAAATACACAAAGCAGAGACACATAAAAGTTTAACTTTGACCTTGAAATTCAGCCAATATCTTGCTTTCAACTCAGGCTTTGCCTGCAGCTTTTGGAAAGTTAAACAGCCTCTTGCTTACTTTAACATCATTTAAAAGATTATAGATTACCATTATGTATACTTAGTGTACTAACAATAGTAATATAAATAATAATAGCACAATGACAGTAAGACAGATTATCAAGATTTATTAATTTCTTAATATTCACTTGCAAATATAGATAGACATTCTAGGTGTCACATGGAGTTAAAATCGCTTTGTGTGCTTTATTTGTTGAAATTCTAACAATCAATTGTAGTATAAACGTGCATTTATTATTGCAGAAGAAAAATGCTGTAATAATTAATGATGATTGTGAAAGCCATTAATTTTTATGTACAAAACATTTATTAAAAACTTTCAAAGAGTTAAATGAGTAAGGGAAAAGATTGACAGTTATTGTAAATATTATGAAAGTGCATGAGGAAAATAACTTTAGAAAGAACAATTTTTCCTCTTTGACTAATAATTATTTATACAATTTGAATAATAATAAAAGACCAAATAATAGAGATTAGATTACATATTAATTCTAATCTTTATAGAATTGTTTGGTATATGAACAATTATAACATCAAATAAAAGAAACTTTTAAGAACTTTATTTAAAATATAGTTATTAATTTCCATTTAGGCAGAGTATTTCAAGAAAAAAAGACCTATTGATAATTTATCACATCTCGGGGGAATGATTTAAAAACTGGATGTCAATTTTGCCACCTCAAATGATCACAAGTAGAAAAAACTAAAAAATAAACTAAAAGTCAACTTAATAAATAACTTTTGATTCCAATATAATAAAAACACAGAGAAAGAAAATGTTAGAGAGAAATGAGCTACCCCAAACCTATTTTGTTCTTACTATTAAAGTTTAAAATAGCAGACTTTAAAAGAATACACTTAAGAAGACAATCTCTTATACTTTTAAGTATTCAGAGCCTAAAAAAATTTTTTAAAAGCTCATTTAAATGATCTCTATACAGTACCAATCATTTTTATGAATTGAAGAGAAAGGATTTTTGAGTTCTCTGAATTGGACATTTAAAAAATCCCAGGAATAGGGTTAGTCCCAGTGGCCTAGTGGTTAAGTTTGGCATGCTCTGCTTCAGCAGCCTGGGTTTGGTTCCCGGGCATGGACCTACACCACTCGTCTGTCAGTGGCCATGCTGTGGCAGCAGCTCACATGAAAAAAAAAATCCCAGGTACAAAGTTTAATTAGGAAACATTACTGAAAGAAGATTTTCCTGAATTATATTGTGCTATCAACAAATCTAGTGATATTACTGAATATCCAATCTCTGTATCTTGTGTATCAGACAACTGATAATTCAGAAACAGCAGAAGTCTCTTTTAAGTTTAACAATTTGGTGGCTCAATGATGAATTCAACTGTGCTTCTGCTTTACTTGCTTGCCAAGGGATTTCTACTACTAACATAGCCCATTTGATTGAAAAACTATTTATAGGACAAAAAAAAATCAGTGAATAAAATTATCTTGTAATTGTCTTCAAGAATCCAACAAATATAATGAGAGTTACATGTAATTTAGGATTACAATCATACGTTTTGTCTACTCCCTTCAGTTGTGTGTTCAGAAATAAATTATAGGACAGCAGAAGAATAGTGAGACAGTTTCATCATTCTTCAGCAAGTGACAGATTTTTTGTCATACAAAAGATTTTGGAATGGTACGTTATATAGAGATGCAAGCTATTTTAGAACTGCATTGTCACGTGTTTTACAAGATGTCCAAACATGATGGAAGGACCACTACTATATGTTTAAAAAGGCATCTTGAATATAAGAAAGCCTTAATACCATACTTTGTAAATAATAATAACATTGCAGTGCTTAATTATGGTTCTAGGTACTTTTGCCACAAGCATCTTCACTGCAAGCGATATTGCCACAAGCAATTTTGCCACAAACATTTTCACCATACCACTAATCGGCCATAAGGCAGTTTTGCCATAAAAGATAGTATCACAAAAAATTAAAAGAAGGACATTAAAAAGGACATATGAAACATGAAAAATTAATAATAAAATTAAAAGATTTGACTGCAAAAAATGAAAATATAAAATATTTGAATACAAATATTTGAATATTTAAATGTGTGTAGATTCATGGCAATACCACACAAAGAACTGATTTTTATTTTGTGGATTGTTACCTAAGCACTTGGTCTTCCAAGTCTTTCGTTCATAGGATTATACAATTTTTTTGGCTTACAGATTCATCTTTTCATTTGGCATCATACTGGTTTTTTTTTCTTTTTTTGCTAAAATGTCTTCCTCCACTAAGAGAGGTACCAGTTTCTTCCAAATACTAGAATGCATATTTGTAACCAAATGAAGACCATATGAACCAATGAAACCAAAACTGTCAATCAACCAGTTATTTTTATCTTTTGAGGCAAAATTGTCTTTACAGCCAATTAGTTGTGTGGCGAAACTGCTTGTGGCAAAGATGCTTACTGAGAAAATGTCGGACACACTTAATAACACCTGGTGGTTGCTTGTAGAGAAAGTCATTAAGTTACTGAAACCTGTTGAAGAAATAACATTGTGCCTTCAGAACGAAAGTGTTTCTTATATGATAGCTGATGGAAAGACACTTCTATCATTCCTCTCCAGTCAAGATGCCGAGAGTGGTATCTAGGCGATGAAAGCTGAAATGCAGATGGGAATTCAGGGAAGATTTTATCTTGAAAGTTAATTACTTAGTTCCGAAGCAATTACTTTGCCCCACTCCAGATTTAAGGTTTAGAGACTTTTTTCCTCAAGTTATTGTTTCAAGTAGCAAATACATGAAAAATATTAGAAAGAAACAATATAATGGGAACATCAATTGAATCTTTGCTTCTGAAAATATTCGGAAAGTTTCTTCTTTGAGTAGTGCACTGTATTTCTATTTGTGGGTCTGCTTTAATGTATTAGCACCATCACTATCAGCCAATCATCATGACTGACAGTTAAAAAGGATGTAAGTCTTTACCTTAGCCTTTCACTATCAGAGAAGAAGTAAAGCACAATAATTTAGTGGCAACATCATCATCAGTATCTTACAGTGAGAAAGCTAGCCAAAGGTGATCTTGTTCCTCTACCACTTCAGCTGAAAGTGAGAGACTATGTAATATCATGGGAACAAACCAGTACTAAGCACATTGTTGTTCTCATACTATATTATCAAACATTTAAAATCTAATCACTAAATTTTTAATGGTAAAATTATAATTTTACAATTGTAATAATTAACATCTATCCCAGAAGGTAATTCTATGATGGTGATATTCAGCTTTAGATGAATGTTGATTTTAGAATTTGGCCATTTAACATTTTGCAAGATATGTATTTAGGACATATCTAGGAAAAACCTAACGATGAAGATATGGTGGGTTATTGGGCAGAGAATTTAGTCACCCAAGCAAAGAGTGCTAAGTCAAGGATGCAATCACTGAAAATAAGGATGTAAGCCAGACTGAGATACCAGCAAAGCTACTATGGTCATGAGCCATATAACATTTCAGTCAACGACGGACTGCATATATGACAGTGGTTGCATAGATTAGTACCATATAGCCTAGGTACGTAGTAGGCTATACCATCTAGGTTTGCATAAGTACTATAGGGGAGGAAGAAATTTTCCTCTACTCTTCTATATTCTTCTGGCTGGTCTAAGAATTAAATTGGCATGAGACAGATTAACAGAAGAAAAACAAAAGTTCAATAACATGTATACATGGGAGAAACCCATGAAAACCAAGTAACTCACTAAAATGGCCAAAGCCACCACCTTAAATATCACCCTCAACTAAAGACAAAAGAAAATGTTGGGGTGGGGAGAGTCAGGGACTTCAAAAGGAAGGAAGGCAATTCACAGGTAGGTGAAAAGAAGCAAACATTTGGAAAACAAGTGTTCGGCCACACAGAAACAGAACACAAAGGGGAGCCCAACAAGCAGGCTTTTCTAGGTTCCTCCCTGTCTACCACCTAGTTCATGTTATGCTAAGGTGACAGCTCACTTCCTGAGACAGCTTTTCTTTTTTAATCTGAATTCTTTCAGGCAGTTAAGGGGGTGGGGAGCTAACAAGAAAAACTTTCTGAGTCTTTTGTTTATTAAAAATAATCAGCCTAAAATAATCCTCATGTTAAGGAGACACATTTTGGGATGGCAAATTTTGTTTCCCTTCAGTACACCCTATGATATTCACACAACGACAAAATTGCCTAATGACACATTTCTCAGAACATATCCCCACCATTAAGTGATGCATGACTATACATGTATGTGTTACACAATGTGGAGTACCTGCCAAGAAGTTCCTTAATCAACCCTCCCACAGGCCTGAGTAGTCTCAGAGCTCAGATAGAATCCAGAAGTATTTGGAGGACTGTATCAGTTATCTATCTGCTGCATTGTTATGGGGTTTTTTAACGCCCCGAAACATAATGGCTTACAGCAACAATCATCTGATTGACTTAACTCAGATTCTGTGGGTCAGTAATTTAGCCTGTGTCAGCTAGGTGGCTCTGCTTCTAAGGGTTGGCTGGCTGTTGCCTGGGGCACCCCAGCTCTCCTCTGGGTGATCTCTCATCCTGTAGCAGTCTAGTTTGTGCTTATTCACATGTTAGCTAGTAGGGTTCCAAGAGAAGAAGTGGAAATATGCAAACTCTCTTGAGGCTTAGGCTCAAAACTGCCATATGGTCATTTTCACCACATTCTATCAGCCAAAGTGAGTTACAAAGCCAGCCCAGAAAAAGTGGTGAAGAACTAGATTCTTTTTCTTGATGGTAGGAGCTACAGAGTCATGTTATAAAGGGACTGGATACAGGGAGGGATGAAGAATTGTGATCATTTTTGTAATCAATCTATCGCAGGTTCATTGGCTTCAAATGTGAGGACTGGAGGCATTTGGAGACAGGGATGGCCAGGTAGTTCTCTGTAAGACATCAGTATTTAAATAGATTGCTTCACAAAGTAGCTGAAATGCTTTCATGAAATCCATTCATTCTGACTGGAAAATTACTTCAAAAATCATCATTTAGTTGATGCCTTCAATTGTGAAATCATCTTATTCATGCTTTTGAAACTCCTCTCTGGTAATTAGTTTATTTGAACATCACAAGCTCTCTGCTGAGCATATGTTGTTATACTTATCTTCCCTTTGAGGAAACAGAACCCAGAGAAGTGGTTCTCAAAGTTTGCATTAGAATCACTTTGAGAGGCTGTTAAAAATAGAAGTTCCTGGGCTATACCCTAGACCTTTTGTATTAGTTAAGATCTTTAGTTATAAGCAATAGAAATTGACCCTAGATGATTTAAGCAAATATCAAATGTATTGGTAAGTCAATAGTAGCTCACAGAACACCAGGAAGACAGAAGAATAAGGGATAGAAAATAAGCTTTGCCAAGGCAGGGTAAGCAGGTATCTGATGAGGACAATACTGTGGCCACTGCCAAACACTGTACTCAAGAGCCTGCACTGGTACTGCTGGGAATTCAAGACACTGGGGACCACCACTGACCCCTCCCTCTTACCACAGCTGTTCTGGAGACTGGCTGCTGCCACTAATGCCAGCCAGTACCACAAGATTTAGTTTTCCATTACGCCAGCTTCATTGCATCACTTGCTCCAGATTCAACATCTCAAGCAAGAACATCTGATTAGTGGAGTCCTACCTACAAGGCAGGCTTGGAAAATGAGGATCTCCCTATTTCCGCTTCCATATCAGAAAGTGGGCTCTATTCTTTTCCAAAACTCATGGAGTAGGGAATTCCTCAAACATAGAAAGGTGGTCTAGATCCTAGAGAGGGTAAAAAAATATATAAAGACTAATATCCCCTCTATCCTTCAGATAAAAATCTTGGTTGGAAGATATAGTACACATTATGGTGCCTCACTTTTATCCCTTCAGCTCTCACCTTACCGAGAGAGTAAGCACAAAGGCTGCCTTGCTGCAAAATTCATGACTCTACCCAAAGACTGTTTGTCTGATTATGAAAGCACTTGGCCTGGCCAATAGCAAGCCAGAAGTGCCATAGAGTTTATGGCCCCAGCAGTAGTCCTTCCACTGAGAAGGGAATTAATATCCCAACTTCCATGCACCTCAGCGGGGACAACTGGGATAACCCTGAGGTGTATTCTCATACTAGCCCCCAGAGTCCTTCAGGGAGATTGAGATATAGCTTCCCACAGTGGTGACTATTATGATAACACACCCCGTTTGGCGTTCTTCCCTTCCCTATCTCATTTGCTGGCTCCTCTACCAATGATTCCTGGGATCATGCCCCAGATACACCACTTGCATTTGAAATTTTGTCTTAGAGTCAATTTCTGGGGAGCTCAAACTAAAATGGAGGATACCTTGGTATTTGAAAGTTTTAAAAAGTGATTTATGTGATCCAAAATGTGTTTCCATACCAAAAGTTTGAGAACTACTTTTCCTGACAAATGGAAAGGCTTGCCCAAGTTCCCACAATGGTTAGGGTTCTATGCCCAACCTTAAATCCAAGTCTCTTCTTTTGGTTCTTGGGCCAGTTCTCTTCCCACTAAACTATAGTCATGGCAAAAAAGGATAGACTTTTATTTCCAGATGACTTTATGTGAGGAAAGATTTATGAAACAACCAACAAAATAATGCCCAGATTTCAAAGAATAGATAATGTCACTAGTGACTTATTCTTTTTAAAAACATGACAACAGTCTTTCCTCTTTGTTTCCTTTTGTGAATGTTTCTGCCTTTGCAATTTCTTTGCATAGACTTCACCTCCAATATTGTTGTTTTGATTGACAATTTTATTTCCATTTTAGAAAAGTTGAAAGAGACAAATGCAAAATAGAATATTCATCAAAGAATGAACTTTTGTTTTAAAAAACAGAACACTTGCATTGTAATGTTCAGAAAGAGAAGTGCACTTGTTATTGTTGTAGCCTAATGTTAACAGCTTGTCTTTATAAATGGCATTGAACAACAATATTTGTGAAGGGGGAAACAAAGGCAGAATGAAATACACAGTGGTGGCCCACAGTGATTTACAGAGTAATATAATAAGAGCAAAAAAACCTCCTTTATTAAATAAAATTGAAATGGAGCCAAAGATAAATAATTAGAAACCAAATGTGAGAAGAAATAACTAATTTAGGATGTATCCTGAGAGTATCTGTACAAACACTTCATAAAGTACCATACACACATTAGCATGTATTGCTTGTTTTATGATTATCACTCTTTCTTGGTTGAGGTATTAAGTGCATATTTAGAGCATGGACTATGGGATCTGACAAGCAAGCCTGGACAAAAATCTCAATTCTTCCAAGTATTAGCTGTGTGGTATTGGGAAAATTATTTAACATCCCTTAGCCTCAGTTTTCTCATCTGGAAAATGGAGATAATACTGCTATTCTCTGAACATAGGAAATGCTCAGATAGAAGAGGATATCAATGATGATGATGACAGTGATGATGATGATGATGATCTGCCATAATTTAGGGGATTTTTCTGTACTTTTCAACGCTCAGTCTCCACTATTTCTTGGATAATTTTTCTGAAATAGTCATATTCAAAATCATATAACACAATATTCAGGGCCCAAAGTATCTACCTAAAGACCCCCAATAGATTAAAGCTTAATATGTTAGCATTGGACATCACTTTGTACTCCTGCAAGGGTATAAAAAATAGTGGTATCCCCATCTCAAAGTTCTCTATTAGTTAATCATTATCAAAAGTGTCAATCAGCTATAGCCACAAAAGTGCTTCATAAGAAACCACCCCAAAACTCAGAGATCCACATTCACTGGGGGTGGCTCTACTCTAATTGTCTCTTATCCACTCTTGACCAGTGGGCTAGTTGGGGGCATACATTTCTTATAGCAATGGTATAGGTGCATGGAATGAAGTGGAACTATGTGTGATCTCTTAAGGACTAAGCTCAGAACTACCACTCTATCCTGTCTGCTTCATTACATTGGCCAAAGCAAGTCATGTGGGAAAGGAAAATATAATCTGTTCCTTTAGCAAGAGGTGTAGCAATGTCACATGGCAAAGAAATTGGATACAGGGAAAGGAGAAGAGTAAGGGCAATAATGTCAATCAATCATAGTCATCAAAGACTAAACTGAAGTCCTTGAGAAAAGAGTCCAAGTCTTGTCCATCAGAGAATCGGTGTTGCTAAACCAAAGCCTGACACATTGATTCATTGGTCATTCAACTAGCATTGTACTAGAACTGAGAATATGTAGATATGTAACCTAGAAGAAAGACTCCTCCCTTGGTATAAACAAGTTCAATGAAGGATTATAGGGGATTGTAATCATAGCCTATATAGCTTTTTGTAGGAACACAAAATAGAAAGTGATAGGCACATGTAATAGGTACCAAATAAGCATTGAATGAATGAAGAAAGGAAAGAATGCCTATCATGCTGTGAGGTTTTGAGAAAATAGTTGTGTAGAAATCAGGCAAGCAGGAATACCTGGGGGGCAATGGGGGGAAGAGTGATAATAACTATTTATCATCTTTCTATCTTTTCAGAAAGGAGCGAAGTTCTTTCCTATACATGGGAAATCCCTATATATGAGGCCTACCACTGAGTTTCCCAATTACTGTATAAGCCAAAAGTGCCAGACACTCACTTTCCCAGCGTGCTTTGTTACTGGGGTATAGCCACATGCTTTCCAATCATTTGTATCCTCTCCAGACTCTGAAACTAATGGACAAAGAAGCAAGGCCAATAGGGAATTCATTCATGTGCAGACATCGCTGCATCTATTTTCCTGGGAAAGCTGTGGTCATAGCTCCAAGCAGTAGTGTAGTGTCCAGCATTGGTGGAGTTGGCTATGCAATTCATTGTGCCTTAGTCTAGTGACAGCAATAACTATATCTTCACATGGCCAGTTCTGAAATTTTATTCTTGGCATTGATCTTGACTCTAAACTTGGTTCTGTGGCTCTCATGGGAAACTGAAGGAAAAGTCAAAGTTAGTGATCAGGTAAAGTGAGATCATAGTAAATGAAAGAAAGATGAAATGTTAAAACCTCTGGCAAGTGATGAGTGAGCTGGAAGAACCCTAACAACCAAGGCCAGAGGCCTTGCACGACTTTAGCTTCTATCACAACCAATAACTCATATCAGTGTTTGGCAGCCTTGGCTGCACTTTGAATTAATAGGAGATTTTCTTTTTAAATCCCAATGCCTAGGTCACATCCCAGATCACTTACATCAGAATTTCAGGTGACAGAATTTTTCTAAAAGCTCCCCAGATGACTAAATGTGCGGTCAAGGCTGAGATGGGATTAGAGGAAGCTAGAACCATAGACAGAAAATGAAACAGATGTCCCTGGCTGGAGTGAGGAATGAAAGGGAGTTATCAGAATTGATAATGACACAAAATGAACACACTGACTGGCTGAATTGACTCATATTTGGTGTCTGATACAAATTATTGACCCCACCATGTCCCACCATTTTTAATTCTACCGTATCTATCCAAACCACTCTTCTCTTCAAATCCATCTTCTACCTTAGCTCAGATCCTTATCAGCTGTCACATGTCCTATTGCTACCATCTTCCAGTTGGCTTTCCTGACTCCATTCATTCTTACTTCCAGTCCATCCAATACAATGCTACCAGACTGGAATAATCTTTCTAAAAGGCAAATCTGATTGTGTTACTATCCAGCCTAACCTAATCCAATAGATCCTGGAATACTACCAGATAAACCCCAAACACTTTAGTATGGCTTAAAAACCTGTATTCTCTGTCTTTCCAGACACGTCTGTAACTTCTCAGTCTCATTTTCTGCCTCGTCTTGGATCTCCAGCCATTCTCCAAGCACTCACCTCTTCCAAACATACCATCATCTTGCACATCTTCATGCCTCTTTGCTGATGCACTTACTTTTTCTCTGAATCCGGTGTAAATGTTTGTAGGATTATCTTTTATGTGTTTGTGGTTTACTACTTACATATTTAATCCATGTGATAGTATTCACTGAAAAGATTGGAAGTTTCTAGAATGCAGAAACTCTGCTTTCTGACCAATGAAATGCTTCTGATGATTCTGATGTGTTCGATAGTGACAAATTCGATGATGAATGAAAATGGTGCAATAAATGTTGCATTTTTAAAAAGGGTCAGGATAAAGCGAAATTGCCTAATTTTTCGTGTCCCAGGGAAAGTATGAATGAGCCTTTAAGCAATAGGGAGAATGAGGTAATTTTTGAAGTTGTAATGATTACATTATTCAGTATTGCCATAAAATGCCAGAATGGATGTCCTTTTGTATCTCCTGAAACAGGTTATTTCACCAATGCGATTATCCCACACACGTTTTTTCAATACTAAAATAATGCTCTAGCTCAAGTGTTTTATTTTTGCTAAATCTAAAAAGATCGAGTGTAAATAGTCTATCCAGAAAACAAGAAGGTTCATATACAGAGTCTATAATAATTATCCAAAGTGATATTTTCCAGTTTAAAAAAAAATCCAGAGTTCTATTTCTTGTAAATCATGAAAGAAACCTAGATTTAGCAACTTTTCCTCATTTCAAAATGTTTGTCTTTGCCTATGCAATATTTGTTACCACTTCAATTTGGTTTCAAAGTAAATTTTTTAAATGGCTATATATGGTAATATTGATTTATGTATTAGAGTAATTAAAACAGCATATATATATATATATGTGGAATAGGAAATTGTCATTCTTCCTTATTAAAAGTGTCTAATTTTTAATATTTGAATATCAGATTTGTAAGCAGTTTACTTGCCTAGAACTCTAAGCCCATGGCTTTGATTATCATGTAGGGTACAATGACACATGGTGACAAAAAGGTGCAGTGCCTCCATTGGTCTCTGATTTGCCAGTTCTACTGTCCATGTCCTAAGTGTCTTGTAATTCCAGACTTCCAACATTTTTGTTTTAAAAGAGGCTTTTCTCACATTACAGTGCCCTTGTTGGGTGTTAGAATACCTAGTCACCGGTCCAATTAAAACTGAGAAAATTAGCCCTTCTACCATGTGAGGACATAGCCAGGAGACCCTGGCTGTGAACCAGGAAGAGATCCCTCACCAGAACTGGGCCATGCTGACACCTTGATCTTGGACTTCCCAGCCTCCAAGATTGTGAGAAGCAAATTTCTGTGGTTTATAAGCTACACAGTCTATGGTATTTTCTTATAGTAGCCTGAATGGACTAAGAGAAAACTGATGCTGAGAAGTTGGGGTGCTGCTGTAATACATGCCTAAAAATATGGAAGCAGCTTCACAACTGGGTAATGAGCAGAGGCTGGAAGAATTTTGAGGGTCATGCTAGTGTGGGGGATCAGAATTTGCCATCCCAAAATGTCTCTTTGGCTTGACTATTTTTAAGAACAAAAGACTCAGAAAGAAACTTTGACCTTTCCCCTAACCACCTAAAAGAATTTAAGACAGAAGGCCTGTCCCAGGAAGGAGCTATCACCATTGACAACTCTAGGTGCAGCAGATAGGAAAGCATCTAGCAAGGCCTATTTTATCAAAGTTCTCTCTCTCAGGTTACATTGTATATAGATGGCTTAGCAAACATTTGTTTACCAAACATTTGTTTTTCCACCTCTATGTAAATTGCCTTCCTCCCTTTTGAAGTCCCAAACCACTACCCCCAACATCCTCCTTTGTCTTTAGCTGAAGATGGTATTTAAGGTGGTGGACTCAGACATTTTGGCAAGTTACTCAACTTTCCTGGGCTTCTCCCATGTATACACGTTATTCAATTTGTTTGATTTTCTGCTGTTATTTTGTCTTATGTCAATTTAATTCTTACACCAGCCAGAAGAACCTAGAGGGTAAAGGAATAGCACTTCCTCCCCTACACTAGAAAAAGCCTGCATTGCCATGAATGGACTATTAAGGCTGATTCTCCTGAGGACTCAGAAGGAGAGGAAGAATGCTATAGAGAAAGCTTCAATCTTCTTAGAGAAGGCCTAAGTGGTCATGAACAAATGTTGGTAGAAACATGGGTGGTAGAGGCTATTCTGATGAGGTCTCAGCTGGAAATGAGGAACATGTTATTGGAAACTGGAGGAAAGGCAATCCTCGTTACAAAGTGGCAAAGAGCTTGGCTGAATTGTGTTCATGTCTTAGTGTTTTGTGGAAGGTAGAACTAGTAAGCGATGAAATGGATATTTGACTGAAGAAACTTTGAAGCAAAGAGTTGAAGGAGTGGCCTGGTTTCTCTTGAATGTTTATAATAAAATGTGAGAAGAGAGAAATCATTTGAAGGTGAAATTGTTAATCAAAAAGGAAGTAGACTTGGGGGCTGGCCCCAAGGCCAAGTGATTAAGTTTGCGTGCTCTGCTTTGGCAGCCTGGGGTTCACTGGTTCAGATCCTGGGCGCAGAACTACATACCGCTCCTCAAGCCATGCTGAGGTGGCATCCTACATGGAAGAACTAGAATGACCTATGTCAATGAAAATAATCCATAACCAATCTATAAATGAAAATTTGGGATGAGTTTATTCTGAGCTAAATTGTGAGGACCATGGCCTGGGGCCTTTCTTCCTGAAGGAAGAAAGGGCACCAAAGAAGTGAGGCATACAGAGTGGTTATATACCCCCAAACAGGATATTTCACATATGATTGAAATGTCCCTCCCACAATAGTCACAAGATTGCCCTGTCGGCACTGATGCAGGGTCGGTGAGCCGAGGAGTCGAAAGAAAGATTTCTTAGACTCTTAAGATCTGGCAGTAGTGCTCTTTTATTTAGAGAGTAGTATAGAATAGCATGGGGACAGGACCCATGGGCAGTCAGGCTGCTGCGTGGGGACAGGGCCCACGGGCAGGAGGAGCCGCTGCTGCTGCTTCTGCTGCAAAGTTGGGTGGAGAGTAAGGCTAAATTTAAGGCATAGGTATGTGAATTATCTCTTTACAAGACAAAAAAAAGTTAAAATGGTACCAGCGCCAGTAGGGTCCGGCCATTGGGTGGTCCCACAACTTTTAGATAAGAATCAAACCAGATTGAGTAAATGGCAGAAGTCACCGCTTAAATATTATCCTCAGCTAAAGACAAAAGAGGATTTGGGGGGGGGGGTCAGTTACATGAGGTTGCCAGACAGTAAACAACTTAAGTTCTTGCCTTCCCCATTAAGAGTTTCCAGAGATAAGGCCATCCCCCCTTCCTCCTGGCGCAGAGAGGGAGGCATCTTCACAGATAGAGTTTTCCCTTAGAAATGTAAATGTTTCCCAACAAAGGGGCAAGCAAATTCCACTCCTCGGAGCCTGCCTCTCATCTGTAGTTTTAAAATTAACCAGCCTAAAAATCCTCATTATAAACCGTTTTAAAATTAACCAGCCTAAAACTCCTCCTCAGGCACAGCGCTTGATGGACACAGCAGGTAGTGGATCCCCTATCTCGGAGTGCGTAGCAGGAGGCAAGTCTGTTGTCTCGAGCTGGGTGGTCACAGGTGAGCGCAGCAATCAGTTCCTAGCCTAAGGAAAGATGCTTAATCCTTAAGGAAATGCCAACGTTGGGAGGGGGAGGGAAGTTGCACCTTTATCTCAAGGGCCTTTGTTCTTGCCATAGGGAATATCTAAAACATATATGCAATGCATGCACAACGGCCTCGGTCAGGCCCTTTTGGAAAGACAAGGTCAGGCCGAATTAGGTTTACACCAAATGGCTCCCTCATATACTCCAATATATCCTATTACTTGCCATTTTTATTTGTCACCTATAACTAGGATATACAGCTATGTGCTGGGGTTTTGGGGAGGGAAAACAAAAGAGGAAGATTAGCAACAGATGTTAGCTCAGGGCCAATCTTCCTCACACAAAAAAAGAGAAAAACAAACAAAAAAAGGAAGTAGACTTGGGGCTGGCCCTGTGTGTAGTGGTTAGGTTTGGCAGCCCAGGTTAGTGGGTTGGGATCCCAGGCACAGACCTATGCCACTCATCTGCCATGCTGTAGCTGTGATCCACATACAAAATAGAGGAAGATTGGCACAGATGTTAGCTCAGGGCAAAACTTCCTCAGAAAAAAAAGGAAGTAGACTTTAAAAATTTCTCAACCTATCCATATTGAAAGAAATAAGAAAGTTTATTCATAGAAGACACAAAGGATGTGCTGAATTGATGAGGAGATTGATACGATTGACTACTTCAATAGAAGCTAGGAGCTATTCATCAAGACAATGGGGAGATTGATTGGCTATCTAACCAGAAGTCAGGACCTCTTGTCCAAAAACAAGCAAGAATGACCCCCAGGGCATTTCAGAGATCATGGGGCTACGCTTCCCACCACAGGCCAAGGGCCTGCAGGGCAGAATGATTTCAAAGAAGGGGTTGCCTCTGCCTGATACTGCCTCACATCATGGACTCCACTCCCTGAATTCTGGCATCGTGTTCCTTGACCAAAGTCCCTTTTGCCATGTAAGGTGACAAATTCACAGGTTCTAGGAATTAGGACATGGACATCTTTGTGAGTCCATTATTTGGCCTGTCACAATATCTAATGTCTAACATGGATGAATTTTTAAAATTATATGCATATTATTTGCAAAGGAAAAGAAACATCAAGAAAAAGTGTAAAGAGGTTGCTTCTAGGAGGTATGACTGTCTTGTGTGCTTGCAGGTAGGGATAGGAGGTTTGAAATAAGGTGGTAGTCTTTTTGGTTTAAAGTCTCTAAATACTACTCGAGTTTTTAAGACTTTTTTGCAAGCACGATTTTGATAAAAATTAAATGCAATTAGAAAATAAAATAAAGGGAAGGTTTTCCATTTGCTGTTTTAGAGAAAAGGAAATCAGGTGTGTAAATAAGGATGGAGTTTAGGAGGAAATGATCTTGCTTCTGCTCTCCCTCGTGGACTTTAGTCTGCAACAGAAGAACAAACCTTGGCTACCCTGCTGGAGGATGACAGACTACGTGGAACAGAGATGAGCCATCCCAGCTCAAGCCATCATAGACTAGCCTTCCTTCGACTACCTGGTAGTGACTGCAGACACATGAGTAAGCCCGGCTGAGACTGGAAATATTGCTCAGCTGAGCCCAGCCCAAACTGCCAACTGTGAGCTAAATAAATGGTGGTTTTTCTAAGTTATTATGTTTTATGGTGGTTTATTAGATAGCAATAGTAAGTGATTTGCTAAAATGTCACCATATTATAATTACAAGCCATGTACCTAAGTGAAAATAAAGAGCCTATTTAGGCTCAGAACTCAAATTTACTAAGTAAAAATGCCATTTTTCCTCTTGGAATATCTTTATTATCAATATTTTATTTCTAGTAGCATTCTATTCCTTTGTGAGTTTCTAGAACAATTTTACATTACTTTTATGACAGTGCTTTTGCTACCCTCTCAGAATCCAATTTGACCTCCTAAATTGTATATTCGAATTCAAGAGAGAGGAATTGAGGACCTTTTTGTCATGTAAACCACGGTATTATGAGGGTAGTAGAAATATGAGAAATGTTTCATTATTTCTGTAACCACATAAAGTAACAAGTCTTAGCTCAAAGAGAAATGGACTTTTCCTTATGATGTGAGGAAGAGTTAAAGATAGAAAACAGAAGGGTGTTCTTCCAAGGCTTTTAGTAGTACTTTTTGGATAATAAAATTATTACATTCCTAGAAAAAGGTAAAGAACAACATAACAGTCACTTATAACACTGTTTCCCAGAGATAGTTAACATTTTAGCATATTTCTTTCCACGTTTTACATACAATTTTGAAAACTTTTAAAATCTTTTATATGCTTTTTTCATAAAAATACACATTAAGCAGTTTCCCATTAAAATTCTTTTCCTGTAAAATAGTTTTAATAGCTATGTAATATTCCATTCTGTGCATAATTATTGACTTTAGTTTATAATCCAATAAAATTATGTATAATTTAGGTTCCCTTCCATTGCAAATTTATATCAATACCATGTTGATGAACATTATTGTGCATACACCTCTGTGTGTATGTTCATGCTTCTGGTTATTGTACTAGGATATATGCCTAGAGGTAGAATTATCAGGAAGAAAGGATTTAATATCTTTAAGGCTCTTGAAACATCAAATTGACCTCCCCAAAAGATGGCATCAGTCCCTCTTCCTGACTGCAGTGAATGAGAAAGTTTTTTTCAATGCACCTTCACCAGTATTTCATATATGCTTATTTAAAAATCTGGCCTATTTTGAAAAACATGAAAAAATCTTATTGCTTATTTTATATTTTTATTGCCAGTAATGTTGACTAGTTTTTCAGGTATTTATTGCCCATTTTCATTTTCATATTGGAAGAATTTCTGATCTTGTCATTTTCTTCCTTTATCAAAAGCATTTTAATTCCTAAGAGCTCTTTGTAGATTGATTTTAATCTTTCTCTCTCACATTTCTTGCATATAATATTCCCAGCTTATTGTTTGATTTCTAATCTTGATAAACAGAAGTCTTGCATTGTTATGTAGACATAACTATTGCAATTTCTACTTGATTTTTTTGGTTACTTTTCAGTTTAGAATACTTTACCCTGAGATCAGATGATTATTCAGCCATTTTCTTCTGTGCTTTTATGTTTTAATTTTTTTTCAGCTTCTGAATATTTAATCAGTAGGTCAATCATAGCTTCTAGTGATTATGTGTTTAGGAAGAATGAATTACCCCAGATGAACTGTGGTAGAGGAATCTTCCTTTCTCTTCTTTTAGGGACTATATACTTATGAAATTGTAATGAAGTTAAAAGATATTTAGTTTAGCTTTGACAGTTGAATTTTTTCTGTCATACTGTTGGCCTTTTTCTCTCTAATCCCCAGAGATACAGCACTATCTCCAAGAGAGATGACCTAGATTCCTTCTCTATCTGACAAAAGCCGGTTGAGAGGAGTGAGATCTGTTTCCACATCAGTGATCAGTCTGACCACTGTGATGAGCAATTGGGAACACACATACATTCAAGAGAATGGAGGAACAATGCAGCATGTTGGAAGTTGGTCTCGATGCTTTTCATTTTAATAAAATCACTCTAAAGCGGGCAAATTTTCCTCCTGTTAATTGTTTCCTGATGGCTCCCTAATATAACAAAATACTTTATTTTCTCAAAATATCAGCTAAACCCATCCTTTATTGCAATATGCTTGGATATCACTGCAACAGAATTTGAGCTAAAGTAATATAACTTATTAACAGCATTGTAAGTTTTATAGAAATTAGGTATTCTCTACCTACTTCCAAACCTAGAACAGTTTACAAATACTTAGATACTACAAATGCAACAAATCTGTAATCATTAAGGGGGAAGTATCAAGTATTGGGAACAAAGGCCAGGAGAGAGATGGGAAAGACAAGAGTGGAATAATTAGAACAGAAAACTGAGCCAAAGGAGACTATTGTTTAATGAATCAAATAACCCTAAACTTCTTGGAAGCCAAGGTAATAAGGGAAATATAACAATTACACAGCTATCCAACAAAGGGAGACACACAAAATCCCCAGGAAAGACCAAACATAGCTCAGAACTCTAAGAGAAACTGTACACATGAGTTGGGAACTGAACAATATGATGAACAGTATCTTCAATAGCAATTCTACAACAACTACAGAGACCTTCTTTGTATGCCCATTTTTATATTGGCTCTATATTTTTTAATGAAGGCATAATGTTAATGGTAGTTTTATGAAGGCATTTCTTGAGGAATCAGTTGAGAAGGCAATATTGAGCAAAGTGAGGATTTGGAATGAGGATCTACAGCGTAGAAGGAGCTGCAGGTATTGGGGCTGGGTAGTAGAATTAGGATTTGTGAAATCAATCAATTCAGTAGCACATTTACGTGTTACCTGAACATCATGGAAAGAGAGATAAAGCCAAGTTGGAAGGCGGGGACAATGAGGGAAAACTGTAGGTGGCTTACATTTTGGCTCCAATGTCCACCATGTTCTTTCTGGTGGCTCAAGAGTCTACATTCTTAATAACTACCTTTTCTACTCCTCACATCATAAAGAGGGACAGACCCTCTTTCTAGGCAGGGATCAGGACGCAGAGTTGAATTGAACCTAGGTGAAGAGAAGTGATTTATGAAAATGATCATCTTTTGATAGAGCTGAAATTTTTAGTTCAGGAACCTCTCTCCTAATTTCAGTGGATTCCTAGCTGAGCTCACTTCTCTCCATTTTCCCCTTTTTTTATGACAAAATTAAATGCTCTTATTAAATATATACAAAATGAGAGAAAACACATGTTCATAGTCACATGACAAATACAATTCTATATTCAATTTGGATAATCTCTTCATATAAATTCCTTTTTTAACTTTTTATTATGGAAACTTTCAAACATATGGAAAGTAGAGAGAAGGGTATAATGGATCCATTAACTGTCTCCTTGCTGCACGAGTTATTGACATTTTTGCCAATTTTATTTCATCTCTCCCATTTCCCACTTATTCCAACATTTTATTATAAAAATTTTCAAACATAGAGAAAAGTTGAAAAATTGCAAAATGAACCCTCATCTGTCCACCACCTAGATTCTACAATTTTTTCCTATATTTGTTTGATAACATATCTATCCATCCACCAAGCTCTCTTATATTTTGATGTATTTCTAAGTAAGTTCAGACATCAATATATTTTCCCCAAATACTTCAGCTAGCATATTAGTAATAGAGTTCAGCATTGTTTATAGTTCCTTATTTGGAAGTAAATTTTACATACAGTGAAATACACAAATCTTAGTTCACCATTTGATGAATTTTGACATATGCATACACCTGTGTAGCCCAAACTCCTATTAAGACAGAATATAACCATCACCCTAGAAAATTCTCTCACGCCCCTCCCCAGTCAACTCATACCTCCACTTCAACTCCAAGAAGCAACCACTTTTCTAATGTTTTTCACCTTAGATTAGTTTCACCTCTTTTAGAACTTCATATAAATGGAGTCATATAGTATGTGCTTTTTGTGTAAGCCTTCTTTCACTCAGAACAATGTTTTTGAGATTTATCCATGTTGTGTGTATAAGTAACTTATTTTAATCCCCCACTTAAAAAATTTTTTGATGAAGTATTTTAAAGAAAATCCCAGGCATCAGGTCCTTTTGCTCATCAATGCTTCTATTTCGTCCATATTCTCATTTGTACACAAGTGTAGTCTGCCTCCAATTTTTCCCATCATAATCTTTTCACTTCCTTCCTTCTGGTAAGCCACAGGTCAACCAACAGTTTTGCCTGCATAGACTCCGTGCTACTGACACACTTAGATCACCAGACACTTTCTGATAGTAGCATAAATGAGGGAAATTTAACACTTTCTCCTTGCAGTAAACATTTTTTGCTGTATTATCCTTTTAAATTTTTTTTGCTAGAGAATCATTTCTTTTTCCTCTCTAGATCTTCCAAGAAACTTTCTGCCCACTTGGTTTTCCCACCCCCATCTTTGTATGCATCACATCCCCATCACAGCATTACTCCATTCATCTGTGCTCTATAACAGGAACTATTTTACATGAATGATCCTATTTTCATGGATCCTTTGAGTTGTCATTCATAGAAGGAGAAAAATCAGAACAGATAAAGTAGGGAATCATGGTGGATTAAGAGTCCAATTTGTACTCTACCTGAAAGCCCCTTCTTTTCCTGAATATTTTGGTAGAAATATTAAAGAAGTTGTTTTATACTTTCTGTCAATTTGAAATTATTTTGCTCTCAAATTTCCAGAGAGAAGCTTCTGACCTGAACTACCAGCAGTTTAATTGTGGGACTGGGAATGAACAAGGTTAGTCTATGTTCCGCTTCACCACAGATGTCAAGTTAATTAGTAAAAAGCCCAGAAGGAACAGTTTGGGGATTTGATTTTCATCACCCACTGGAGGGAAAAACATCAGCTACTGAAAGAGTGTTCTCAGTATGTCTGCACCCTGTTATTCCTCCACTTAAAATTTGACATCCAGAATAAATTGCACCCTCTTGGGAGATCACATGTGGTGGTAAACACATTTACTTCTTCTTTTGTGAGAAGCAGAAAAATGCAAGTGACTTACTCACTTCTAAAATATGTTGACACCTAAAATTTTAAGCAAAATATAACATAACAATCCAGATTATATTATAAATGCTTCCTGTATAATTATATACTGTATTACATAGTACAAGTAATATATAAATTATGCAAAAAATAAGTAGTATCTGCTTTGAAAAATACAATAGTTTGAACCAACTCAGCATAAAATATGCTAAAATATCTAATCTGGAGACATTTTTAAAAATGTGCTTCCCAGGACTTGGTAGATTTTCCCTTCCTCTATTTAGAAATGGCCGTGACAGGGTGTGTAACAGCACAACATTGTTATGACAATGACATTCCACTTTGGCGTAAAAAGAGATATCTGTTGAAAATAAAACTTCTCCCCTCTTCTCCTACGTTTCTGTCCTCTTTTCCCACAATGTTTTGTTGTATACCTTAACAAATACTTGTTGAAACAATAAGTATAAATACGTAAAAATTGTGTGGATTTAGTAGAAGATGGCAATTACCTGGAGCTATCATTTAAGGGTTGACAGAGTATGTTTAGGTTCATTATCACTTTTAATGTCCTCAAAATTCATGACGTATGCAGAATAGATGAAGCTCAGTGATAATCAGTAATTTGTCCAAGGTCACACAGCTGTGAAAATCAGGACTCAAACCTTGATCATCTGGACTTACATCTAGTTTTCTTTCTCTTACATCAGACATCTCCATTAAAGATAGAAGACATACACACACACACAAGTGATTATAACACAAGACCATAGACAATGAATGATGTGTGTGTAATATAAGATTCCAAACATCATATCCAGGTGGTATTATCAGGCAGCGTTCTTTGGATGACGTTGACGTTGCATCAGATCTTTCTTATTGACAGAGAAGAGATAGACTCAATATCTCTCCCATTCCAAGATACTTAGGGCTTCTGCATTTGGATTCAAATGAAATGTGCAAGTGTTTCAGCTTTGTGTGTCCTTTGTAAATACAACTTCCTGTTGGATTTTAGGAAGATTCTAAAATGACTTAAATGGCTTCCTGAGTATTAAATAGCTCATGAAGAGCAAGATCTTGATGAATTATGTGTAATCAGAGACACAAATCCAAGACATGAATTTTAAAACTCCTCTCAAATACACATGCTTCAAAGCAGCAGAAGGAAAGATAAGTTTACAGGAAAAAAATGTTTTGGAGTTTTCCCCTTCCTTAAGTGGTCACAATTCTGTGAAAAGTCTAACATTTTGACTTTCATTTTGACTCCAAGCTAATTTTTTGACTTTCATTTTGAAATGAAAAATTTCACTTTTTTGAAGTGAAAAATTTCACTTTTCATGAATTTGACTTTCATTTTGACTCCAAGCTAATTTTTGGAGACATTTTTAAAAATCCTTTCAAGACTTTAAGGCAAAAGATAGCTAGACCCATCCTAGAAGTTATTCCTGAAATAGGGGCTGAGGAGTCTCTGCATCAAGTCCAACATCCATGATCTGATGGGTTACTGTGGGATATTGGCCTCCAGGAAGTGAGGTCGTTGGGCTTCTTCAGCCAGTGTCCTGGTTTTGTGGGTTTCTACGTGGGAGGGCAAGAGAAACAAGAGCACAGCACCACAAACAGAGAAGCAATGTGGTAAGCCTGGAATTGTGGTCAGAGGAGCTTTGCTTCAATCACCTCTATCTCCTCCTCAAAGCACCACTCATGGCCCTTTTTTATTCTCTACACCCCCAGCGGGGCCACTCAGCACCATGGGCAGTTCCCTTCCTGATCATAATCTTGGCCCCCTGAAAAGGCCTTCCTTCCTCTGCACATCAATGCGCCAGGAACAACCAAACCTTCTCAACTCTCCACATCAATTCTATCAGATGTAGCTCTGGCTCTTCAGCTACCTCTGTGGACCTCCAGGAAGCTTTTGAGTGCTGGCAGGCATTGTCCTCAAGCCTTTGCTCCAAAGCTGGTACGCCAAATATGGGAAAGATCAGATAGTTAGAAGAGAGAGAAATAGGAACAGTTAAAATGATGTAGGAAAAGTGGTAAGACGAGGATAAATGTCAAGATGTGAGTGAGAGGAAAGGAAAGAAAACAAAAAGGCTTATGCGGTGAGGAGGAGGTGACGTGCTGCCTCCTGGGAAAATGCTCCACTCGTATGAGTTCTTCAGAGCCTTTGGGAATGATCAGGAAACACTTGCTGAAGCACATACCTCAATGGAAGAATTTTAGAATATTTATTCCACTTATATTAGGAAACAAATAATTTTGCAGGGTACCAAACTGATCAAGCTTCTTAAGTCAATGGTCAGCTTTTTACTATAGGTAAGTATACATTGTATATAAGGATACTAAAATATATACTTTGATGATAAGCAAACTCAAATATTAGCCATTAATCTTTTCTTCTTATAGTAGAAAAACTATAATGAGCTTAGCATACTTCAGACTGTATTTTCCATATTTTTAATCATCTTTATTAGGTATCAATCTCTTGTGGCCAATTTCACTCTACAGTCTGTCATTCTAAAGCCAAAAAATGTAAAACTGATATTATACATTTGCTGGTCTTTAACTAATGGATTTGGTAGGTATGAGGATGTCAGTATTTATGGCTTAATTTTTTTATGTTAATGGCATCTCTTTACTTAATGTTTTGTATGACCTTCTGAAATATTACAATAGAAATTAATACATTCCTGTTTTTCCTCAATATTTGCTATGAAATTGATACTTTCCTGGGGAAAACAGCTTTGGGCTTCTTGCAAACCCCAATTAAATCTAATGAAAATCATGTCTCTAAAGATGAAAGGACCAGAGAGGATTGAGCACTTAATCTGAGACAGGTGCTTTCACGAACATTTCACTTAATTTTTAAAGCAACCTCTTCCAGTTGGCTTTATCCTTCTCCTACACTTGAGAAAAATGGAGGCCCACAATGCAAAATAGTCACAGAACCAGCATCTGAAATTGTATGTTTCTAATTCCAAAATATGTGCCCCTTTCACTACACCCTATGACCTTGTTCTACAAAACAAAGTGTACTGTTTGTCTTGTTTAGAATAGAAGTTACACACTCTGCCAAAATATTCCTACTTTTGGATCTGTCCAGCAGAAGGGGGAGATGCAGCTGATGAGTTCTTTAGCCTTACAAGTCAACTCCTGTATGTGCTTTACTCAAAAGTAAATGGCTAGGGGCTGGCCCCGTGGCCAAGTGGTTAAGGTCGCGCGCTCCGCTGCAGGCGGCCCAGTGTTTCGTTGGTTCAAATCCTGGGCGCGGACATGACACTGCTCATCAGACCACGCTGAGGCAGCATCCCACATGCCACAACTAGAAGGACCTACAACAAAGAATATACAACTACGTACCGCGGGGCTTTGGGGAGAAAAAGGGAAAAAATAAAATCTTTAAAAAAAAAAAAAAGTAAATGGCTATTTAAAGCCCTCAAGCATTAACTATTCCTTCTAACAAGATTTTTCTTTTGCGGTATTTAACACCCTCGGGAAAAAAATCAACAATTATACCTCTATTCATAATTAGCACTAAAAAGTATATTTATATACAATAAAGTATTGTGACTGAAGATTTTTACTATTATTTTGATTTTTATTGGTGGCTTGTTTTGGTCCCATGGGGTCCCCTTTAAAGAGAGTACATTCCTACTATATCATTTATTTAGTAGAAAATGAGACACAATTTTTGAGGGGTTGCCATGCAGTAAGGTTTCCACAGAGGTTTGATGGAAGAAGTAAGCTGAAAATAAACTGGAATACTTGTAATCCCAAACGTTGCAACCTTAGATATAAATTGTTTCTACAAAAGATAGCTATAACGGACAATTGAATAATGATAGTGTTGTAGTTTAGCTAAAAGTCCAGAAATATAAAAATAAGAAACATCGGGGCTTAAGTAAATGAATAAATCTAGACTATTTAGAGCAGCTGCCCACTCTATACCATTTTCCTCCTGAAATTGCCTTATATACATAACAACTCGTAGATCTTTCTTCCTCTCCATGGAAACCTACTTTTCTCTCACAATATTTCTACAAAGCTAATTACTGCCACAAAGATACAAGGTGCAGAGAAAGGTATTGATTTTGACAATTCTGAGAAAATTACAGCATTGAAAATACCTTGTAGAGGACTATTGCTTTGGGTCAACTTTGTGTGGGAATGTTTAAATATGACATGCTAATATGGTGCAAATAGTGTAAGCACTTCTGGACTGTTTAGTGTGTCAAATACTTTGAAATAGCCAGTTGCCCACTCTTCCAAGTTGGAAGGCATAATATATCCTTTGTGAGACAGGGGGTTATTCTGTAAATAAGGAATAATTTTTCAAGTGTTAGAGGTGGACATATGGTTACATTGATCTGAAAATGCTTAACTGACTTAGACATCCAGAAAGTGGGAAAATAATTATTCTGGTCAAAGATTAATTTGTTGTACTGCAATACTTGGCACCAAGAGGTACATTCTAATCATTTTTTGGTGCCACAATTGTGTATCAAGTCCAGCAGTGGGTGTGTGGTTGATTACATGCCAGTGGCAGGCTGCTGAAACGCTATTTTAGCTGAGGCCAGCTTGCAGTTACTATAATGATTTGACACTTCTGCCCAAATTTAGTGTCAGAAAAGTGGAAATCTCATTTCTTAGGAAGAGTATCTGAGGTATGGGGGTTGTCCTTTCTGAATTATCATTTGTTAAATTTAATTTTAGAACAAAAGCCACATAGTTATTCCAGTTGTATCAATTTGATCCAAATGCTTATAAAGTGGTCATGATCACACACAAAGTTCCTGGAATTTTTTTTTGTTGATGAGGGTCTCCTTTTGGAAAGTGATGAGGAAAAGATTACATTAGTTTGTACAGATCACAGATTCTATCACTGTTTGGTGATTTTGGGGAGTGCCATTTCATCTTATTACATTTTCCCTCCTATTTATAAAATAGTGATAATCCTCATTCATGAAACTCTATAAATTTTCTAAGATATCACCTTCTCAGTGTAATTTCCATAGTGTAAACTTTATTACTTGACAGCATTCTTCTTCTTGAACTCCTTTTTTTGTGAGTTGATTGCAAAATTAAGATCACAATATACCGTCCTTTTTCTCCTCCTGGTCCCCCAGCATGCCCTCTTGCACTCCTCCCCTCAACCACTATCCACTTACCACTCAGGATATTCTGATAAAAATGCAAATCTGATTATCCTTACTTCCCCTACTTCTCAAACACCGAAGCCCTCCTCCCAAGACAGAGGCTGGGGAGATGGATGGCCTTTGTCTAATAGCTAATTGGAAAATTTTTAAGAGGTAATTTCAAGCTTTAACCAGGTCTTTGTATAGCTAACTGAGTGGTCATTAAGAAGTGTATGGCTTAGTAATGGGCCATTTCTTATTCTTGGCAGGCTCAAGGAGGTACAATTTGAGAGAAGGGGATAATAGAAAGGAACTAACACCACTTTGCATAATTATGTATCGTACTAACTCCATTGTGAGAGAGGTGACCTTGTAAATTATGGAACCTTAGGGAATTATTGCCTTTTCCTTCTTATTAGGCTGGTTGTACTGTCTCTGCCCAATAGTGTTTGTCCTCTGAAGACTATGAGTGAGTGTATGTAGGTACACCTAAGTATGTGTTCCAACAGTTAACCACTGGGCAATCAGAAAAATAGAGACTTGTATGCAACTCATGCTGGTGGGAGGAGCTCAAATTAGAATATAAGAGTGGTGCCAATGCACACCTGGATGTTTCCATGGGATGCTGAATGCCAAGGATTGTCCTGTTGGACCCTAGGTCACAAATATAGATTGAATAGCTCAGATTTAGGGAAATTGCTGGGAGTAGAGAGATATATCCTTGGCTGAGAACAAGACCTGTGTGAACTGGGAAGATATTCTGAAAGGTCGTTGAAGATTTGCAAGATGGATTTTAGAAGATGGTTCTCTTGGAGAGGAAGTGGATCTGAGAACATAAGTGTGGAATTTGGAAACCTCTCCCTATGTACATACTGGGTCCTCTTCCTTTAGGTTATGGGAGTAAACATATTTGCTATGCTCTTTTAGATTTTTTTTCTTCCCTGCTCCACTGTAGCTCTCAACCACAAGGGAAATTCTAATATCCATACAGCTTTAAAGGGTGGAACTATTGGGCTACATGGACAGAACAAAACAGTGTGTCCTGCCTCATTTCTCCCCCATTGGGGCCATACGGTGGTGCTGCAGCCCGTTAGAGAACTCTGCCTAATGTCCAAGCTACAGCTGCTGCAGTGGAGTGATCAGGAGTGCGGCAGCACGGAGAGGTGGGCAGCAATTTACAACACTGAGGAAACTTTTATGTGAACAATGCAGGAGCCAAATCAGACAAGCCCTCCCCTCTTCCCAAAAACGCAGAGGAAGTGAATGCTTATTGAAGACATCAACTACCACTTGCATTGATGCTCGTTTTACTGTCCTAATTAGAATCCTTCAACAGCTTCCTATTGCCCTTAGGAAAATAGGCAAAATACTTAGAGTTGTCTACAAGGCCTTACAAGATGGTGCCCCCTGCCTTCCTTTCCCTCCACCTCTTCTAGATGCTCTAAGGCAACATCTTCTCTCCTACCTTAAGGCCTTCACACTGGCATGCTTTATTCCTTGCCTTTCAGTAAACTAACTCCTTCTTAGCCTTTAGGTCTCAGAGTAAAAGTCATCTCTTCAGGAAGTGCTTCTTTGGGTCCCCAGGCACTGTTAAATCCCCCAGCTCTGAACTCCAAGATTCTGCTTAGTTAAGATCCATTGCAACTAGTCAATGTCTCATCTTTACTAGTCTATAATCTCCTTGAGACAGCTATTATGTCTGAAGGGGACCAGAATATGCCATCCTCAAATACGCCACTTTGGCATAAGGATTCTTTTGAACCAAGGGCAACTAACTCTCTGCCGTCCCCCTTTCTGTTTAAAAGCAGGACAGAAATTTCTATTTGTAGAGGTATCTCCTTCTCTGTACCAGGAAGAAAACTACCCCAGAGACAACTCTTACACCTGAGATGACTCTTACATGCGTAACAAACCCTACTAAACAACCCTTAGGTACCATACATTTTCTCCTCTCACCTTCCCATAACTTACCCTCCCCTCCCCTCAGGAATCCTCAAATCCCTTCTCCTTTGTCTAGCCTAAGATGGTATATAAGCCCCTAATTCTAACCACCTCCTTGAGCCACATTTCTTTGTGAACTCTCATGCATACATAAGTAATGAAATCTTTTTTTTCCCTGCTAATCTGTCTTTTGTCAGTTTAATTTGTAGGGCCAAGCCTGAACCTAAGAAGGTAGAGGAAAAGTTTCTTCCTCCTCTACATGTCTGTCTTGTTCACTGACCCATTGCTCAATGTCTAGCCAAGTGTTTGAAATCCAGTAGGTACACAAAATTATTTGTTCATCAATTGAATTTACCAGAGCAATAAACAAAAATTTATGTGTAAGGTTATTGATTATGTTATTAATTAAAATGACAAAGACTTGGATATATTATATAAGTTTAAAATCAGAGGAGTGACTAAATTATATGCACATGCTAGAATATTATTTGCTTACGAATCGTTTTTTAGACTATTGATAAAGAGCATTTTCAAAGTGTTTTATCTCCCCAAAGATATTGAAAATGTCTCAGGTATTAGAAAGATAATTGCTTTTTTCCCCTTTTCACCATCAAGTACAACTAGCAGTGTCAGGCTTTTTAAAAGTTTCTGTGTCTTTTTCACTTCCCATTCATTTCAAGATCTACTGCAATTTGAAATCTGCCCCACACCCCTTTTATCATCTGCAATGTCCCCCTAAATCTTTATTCTATTTGACCTCTGCCAGAGTTGACGCTATTGAGCAGTTTCACTTTCAAGTCTACTATTGTAAAAACTACGGCGATAACTCTGGAGGTTGAGGGAGCGAGATTGAATGGAAAGGAGCAGGAGGAAACTTTCTGTGGTGATGGAAATGTTCTTTATTTTGATCTGAGTGATCAAATAAGACTGTACATTTTACTCAAGGTTAATTATACATGAAAAATCTTGCTACCATTTAAAAAACACACTGTAACCATTGCTTCTTCAATCTTCATTTATTTAATTCCTTCTTTTTTATCCCATGATTTCTGTTTCTCTCTCTGACAGCCTGGTGCTATTTTTTTTAATTAAAGCTAAAGTTACATACAATAAAATACACAAATCTCAAGTGTAAAATTCAATGAGTGTTAACCAATATATACACCTTTATATTGTAGAGAAGGTATACATTTCTCTCTAAGCACTGCTTTGGCTATATCCTACAAATTTTGACGTTGTGTTTTCATTATTATTCAGTCCAAAATATTTTATAGTTCCTCTTGTGAATTCTTCTTTGATCTATATGTTATTTAGAAAATAACCCCTTAAGTATTTGGAGTACACTCATGCGTCATTTAACCACAGGGATAAATTCTGAGAAATGCGTCATTAGGCTATTTTATCATTGTGCAAACATCACAGAGTGTACTTACACAAACCTAGATGGTATAGCCTACTACACACCTAGGCTATATGGTACTAATCTTTTTTTTTTTTTTTTTTTAAAGATTTAATTTTTTCCTTTTTCTCCCCAAAGCCCCTCTGGTACATAGTTGTATATTCTTCGTTGTGGGTCCTTCTAGTTGTGGTATGTGGGACGCTGCCTCAGCGTGGTCTGACGAGCAGTGCCATGTCCGCGCCCAGGATTCGAACCAACGAAACACTGGGCCGCCTGCAGCGGAGCGTGCGAACTTAACCACTCGGCCACGGGGCCAGCCCCTATGGTACTAATCTTATGGGACCACTGTCACGTATATGGTCCATCACTGACCAAAACGTCATTATGTGGTGCATGACTATATTTCAGTGTATCTTATTATTATTTATGTCTAGTTTAATTCCATTGTGATTAGAGAACAAATAGAACTGTGTATGATTTCAAGCATTTGAAATGTATCGAAACTTATTTTATGCCCCAGACAGTGGTTTATCTTGGTCCTTTGCCCAATTTATAATTGAGTTGTCTTTTGTTTTTGAGTTGTAAGTATTCTTTATATATTCTTGATACTAGATCCTAATTAGACATATATTTGCAAATATTTTGTCCCTTTCTGTAGGTTGTCTTTTTACTTTCTTGATAGCTTTCTTTGAAGCATGAAAGTTTTATTTTGATAAAGTCCAGTTTATCTGTTTTTTCTTTTAATGCTAGTACTTTTTCATACCTAAGAATCCATTGCCTAATTCGAGATCATGAGGATTTACCCCTGTGTTTTCTGCTAAGAGTTTTATTTAAGCCTATGATTTATTTTGAGTTAATTTTTATATATGGTGTAAATTAAGGGACCAAACTCATTCTTTTGCATGTGGATAATCCAGTTGCCCCAGCACCATTTGTTGAAAAGACTATTTCTTCCTTTATTCAATGATCTTGGCACCCTTGTTGAAACTCAGTTGACCATAAATGTGCAGGTTTATTTCTGGACTCTCAATTCTATTCCTTTGATCTATGTCTATCCTTATGCCAGTAACACACTTTCTTGATTACTGTTGCTTTGTAGTAAGTTTTGAGATCTGGAAGTGTAAGTCATCCAACTTCATTCTTCTTTTTCAAGGTTTTTTTTGGCTATTCTTGGTCCCTTGCATTTCCATATGGACTTTTGGATCAGCTTGTCAGTTTCTACAAAGAAGCCTGCTAGGATTCTGATAGAGACTGCATTGAATTTGTAGATTAATTTTGGGAGCATTACCATCTTAACAATATTAAGTTCTATGATCCATGAATATGCGATGTCCTTCCATTTGTTTAGATATTCTTTAATTTCTTTCAAGAATGTTCTGTAGTTTTGAAAGTATATGTTTTGCACTTGCTTTGTTAAATTTATTCCTATTTTGTTCTTTTTGATACTATTATAAATGAAATTTTTTCTTAATTTCACTTTTAGCTTGTTTAGTGCACGTGCATAGAGATGCAATTGATATTTGTATATTGATTTTGTATCCTGAAACCTTGCTGAACTCATTTATTAGTTCTAATAGTTTTTTAGTGATTCTTTAGGAACTTCTATACATAAGATTATGTCATCTGTGAATAGAAATAGTTTTACTTCTTCCTTTCTAATCTGGATGCCTTTTATTTCATTTTCTTCTCTAATCTCCCTATCTAGAACTTCCAGTACAGTGTTGAATAGAAGTGGCAAGAGAAGGTATCCTTGCTTGATTCCTGATCTTAGGAGGAAAACGTCAAATCTTTCACCATTATATATTTTGTTAGGTGTGAGTTTTTGTAGATGTCCTTCATCAGGTTGAGGAAGTTTCTTTCTGTTCCTAGTTTGTCAAGTGCTTTTATCATGAAAGATTGTTGGATCATATCAAATGCTTTTTCTTCATCTATTGAGATGATCATGTGATTTTTCTTTTTTATTCTATTTATATGGTATGATACTTTAAATAATTTTCAGATGTTAAGCCAACCTTGCATTGCTGGGATAAGTCTCATTTGGTCATGATGTATAATTCTTTTTACGTGTTGCTCAATTCAGTTTGCTAATATTTTGTTGAGGATTTTTGCATCTATACGCATAAGAGATATTGGTCTGTATCTTTCTTTTTTATGATATCTTTGTCCAGTTTTGGTATCAGGGTGATAATAGCTTCATTGAATGAACTGGGAAGTGTTCCCTCCTCTTCTGTTCTTTGGAGGAGTTTGAAAAGGATTCAGATTCATTCTTTTTAAAATATTTTGTAGAATTCACCTGTGAAGCCATTTGGGCTTGGACTTTTATTTGTAGGTAATTTTTTGATTAGTAATTCAACTCCTTACTTGTTATCCATGTACATTTTTCAAATACGGTGTATTTTGCTGTTGTTAGATGTAGTGTTCTGCAAATATCAATTAGACCAAGTTAACTGACAGTGTTGTTCAGATCTTCTGTATTCTTATTGGGTTTTTTTTTTTTTGGTGGTGGGAGGGGTCTACTTATGCTGGCAATTACTGAAAGAGGCACGTTAACATTTCCAACTCTGATTATGGCTTTTTCCATTCTTCCCTTTAGTTTTATAAGTTTTTGTTTTGTATATAGTGAAGTTGTTAGTAGATGCATGCACACTTAGGATTGTTATGCCTTGTCAACATATAGACTTTTTTTCCTCACCATAAAATATTTCCTTTATTCCTGATAATACTTGTAGTCTACTTTGTCTTGAAGATGTCCACTTTGTCTGATATCAGAATAGCTATACCAGCTTTCCTATGCTTCCTGTCACTTTTTATTTGTCTTTCTTTTGATGGCCAAAAGTCCTAGAAGAGATGGTTAGCTTACTCCATAAAATTTGTTGAGCAGTAACCCCTAGTAGGTCTTATTTTATATGGTACTAGTCCTCGGAACACCACAGAATCTTCTTTCCCCAATATGGAAATGAGCTTTCCAGTCAGTGCCCATCTTAGATTGTGCTGAGCCTTAAGATGGGGACTAAAGATATTTACCTGATAGTACTTGAATGATATTTCCTTTCAGTAATGTAATCTTATCAAGATTCAAAGCAAATCTGTATGGACAATGTACAGATGGTTTGTGGTGAGATTCAGCACCACAAAATGAAGGGCCATAGAAGAGTGCTCCTTGTTCCTAGTTATTTTGAACAAGCAACTGTTATCATGATTTGGGGAGATTGATGCCCAAGAAAGTGATTGAAAAGGTTCTAGAGAAGGCAAGTTTCAACATGTATGCATACTTTGAATAATGGAGAATAATGTTTTGGGTGTTAGGTGACAAACTTAAGAGTGGGTTTACTTCTGCTTAGGCTAAGATAGCTTGAAGTCAGATCCACTGCAGCATGACTAATTATGTGGCATTGTAATATAGTTTGCCTGCAATTTATATCCTTATTGATGTGTAGCCACAGTGAAGAAGTCTGATTGTAATGATAGCTTTATATCTGAAAAATCTCTCAGGAAGTTAAATGAGAATGCATTGTCTATTCACAAGGATCCAATTTTTGCTAAACACCCTATTCACAAATCAAATCTGTAAGTCTAGTGACAAGTAAGACACAACAGCCTGTAGAAGAAATTTTGAAATATGTCCACAGTTGTATGGATGCAAGAAAAATTGTTAGGAGCACGGGCACTAGAATTAGGCAGAAATGGTTTCCAGTCTAGTTGTGCGCCCTTGAGCATGTTACTTAATCTAAGACCTGGTTTTCCTATCTGTAAAATAGAGATGGTAATGGTATCTGATAGGTTTCTGGAGAGGATTAAAAGAGAAAATCCATTTAAGGCACTAAGCACAGTCCCTGGTACATGGTAAACATGCAATTATTTGTAGTTATTACTTTTATTATTATCATAATTATTAGTGTTATTACTACTACTATGTTTTAATGGTCTAATCACCAATGCCATCATTAAAGAAACTTTTAATGGATGTACGTCCAGGAAAAGGAAAATGAACATAGAAGGAATGCATGAGATGAAAGAAAGAATGCTGAGCATATAAAATGGTCAACATGTATGTAAAATTAAGGACATATTGATATCAATTATATATAACTTGCAAGGTTAAAATTCAAAATAGAATTAAGTGGCTGTATGGTCAATAAAAGTAGATGAGTTGTGAGTAGGGAGTGACTAGCATTTAAGTTTTAAGGTTCTTGTATTATTTGGGAAGAAGATAACATTATTGATTTACTTTAGACTTGATAAATAAGTGTATACAAATTATAGGGTAACCATAAAAAGAATAGAAATAGAGTATATCTTCCAATCTACGAGAAGTTAAAAACTGGGATCTGAGGGAATAAAAGTAAAAATAAAATTTAATCGATGCATATGGAGGTAAGAAAGGAGAACTCAAAGGCATTATGCCTTTGTGTACCACCTCAGCCAGGTGGACAAGATACTCAATAATGGTTACATTTTTTTTTATAGAGTAGGAAATGTTGACTAAGTTGGCTTAGTTCTGAAGTTCAAGAATTAAATATCTCATGCAATCCAGATATCTGATTCATTTGCAAATTAGAACACAGGCAAGGATGTCCTCCTCCACGAGCTCTCCTTCACTTGCCCCTCCCAACTGGACAGATCTTGCTACAGCTTTGAGGGATTCAGGCTGAACTGCATTGGATCCAGTTGGACCTGAAGCAGCCCAGAAAGTCTAGCTAGGCTGAGGCCAAAGAATCCCATCCTCTTAGATCCTCTATGTATCACGGGTTACTCTTACGATCCTGACTGGAACCAACTCTTAATTCTGACCTAGGGAGGATCTTAACGTATTTCTTCAGACGCAGATTTCCAGGTCTTTCCAAGGCAGCAGACAGGTGGTGAGCTAAGATCCCCTTAGTTCCCCACTAGAATGTAAGATCCATAAGAATGGGGGTTTTGGTCTGTTTCATTCATTGACATATCCCCAGTCTATAGAAGAGTGCCTGACACATAGTGGGTGCTCAACAAATACTAGCCCAATCAACAATTTAATGAATAATACAGGCAGCATTCTGTTTGCAAAAGGTGACACCATGGGATGCTAGAGCTAAAAGAATCATAGAGAACATCTTGTCCAACATCAGTAGATTACTTTGCCAAGAAGTTGGCCAACACAGTCTCCCAGGACGAATTCAATTTATACTATGGTTCTGATTGCCACATGAACAATGAAGTCACACTTACATGTTTCTCCAGCTCAGGCCCATCTCTGGATCACCAGACCTGTGCCTAAAAATATTATTGACATTTCTAGTTAAATGTCCCACAGACACCTAAACACAACATTTCAATTGGTCTCATTAACTGCTTCTTTTGAGGGTAATGATGAGAAAACTGAACTATAGCACAGTTTATCAACTATACACCAAATCAATTTTTTTCATTTTGGCTGCCAGGATATCATCTGCTCAAGCCCAAAAAGTTTGGCTTATTTATGTCTTATTTCTATTCCAGCCCATATTTCCTAATCTAATTTGTATTTTTCCTGGTCCTAGTCCTTTATTTTTTATTTATTTAACGATTTTTTCCCTGTGTATTTTCTGCAAGCCACTTCAAGTCCTTTGCGGAATTGAACAAAATATGAGTAAAAGGAAAAACTTATCTCTTCCTGAAAATTTGTTCCCCTTCTTATTTTCTCCATTCTGGTTTTTCTAGCCCTCTCTTTTTCTGGCTCCACCATGAGAGCTTCCTTACTGGTCTTCCTGTCTCTCTTGAATCTTTCCCACACCTGGTTTATATTTCATAAAGTTGCCAGAAAAAGCTTTCTAAAATACATTCTTGGTGATGCTCCTTGCCTGTTCTAATCCCTTCATTAATGACCCTCCACTCTCTAGGAATGAAATCTAGATTCCATTGCATGAAAGTCAAGGCCAACCTCTGAACATAGGCCTCTGAATGCTTTTCCTCCCACACTCATCAGTTGGACTAGATCAAATCTCTTGTACCTGCCTGGAATGCCCCATGCTGTTCTACATCTACATGCCTCCATATGTGTTACTCTCTTTGTGTACAAGACTTGTTTTGACTAGTCAAGTCCTACAGCCTTCAAGACTCAGGTCAAGTGTAACTAATATCTCTTGGGAAGTCTTTCCTAAACCCACTTTACCCTATTTCTTATAGAACTACTGTATCTTCTATTTTCCTTTCATATAGCCCTTATCCCACAGCTGCACGATTATCTATGTTCAGCCTTTTCTATTGTTCTACGAGTTCCTCAACTACACTGTTTTATATTCATAGTTTTCCCCAGGGCACCTAGGTCATAGCCTGGCACGTAGGAGTTGATCAATAAATGAATACTAACCATGATAGCCAATATTTATGAGAATGTACTCTTCACCAAACACTATTCTCTTCTTAATAACCCCAGGAGCTAGGTACCATTATTAAATCCATTTTGTTGATAAAGAAACAGAGGCAAAGATATATTAAGTTACTTACCCAAAATCACACAGTAAGTGCTGGAGCCAGGACTCAAACCCTACAATGTGACTCCAGAGCTACTGCTCTTCAAACACCAGAAGGCTTCTTTAGAGTAAATGATTCAAAATGAAGAAAACAGAGTCCCATAAAATATAAGGGGTGTGCCCAAAGCCAATAATGAATCAAAGTTAAATATTCTAAGATAGACATAGATTAATTTTAAAGATCAATGATGTTGTTGGATGATGGTTGTGATTATGAGCTCCAAGTTCTGACTCTGCCAGGGTAATTAGTAGTTCTGACTGTTGGGTTATCAGTAGACTTCTTCAGGAACTCCATTCAAAATGAAATAAATCTTAATAGAATTTTATTTTAGGTTTCAATGGAGCCCCTAAAGGACAGCCACAAGGGAAAATGCTTTCTTTTGCTTCCAGGTCTGCGCCTGAATTGTGGCAAGTGTGGTTATACTCATCACTTAACCTTTAATCTCTTGGGCACATGATGAACTATTTGCATTAGTTTGGGTCTTTTGAGAAACAGATACCAAGATAGGATTAAATGTCCAAGGAATTTATTAGGGGACATGCCTGTGAGAGAAAATAGAGAGGCAGATGGAAAAGGCTGGAAGAGTCATCAGACTGCAATGGAGGTCTGAACCCAAATGAAGGACAGAGGGAAAGAAGGCAGCTTGGGTGGAAGCATCTTAGTATGCAATACAGTTCTAAGAGAGTCTGGCAATACTGTAGGGGGGTCCTTGAGCCTAAGTCACCCATAAGAGGACTCCTGCATCTTCCAGGAACGTGCTTGCTTTAGTACCCTACCTGCAGTCAGTCATTAGCTGGGAGCAGCCCTGACAAGCTGTCATTGCCTGGGAAGTGTGGCTTTGTAGCAGAATGCAGATGAATTTCACAGTGCAGCAGCTGGGGCTGCCAGTTAATCGAGCTCCCCAGAGTGGAAGATCCAAGAGATACATTATGGCCACCACACTATTTCATTATCCTACTGTCTTTGAAATCAGTGAAAGTTTTTGTTAAGTTTTGCTCTTGAGTTACAAAAGTGACTTACCAACCATGTTCTCCCAAGCGTCATGGTTTGTTTTTTTTTAATTTTGTTGAAAGGGAAAAATATTATAAGGTTGTTTTTATACATAACATTAAAATCAAACGAACTCATTTTACACGGGACAAAAGAACCACTATTTCAGAAATTTAATTTGTGTGCCTTTGGGAAGTTACTTAATATATCTTTATACTACATTGTTCAATTTCAATATAAATGACGTTATCAAATGAGAATTTGCCTCCAGCAGTTCCTAAAGTGGAGGAGATAGGTGCGAGAATGGGTGGAGAACTTTGAGAAGCAAGTGCTTTCATAAACACCAAGGAAAATGTCAGCGCTGTGCTCCTAAACCAGACCACCTTGTGAGACTTGTCTTCATCTCCCACTCTCTGATTCCATATTTTATTTCTTCACTCTCTTATTATGCAAGTACTAAATGTGTAGAATCTTGTTAGAAATACAGATAATCAAATCAAGTGATATTAAAACAATATGAAATTCCATGACCTCAAGATAATCACTGTTAACATTTTGGTGTGATCTTCTAATATTTTCCAATGAAAATATATGCATGTAAAAATTCGAATCATGCTATTATTATTTTGTAATACAATTTTTCATTTTTATGAATATTTTTCTATTAAGCAACATGGATATGAGTCATCATTTTTGATGGCTGTGTAGTACTCATGCTTTGTATGTATGTACCACAGTGTATTGGAACAATTTCCTATTGTAAGATATTCAGACATTTATATTGTTTTGGTTCTTCACTATTTATAAACAATACAGTCATAAATATCTTTACGTATATGTCTTTCCTAAGTTGTCTGATTAGTTCTTTAAGATTAATTCCTCAAAATAGAATTGTTAGATCAAAGAGTATGAAATTGTTTAAGGAAACTTGCTAGGATATAAAGCACACTAAAGCTATGCCATGAGTAGTTGGCAATATTAACAAGAAAAAGCTTAGTTTGAAGTGTAGGTTTCCCATTTTTTTGAGGAATCCAAAGGATTTAGAACTGCCTCATTTCTTCCAAATAGTGGTCTCCTCTTCCCTTTTGGTGGTGCCAGGGGAGGATTCTCAGAACCTCAAGTAGATGTGCTTGAGAATGCTGGGTAAGAAGAGAAGTGTGAGAAGTATCAAAGTGACCATGGGAAAAAAGAGATAAGATTAGGGGAACAGAGAAAGAGAAGATGAGGTCTCCAAGATGCCATCTCAGGCAGATTCTATATATATGAAAGATAATCCAAAGTAAATGAATGTTTTATACCTCCTGGACTCTGTGCATGTGTGACCACAGAATAAATACACAGATTTTTGTTCTACCGATTGTTCCTGAATAAGCTGCCGGACATAATAGGCACAAAAAAAGTATTACAGATTGTAGAAGCTATTTGTTCACCAATATCCATGTTCTCTTCCTCTTTGTCACATGACTAAACTATAGTTCCCAGTATCCCTTGCAATTGAATTATGGCCAATGGCATGTGAACAGAAGTGAGATATTCCACATCTGGCCTGACTCTTAAATTTTCCCATGGTTCTCCATGTTCTCTTCCTTTGTCTGATGCCAGAGCCACATAATGGAAGAAGTTCATGGTTAATTACACTCCCTGCAGTTGAAGTCCTGAAAGGTGTATTCTCCCAGACACCACAAGAGAGAACAGGGACATTCTTAGTAATCCCCCTAGGTTAGCAGGTGTAAATGAGAACTGTTCTGGTCAAAGAAGGACATAAGGCCACTTTATGGCCCACACTTTAAAAACATAATGGTTAAGAGCATGAGCTTTGTAATCAGTGGATATGATATGGAAGCAGTTTTCAAACTAGCTTAACTAATTTAACTATCATTAGTTCCTTGGGAAACCTAATTAACCTCACTAAACTTCAGTTTACTCACTGGTAAAATGAGAATACAACTAATATAACTGCATTGCCAGTTTGTCGTGTGGAGAAAAAAAAATTATATACACGAACAGGGAACTACAAATCAAAACTACTTTAAGATATCACCTTACACCTGTTAGAATGGCAAAAATAACCAAAACAAAAAGTGACAAATGTTGGAGAGGTTGTAGAGAAAAAGGATCCCTCATACACTGCTGGTGGGAATGCAAACTGGTGCAGCCACTATGGAAAACAGTACGGAGATGTCTGAAAAAGTTAAAAATAGAAATACCATATGACCCAGCCATCCCACTACTGGGTATCTATCCACAGAGCTTGAAATCAGCAATTCCAAAAGCCCCATGCACTCCTACATTCATTGCAGCATTATTTACAATAGCCAAGACGTGGAAGCAACCTAAGTGCCCATCAACTGATGATTGGATAAAGAAGATGTGGCGTATATATACAATGGAATACTACTCAACCATAAAAAATGATAAAATCGTCCCATTCACAACAACATGGATGGACCTTGAGGGTATTATGTTAAGTGAAATAAGCCAGATAGAGAAACACAAACTCTGTATGACTCCACGCATAAGTGGAAGTTAAACATATAGACAAAGAGAACTGATTGGTGGTTACCAGGGGAAAGGGGGGTGGGAGATGGGCACAAAGGGTGAAGTGGTGCACCTACAACATGACTGACAATAACGTACAACTGAAATTTCACAAGGTTGTAAACTATCATAACCTTAATAAAAAGTAAAAAAAAAAAATTTTAAATAAAGCAATTATTTTTAACCCTGGTCAAAAAAAAATTATATACATGAAGCAATTAATATAAAAAAAGGCTCAATCAATGATACTATTAGTATTTTTCTAGTTTATCTGAAGAGGCAATGTGCACTAAAAAAAAATATTGTCCATGCCTTCCAGCTCCTAGTTATACCCTGCAACCAGCCCATGAGGTGTCAGCATTGCAGAGCTGAGGTCTGGACAGTGGCACACAGACCTCTTAATCAGAAATAACCCGCTGGAAGAGTTGATATTTGAATAACAGTTATCAGAACAACCTCACCTGCATGAGGATGGTGTTTTTTAAGGGGCATGATCAGCTGTTCAACAAGACTGGCAATGATGGGTTCTCCAAGTTAGGTCAGAATTATTTCCTAGTCTGATACAAAAGCCACTAACTGGTTTTAAGTCAGAGCCTCCTCTCCCCTCCCATGTTCAAGCACAAGAGACATTACTTTTTGAACCTTCAGAGTACAGAGAATGGCTTCAGATAGTAGGCATTTTTAATCCTCCTGCAACAATACACAAGAAACAAATTTAATGGAATTAGCTATAACTCTGCACATTAAAGACAGAGGTTATAAACTAGTCAGATATGTCTGAGGGATATTTTTGCCAATATGTATCAATTCAGAGAGAACACTTAAAACTCTTACTGCTTTTAATTTACAAAAGGTTTTTGTGGAAATAATATTGTAGTTAAGCCCACTCTGAAAATTTATATCCACCATGGTACTAAACCTGACAGACTTTTACATCTTAATTAGCTAAGAATGCCCCCTTGAACTTGGGTTAATTCCAGCTATTAATTTAACCCCTGGAGAGCAAATCTGCTAAACATTCTCATTACCTGTTCCTGTGAACAAGCAATTCACCCACTGGCATCTCCAACACTCTTTCTACCAGTTTTTGGTCTCTTCTCCTGTCCCAAAGATCCAGATGTGCCTAATGATAGAGGAATTTGTTTTTATCTAAGCAAGACTTTTCATTAGTCTCTTTTTTTAACAGCTTTATTGAAATATAATCCACATACCCCACAATTTTCCCATTTAAAGTATACAAAAAATGGCTTTTAAGTATATTCACAGAGTTGTGCATCCATCATTGCACTCAATTTTAGAACATCTTTATCACTCCAAAAAGAAATTTTGTACCCCTGAGTTGTCACCTCCAATTCCCCCATCCCTCCAAGCCCTAGGCAACCACTAATCTGCTCTATATCTTTATGGATTTGCCTATTCTTGACATTGCATATACATGGAATCATATAACGTATGGTCTTTTGTGACTGACTTCTTTCATTTAGCATAATGTTTTCAAGGTTCATCCATGTTGTAACACATACCAGTACTTCATTTCTTTTTATTGCTTAATAATATTCCATTGTGTGGATATACCACATTTTATTTATCTATTCATCAGTTGATGGACATTTGGGTTGTTTCCACTTTCTGGCTTTTATGAATAATGCTGCTATGAACATCCACGTACAAGTTTTTGTGTGGACATATGTTTTCAGTTCTCTTGAGTATATACCTAGGACTAGAATTGCTAAGTCATATGGTAACTCTAAGTTTAACCATTTGAGGAACCACCAGATGGTTTTCCAAAGTGGTTGAAACATTTCGCATTTCAACTAGCAATGTATGAGAGTTCAAATTTCTCCACATCCTTGCTAACACTTGTTAATATCTGTCTTTTGGATAACAGCCAATCTAGTTGGGTGTGAAGTGATATCTCGTTGTGGTTTTGATTTGCATTTCCCTGATGGCTAGTGATGCTGAGCATCTTTTCATGTGCTTATTGGCAATTTGTATATCTTCTTTGCACGAATGTCGATTCAGATTCTTTGCCCATTTTTAGATTGGGTTGTTTGTCTTTTATTATTGAGTTCTAAGAGTTCTTTACATATTTTAGATTTTTTAAATCAGCTATATGATTTTCAAATTGTTTCTTCCATTCTTCAGATTGCCTTTTCACTTTCTTAATAGTATCCTTTGAAGAACAATTGATTTTAATTTTGATGATGTCTAGTTGATCTACGTTTTTCTTTTGTTGCTTGCTTTTGATGTCATATCTTGCTTAATCCAAGATCACAAATACTAATGCCTGTTCTCCTCTAAGACTGTTATACTTTTAGATCTTACAGTTAAGTCTTTGATCCATTTTGAGTTAATTTTCATATACATTGTGAAGTAGGGATCCAAATTCATTATTTTGTATATGGATATCCAGTTGTCTCAGCGCCATTTGTTGAAAAGACTATTCTTTCCCCTACTGAATTCTCTTAGCACCCTGGTCAAAAATAAGTTAACTGCAAATGTGAGTGTTTATTTCTGGACTCTCAATTCTATTCCACTGATATTCTATCATTGATCAATCTATCCTTATGCCAGCACCACATTTTGTTGGTTATTGTTGCTTTGTAGTAAATTTTGAAATTGGGAAATATGAATTATCCAACTTTGCTCTTCTTTTTCAAGATTGTTTTGGCTATTTTGAGTCCCTTTCATGTCCACATGAATGTTAGGATGAACTTGTCAAATTCTGCAAAGAAGCTGGCTTGGATTTTGATGGGGATTGTGTTGAACCTGTAGATCAATTTGGGGAGTATTGCCATCTTAACAATATTAGGTCTTCCAATCCATGAGCATGAAATGTCTTTCCATTTATTTGGTTGTGCTTTAATTTCCTTCAACAATATTTTGTAGTTTTCATAGTATATGTTTTGTACTTCTTTTATTAAATTTACTACTAATTACTTTATTCTTTTTGATGCTATTGCAGATCTAATTGTTTTCTTATAGAGGCTTTTATCTTTAGTTGAAAGTTTCACAAAAGGCTATTTCTTTGAACTTCAGGTTGAAACTTTAGAGGTCAAATATTGTTACAAACATAAGAAAAATCTCAATTCTAGCTTACCCATTGCAGAGGACTGCTCAGGCAGGGCAATGTCTTGTCACATCTAAAAGACTTGGCACACTGTCCCAGTTGCTAAGAATGTCACTACCAATTACTCTGTTTGCAAGTCAGCTTCTCTTCAGACTCAGGAAGCAGGTGAGGTCTATGTTGGGCTCCTCAACTCCTCTTTCTTTAGAACTTCATCCACAGCTCCCCAGAGTTCTCTTTAGGCCTGCCAGTTTTCCTGATATTCCTTGGTTAACCAGCGGCTACCAGTGTTGTCTCCTACCTAGGCTTGCCTTTGCTGATCAGAACCCTGAATCCCTCACTCTCAACCACCCACCCTACTATCCCCCACCTCAAGTTTTCTGTGTGATGATATTTTTCTTAGCACAGATGTCAGCATGTTAGATAGTTAAGATACTGTCTTTCCAGAGACAGTGGCAGACTATGGTGAGGGGATAGTAGGGGCAAGAGATGTGGCCACAAATGCATTTTCATAGGCCCCAGTGACGCAGGAGGACTCGAGTGAGAGGTGCAGTCATACACAGAGGGAGGATCCAGGAATAAGGTCAAGGAAAAATGGCCACATATAGGAGCCAGGGCAACAATAGTCAATAGAGCAAGCTGAAATGTCATCATGGCCAGGGGTCAGGACAGTATCAAAAAATAAGACAGTCTGTGGCTTGAACAAAGGGCAGAAGTCAGCGATGGAGTCAGACCTTGAGACAGTAGTAAAAGAACTGACATTCAGGTCTGAGCCGCTTCCCTCAGTCACTGTCAGTTCAACTCCTTCCCCTCGAGGTGGTCCTCCAAGTTCTTACAGAGTTCAGGCTTCTAGTATCAGTCAGGGTTTGATCAGGAAAGCAGAATCATTAGGAGATACCTATCCCTATCTCTATCTTTATCACTATCTCTTTCCCTACTACTATCTCTGTCTCTAGCTACACTTATGTATTAATATCTATATCTATAGATAGCTAATTAAGGGATTTATTATAGAAATTTTACCATATGCAATTGTGGGAGCTGATTAAACAGGCCACATGAAGCTGTTGCTTGTGAGTCTGGTGCTGGAGCCCAAACTCTCAGGGCTGGCATTCAAGAACGGAAGACAAACATAGAGTAGCAGAAACAAAGATAAACTGGAACATGCAAGGTTGAGCTGGAACCCAGAAAGATGAACTGGAACCATGTTGGTCTCTCATCGTGACCTTTAAGCCTCCAACTTTGCTGATGGGAGTTTCCCACATTAGTCAGCACCCTTCATCTCAGAGCTAAACACCCAACTGTCCTAGGAGTTGGAAAAACTGTAGGAGGCAGGAGCCAGGGGAGCTGTGAGCTAGCTGCTGCCCCACACCAAAAGCATGAGGCAGCAGATAAAAGCGAATCTGTGTGAGCTGCCATAGCACCTTGTGCCCTGCACTGACAATTCAGGAGTTAGAAAAAGAAGGCTCTGCCTCATTTCTAGCTCCCTAATCTGATATAATCTCTTGTGGCCCACCCTAACCCAGAACTATGCAGGGAAGGAAATTCTGGAGAGATGTAGTTCCAGCTTAGCTAAGTTGACACTGAACAAATCTACAATGCTTGTCAACACAGATCATGTTTTCTCAGTGAAGAACTCCTTGTTCTTTCAGGAGCACTTGATGTCCCATCTTCAGAAAAAAACCCTCACTCTGTGGGGTTCATGTTCCCAGTGGATGGATAGAAACTACCTCAAGCCCTTCCAGGATGAGAATCTTGATAGCTGGGATCTCAACTGGAGCCCTAAGAAGCATTTTCCACTTAATGAGCTACCTTAAAAGACTAAAGAAATATAGCTAACAGGACGGAATTTCTCAATTCCATGACATCAAATAGGTCTATAACTCATAAAGCTAGCCCTTTATGTTCTCATGGATTATGGTATAATCTCACACATATTTTAACCACCACCTGACCTCCTGTGAAATTTGCTCTTAACGAATGGAGAATGAAGCGAGTGAACAGGGAGAGGGTGCTTGATATTTGTAACTGGCCCTCTTTAATAGATGTGACCATAGCTCTCTAAACAGGAGTAAGAGTGTCTTGTTGAAGAGCAAACAGACACAGAGTGGTGAGACTACCCATATCCTCCTTGAGACAAATGAATTCCCTTTCTTCAGGCATTGATTTAGGATATCGTTACACCATAAAAATGAATGTGCTCAGCATTACCCATTTAATTTTCTTTCTTGTTTTGCTTGTGATCATTGTTAATGAATGGAAGTAGAAAGCACAACAAAAGAAAAAAATTACTGACTTTGAATGGTTATATAAAACTAGTTTAGAGTTTGAAGAGATTCCACGAATGAAAAGAATTATAGGTTAGCCTTGCAAATTGTCAGCTGCCCTGGGCCAAACATGATTTATGTGTGCAGTAAAGGTTTCAGTTTGTTTCTTGTTCTGCCCTAGGATTCCATCTCTCTTCTAGTAAATATAACATTCTCCCTCCATACACATAAACCCACCCCATCACCAGTAACTTTGAAAAAGAAAAGCAGAGTTTTGCAATGTTTGGATGCTGGTAAATTTTGTATGCTTATTTTCAACAAATGGCCTGGATGGGTTTTCCCAATAAACTACAAACCAAACATATTTCAGTTTCTTCAAGGCAGAAAAATCTCTTCTTAAACACAAGTGAACAAGATCATGATTTATTTATCATGAATGAAAAATATATTCTTCATCAAAATCTATAACTTGTATCTTTCTCTGGAGTAAGTAGTTATGATAACCGAATACTTGCATTCTTTTTTTCTTTTACTTATTTGCTACATAACTCTCCTTGTTAGGAACCTCTTTGGAACTGGAATGTCCTACATTCTTAATGACTTAGAGAGCCAGATTTATCCCTCTAGTTTCATCCCTGTTGAAATCCCATTAGAAAAGATGGCCTATTGTTACATTTCCACTGCAAATTGTACACCTGATATTTCAGGACATTTAATAATTAAATGAGCAGCATGAACTCCTGAGTAACTGCAAAATGATTTGACGGCAACTGACTAAGGCCTATACTTTAGCTCCAACAACTTCCAATCTAAGAGACAAAGGTGCCAACACCCATTCAGAGAATTAAATGGAGGAAGACACACTGAAATTATTATGGATTAGAGAAAACCAAGCACAGGTTCTAAAGCTCTCTTATAATTGGGAACTGGGAATAATTTACACAGTGGTTGGGGATGCTTATCCTGTCTTTGTGACATGTGTCATGTATTAATATCCTAGCCCAATACCTTTTTTGATCTGGTTTTGGGTGTGGGGGGAAGTGTCTGTTTTATTTTGTTTTGCTTTGCAAATCCAATGTCTGCTGAGAAATAGATGGTTCTTAATGTTAGAAAATACACAGTCTAAATACTGGGCTAATCAAAAGTCAAGGATGGTTAGAATTAGCAACCAGGCCACTAGCCTTCCTAAGCTGATGCTAAATCCATGCTGACTTTCCTGTAATAGTCCCTCCAGGCCTGTTTATTTTCACCCTCCATTGGAAAACACACTTCTGACTTCATTTTCTTTAGGTCTCAAATAAAGAAGCCTTGGTTGGTTTGTGGGATTTTACTTAAAAGAGCAAAACTCAAACTTGTCTGCATTTCAGTAATTAGTAGCAGTAGTTATCACAGTTGTAACCCTATCAGCTCTAAATGTGATATACATGAGAAGGTCACTCCGTTGAAATTCAAAACAATGAATAGATCATCTTTCATACCTACAGAGAAGTGAGCAGTTTTTTGGTACTCTATAAAGTGTATTTATAGGAGTCATAGTTTAGTGAAGTGACAAGGAGTTTTTGATCAAATCTCCTCCCAAGAATCATCATTATCTTAATTGTATAGAATTCAGAAATTTTGCTTCTCAATTTCAAGAGTTTACGAGAATCAGGAATAAAATTAGTCTAATAATCACGTTGCTCTGGAATAACATTCTTAACATCTGTCCATATAAATGCCACTTACCATTAAGATCGCCAGTGACTAGTTTTGAATTTTCTTTTGCCTACAAATCAATATTTGTTACAACAGCAATTCAAAGAAATTTTCAGCTGATGGAGTGAGGATTATTTAAAGAAATTCAGATAATTAATATGGGGACCACAGTCCTCTTCCTTCTTGATACCCAAAGGAAGAAAAATTTACTAAAAAGAGTCTGGGCACAAAATTGAGTACTGGCCCTAAAGATTTTCAAGTTCAGCTGTGCCACTAACTAGTCACAACCTTAGATAATCCAAATTATGTCTGTGGGTGTGCATTTTGTTTTGTTTTGTTTTTATTTTTTTTGGCAGGGGAAGAGTCGCCCTAAGCTAACATCTGTTGCCAATCTTCCTCCTTTTTCCTTCTTTTTGCCCCCCAAAGCCCCAGTACATTTGTGTGTAGTTATAAATTGTGGGTGTGTGTTTCATCAGGAAAAAGAGATTTTCTTTGCTTGGGCTGCTTGTCTGTGTTTTGATGGCCTAATGAGGGAGGAGAAAGCACTTTGCCAGCTGCAGAGATCATATGAAGCTAAAGATGTTAAAATGCGAGGCTGCCTGTGGATGACAAGGCCATTGGGAGTCTGAAACACCTCATAACAAAGAAATCTTTGGCCATGGTTTTCTCTAAATCAATGGTTCTCAATCCTAGCTACATATTGGGGAACTCTAAAAAATATTAATGCCTGGGCCCCACCACCACTGATTCTGCTGTCACTGGTCTTGGGCATGGCCTGGGCATCAGAATTTTTAAAAACTCCCAGATGACTTTAATGTGTAGCCAAGGTTGAGAAACAATCACAGAGTGAGGATTTTTGGATGCCTGACTCCTGCCTACACCTTGTGCTGCTTGTCTGGCTTAAATGCAGACCTGTAGAGATATCCTCTGGAGACTTCGCTGGACCCAGCCGGAGGAGGTGAATCATTGGGACAGGATCAGAAAATTTGCATATGAGTCCTGGATGTGTGACCTTTAAACTGTGTGACTTTGGGCAATTCACAACTTTGGCAATGATAATACCAATATGAGAGCTAGCATTTATTGTGCACTGAATATGGACTGGTAATTAGACATGGTAAACTTGTCTAGTCCCCAATAACAACCCAAGGTAGACATTATTATCCCATTTTACAGCAGAGGAAACTGAGGCTTACCCATATTCAGTGACTTACCCATGTTTTTCTTTATTTGCAAAGTGAGTATAACAATAACCTGTCATACATAATGATCAAATGAAATAACATACACAAAAGTTCTTTGTAAATTAAATCACTGTACATAAATTTAGTAAACATACAGCAATGTGGAAAAAGCATGAGATTTAGCTTCAGACAGACTTGAGTTTCTATCCCAGTTCTGTCCACTTAATAGTATTGCAACCTTAAGGAATTTACTTAGCATCCTTTTGACTGTGTTTTTAAAAGCATATAATGGAGATAATAATATTTTTGTAGGATTCTTGTGGATTTTAGATAATGTACTTAAAGATCAAAGCATAGGGCTTGGAACTACAGCTCAATAAAAGCAGTAATTGTCATTTCCAACTGTTTGAATCTCTGTAAGATCAGGTAGTTCCTGCTCCCAAACTTAAGATTAATAGCTATTAAATCTGGAACTTGGTTTTTGCCTTTGTTGTTAGTATTATTGGAGTTCTATTTTTTCTATGTTTCATTCTGGATTTTGAAACATTAGGGTTGGGTTTTGGCTTTGCATATACTCCATCTAAAGACTTGTTGGTCTATCTCTATACAGTCATGCATCACTTAATGACGGGGATATGTTCTGAGAAATGCGTCCTTAGGCCATTTTGTGGTTGTGCGAACATCATAGAGTGTACTTACACAAATCTAGATGGTACATCCTACTACACACCTAGGCTTTACGGTACTAATCCTATGGGACCACCGTTGTATATACAGTCTGTCACCCACTATGCAGGCATGACTGTAGTTAAACAGAGCCTACTGTTTGGTCGATACCTTATCAATAAGAGAGGACTGATAGTGAATCTCTACCTCCATTGTAGCAGGGCCTGGAAAGTCAATTCACCTTGGCCACCATATTCCTCAATGTCCTGCTCAGAGTATCCACTAGGAGCTTCAGGATTTACATGGAAATTTGCAAACCCCAAGTCTCAACCCAGGTCTCACTCTGCTTAGGATTCAAACTGTCTAACAGTCATTACAGAGAAATCTGTGCCACCTTAAAAAAAATGAATGAGCTTTTAAACCATTTCAACCAACTGAGGCAAATTACTTCACTGAAAAATGAAAAAGGTTTAGAAGCCAAAGAGTCAACACTGTAGTGTAAACTATCCGTTGGACAAGCAACAGTCCCCTTATGTAGGCAATGGTGTGGGTGGCTTACCTTAGCACTCCTGGGTGATTATTTAAATATTTTCTAACATGTATGTCAAAAGAGAAGAACAAGTAACATGATGTGTACTTACTCCTGCTTAAATAGCCACCATGAGATGCTGATACCAGCAAGTATGTCATGACATTTACACAACTCACATATTCCTTTGGTTCCATTTCATCACCAAATATCTGTTTAATACTTACTATAAATGAAACATGTGAGGGATACAGATGTCATGTATGACGTAATCCTTATGCTCAAAGAGTGTATAATTTATTTGGAAAGACAAGATTCTACATAGATTACAATTCAAAATCAGCATATAATTAAATGATTGCTTCTGTAGTCCAAATGAGGTAGAAGTGCTGTTTGAGTTTTTATGAATGTGAGATCAGTGTGAGACAGGGTGACTTGGGAGAGATGATAAAATGTGAGGCAGATCTTGAAAGAACAGAGGTATTTTGGTAACAGAGAGGGCAAAAGTATTCTAGAGGACAGGAATTTTATGTATCCTATAAAGATTGCATGACTATGGAGTGTTCCAAATTAGTATTTGCTCATCCTCTCTCTCTCTCTTTTTACCCCTTCTTTTATTTTCCTCTCTCCTTTCCTCTCTCATAGGACAAGACCAGTTGCTAAACCAAGTAGAACTCTGAGGAGAATCAAAACATGTTAACTACTGGCTTCTATAGGGAACTGACCTGCTCTGAAGAGATGCACTGGGCTTCTGGCAGGTTCCTGCCTCCACCATGAAGATATTTATAACCAAGGCAGAAGATAGATAGCTCCCATACTACGGTTCAAACTTCCCTGGTCATGGTGTTGTATGAAACTACTCATGATGCAGGGTCTCTTAATGTCATACTTTCACATCTCAATTATGCCCCTGTGTTTGATGTGATCTGCTAGTCACTGTGCTTCCCCAAATACTCAGACCACACTTCTAACTGTTCCTCCATCAACAGCATGGAGGCCTATATAGTGACTATCGGCCTCTGCCTGGTCTGTGTTCCATTCTGGCCTTGGACAGTCAGCATATCCACTGACTGCACGTTCATCTGTTCCTTCCAGCTTGGCCTGAGCACATTACCTGTGACTATGGCTTTGCCTCTGTGTCCAGAGTGCACACATTCTCCTTTCTTTCTACATTAATGGACTTCCCTGACTCCAAGTTGTGACTCCTTTCTTGGCCATCCACTTTCCACTCACAACTCTACCCATGGCTTTTACTGCCACCTCCACACTGGTTATTCTTAAGTTTGGTTCTTCATCCCAAACTTCCCTCCTGGTTCCAGATCTGTATTGCTGACTGCTGGCTTGATATCTCTATCTGGAAGTTCCACACACAGTTCAACACCAACCTATCCAAATTTATATTCTTCCCTTCTCCCAAATTTGTCCTTCCTTTCATTCACTTTCTCAGCCCATGGTGCCACCATCTGCCTTGTTATCTGTGTTAAGATTTGTTGTGGCCCTAAGTGACAGAAACCCAAAAGAACAGTGGCTTAGACAAAATAAAGAAGCTTATTTTTCTTTCATGTAATTGAGAGTACTTCAAGGCTGATGTGGCAGCTCTGCAATCATAAGGGACCCAAGTCCTTTCAACCTTGCTGCTCTGCCCTCCTCAATATATAGTTTCCACCTTGTGTCCTGAGATGGCTGCTCCACATCCAGCCATCTTGGCTGCATTCCAGTCACCAAAAAGGAGGAAAGGGGAGGAGAAGGGCCTGCTCCTTCCCATTAAGGACTCATCCTGGGAGTTTCACATACCACTTTCCGTTAACAGCCATTGGCCAGAACTGAGTCACCTTGGCTGCAAAGGTGGCTGGGAAATATGGGCTTCTTCCATTCTCATTAAAATTCAAGGTTTCTATTACTAGGAAAGAAGGGAATAATGTAATTTGGGGAGACAGCTAGCCAGCAATATGAGAGTCACTCTCATCCCCTGCCATTTCCTCACCCTCCATGATCAACATTTCTCACAACTCTATCTCCTAAATTGCTCTCAAGCTTACTCAGGCTTCATCTCTCACACAGACTATTATGAAAACCTTCAGAAGGAGTTTTCTGAGTTCAGGCTCATGGTCCCCAATATATTCCATCCATTCACCACAGGTCACTAAAGTTTTCTTTCAAACATGCAAATTCAATGATCATTTTTGTTTGATTCTCTACTGCCTTCAGGACAAAGTCTAAACTCTTAGGAGTTGGTATATAAGCCCACTTCTCCTTGAACTTACCCAATCCTCCAGTCATAGGGAACTTGCATTTGCTGGAAGAAACAACACTCTTCCATTCCCCTTACCTTTCCATGCTGTTCCCTTTGCTTAGAATGTCCTTCTTTCCTTGTCTTGACAAATGAACACCTACTTCCCCTCCCAGCCCCAGCATAGACTTCATCTGCTCTGGGAGGTCTCTGCTGACTCTCCCAGGCTGTAATGTGTGGCCCCATAGCACCTGCACCAACTTCCATACAAGCACATTGCTTTAGAATTGTAGGCTTACAATTCTAGAATGTGAGCTCCAAGGCTTATTCATCTTTTTTTTTTTTTTTTTTTTTTTTGCTGAGGAAGATTCACCCTGAGCTAACATCCACACCAATCTTCCTCCATTTTTTAGTTTCTGGGCTGCCAGCACAGCATGGCTGCTAACAGAGCGGTGCAGGTCCACACCCGGGAACTGAACTCAGGCCGCTGAAGTGGAATGCACCAAACTTAACCACTAGGCCACCGGAGCTGGCCCAAAGGCTTATTTATCTTTGAACCCCTAACCTCCAAGAACAGTGCCTGGTCCAGAGCAGGAGTTCAATGGATGTTTATTGAACAAGTGAATGAAGAAAATAAAATACCTAAACTTGTTAGAATTGTGTTCAAAATTAGAGTAAACAGACTTTGAGTGAAGGCTTGAGGACTTTTCCTATATACAAAGTGACTAAACCTAATATATAAACTCAAAGACATTTATTCGGAGTATTTGATCCTTGTCAACTGCTTTCTTATTCTTAACGGTGATATGAGTAGTTGATATCATTACATAAGTGACTTCCTAATATGAAGTATTATTATAATATGCTCAAAATTCAGTATAAGAAATGCAGCATAAAAAAGAATAAAAAATATAATTCTCACCTTGAAGTCTATTGATAAAAATCTTGGACAGGAGTCAGATAATCTCCCTTCTAGTTGTGGCTGAGCAACTAGCTTGGACAGGTCAATTAACTTTCTGGGTTTCAGGTGCCTGCAAATGAGAGATTTGAAAAAGATGATGTCTGAGTTCTCCTCCAGCTCAAACATGCTATAATTGTGTAAAGCCATGCTCTGAAAGAAAGTTGATGTGTTTTGCATTACAAAGCATTTTCTGCCTTGGGTATTTTATTTCGACTTGGGAAAAATAAACTCAGATCTCTTAAAAGAAAGATCTTGAATGCACGGAAGTAAGGTCCAGGTAAAGATGGTCTTAAAACAGGAGAGCAATAGAGTTGAGGTGGAAAATGAGGTTTGTGACCCAGCCCCTTTTCTCCCTCTGTCCTCACACTGTCCTATTTATTTTTTAGGGCAAGAGATGAAAGTAGGTTGGGCTGGAAGGGGGATGGGCAAAGGGGCATCCTGCAGCTGCAGTTTCCTTTCATGTCCCCCCTAAACCTGGTGACAGGGTGGAGGAAAAGCTAATTGAGGTGGGATGACTTCCGATGTGCCCGAGGGTCCTAAGTCCTTTCATCTCCCGTCTCCCTCTGAACATTTCAAACATGCGTAATGACAAAAACCAAGACTGCAATCCTGACAGGGCTCGGCTGAGCATTTTCTGCTGCAATATGTGCTTGCTAGACTCTGGGGCCTGGGGGGTTTTGCGAGGGGAGACTGAGGACTTGGCTGCCTCTCTCTCTTCCAGATGAAAAGGCGGCTGCCTTTGGAATTTCTGTGTTGATGGTTTGACAGATATGAAAGTGGAAATACCTGTGATTGAGAAAGCAAATGAGAGGCTGATTTCTCCTAAAAGAGGTGGGAATTGTACTCTCTGAGGAATGCAGTGTGACGTGGGAGTGTCTGAACTAGTCCCCAGAAGGTTCTAATGGGATTCTCTCCTTCAATAACTTTTTCAAGCCCTGAGGCTCTGTCATACAAGGCTACATTCTGCTGACTGAGCATGCTCCTGAGGTGGTTAACAAGTAGCTCTGTTCTTAGCTCCTAGCAGGCAGGAGTTTCAGTTGTTCCAGCTTCTATCCAGGATGTTTGGATTCTTGATGGTATTTTGGGTTTTTGTTTTTGTTTTTTTGATAGTTTGTGTGGTAAATGGATGGAGTGATCTTTGAAAAAGACCTCCCACGCTTCCAGTTTCCACGTTACTTTGGGGAACTTGGCAAAAGAGGAGCCATTAGCTCTATCAAATATGTAGCTGTGGTCCTTTGTAATGGTCTTCACTGCAAATAATTACCCTTGACCTCTTCACCCCAGACTAGATGGGCGCCATATTGTTTGCAAGGTACTCCCTTGTCAAGCCCTAATTTCCCTGCACTTGGAAACCAGCCATCTGTACAAATGCTGCAGTAAGTAGCAGGGCCTGTGGATATATTCTTGCCCTCCCCAGCACTCTCTGTGGGGCTCTCAAGAGGATGGGTTATCTTCCAAACATCTTTTACATTCACTTGGCCATTTTCCCTCTAACTTTTAACTAAATTCACATGGCACAAAATGGAAAAGGTACAAGAGTATTTGGTGAAAAGTCTTCCTCTTACTCCTGTCCCCCAGCCTGTCTTCCCCTCCAGGGGTAACCAATGTTACTGGCTTTTCTGAATCCTTCCAAAGATTTGATACTTATACAAGCAATGTTGTATACAGGCTATTTTTATTCCTTTATAAACTCAAATGATAGCATACTATCCACAGCTGGCCCCTTGCTTGACTGACTTATGTGTCTTGGAACTTTTCCATCATCAGTCTGTATATACATACCTCATTCTTTTTTTATGGCTGCACAGCATTACATGGCATGCATGTGCCATAATATATTTAACCAACTAGGAGGCCATTTTTAACTTTGAGAAATAAATGTACAGAAAACACTGCTGCAGGGAAGAGCATCATTGCAGTTTCCTCTTTTCCTGTTGGGGTAAGTTATGTGGTGTCTGTGTCTCCTCCCAGGTACACTAAGTTTGGTGCTGAACTTTCCCATGGCCTGAAGTCTGCATAGCACCTCACCTCTCTGCGACCAGACTCCTGATAGCTGGGAATAATTTTCTTTGCCCCAGTGAGAAAGTTGGATTTCTAACCTCTCAACCTATACTATTTTATTAGCAATACTACTTTTATATAGTTTCTATTATTATGCTCTGGGCATGAGAAAAATTTGTTTCACCATTTCTAGGCCACTTAAGACTGTGATGTCACTGGGATGTCACAGCAAGTAACTGCCATATTACCCTATTCCCTAGTGTCATATGCATGTCGTCAGGCAACTCCACTGTACCTAGACACACATCACAGGTCACAGAGAAATCACTAGTGAACCCAGGTTTGTTTTAGGAGTTGGATAACAGCATTCTTTGTGTTTAACAGTAGCTATCCGTTCCTTTACATAGCTCAACAATATATAGGGGGCCCAGACTGAGCTTCCCAGGGAAGAATCATCTGTTTTATCTTTTCGCCTTCAGTGCCTACCACAGTGCCTGGCATCTAGTAAGTATTTACTATAGGCTAAAAGATTTGGATATTTGGAAAATAATATTAGAAAAGGTAAATCATGTTGAGTTTTACATAAAGTCCATGTCTCTGACAAGGTTTGATCAGAGAAGCAAAACCATAAGCAATTACATAAAATAAGGAATTTGACTTTACACAATCAAGGAAGCTGATTAGTTTTTGTATGGCTATTGCTTCTTCACCAGGTGCTAGGTTGAAGTCATGGGACAGGCAGTCAGAAAGGAAAGATGGATATGAGGATAAGCTAGAACTTATGAGTCTCTAACTGCCCTCAAGCCTCCAGTTCAGTAATGCAGTGATATGACAGAGAACCTGGTGTCCTTCATCACAAAGCTGCACACGGACTTGACGCAGGAGTCAAAGAATCTGAATATGTAGTTGGAGCTAGAGGAACCGCAGACCTGACTGTTGCCCCCAAAGCTGCATACACTGACCCAGGAGTTAGAGAACCTATAGAGGGTCAGGAAGGAGCTGGAGGAACTGTGGGCCCAGCTGCTGCCCCCATACCAACAGGGTAGGTAGGTTAGCAGATCAGCGACAACATGTGGGAAGTGCAACAGCATCTGTGACCCTGCGCTGTCCTTCCAAGTAGAAAAAAGAATATGGCTGCTGCTTCACTTCCACCGTCCAAATCTTACCCAAAACGTCTACTGCGGCTCACGTGAATCAAAAACTATGCAGAGAAGGGAACTCTGAGAAATGTAGTTCCAGGTTAGCTAAGTTGACAGTACAAATCTACCACAGTCCCAACAATAGTGTTTGCTTTCCTCTGATATTACCCCAAATCAGGTTCTCTAAAAGGAAACATTCACAGACTATAAAGTAGCTTCCCAATTTAATCTTCAGCTTCTACGGAGAGGCAAAGAAGAATGTTATATCTTTCCATTGTTCCCCAAAGATAACATTTTCGTTCCCATGAGAAACTCATGATTTTATTGGGAATACAAGAAACACTGTCCCTAAAATAATTTTTTTGTTTTCTTTCTGCTTTTTCTCCCCAAATCCCCCCAGTACGTAGTTGTATATTTTTAGTTGTCAGTCTTTCTAGTTGTGGCACGTGGGACGCTGCCTCAGCGTGGCCTGGTGAGTGGTGCCATGTCCGCGCCCCGGATCCGAACCAGCGAAACCCTGGGCCGCCTGAGCGGAGTGTGTGAACTTAATCCCTCGGCCACAGGGCCAGCCCCAATAATCTTCTTTATAAAGACAAAAGTATTCATCTCCAGATTAGATCATAGAGTGCAGTTTAGGCAGGGAAAAAAGACAATCGTGTTTTACTGGTAACTGTTTCTTAGTTAAATATTTTTCTCAGCCGTCTCAAGGTTAAAAAATGGTGTGCATATGAGCTTTTCTTTTTTCCTTCTTCTTGAATTTATTTTCATTTTACTCTTAAATTTTCTAAAAGCAGTAAAATCTCCTGATAGTAGATCTCAGAGATTCTATTAGTGCTTTAAAAAGGAGATATTTTCAGCCCATTCCAAAGTTGCTCAGTTCTCTCCAAACACCATGGTAGACTGCACAGTTGGTCCCAATTTTTCACTCCTTCTTGTATCCCACCTTTGTTGTGTGACTTCGCAGTTCCTCTGATTAGAGGGACAAAGTATATTTCCTCACCGCTTGACTTTGGGCTTGGCCATGTGATTGGCCCTGGCCAATGATATGTTGGCAGAAACAACAGTGGCCGGTTCTAAGCCTGGGCCTTAAGTGACCTTGTGTCTTTTGCTTGCCTTCTTGTACCTCTGCCATCCCATGAGAAGAACTTGTCCTCGGGAATGCAACTCTTCAGGCTGGTCCCCAAAGTACAAATCATGGAGTGGAGCTGCTCTAGGTGACCTGAAGATCTGTGAGAATGAAGGATTGCTGTTTGAAGCCAGTGAATTTTGGGGTGGTTTGTTACATAGCACTTTTGTGGAAATATCTGCTCCAGTTATCTTTTGCTACGTAATCCCCCCCCCAATACCAAAATACAAAACAAAACAAAATTTAGTGGCTTGCACCAGCAACAACCATTTATTTGCCTACAGATCAGCAATTTGTGCAGAGCTCTGCAGTGAAGGCTGGTCTCTCCCCAACATGGGACAGCTCAAATGGGGCTGGAAGACCTGCTTCCAAGAGGCTCACTCACGTGACTGGCAAGTCGGTGCTGGCTGCCAGCAGCAACTCACTGTGGCCTCTCCACAGGCACCTCTCCTTGGGTTGCTGGTTTCCTGACACATGGTGGCTGAGTTCTAAGAATGAGCATCTCAAGAGACAGAAAGTGAAAGCTGCCAGTTTCCTAAGGCCTGGGCCCAGCATTTGGCCCAGCCTCACTTCTGCCATATTCTAGCAGTCAAGCATTCACAGAGCCCATATTCAAAGGCAGAGGATATAGACTTTGCTTCTTGAGGAGTGTCAAAGAATTTTGGGACCATGTTCTAAAACTGCCGCAATACCTAACTGATATAGACACCTTCAGGCACAAACCCTTCTACCAGCAATGGAAAATATATCTTGGGGGTAAGAAATGAAAAGGAAGGAGTAAGGGAAACACAGAAGAGGGACGTGAGACCTATCACTCACCTTGTATCCCTCTTTTTAGAAGTTTCTCAGTTTCTAATCTAGCAACAGAACAAAAGAAGCTACCAATATTTGTGTGGCTCACTTGGCAATTAGAAACATTAAAAGAACTTTGAACTTGAGGAGTTGGAGAAGGAATTTGACAAAACAAAATTTAGGCCACTGTGATGTTATGAATAGAAAAAGAACTTTAATCAGGTGATCTGGCTCTGTCTCTATTCTGTTCTACTTTAGTGTGACCTCTGGAACATTACTTAACCTCTCTGGGTCTCAGGTCTTTCATCTGTAAAATGAAGTGAACAGGGTGGTATTTGAGATTTCTTCCTGTTCTGACACTCTATGAATCATTGTCATTTTCTTTATGACTCTGACATCTAGATGATGGCCTAGACTTTCTATATTTAACGCCTCAGAATCTATTTTTGCAACATGCCCTCAATAATGAATGGGATTCCTTAGCAAAACCAAACCTTACAAGGTCTGAGCAATAACGAGCTTCAGAATAATGATGACTGGGCTGAGTGGGACAGCCTCACTAGAGGCTGAGCACTCACTTCTCTCTGTAATTGGAATAAAATGAAAACATCTTTTCTCCCTCCACTTTAGCATAGAAGAGGCTGACTAATATTTTCAAAGGAAGTTTACTAAAAACTAGAGAAACAAAGTAGAAACATCCCCAAAATAAAAATAGTATAAAAAATATTCATTTTTAAATACAGGAAATAAAAGCAATAAAGAGTTTTTCTGAGCTGGTATCTATGCTAAATAGTAACCTCCTGTCCCTGTGGTGCTGTTGATTAAACCTAAGAAGACCCAGGTTCAAATCCCCCCTCTGCCATTTAAGTCTTTTACCTGAGCTAAGTTACCCAAGCATATTGAGCCTTAGTTTATTCATCTCTAAGATAAAGATAATCATGCCTGCCGTGGCCTGAATATTTGTGTCCCCCCAAAATTCGTATGTTGAAATCCTAACCTCCAAGGTAATGTTATTTGGAGGTGTGGCCGCTGGGAGGTGCTTAGATCATGAGGGCAGAGCCCTCATGAACGGAATTAGTGCTCTTATAAAAGAGATCCCACAGAGCTCCTAGCCCCTTCCATCACGTGAGGACACCACCAGAAGTCGGCAGTCTGCAAGCTGGGAGAAGGCTTTCGCCAGAACCTGACCATGCTGGCACTCTCGTCTCAGACTTTTGGCCTCCAGAAGTGTGAGAAAAAAATCTATTGTTTATAAGCCACCAAGTCTGTGGTATTTTGTTACAGGAGCTTGAACTGACTAAGACAATACCTATTGCTCACACTTGTTGTTAGGACTAAATTAGATAATATAGGCAAAGCAGCAGGCTCAGAGAAGGTTGACTTGGCTTGGGGTCCATGAAAAGCAGACCCAAAGATAAGGATTCTGGTGCATATGGTTTACTGGGGAGGTGCAGGGAATACAGAGAGGGAAGTGGAGGAGTGAGGGAAGAAAAGGCAGCCAATGAAGGGCATGATTATTAAGACAGCTACCAGAGTGGGTTAGTAAATCCCACTGGGGAAACGCTAGGAACTAGTATAAACACATGCTTCAGATAACCTCCCTCAGGAATCGAGGAGGCTGGGGTATTTATACACCCACTTCTGTCAGTCGTTGTCAGGGCTGCTCCTGGGGGTGAGAATTCCCCAGCAGTTATGGCTTGCTGTGAGAGGTTGGAGTGGTCCTCTGGAGAAAACCCGCAGGCAGAGATGGAAATACTAGCAGGTGGAAGTTGTCCAGAGCACACTATGTCAGGTCTAAGGAGCATGGGCAGTGTGTGGATAGCACTGTGCAAAAGTACTCACCAAATGTTCATTCCTCTTTTTTCTCCCAGTCCCTAATACAAATTGGTGGCACCAAACTCAATTTCCTTCCCTCCAGATTCTAAATTTTATTTTCTAATCAGAGAGACATTGCTGTTTCACAACTTAAAAGACAACAATGACTAACATGAACTCATTGAACATGAGTATAGAAACTGCTGCCATAGACTCCTTTCCCCCCTTCCCCACTCCCCCAGTCCCAGGGCCATAAGCCAGAGACAGCTGAACTTCCATCTGAAGACTGACACCTATAACACTCCACGGAGCACTGTTAAGGGAGAGGCCTGAGGATGTTAACTTGGCCCAAGAGTTCCATTTTCAAGGCCAAGGACTAGGAAGTCCACCATGCCCCTCATACTGTCCACCTCAGCACCCAAATGCAAATCTCTCTGGCCCTCCATTCTCACTTGTACTCCCTGAGACATACTGTCCTGCTCTTCCTCTCCTGCTCTAGCTGCAACCCTTCCCCCCAAATTGTTTATCTGTACCCTTTGGAGGTGCCCAGGAGCCTCTAACTTGTCACCAGGTATTTTCTTCATCTCCTTGCTTTACTAGAAACTTCATTCTTCTTGTCCAATAATTGGAAACATTGCAGAAGACCATTTCTGAATTTCTTCCTCAGAATCCTCTAAGCCTGAACTGCATCATTGAACTTATAGTGAAATCACACAGCTTGGCACCACTATAAATTCCTGGTCATCAATATTAAAATATCAAATAGACCCTTAGCTCAACCCTCCCAGCTTGCTAGGTTTTCCTGATCCATGCAACTATTTCCAACATTGTCCATTCTGTTCATACTCTTGACTCTCTCGTGGGCCGTCATTCTCAACAAATGATTCTATTTCCTACTTCACACATTAGTCAAGACTTCCTTATATATTCTATCATCAAATCAGTCCTCATCCTTTCATTTTTCCCTGCTGTTTTGTTGGGGGAGCCTAATGCCTTTGTTCTCCTTTTGTCTGGATCCATCCCTTCCTACCTTCTCAAGAATCTTGTTGCCTTAACTCTGCCCTCTATCTTTAATTTTGAAGCTCTCCATTCCTAATCAGCATTAAATATGCCCAAGCCTAATTCATCCAAACAAGACTAAATAAATACAAATACAAAATCCTCACTCAATTCCATTGTATAGTAAAGAATTTGCCCTTCCCAAAGAGAAGTCTGGCCTTCATCCCTGGCTCCTGGGAGATAACCTCCCCACTCTTGGAATTTCCTGAGTGATAGGAGTGTCTCTGCTACTCAAGCTGGGCCCCTAGGACTATGTGATATCAGCCCAATCTCCAGGCATGGGGGAGCTGGAGACAGAGTTCAACTGCGTGGACAACCAATCAATCAATCATATCTACGTAATGAAGCCCTAATAAAACCTTTGGGCACCACAGCTTGGGTGAGCTTCTAAAGTTGACAATACTCTGCACATTTTCATGCATCAATACTGGGAGGGTAATGAATGCATGCTGAGGACAATGGAAGCTTCACATTTTGAACTCTCTCAAACTCTGCTCTATGTGTCTCTTACTTTAGTTGGTTCTAATTTGTATCCTTTCTCTGTAATAAACCATAACCACAAGTATAATTGGTTTCAGTGAGTTCTATGAGTCTTTCTAATGAATTATTGAAATTGAAGGCGGTCTGGGGAAACCTCTAAACTTACAGTCAGTGTCAGAAGTGAGGGTGATCTTGTATGGACTCTTCCCTCTAACTTTGTAGTTGAACTCTAATTCCTTGTAGTTGGGGTCAGAAGTCTTGGACAGACTTGGCAGTCTGAATGATTGTGTCCTCAACATTGCAGTTTGCCTAACTCTGGGTACCCACATTCCTCTTCCAGCTACTATTGATGTTGCTTTCCCCTTTTATAGCTAAAGTTTTTGAAAAAATTATCTACAAAACCCATCTCCATTTCCTTTTCTATTCATTCCTAAACCCACTGCAATTGTTTTCTGCCCATACCATTCCAATGATACTCCCATGTAGCTCACCAATGCCTACTTTGTCACTAAATCCAATGAACAGTGATTTTCTCCCCTAATCTGTCAGAAACATTCACCACTCCATCCTTGAATCACTCTAATTTCTTGGCTTCTGTGACACCACATCTCCTGATTTCCTTCCTACCTCTGGCCACTACTTCTCAGCTTTTTTTTTTTTTCCTACCTCTTCCTCAACCTGCCCCATATATACTGGTGTTTTCCCTGGATGATTTTATGCACTGATGATTCCCAATCCTATATCTTAGCTTTAAACTTTCTCTTTAGCTTCACTCAAATATCAACATGTCTACTTGAATTTAAGCTACACTGTATTCATTGCTCTATTCCCAGGACATAGCATAGTGCCTGACATATAGTAGATACTCGGTAAATATTTGTTGAGTGAATAAATAAATGAATTAGTATATTATGTCTCACAGGCACCTCAAGCTCAATATGTCCATAAGTGAACTCATCAACAGATCCTTAAACCTACTCCTCTCCTGGAGTTCCCTGTCTCAAATTAGTGGTGCCACCATCCTCTCAGTTGCCTAAACTAGAAAGCTTGGAAGTCATCCTTGACTATTCTTTTTCCCTCACCCCCACATCCCGCCCATCAACAAGCCCTATCAATTCTTACTTCCTAAAAAATATTTCAACCATCCACTTCTCTCCACATCATGGGCAACACATTAGTCCGGTCACTATCATCCATCACTAGGACTACTCCAGCAGCCTCCATATTGTTCTCCCTGTCTTAGAGAGGTGTCTTGCCCATCCTACCCACTCTTCATACTGCAGCCACAGTGATGCTTCCAAATACAATGCTGATTATGTCATTCCAAAGCCTTTACAAACTTTCTTCTATCCTTGAACTAAAGCCCAAATCCATTAATGTGGCTTACAAGAGACCACCCAGCTACCACCTTGGCCTCACTTTTAACCCTTCCTCTTACCTCTCGCCTCAATTTATGTTACAGTCCTACTGAAGTTATTCAAATCCATCACACTCTATCCACCTCTCACCCCAGGTCTTTGCATATACTGTTCTCTCTCTGGAACACTCTACATCCTTTAGGAATGAACAATTTTATCTTCCTGACCCCATTGACAGACTTAATTACTTCCATATCCATCTTTCCCTCTTCCTGTCCAGTTTTAGGTGATGAGAGTCTCTCTATCCATTCAAAGTCAGCATCTCCACATATACTCTTGATTTTACATTCTTCTGTTTACTCTAATATCTTGTCTAATAAATTATTTCTTCTGTCCTATACTTTCAATTTCTTCTTCTTTGGTGGCTCTTTCTCTCCTGCCTGTAAAGAGGTTTGGATTCCTCCTAACCTAAAAATTTCCATTGACCCTAGAGTCTATCTCTGACAATTATATTAGTTCTTTCCGTCCCTTTGAACCAAGGTTCTTGAAATATCCCTATACTCTTACTGTCTACATTACCTCACCTTCAACTCACTCTTCAGTCTACTGCTTCTTCACTACTCTTCTGAAATGACTTATGCAAAAGCCATCAGTAACACCCATGCTACCAAAACTGATAGACGTCCTCTATTGTGTTTCCCTGGACCTCTCTTCTACAGTTAACCTGTTGAGCACTAATTCTTTGCAACTCTTATTATCTCGACTTTTATGCAGTTATTTTCTCTCCATTAGCCCCCACATTCAATCAAGTATCAACTCCAGCAGAATTTTGAGTCTTTCCTTTCCCCTCCATCCCTCCATAGGGCCACTGCCCTGATTTAAACTTTTACCGTTTCTCAGCTGGATATTACAAAAGCCTCTAGGTCTCCTTGCTTCTCATCTTGCCTTATTAAAAATTTATCCATTCTTCCACCACAGTCAGAAACGTTATCTATCATGACATCTGACTGCATCACTCTATTTCTCTAAAACCGCAAATATTTCTCCATTGCTCATAGAATAAAGTTTAAGCTTCTCAGTATGGCAAATAAAGTTCTCCATGACCTAGCCTCTGACTATCCTACAAGCTCACACCATCTCCTACTTCATACTTTATCCTTTAATAAAATTTAATGGCTTGTAGACACACACACAGCACATACAATCCATGCTTTTCACTTCATACCTTTGATAATGCTGTTTTCTCGGTCTACCATATTCTTCTCACCTTTCTTTGCTTAAATGCCTCTCCTCTGAGATCCCCCCCCCCAATAATACCCTGGAAACATATCAGATATTGTCATGTAATATTATACTGAAATTATCTATTTAACATCTGTCTCTCCACTAGACTAGAAGCTCTTTAAGGACAGGGGCACTATCTTCACCAGCTAACATAGTACCTGAAGTGAACTGAGATCCCAGATTCTTGAGGAGTTGATTATTGGATAGCCAGTTCTCTGACAGCAGTTCAGTTATTTTCAATCAGCAACTCTTGTAGTTGGAAGGGACCTTTTGGGTCATTCAGTCCAGCCTCCCCTCACAGTAGACCCCTCTACAATAGGGGCCAAGATAATTCAGTTAAATGTGATAGAGCATGTCCATTGGACAGCTCTTATTTCCATACATATGGTCCCTTCTGGTGAGAGTGGAAATTGATATCACTTTCTCAGAAAGCAATTTAGTAACACATATAAATGTTTATATGCATTTATATTTTTATTATATGTTTGTTTATATTTTTATTCCTTAAATGTTTATATCTTTATTCCTAGCAACATCTCTTTCAGAAATCTCTTCTTGGAAAATTTAGTACATAATAATGTTCATCATAGAAATACTCATAATAGAAAAAAATTATAAATCAGCAAAAGTAGGGGAATTGATAGGTAAATTAAGGTGCATTCATAAAATAGAATTTAAATTATGTTATTTTAAGTGAAAAGTCAAGATATAAAATTGCTTACTCAATATAATCTTAACTATACAAAAAAATGTTTAGAAAAAAACACTGAAAAGAAATCATTGTTGATTACAGTTGATATTCTCCTCATCTTATTTTCCAAATTTTCTACAGTAAGCATGGAATATTTTTATAATAAAAAGTGAAGGTTTTGTTTTGCTTTTTGTTTTAGGTTTTGTGGTTATTATTGGTTTAAGGAATTCTTCTCTTAAGAAACAACTCTCTGATCTCTGAATTCTCTGACTTCCACTGAGTTGCCCTCCGCTTGCTACTGTGTTTCCACAATTTATCTCCTAAGCACAACCCAACACACCCAACGTAGTTCATCTCTTAAACCCAGGGCAGTCCTTATGTGTGTTTTCTTCCCGATTCCTTTTTCCCTCATATCTTTGTTACTCTTGCCTCACAGCAATTCAGAGTTCACAGTCCCATCCCTTCTTCCACAAACATGCCTGTGGTTTTACACTATCTCCACCTCCTCAACCGAGTTGAGTAAGTTACAGTTCCTGATTTGAAGGGTCTCATACCCCTGGTAAGAGAGCCAAACATGATAAATAAAACAATGAAGGTGTGTCCAAGATAGGAAAAAGGAAGAGGTTGATGCTTTCTGAAGGTCTCAGAAAGGCTTCTCTGTATAAATGGATGCAGGCTGCCTCTGGGATAAGGTTTTCTCCCTTAGAAATCACAGCTTTACAGCTAATACAGGGCTATTAAGGATTTAAGAGAATACTCTCTAGCCCAACATCTTATTTTACAGATAGGAACACTGATGTACTCTGAATTCAAGTGATATGGTCAAGGTTTCATAATGAATTAGTAACAGATCCGGGACTAGAACTCAGGCCTTATGGCTACCATGATCACACGCTTTCTTAAGCTTTTCAGAATAAGAACCTTAATCCAAAGCAAAACAAAACAAAAACAGCAACAAAAACAAAGTAGGATCTACAGGAACTAATAAAAACAGAAACACACTAGTTTCTGTTTTGGGAAAAGATTTAGGGACTCTGAGAACTACTTTGACCCTAAGGTTATTCCCAGAGGACACATTGGTTAAACAAACAAGAGTCAATTACTATTTTGACTCCAATTATCTGGGAAAAGAATTCGAAACCATTGCCTCTTTTCATCTCCTGAATACTGTTGACTAAAGGAGTTGCTGATTAGAGCTGTTAGCAACGCTAAGCAGTGCTGGGCAAGGACCCTGCATTCCAGGCTGACCCTGCCCCACCGGGAACAACAGGGTGGAAAGAAGCATTGAGCACACGTTCCCAACTCTTTGCTACCCCTGGCAAACAGTGTGTTTGCTAGAATTGCTATAAAAGGTATTTATCTAATTAGAGAGTGTTTCCCCCCTTTTATTAGTAAGCAATTAGACCACACTTTAGTACATTAAGGAGGTTTTGAAAATCCAAACTGCAAGCATATAAATTCTGTAATTGTGTAATTGTATATTGGGCACAAAACCACGGATTTTCTTCTATTTTGGCTTGACCATTTTTTTAAAGCAATTTAGGGTTTTCTAAGCTAATACTTATGTGGTGAGTGTTTTTTAAAGCCTAGGCTAATACATATAATTTAGCCATTCTTTGGTGCTAAACTCAAACCAGAAAATGACACAAATTCCACATAAACGTGTATCAACAATTTGTTCTTCTTCATCTTAAAGCCTGGGGATAATTCTTTTGTTTCACAATGTTTTAAAGTACAATGATAGCGTACTATCATTTTTTAGCATAGAAACCATAAAATTTTGTAGCCAAATAATTCCACAAACTCTCATTTAAACATGTGTAGCTCAAATGTATGTGATTGAATTTACCTTAATTAAATTATGTTTGCAAGACGGGAGTGGGAAAGAAAAGTAAAGATTATATCCATTTGAATATTTACTTTGTTAGGTTAAATACGATATTAGGTTGAACTAAACAACATTGCCAGCATTTGACTATTTTTTATTTACAAAAATGGTCATTTCTTATGGTTCAACTTCCATTATATATATTGTCTCCAGTTTTCACAAGGACATCATAACTACTGAAAATGAAAACCATCATTGATTCACACCCTTAATAAACAATTCTTCCACTTATAAAATGTGTCAAAAGACTATACGATACATAGCTAACATATATTCCTACCAGTTTTACTACTAGATGCCTATGGAACCTTAGGCAAAACACTAGGCTTTTGGGACCTTCTGTTTCCTTCTCTGACAAATGTAACAGATCGCATTAGAACTCAAAAATTTTTTTAAATTTCCATAAAAGGTATATCACTAATCAAAATTAGGACAAACTATAGATAACAAGGGTATTATGTTAATCAAGTTGAGATTTATGTCATTATGGAAACAGATCATAGTATTGCATTTTTTATATGCTCTAAGAAATCTTTCATGCCTTGAATTAGACAATAAAGAACAGATTCACTGATTGATCAAAAGGTAATAACTAACAATACTAATGAGAACAACTACCATTTATTGAGTACACATTATGAGCCACACACTTAATCACCTTTTACACATTATTCCAGATTAATTCTTATATCACATGCATGAGCAGTGGTGTGCAGGTAAATGCTTAACAAAAAACTATCCAAGGGGACAAAAAGCCCTGATTTGTAGTGTTTGCTGATTTCCATGGTGTAAATATTTCCACCTTGGTCTAGCTACCAATCTGACTTCACTGAACATAGGGCGGGGGGTTGGGGGATGGTGGGGAGGGAAGAGATGTGCTGTAGCACACTACTATGTAGTATTCCCACCATACTGATACAGTAGACACAAATAACCTCAAGAACACAGATACTAAGAAGATGTAGTAAGATAATTAGGAAGTGATGAGTTTTGGGTATTTACTATATTTGTTTTAGTATTATTTTAAGTGTAAGTTTATACAATTTAATTTTGAATAATGGCTGTGTTTAATAACCAACTCACAAAATTCCTGAATATTTAGCAGTTTTCACGAACCGAGGGCACTACTGTATCTGAGGTTGATTTTACTACCCAATTGTATTGAAAATAGCAAACAGTAATATATAAAGGTTATCTGTTAGTAAGTTCAAATCCCAATTTGCCAGACCGTAAGCCTTAATTTCTTAATTCTGAGGAAGCTTATACAATGGATTTTAAGAACATAACTTTTATATCATCCAAGAAATGTGTTTTTGATTATAGATAAGGAGGCACTAAGAAAGGCAAAAGTGAAAGGAGAAAGCAAGATGAGAATTTAAAGGAATGTTTTCTAGAAGAGGGCCTGTTGAGAAAAAAGATGCAGGTCATTGGTAACAGGTTTCTGTTTCATGACATTCTCTAAGGCTAGTCAGAAAGAACTAATGATTGAAAAAAAAGAACTCAGAACAGTGAACAAGTCAATCTATTCTAAGACATCACCAAGGGGTATTGAGGTGTGAAATCTCTGTGGGAGGGGCTCACCAGTCAGAAATGTTCCAAGGAATACTGTCTCCTTTATTTGACTGTACTGGGGTTCCTATAGACTATGACAGACACCACCACACCTTCCTCCAATTATGTGAGCCTATTTTCTCCAGATAACAGAAGGAAAGCTCTACATTCATGTTGATAACTTTTTGATCCATAGGTAATTTCCAGTATAGTTTATAAAATAATTTAAACAAATTATGTTGCTATAGCATTCTATCTATTCAGAAGTTTTAAGCATTTTGATTAGATAGTGCTTCACTGGTGGTACCATTGGCTAAGTTCTCTGTGCTGAGTGTGAATGGGCCAAACTTTCATGAAGACTCAGGGTTACTGTGACACTTATCAGACACTAAGATCAGTGTTTGTCCAAACTAAGTGCCATGTAATCGTTAGCTGTTATTATAATTATTTAGAACTGCTGAGTTTCTGGTGAATCCCAGGTTCAGGCTGTGGGCAGGGTTTTCTCAGAATGCTGCCACTCAGATTGTAGAATCTCTTTATAAGCAATATATTAGCCACAGGCTGCCAAAGTTTGCCCTTTCCTGGGCTAGTGTGGCCAACGTTTGTAGTTGATCTTTGGTGCACTTGGGTTTTTGGTGCTACAATCATTTCATGTAATCACTTTTAGGGGCCCTTTATAAAAGTAACTTTTTCCCCCAAAAGAGGTTCAGCTCCAGTTGTCTTGTGATTTGAGCTCATAAGGTGTCTGGGTTGATGTTGAGTGATGTTTGTTGATGTGAAAACTGTGCTCTTGATAGTGCAGCCAGTGTGTCTTTTCACCAGGGCTGAGGTCAAAGTAACTTCCTCCTGATAGCTGGGAAACGATTTCTTTGATGGTCAACTCTAGCTTTTCAGTGGGTTTCCAAAAGTTATTGAAGGGCTACATGAGCAAATTCATAGCACACCTTTTAGTATTTACAGCAAACTATAAGTTAAACTTATGAACTTCATTAGAATTGATAAATGGAAATGGTCTCTTTGTATAATGGATAGTGAGAACAGTGAACAGTCTAAGAAAATCCTTCTCAGACTTTCTGCCTCAAAGCTAGACCCTTCAGATTTATCTTGTACTTTGCTATTATGCTTTACTATTGCTCTCTGTAATTATATTGAATTCAAGTTTATTACTAAATTTGTAACAGCCTTATCAGAAATGTCAGCTACCTCCACAACTTTATTTCTTTGAACATATATAATTTTTTCACCATCATAGCAGCCATTTCAAATCACATCCTTTTAGAGCTAGTAAAGGACTTCAGGTTCATTTACTATAAACTCTTTATTTTACAGTTGAGGAATCAAAGCTCCAGTGAGGTTAAATGCCTTGCCCCCAAGCTCAGCACATCAGCACCTTACTAGTTTTGAACTTGCATTTTTTTTTATTTATTTATTTATTTTTTTTTTAAAGATTTTATTTTTTCCTTTTTCTCCCCAAAGCCCCCCAGTACATAGTTGTGTATTCTTCGTTGTGGGTTCTTCTAGTTGTGGCATGTGGGACGCTGCCTCAGCGTGGTCTGATGAGCAGTGCCATGTCCGCGCCCAGGATTCGAACAAACGAAACACTGGGCTGCCTGCAGCGGAGCGCGCGAACTTAACCACTCGGCCACGGGGCCAGCCCCTTGAACTTGCATTTTTGAATGAATTATAAGTGATGTGTAAAATATCATCCATTTGTAAGATGAATAAACTTTTCTTTAGTAATTTTAACTTCCTTGAAAAAATCTTTCAAGAGGGCATAATATTGAAATCAGTCATATTGTCTTGATAGGTAACAAAACCTTGGGTGATGACTACTGAAAACACAAGATGAGAGAGAGAGAGGGTGCCTAACTTGTGCTGCCCTACACAATAGCCAGTAACTACATGTGGATATTTTAAATTCATTGAAAGTAAATATGATTAAAATTTTATTTCCTCAGTCCTACTAGTCAGAGTTCAAATGTTCAATAGCCACACGTAGCTCATAGCTATGGGATTAGGCAGCACAGAATAGAACATACCTATCATCCCAGAAAAAAGTCTTGTTGGACAGCACTGCAAGGCTGGTTTGGACCTCCACGGAGCTTCTAATTTTGTTGGGGGCCTCCCAACTGGGAAGGTCCTTCCTTCTTGAGGTAGGTGTCAATCCCGACACCAGGTGAATCTCTCAGGGAAGGGACAGAGGCTGTTTGGAGTGACAATCTACTCAGCTCCTAAACTGCACCATCACTCCCTGACAAAAGGATGAGACTCCATATCCCATGCTCCTGGCCCATCTCACCCTTACCCTGTTTTGGCAGTGAGGGTGCAGGGAAAAGCATGAAGAAGGGAGAGATGAAGATTTAGCATTTGGGAGGCATATCCCAAACTTTCTGAACGTTGTTTAACTTTCAACTTCCCTACCCTCTTTTACCACCAATTCCCAATCCCTCCATCCTCAGGAGATGACAGAGGTGTGGCTTTGATGGGGTTCAGTTGCTCTGCCTGTTCAGAGCTAGAGGAGGTGCTTAGACAGATTCAGGAGAAAGAGATGAGGGAAGGCAGGAGCCTCAATCTCTCACTGAGTTTACTGAAGCCCTCAGCATGCTCAGCACGGTCATCTCCACTGAGAGTACAAAGATGGCGAAAATCACTATAGGGACTCCTTTTCCCAGAGGCTCTTTTCAATTTCAGCTCCTCTAGCCTGAAAGCCTGAGATTGGGCCTGGCTGTCAAGACCCCTCACTGCCCTCCTTGGCAGCGCCTTGGCCCAAACCAGATAATGGATCCTTCCCCATCCTACACTGGAAAGACCAGAGTAGTTCAGGATGAGGGGTTAATGACTTCATATGTCTGCCTTCTCAGAGGAATTTACATTTTAGAAGCCACCGCCACACCCTTCCTCCTCCCACTCCCTGTTTACTGCCCAGCAAAATGAGGAGTTAGAACTGGTTAATTTCTAAGTCCCTTCCAAGCGCAGAAGTTGTCAGACCTGCTGTTTCTGGGGCTTATGCCTTAGCTCAAAGGAACACTTGCCCCCAGGGGCAAGAGATACCTCTTGACAGTGAAAGTGTCTTCTTACCTACATTCACGTTTTTTCCTCAAACTGCACTCTTATTTATTCTCTCCTCTTCCATGTTTAGGTAGATTCCCAGGTCAGCAGAGGAAAAAGCCCCCAAAATACTCTCACGGTTTAGGTTGTTAAAACTCGGATCCTGAAAGCACCTGACAGAAGTCGTAAAAGATAAGAGACTGTTCCCTTGGCCATCACCACACCCAAAGTATATCATGATGTTAAATAATTAAATTCTTCAGAAACCCCCAGCACAGAGCTCTTTCAGAGCAATATTGAAAACTTAAGTGTTTCCCCTGGATAATAACAGTAGCTGCCATTTATTGAGCAACTATTATATGCCAGGCATGCTTACTTGACTCTTTATAGGCACTATCTCGTTTACCTCAATTTTAGCACCATCTCCATTCCACAGATGCAAAAACAGTTCAGAGAGTCCTGGTAATTTGCACTGATTTGTACAGCTAATATTTTGGAGCCAGGATTAGAATAAGACTTCGTCAATTGCTATAGTCCATCTGTTTTACACTCTGCCATTAATTTTCAAAATTATGTTCCAAGGAATCCTAAATATCCTCACAAGATGTTCAAGACTGTTGAAGGGGCTTGAGGATGGATGGGGGAAGAAAAGAGAGAGAGGCCACAAGGTCACCTCTATCCCTGTCCATGTCTTATCTGTCCCACTCACCACCCCCCAATTTAAGCCCAGTGGACACTGTTTTAACTGTTTTAAGTACTGAGATTCCACATACTATTTCTCACCTTTAAAAAAAAGTTCAAAAACCATTGTGCTAGGATCTGCTTTCTCCAGTGTCCTTCTGACTCCATCCTAGCAATAGCCTTTGCCCATTTATAACTAATCGACATTTACATGTTAATTTATTCTGCATTTGAAGAATGATTAATAAAAAAAATCATTGTACATCTTTAACTACATTGTCTTAGATCTAGACTTGGAAATGCTCTGGTAGAAACTGATTATTCATAGGCATGTGAGGCCAATTCATCAAAAAGGGAAAGAAGGTATCTGGGCCACTGCTGCTTGCTTTTTCTCAAAAAACGAATTAGGTTTCAACAAGATGATCATTTGATGTGTGATGGCCCTTGGCCGAACAAAGTATATTCACTTTTACTTTCTTCCAAAAGGATCATTTTCTCAATCAGAAGTAACAGGATTAACTTTCAAAGAGGGGTTTGTTCACTCTTTTCCCTCATTTTTTAACCACCCAGAGGATTTATAGCCTCATATTTTTTTCTATTAGGTATAACTGCTTGAAAGCCTGAATGGAGATATGTTTCTATTCATTTTTTACTTCCTACAGTGTTCTTTTTTTAAAAAAAGAAAGTGTGAAGCTGTTCCCCAAAAGATTTCTTGTTTTGATCATGGTATTCTTGGAGGTTCGTCTTTGCTTGTGTGTTTGTGTGTGCATACATACTCACACATAGGCCAAGAGGTGCTATGCGTAAGGGGGTCACAGGGAGATAGTATTCTCCAGGTATCTTAGACTGTCATACCTTGGAGCAAAGAACATTACAAGTCACTTGGTGCAAGAGGAAGCTGCCCTTGGGCAACCTATTTGTTCAGTCCACTCACCAAACAGCAATCAATGATATTAACCAAATGTCTCTTATGAGTAACCAGAGATGTTCGGATAGGGGTTGAATAAGTAACTGCATGGCAAAGAGATTATAAAACAGATTCCATCACAGACCATGAAATCAGAGTTTTAGAAATTTAGAGTCCCTTCTCTCTTGGAATTCTGTGCTTATTAATTATAGCTCTGGATCCAGAGGGAAGATGAGGCATTTAGCTCATGGTAATGGTTGGATGTCTCCGTTTGCCATGAATGACTCTGGTTCTTGTACGGAGGAACAGATCATTATCTAGAGTGGAAAGTTGCCAAAGTGGTTGAGGGGGACTGTGAGATGCTTGGTCATAAAATGAAACTGAGAAAATACACTGTAGGGAAGACAGGGATATGATTTTATGTTCCTGGGAGAAGTGGCATTTCTTTTCTTGAAGTGGGTATTTCTTTTCTTGGTTATTTTCATTGATCTTTAGGGGAAAGAGGAAAGGAAAATGGTGATGCTCTGAGGAGAAAGGAAGGTTCGCTGAGGAAGGGCACCCCCACTGCCTGGGAGAATCATAACAGGGATTATTCTAAGAGGCAGCTCAGCAGTGTTTACGTCAGTGAGCAGAGAGCCTGTCCAGGCCCAAGGAAGCTGCAAGCGCAGCACCCAGAAGAGGGTGATATGAGAGAACTGAGAAACCATGAAGGTGGGAAAAGATATTCTCTTCCATGAATCGCAATTTTGTATATCATATATTTTCTATGAAGTGTCAACTCTGGTTGCAAGTGTGGGGCAACCAGCTCCCTGAAGGCTACGCTTTCCCATGTGGAGGGGTATGAGGTACTCAACACCAACTGAAGGATGAGATACACCCAAAATAACCAAGGAGAGCCCTGTCACTTGTCTCTTCAATAGAAAGCTTACTACATAATTGAAATAACATTGGTTACCAATGCCAATGAATGAGTACACACTAATGAGGCATCTAGTGGGCAGAGCATACAAGTTCTCTCCTTTCACCGTGGACTGTCATATCATCTCATTTGACCCTCAATACAGTCTCATGAGGAAGAGGAAATTCAGGTTCCTAGGGGTTCAGTAACTTGTTCAAGGTCACACAGGTAGGTGGTGGTGCTACAATTGAACCCATATATGTCTGGATCCAAACTCAATATCTTCAAACTTTTTCTCAACACTCTTCAAATAGGAAGATAAAGGAAAGTTTATGGTGATAGCCAAATTCCTGGTGGAAAAAACCTAAGTTGCAGGATTCCCTCCCTTTGCTATTACAAGGATTTCTTTCTGGCATTCTAAGAAAGCATTCACTTATTTAGCTAAGGGGAAGGAAAATAGGTCCTCTTGTTTGGTATTAACTTATTTAAAATTTTATTTTAAAAAATAAGATCAATAAGCACAACTTACAATGAATATTTTACTTTCAGATAATTTTTTCTTTGCTTAACCCTGTACCCTGTATAAAGAATCAATTTTTTCCCAGAGAAAAGGTGAAAAAAAGCCAAATTAATCAAAAACCAGGAGCAATTTAATTTAGTGTGGTTTCCATTAGAGTATAAAACACTCAAATTGCCTAGTTGTAAATTCAAGTGCAGAGAACAGAACACTTTTTCATAAGAACTAATAATATTAAATACTTTATTTCCTTATGGAGGCTAGACAAGTATAAAATGTGGTAGGAAAAATATTTGAAAAAGGGCAGAGCTGTCTAAGAGATCCTGTGTCTAACAAGCTCTCGGTAGGCTGTGCTGTATTCTCAGTTCTGGATTATTTAGCTGCATGAGCCTGGGCAAACTATAGAGAGTCAGAAACTACAGAAAATAGAGGTTTTCTACTTTGAGACCTTCATATTATAGACGAGGAAATGAAGTCTCACCCATAGTAAATGACTTGCCAACCATCAAACAAATAGTAGAGAACTAGGAATGTCCCATGCTTCACTTATTTAACTTATAGATGCCTCAGTTTCCTACTCTGTAAAATGAAGGACTATGAATAGCAAGGGACCTGATATCGTGGAAGGAACACTTGACTTGAAGACTAGTATCCTGGGTTTGAGCTCCCCTCTCCAGTACCCACGCCATTGAACTTAGGCAAGTCCATATCTCTTGTTTAGTTTTCACAAATTCTAAATTTGAAATTAAAATTTCTGTCCAAGCTATATCACAGAGGTGTTGAAAGAAACTAATAAGACAATGTACAGGCAAAAACTTTGAAAGCAGTGAAACACTTCAGAGGAGCAAAGGAATTACAGTGATGATGATGATGAAGTCCTCTTGCTCTCAGGTTCTGGTTGAAGAGAGAGCTCGCATTTGGAAGAAGTGGAAGAGGTTATATGGGTAGAATGAGGGCCAAAATATGGCGATTCATAAATGACAAGATGTGAGTTTAGATGGCTTTTCAAAGATAGAGTGCAATTGGTAGGATTGACAAATAAAATACAGGATGTCTGGTTAAATTTGAATTTCAGATAATGCAATATTTGGGACATACTTATACTAACAAATTAGCTGTTGTTTATCTGAAATTTAAATTTGACTTAGTATCCTCTATTTTTTCTACTAAATCAGGCAACCATAACAGTGGATGGATTTCTGTGAAGGGTAGCAAGTGATGTATAAAAGCAATGGTTCCGAATTATTGTAGGTATGTGGGGATCAGGAAGGAGTGGGAGCAAGGAGACTGTCCTGGTTTGTGTTCCCCTAAAAACAGAGCCTAAGAAAGGATTTAAGGGCAATAATTTATATAAGAGGTGAGGCCAGGAAACTTGGTGAGGAAGAGAGGAAAGTGAGAGTCATTCTAAGGGTGCATTATGCAAGTCATTGTAGGCAATGGAGGCTGGATTCCACTGGTTTCAATGAAAAGCCTACACAACGCCTCCTAGGAGGGAGGCTAGGGCATTTATTCACCAGCTTCTAGCCCTGTATTGATTAAGACTTGCCCCTGGGGAGTGAAGGAGATCAGAATACGCCACCTCAAAATATTCCACTTTGGAATAAGGATTACTTTGAGCTGAAGGTCATTGAAAAACAGCAGACACAGAAAAAAGCTCTACCTTCCCTGTACTTGCCTAAAAGCAGGGCATAAATTTCCCTTTGTGAAGGTGTTCGCCCTCCCCTCCCTTATAACAGGAGGGACTGAATTACTCAATCACTGGAGATGACTCTAGACTTTTATCATCCCAGAGACAACACAAGAGGAATCTGCATAATAAAACTTACTAAATAACCCTTTTCTTCCATTAGTTTCCTCCATATATTTCCTTTCCCACAATTTACTGCCCCTAGAAGCTCAAAACTTTCTTTTGTCTTGTCTCTTCTCCACAAATTTATTTCCCTTTGTTAAAATGGTATATAAGCCTCCAAGTCTGACCGCCTCTTCGGAATTTTCACTTCCTTTTCTGTGAGACCCCCATATCATGTAAAAATAATAATGTCAAATAAAATTTGTATGTCTTTTCTCCTGTTAATCTGTCTTTTGTCAATTTAATTTGTAGGGCCCCAGGCACTGAACTAAGAAGGTAGAGGAAAAGTTTTTTTCATCCCTACAAAGGTGTTAACACCTCTACGCCTCTGGGCTGTATATCCCTTTGGGATGAGCAGTTCCCAAAAGCTTCAGAGAAAGTCAGAGGCAGTAAGGCTTGGAGCAGCTCAGGGCGCCTGAGGTGGAATGTGTTGGCAGTAATCTGGTTCTACACTAACTGTCCAGCACAGCTGCAGCTGAAATAAGAGGAGCATGGGGGAGATGTGAGGCAGAATACCCAAAACTCTACAGAGACTACAAAGAGGCCACTGATGCAGTGCAGAAGTGATGAAATCTTGGGCTAGGATAAGTTATTCACTTATTTCAAAAACACTTATTGACTACTTAGTGTACGGTAAGCATGTTCTAAACACTGGGAATCCAGAGAAAAATGATACAGTTCCTGCTTTCAAGGAGCTTTCAGTCTAGTAGGCAAAAAAGTAAAAAATAAATATAGTAATTAGAATGTTGTGTGCTAAGTATTATCACAGAGATATATTTAGAATATTTATCAAAATAAGAGCAAGTGCCCAGAAAAAGAGAGCAAAAACCGGAAAAGATTTTAAAGACTAATCAGTCAAATTAGGTAAGTGAATAACTCTCTCCTGTCTCTCACGTCCAGTATCCACATGTGAATCCGAGATTTTGAATGAGAGTGACTGAGAAATGATGGAATCAATAGAACTAGGAAGTTGGGAAGAGGAACTTGCTTTATGATGAATGACAATGAATTATTTCTAGACTATATTAAGTTGGAAGTGTTAGCACCTGCAAAGATGCCTAGAAGGTCCTTGAAGATAAAGGGCTGATGTTTGGTTTAAAGGCTAGGGCTAGAAATTATCTGAGAATTCAGTAGCCTTGGAGAAGAGTGAGAGACATGGGCAGGGCATGCTCAATAAGTGAAATATCAGTGAAAGAATCAAGTTGGTGCCAAGGATGGTGCCTCAGAGAGCATTTGTGACTAGAGATCAAGAGGAGAAAGAGATGACATAGGGACTGAGATAGAGAAGTCATTGGTGTGTGGCAAGCCACAGGAGAAGTTTCAAGAGGAGTGCTGGGTGGCAAGGAAGTCGAGCAAGGTTAGTTGGTCATTCAGTAAACATCAAACCAATTTGAACGCATTAAACCCAAAGAGACAATAGCTTAGTTGTAATGTATGGATATCTATGGACAATTCAATTATTAGTCTTTGTCATTCAAAGAAAGGAAGTTAAATGAAGGCAAATATAGCAAAAATACATGACTGCTATCAGTAGCATAAGCCACAGCATATTAGAAGTTAGGCAGGTCTAGTGAGTCTCAGGGACATATTTTTTTCTGGGCCTGGGACATGTATCCGTTCTTTGAATGGTCCCAATAATCATGTGTGGTGGGCACTCTTATATACCATCCAGATCCCCCTTCAACAACAAACATCTTGCCCCAGATGCTGAGAGTGCCATCCACAGACAGCTTTCAATTGCACCCCCAGGGATTGCCTTAGCTGCTGAGAGCTGCTAGGCCCCACATCATGGCCTTCTGAGGAGGGGATGCATTCCAGTGACCAATGGAGATGGGAGTATAACGGCCTGGCTATCTAAGCCCAACTAGAACCTCTCCATGAGGTCACCCATGGCTGTCAATTCCTATCTCACAGCTTCATTTCATCTGCCCAGTTCTGCTTTTTTTCACTCCCTTTCACAAGACACTGCTTAAGAAACCTCCTGCAAAGTAAACTCCATCTCAGAATCTGCTTCCAAGGGAAACAACCCTGTGGCATCAGGCAATCTACCTTTACCAGTTGAGTGTCTGCAAGTAACAGACAATTCCATCTCAAATGGCTTAAACAATAAGAAAACATTGTTATCTCACATTACCTGGAGTCCTGAGGTAGGATTACACTAGGTTTAGTTAATCCAGTGACTCAGAAAAACCATCAAGTCCCCAAGGTTTCTCTTTCTGCTCTGCCATCCTCAGCATGGTGGCTTTGTACCTCAGCCTAACATTCCTTACAGACTCAAGATGGCATCACATGCGGGTGTGAAAATGTCCTGCAAAAGGAAAAGAACTGATACTTCCCAGGTGAATCTTTCAAAAGCAAGACACCCTTTCTCAGAAGCCCTCCGGCTGACCTCCCTTCAGTCGCTGGCCGGAACTGGGGTTCACACCTCCCTCCACCCCAATCACTGGCAGGGGAATGGATGGCCATGATTTGCAGAGACCAATCAAAATTTGCTCCTGAATCTTTTGAGGGACATATATACCCCTGACAAAAAACAGGGTAATTAGATTGCCACACCCTAGAATGTGAGTATTTAGCATTTTCCTTCCAAGTAACTAATTTTACATAACTTAAAATCTAGGTTAGGTAGCTGGAGGGAACTGTTATTTTTATATAAAGCACCTGGATGGGCCTTCTGTGAATCTTCTCACAAGGACAATGAAATGACTTTTTTTGCCAGGGAGTGAGATATGCGGTGTTGTTTTCTAACCATCGGTGAGCCTACTACGTGTTAGATATACGCATATTTTCACCAGAGCTTGAGTACAATGGAAAGTAGCAGCACCTGACACCCTGTACCGATTTTAGTGAATTTGTAAGGAAGAGTTAAAAAGCACATTTTCAAAGAAGCCAGTCACAAAAGGTCAATACTGTATGATTCCACTTATATGAGGTACCTAGAATAGTCAAACTCAAAGAGAGAAAGTAGAATGGTAGTTTCCAGGGGTTGGAGGTAGGGGGAAATACGAATTATTGTTTAATGGGTACAGTTTTAGTTTTGGAACTGGTAAACAGTTCTGGAGATGGAAGGTGTTGACAGTTGTACAACAGTATGATTGCACCTAATGTCAATGAACTGTACACTTAAAAATGGTAAATGTTACCTTATGTACATTTTGATACAATTTAAAAAAAGAAGCATATTTTCAGAGAACACCTGTAGGAAGAAAACCCAATAGCTGGGGTTTAGAAAAAAACTTTTTTTACTAGAAAAGCCTTAATCACTCACTGGAACTGCTTTCCCTGATAAACACCTAGTGCAAGCATATTTTATTGCCTTATATTTGTAAAATGGCTGAGTATTTTACATGATTGTGGCTCATGATGTAGCAAAATTAATTCTAAAGAGGGATTTGATTTAAAATGCTTAATTATTCCTAAATAAAGTTCCATTGTTTTAATAATAGACTCCAACCATCCTATTCAGAAGACAAGATGAGTGGCTACTTATCTTATTTACACCTTATTTATGTCCATATTCATGTTATTTTCTGAATTAGATAAAAACAATAAACTCTGTTGGGGCAAAAAAATGATCAAAATTCAATGAACATATTAATGTATTTTAATAGCTTGACTGTAAGTTTCATAAATCTCATGCCTAACCAAAGTATGTCACTATAAATAAATTTCAACTTATCTCTTGCTCAGAAAAGAATACTCCACTAAAATATTTTTAGCTACTTAAAACCAAAAAAGGATGTCCATCTATTGATGTAGAGCAAATTTTTGTACTAGGGAGAGGCCACATTAGATAATTTCTAAGGGCTTTTTCAACTCCATGATTCTGCGAAATGCTGAATCTTTGAAAATGACCCTCAGAGGGAGAGAGAGTGACATCAGCAAAATGACAGTATAGAAATTTCTAGTGCCCATCCCCTCCCAGACCATCAATTTGAACAACTATCTGCACGTGAAAACACCTTCACAAGAGCTAAGGATTCTAGCTAGGGGATTACAGCACTTGAGTGAAGCATAGAAATATGAAAAGCATGGAGGATGGATGGGGAGATAGATTCATATTACTCCCTCACCCCTTACCCAAGCTCAGGCAGCCCAGTGTGGAGATAGACACCCTGTCCGTGGAGAAGGAGAGTGAAGTGAGTGCCCAACTTCACCACAGACCCCAGTGCCAGCCTGCCTCATCAACAGGCCAATTCCCTTGGTGCTAAGTGGCTCCCAGTGAACTCCCATAAGCTTAAGCCCTTGACCCACCTAGCTGCCTGCTGTCTCTAGCAGCTCCAGGTGGCTCCTGCGACACTAGGCTCCTAGAGGACTTCCACAAACCCAGGCTCCCAGTCTACCCTAGCACTAGCTGTCTCCTGTGGCACCAGGCTCCCAGAGAGCTATTGTGACCCCAGACTCTGGGTACATTCCAGCATCAGTTGGCTCCTGAGCCCCCGGGTGACTCTTGTGGCCCCAGGCTCCAGGTAGGCACCCACAAACTCAGTCTCTGACCTCAGTGTCAAGCCAACTACCACAGACCCAGGCTTTCATCCCAACCCAGCACCAGGCTGGCCCCCATAGACCTAGAGTTCAGACCAGCTGTGGACTGAGGTTTTCAGCTGGCCCCCATGGGCCAACCTCCAAGCCACCTACCACGAAACCAGGCTCCCAGACCATCCCAGTACCAGAATGGTCCCCAGGGACCAAGACACTGGGCCTGCCCCAACAGTCCCCAGTACCTGGTTGGCCCCTGTGGACCTAAGATCCAAGTCTGTCCACACAGACCCAGGTCCCAGGCCCATCACTGCAGACTCAAGTGTTGGGCCTGCCCCAGTGAACCCAGCTCCAGACCCCTCACCCACTGACACAGGTATCAGACCTGCCCACCCAAGGATTCCAGCAATAAGCAATAAGCCTGCCCACACAGAATCTCTGGACAGGCTGAATGGTGAAGGGCTTTGCCTGCCAAAGCCAGTCTATAAAGATTAAAAGAGGTGCCTACTTCTTCTAATGTGCAGACATCAACACAAGGCCATAAGGATCATGAATAATCGAGGAAACATGATACCACCAAAGGAAACTAATGAATTCCAATGACTGACCCTAAAGAAATGGAGATCTATGATCTGCCTGACAAAGAATTCAGAATAATCTTCTGAAAGAAATTCAGTGAACTACAAGAATACAAAGATAGACAACTAAATGAAATTAGGAAAACAATGCATCAACAAAATGAGAAGTTTGACAAAAAAAATAGAAACAAACCAAACAGAAACCCTAGAGGTAAAAAATACAATGACCCCTATCTTACACCACTTACAAAAATTAACTTGAAATGGATTAAAGCATTAAGTGTAAGACCTGAAACTGTAGAAGTCCTAGAAGAAAACATACGGAAAAAGCTCCTTGACATTGGTCTTGGCAACAATTTTTTCTATATGACACCAAAAGCATAAGCAACAAAAACAAAAATCAAGAAGTGGGACTACATCAAAGTAAAAAGCTTCTTCACAGAGAAGAAATCATCAACAAAATAACAAGGCAACCTATGGAATGGGAGAACATATTTGCAAACCATCTATCTGATAAGGGGTTAATATCCGAAAAATATGAGGAACTCATACAACCCAATAGCAAAAAACAAACAATCCAATTAAAAAATGCACAGAGGGGGGCTGGCCCCATGGCCGAGTGGTTAAGTTCGTGCGCTCTGCTGCAGGCGGCCCAGAGTTTCGTTGGTTTGAATCCTGGGCGTGGACATGGCACTGCTCATCAAACCACGCTGAGGCAGCGTCCCACATGCCACAACTGGAAGGACCCACAACTAAGAATATACAACTATGTACCGGGGGGCTTTGGGGAGAAAAAGGAAAAAATAAAATCTTTAAAAAAAAAAATGCACAGAGGACTTGAATAGACATTTTTCCAAAGACATACAAATGGCCAACAGTTAGATGAAAAAAATGTTCAACATCACTAATTATCAGGGAAATGCAAATCAAAACCACAATGAGATATCACCTCACACCTGTCAGAATGGCTATTATCAAAAAGACAAGAGATCACAAGTGCTGGCAAGGAAGTGGAGAAAGGGAACCCTTGTGTACTCTTCATAAGAATGTACATTGGTGCAGCTACTAGGGGAAACACTATAGAGGTTTCTCAAAAAATATAACCACACCATGCTACCCCATGATCTAGCAATTCCACTCCTGGTTATATATTAAAACCAAATGAAAACACTGTATCGAAGAGATATCTGCACCCTCATCTTCATAGCAGCATTATTTACAATAGCCAAGACACAGAAACATCAATAAGCACTCATCCACAGATGAATGGATAGAGAAGTTGTGAGAGAGATATATATATCTAGTACATATATACGTACACATACGTATATACAGTGGAATATTGTTCAGCCATAAAAAGGAAGGAAATCCTGCCATTTGTGACAACATGGAAGGACCTTGAGGGCATTATACTAAGTGAAATAAGTCAGAGAGAGAGAGAGACAAGTACTGTATGATCTTACTTATATGTGGAATCTAAAAAGAAAAAAAAATTTTTCTAAAAACAAACTCATAGAAAAAGAGGTCAAATTTGTGGTTACCAATGGCAGGGGGTGGAGGGAGGGGAAATTGGATGAAGGTGGTCAAAAGGTACAAACTTTCACTTGTAAGATAAATAAATACTAGGAACATAATGTATAGCACGATGACTATAGTTAACAGTGCTGTATGGTATATTCGAAAGTTGTTAAAGAGAGTAAATCCCTAGGGCTCTCATCACAAGGAAAAAACCATTTTTTTCTTTTCTTTTTTTTTTTGTATCTATATGAGATGGTGGATGTTAACTAAATTTATTGTGGCAATCATCTCACAAGATATGTAAGTCACATCATTAGGCTGCGCATCTTAAACTTATACAGCGCTGCATGTCAATTATATATCAATAAAACTGGAAAAAAATAGAACTACCATATGATCCAGCAATCCCACTTCTGGGTATATATTCAACGGAAATGAAATCACTAACTCGAGGAAATATCTGCACTTCTGTGTTCATTGCAGCATTATTTACAATAGCCAAGACATAGAAACAACCTAAGTTTTCAGTGATGGATGAATGGATAAAGAAAATGTGGTTTTATATATACATGTACGTATATATATATATATATAAAAATATAAACAATGAGATACTATTATACATGTTCATACATTATTTTATATATACAACATATATAGTACCTTTATACATATAATGTTTATACATTATTATATATATACAATGAGATATTACCCAGTCATAAAAAAGAAGGAAATATACTGCCATTTGCAACACCTTGAATGGACCTTGAGGGCATTATGCTAAGCGAAATAAGTCAGATATATAAAGACAAGTAGTGTATGTTCTTAGTTACATGTGGAATCTAAAAAAGCTGAACTCTTAGAAACAGAGAGTAGAACGGTGGTTGCCAGGGGCTGGGGGTGGGGAAATAGGGAGAGGTTGGTCAAAGGGTACAAACTTCCAGGTATGAGAGGAATAAATTCTGGGGATCCAATGTACAGTACAGTGACTATAATTAACAACACTGTATTACCTACTTGGATGTTGTTAGTAGAATAGATCTTAAATGTAATCACCACAAAAAAATGGTAATTACTTGAGGCGATTGAGGTGTTTACTTACTAACCTTATTGTGGTAATCATTTCACAACATATACGCATATCAAATCATCACATTGTACACCTCAAATTTACATATTTTATATGTCAATAATATCTCAATAAAGCTGGAGGAGAAAAAACAAAAAGAAAAGAGAAAGGAAAACCAGTGGTAGGCTGCTAAATTTTTAAAAACTAACCATTAGGAAAAAAAAAAAGGCCCAATTCATAGTGGTGCCAATTCTCGTGGTGAAATACTCCCACCATGGTCAATTTTATGCTAATAACATGATATCACTGAATACAGAGTGGAGGAAAGATGTGTAAAATTGGATCTCAAAACACTGGCTCCAGCACATTGTCAATAAAGCATCCTATTTGCTCATGGATAGAGCTAACCATCTCTTGTTAATGGCTGAGATTTCTTCTAAGCCAGGTTGGTAGAGAGCAGAGTGGGTAGGTAGGTGGAACACTTCTACATAATAAACAGTGCTGTGGATCAGTTGATTCCTTAACAGTGAATGTTATAGAATGTATTCCTGTTATATTGATGAGGAAATCTCTTATGATATGCTAAAGAAAAATGAAAGGGTGAGGAAAGACAGGACTCCATGATGGAAAATTTTTGTCATCTGGCCCAAAGAGTGAAATTTAGCAGTCCAATGTTAAGTTTGCAGCTAAATTGATCAGGTTCCATCATCCAAGTTGTGGATCTAAATCTCCGGTTTTTTCCTTAACATTTTTTTTTTAGTACAAGCAATAATGCAAGGTAGTCCGTTTTTCTACCATTACATGTAGACATTTTTTACTAAGTGTTTGAGAAAGAAAACATTCTATTCTACTTTTAAAAAAAGAAAGAAAATGACTCCCATTAGCACTGACTAGAGACATACATTTGAAGGAAACTTCAACATCACTATGGTTCATACGAATAAATAAGTATTTCTCACATATTCCATAAATTAAGAGGCCACTATTGTAGGTCAAATACCCCTACTAAAGTGATCTGTACTACTTATTTCCATCATCCCAATTAAACTCATAAAACCTAATAGTATGACAGATGCTGCTCAGTTAGTATTTTTGGAATTCAAGAATAAAATAAATAAATCATTGAGGACTGTCAGGCAATTTCTGGAGCAATAAAGAGAGACACATTCAGACTAGTTGAAACACGATCAGTGTAGCGGGTTCTGTCGGTGCCCATCTATATCTTTTTGGTACTTAATGTTCCCGTTAATGGTGTCTTACTTCAAGCACATGGGATTATCTGCCTGAGAGTTTCCTCTGGCCACGGAAGCATGCCCAGCCCATGCAAGGGACGGGCCAGAAGTGCTAAGAAATTAACAGTCCTGGGAGCAGCCAGCCACCAATGACAATTGGGAGTGGTGAATAAATATCTCAACTTCCTTTCCCTTTGGGTAGATGATTGAGTTTTCCTTTACGCTGTCTTCCAGGGGTCCCCAGCATGATTGAGCTCCAGGTGCTTACAGCAGTAATATGCTCATGAACATACCTGTATTGGCTTACTTCCCTTCTTTGTCTCAATTCCCCACTCTCCTACCAGTGCTTCCTGGGATCACTTTGCAAATAAACTACCTGCACTGAAATTCTTGCCCTAAGGTCTGCTTCTAGGGAAACTTAAACTAGGATAATCAGTAAGGGAGAAATGATCTCATAGGAATCCAAGAACTGACAGTGGAATGAGACTCAATCTCAAGGCAAATGGGTTTGGCATTGGGATCTCATGAGTATTCACTATGAGGTTCCACCATTACATAAAACATGCTGGTTTTCTTTGTGAGTCTCTTCTCCTTTCTAATTTCTCCTAAATAATTTCTCCCCCTCTGTTCTGCAGATCTTTTCCCAACTTTGGAGCTCCTACTTATTCATAAATTTGCATTGCTCATAATGTTGATTCACTCATGGCCTATCATGACCCTCCCACTTCTCTCTGCTTCATGAATTTTCAGTTTCAGGCTTCACTGTTAATCATAGGAGTCTAATTTCATTTTTCAATTCAAATGGTGGAAAGTGAAACTCTAATATACTCAATCTTTGAGCAGAGCTAATTACAATAGATTAGTGATGCACAGTTAGGCATCATCTAATCCAGGACACTTATATGAGAGTGAAAGAGGCACTGTTAATAATTAAGCAGGACAATAGGTACAAACCAGGACTGTTCTAGGCAAATTGGGATGTATGGTCACCTGGGCATGTGACACTAATCAATTTATACTGGCTTTCTTAAGATCGGTTGCTCAGTGATTGTCAAATTAGCCATGACCTATATGTGTGTGCAAGGAGGAGGGGTGGTGGCTGAGAGCTGATCGTCTATTAAGAAGACCAATGATTTTCTAAGGGAATGAAAATGTGGTCATTGTTAAGTTGTAGAACATTCATACTATAGGACTATAAGGACCATTATGGATCACCAGTGATCCTCATACCAAAGTTTGGGGACCACCAAAACACTCTGATGCATTGTCAGAATACATTCTAAGGCTGAAGATAACTCAGTCATGAATTCAACTATGGCCTATTTTATAAAGATGCAAAGCCATTTGGTAAAACATCACTCCTCAACAGAATGTTTCAAATCAGTATTGATGAATTTGAAGCATGGAGGTCTATAGTATCCAGTCAGTGTTAGGATTGTCTAAAATAAATAATCTTGGGGCCATTGATGTCTCAGATTGACATTATTGTTTGGGATATAATTGAAATTAAAACATTCAGAAATGTATTCACAGCTTTCTCGGATACAATAAATGGAAGGGAAGTCCTTGATATTACCAAGGGAGCAAATGGCTTCTTTTAGTGTCTCACATCTCTGAAAATTAAAAAGAAGTTTCTCCAACAATTGTTTTGCTTCAATTTATTATAAAAGATTTGTCTTTCTAGGTTGATTTTGTAAATATAGTTTCTACAATTATTTCAGTAAGATTGCAGAGAAGATCTATTCCTTTCTATGGACTTTCAGATAGACAAGGTAACTAAGCTTTTTTTCTACTATAAGAAAACAAAAGATATAAGCTTTCAGTATCTCTCTGAGTATGTTGAGCAGTGAGTGGATGAGGTACCAGTCAGGAGACCTAGGTTCAAGTTTCATCTCAGCTCCTTCTGCCTCTAAAGCTGTATGTTCATCTGAGAAATGAGCAGATTAATCTAGATCAGACTTTCCAACTGGGCTCTACTGGCCTATGGAGTTCCATGTATTTGAATGGGTTGCTTGGGATAGGATAGGAAAAGGGAGGAGGAAAGATTCCCTTTCATGTCTCAAGCAGTCAAAAATTTCAAGTTTCTAACATAGGTTTCAATCAGATGATGGGTTTGATGTCCTCTATGCCCATGACTTCAGTAACCCTCTCTAACCAAATAACTTCTAGGTTTTTATCTCCAGATCAGATGCCTCCTCTGAGCATCCAATTGCCTATTCAACATCTCCAACTGAATGTTCCAAAGCATCTTAAACTCCACATGCCCAAGACCAAATTCTTGATCTCCCACAACCAAATGCCTTCTTGTTATGTTCCTTATCTCAGTGAGTGGCATCAGTATCCTTCTAGTTGTGCAATCCTCAAAACTAGGTGTTATCTTAGACATCATTTATTCTCTTCCTTAAATTCGTCCTCACTTTCATGTTCTATAAATTTGACTTTTAATATCCCTTAAATGATTTCACTTCTTTCCGTTTGCCCTGCACCCAACCTAGTCCAAACTATTGTCATCTCTTGCCTGGATCATGGCAACAGTTTTATAACTGGTGTCTCTTCTTCTTTTCTGAACCTCTCCCCCTTTCAATCCGTTGTCCATATTTAAAGCAGATTGATTTTTTTAAAAGCTAAATCTGACCTTCTTACTCTCTATTAAAATCTTCCAGTAGGTCACCATTGTCTTTAAGATAAATACTAAACTTCTTTAGATGGCCTACAAAACCCTATATATCTGGTCTTTTTCCTACCTCCTTCTCTAGCCCCATCTCATCTCACACTCTCCTTCTTTGTGCTTCAGCTGAGTCTTCTTTTCAGGTCTTTGTATGAGCCACGGTCTCTTCTGCTACAGGACCTTTGCATGTGTTGTTATCTTCATTTGAAATGCTCTTTCTGCTCTATTCTACCTCCAAACATCTCGCCTGGTTAATTCCTATTTATCATTTAGTTGTTCAAGGGGTGGTTCCTCAGGGAAACCTTGCACAATCCTCACTTTGGGTCAGATTCTTGTTATTTGGACTTTGCAGTTACATTCTTTTCCTTCATATTCAGTCCACTCATTTGTGTGATTATATTATTAATAAATGAATTCTCCAGTAGTTCTAACTCTGTGAGAGAGAATCTATGGTAGATTGTATTTTCCAAAGATGGTTGCAATAATATCTCGTATTCCACGTGGTTTTCTACAATGTGATCTTGTGACTTCCCCATCAAGAGGTGGAGTTTAATTCCTCTCCCTTTGAATTGGGGCAGGCCTATAACTGCTTTGGCCAATAGAGCACATCAGAAGTGATACTGGATGACTTCTGAGTCTAAACCATAAAAGGCAATGCAACTTCCTCCTGTTCACTGGAACACTTGCTCTTTGAACTCTGAAGCACCATGTAAGAAGTCCAACTACCCTGAGGCTCCTGTGCTGTGAAGAAGCCAAGCCATATGGAAAGGCCACTCATAGCTGTTCCAGTTGGCAGCTCTAGTCTTCGTATCTTTCCCACCAGATGCCAGGCATATGAGTAAAAAAGCCTTTGATAATTCCCATCTCCAGTCATCGATTTGCCTCCAGCCATTGAGACTTCTCAGCTGAAGTCCCAGACATAATGAAGCAAAAACAAGCTACCCATGCTCTGCTCCTGTCAGAATTCCTGACCCACAGAGTCCAGGAGCATAATAAAATGGTTGTCTTAAGATGCTAAATTTTGGGGGGCTGGCCTGGTGGCACAGCTGTTAAGTTTGCATGCTCTGCTTTGGCAGTCCGGGATTTGCCAGTTTGGATCCTGGGTGCAGACCTACACACCGCTTGTCAAGCCATGCTGTGGCAGGCGTCCCACATATAAAGTAGAGGAAGATGGGCATGGATGTTCGTTCAGGGCCAATCTTCCTCAGCAAAAAGAGGAGGATTGGCAGCAGATGTTAGCTCAGGGCTAATCTTCCTCACAAAAAAAATATGATGCTAAATTTTGAGCGATTTATTACTCAATAAGAGTAAATGGAATAGAGGGTCATGTCTGCCTTTCTTACAGAGGTGTCCCAATTGCCTAACATAAAGTCAGTGATATCTAGTAGCTGCTCAATATACATTTATGGAAAGAATGAATAAATGCCCATGCCTTTGCTTAAGTTGCTCTCCCAACACCTTGCAGAAAGTTCTTTTCCCTCCTCTCTTGTGAAATCGTATACATCCTTAAATGGTTAATCGTGGAACTTTTAGTCAACACTCTTAGCGAATTCTGTATAAATCTACATTGAATATAAAAATTCATGAAAAACAATGAGCCATCAAACTAAAACTTTTTCACAAATTCATTTTTTTCACTTATTTTATTGAGGTCATAATGGTTTATAACATTGTGTAATTTCAGGTGTACATTATTATTTATCAATTTCCGTATAGACTGCATCGTGCTCACCACCAGTATTCTAATTTTTATCCATCATCATACATATGTGCCCCGTTACCCCTTTTGCCTACCCCCCAACCCCCTTCCCCTCTGGTAACCACTAATCTGTTCTCTTTATCCATGTGTTTGTTTGTCTTCCACATATGAGTGAAATCATGTGGTATTTGTCTTTCTCTGTCTGGCTTATTTTGCTTAACACAAATTCTTCATTTAACTGAGTTCTCCAAGCTTATTACAATTATTATTGCATCTTTATTTACTAATCAATTTCTTTATCTGCCTGTCTTCTCTTTATCCCCATCAAGGACTTGATGGCTTTAAAATGATGGTGGCAAGATTACTATCCTCATGTGCTAACTGAGAGCATTGTGAATTTGACTTCAAGAGTTGACTATATCAGAAGGAAATTAAGTTGTGGAAACTGGGAAATCATTACTGCCAATCTATTAAAGGCAAGGTCCAATGAAGATACAGAAGGGAACACCTGAGAAAAAGTAGAAAGAGACTTTGCCATGTGGACAGATAATCTTTTAAGCTGCTAAAAGGTGATACATTTAAGGAATTACTGGCAGCCCTCCCTGTATATTATTATATTTTTTAGAAGTGAAATCTGTCAGTTCTGTCTATTTTGATTAAATGGTGATACTGTGTGGAAAGGAAGTGAAACCAAAGGACACTGTGGGGCCAAAAAGAGGCAGCTCAGCAGTGGTTCATTCCCAAGAAAGCCCAGTTTGCAGAAGGAAGACAGAAAAATTTGAGCTATAACAGCCCTCTGAGAAATTGTGTGGAGGAGACCAGCCTAACACTAAACAAAGGGCTCCATGAAAATCATCAGCTGCGTGGAGACCTCTCACCTCTAAGAAAGGTGCAAAACATGTCTTTGTATTTCTGGGCGTGCCATGTAATATAATTGTGGAGCTGCTATACATGGAGAAACTGTTTAAGAAAGGCTAATCCATTACTCACAAAATTAAGGGCTGTTCTAGAAATTAAAGTCCAATATCTGCTTTTTAATCCCGGTCTTTTCTTTCTAGATTGTACCTCCCTTTCTTAGGTGAGACAGGAGAGAGGTGGATTAGTCTTGTAATTCCACACTCAGCATTTATGACCTAATTGTGTTTTTATGTGAGTTTCATATATACATACAGAGATACATATATGAAACATATATATGTGCAACTATACATATATATACACACATATATGTGTGTGTGTGTGTGTGTGTGTGTGTATATATATATAATGTCAGTGATACCTAGCAGGTGCTCAATATATATTTATGGAATGAATAAATACATGCCCATGCCTTTGCTTAAGTTACTCTTCCCAACACCTTGCAGAAATATATATATATATATATATATATATATATATATATATATAACGTATATGTTTGATTACACACACACACTACATATTTCCTCTTCATTTTGGCAAAATATTCTCAAATACATAAATTTACAAATGCACAGATACACTAGGGAAGCTGACAGTATGATTTGCAAAATATAGAAGGAAGGTATACATCAAGTTTATTTCCAAAGGAGTGTCTGTGTGTGTCTGTGTGTGTGTGTGCGTGTGCGCGTGTATGTGTAGATTGCCATGCCAGTCGTTTGCCTGTTTACTCTCAGACCCACTTCCTGCCCTTTTCTATCTTTCTCTGTAGGTCAAGGAACTACATATTCCAGACTCCTCTGCCTGGAGAAGCAAGAGAGTATCTCCTCCTCTTTCTCTGTTTTGGTCAGTGTCTCCAGCAGCAGCTATAGCTCTTCCATGGCTCCAGGTCCTGACAGACAGCCTCTCCTTCTCTGGTCCTATCTTCCCCTGGTCAGGCATGTCCTGGTTAGTTTCTACTGGATTTCTCCGACTCTTGTGCGCTGGTAATACCACCTCTGTTCTCCCTCCAAACCTTGTGTTGATAGTGGTACTGTGCTGTTACTAATCTCTGGGTTAGCTCCCTGTCTCCTGGTTGGTTCCTTAGATCTTTGATCATTTTTGTGACAAACTTCCTGTAATAAGTTCCTCCTGTTTGAAATATCTAGCATTGTTTCCATTTTCAGATAGTTCTCCATCTGATACAATTCTTAGTATAGGTATAGTTCCACAAAACAGATCCTCAAAATGAGACTCTTTTTGGGGTTAAACACAATTATGATTTCTCCATGGGTGAAAAGTAGGGTATCGGTAAGCCATGATCCTAGTAGACCATGACATTGCCCATAACTTGAATGAAGGAAAATCTGCTGAAGTGATATAGTTCGGGTATGTTTATGATGATACAAATGAATATAGATATCTTGTGTTAGACGTTTTAAATGAGCCTTTAGCTTGTGCTGCATTAAAATAATTCATGACTGCTTGCTTTTTTCTTTTTTAACTTTGGAGCCAAATGCTTTAGGGAACAGATGATGGCATAGGGAGGGACAAATTGTTATTCTCTTAAGAACATTTAAAGGCTTGTTTTTAAGGGCTTATCTCTATGCCCACTTTAACCAAAGACCAGGCCCCTACCTTACAAGCATGAGCTACGGAAGTGCTTATGAGTAGAGAAAACATGTACTACAGAATCATGAAAGTCCTTATTTGAAACCCCAAATTTTGGAATTATATAGTCTTGAAAAAAATCTTTTTAACCTGTACATTTTATTTGTAGGAAAGGAATGTAGAGCAAAAAGAAGATTCTTAGTCTGAATGCCGTGGAACATCTACTTTTAAGAACTATGTCCTATATATGGTCCTAGAAAGGTAAGATAGTTACAGATCTTCCCCAAATAACAAGACACATTGATCCAATAGATATAATTGTTTGATATGGAAGAGTTAAATATTTGGACATCCCCAAAGTTGGCTTTCTTGAGCATCTGGGAAAATGACATCCCTTATATCAGGAATGAGGCGTTTCTATTCATCACTGGGCCTTAGAAACCATCAATTCTGAGTAATGATGAATGACTTCACTCTCACTGCAAAATGATTCATAAGCAACTTAGAGCCCAAGAGATTATTTTGCGAGCTATATAAAATTTATTTGGCTATCTTCCTTATTTAAAAATCAATATCCATATGGACCTTTAGATCAATTCCCTTCCAGAACAGGTATTATTAGCAAGCAGGCCATGAAATTGGAATGTTTGTAAGGTACTTTGGTATTACACAGCAGATTTTGTTGTTACTGTGGCCTCAATTTTTGTTAAACTGTAACTGCCTCTAGTTTCCTTATTCCCCTCTTTGACAATCAGACCTTGACAGGTGTGTTGGATTGGAAGAATCACATAAAAAGTCCCATGAGACCATTTTTAGATTATTCCCTAATTTAATTTAATAGAGGCTGAGGGTGCAGTATAGAACTTTATTCCATGTGCTGTAATATTAAATATTTGTATGTGTAGGACTCTTCCATGCCTGAGATGAGAACAGCAGTAGGAATTCCTTATTGATCTGATGTCTCTTCAAGATTAATGAGAAAGGAAAATCAAAGGAAAAACTGTCTTTAGGTTTGCCAAAAGGTGAAGAAACATTTAAAGTCTAAACTTACATTATCAGATTTATGAATATGAAAAAGATTAACAAGGCCAAGTGTTACCAAAGGCCAGGGGAAATGTCCTTCCAGAGGGCAGTTTGACACAGCAAATCTGTTTTTAGGATTGTATCTTAAGGAAATAATCACATAGGTATAATAAGCCCAAGGATATTTATCAAAGCATTAAACAATGGAAGAGGAATTGTTACCGAAACCAAAGTGGGTTCCCTCCTAGCGAGTTAAATCAGACTCTCCACCAGAAGTAAGTTATCTGACAAAGTAAGGTATATTTGCAGCAAATAGGAGACCATAAGGAATCGCTTCCAGAGTCATGGCATCCTTGAACAAAGAGAAGCAGGGACATTTATTTCAGATGGGGAATGAATGTTCAAAAGGGAGAGGTGGATATTCAGGTGCACAGGCTCAGTTGGAAAACATGCTTCCACACACACTGCAGGTTATGGTAATAAGGCTTAAGCTTCTCCTGGAGAGATCTTAGCATTAAAAATAAGGCAAAGGTCATAGGTGTAGCTATGTGGTGAGGCTTGGTCTGGTTCAATGTGGTTGGTGATTGCATCTCCTTAACATAACAAAAGGAAAAAAAACAATTTGGAAAAACATTTAAATGCTTCTAAACCCACCCTTGAGTTCCTCAGGGCAACTAGTTGATGATAGAATTGTAACAAAGGCAATACTCATCAATGTGGCACCAGTCAAGTAAAATGTGGTAGTTATGCCTTAGTTTAGTTTCTCCAGATTTGTGCTATCTAAAATAGCAGCCACTAGCCACACGTAACTAATGAACACTTGAAATGTGGCTAGATACACACCTGATTTCAAAGATGCAATATGAAAAAAGAACGTAAAATATCTCATTAATAATTTTTATTTTCTCTGTTGAAATGATAATTTTTATATATTAGGTTAAATAAAATATTACTAAAATTAACTTCACCTGTTTCTTTTTACTTTTTAATGTGGCTACTAGAAAATTTTAAATTGCATATATGGCTTGCATTTGTGGCTTGCATTATATTTGTAGGGATAGCACTGCTCCAGAAGCAAAGGTTGAGACAAGGATTTATATGCAAGTAATTTATTAAGGGAGTGCTTCTGGGAGAAACTGGTAAAAGAACAGGAAAAGCAGCATAGGGAACCAGAGGAAGCTGAGCAAGGATGTGATTCGGATGAAGTCTCAGTCTCAGCCTAATTCTGTAGGGAGCTCTGGAGCACAAATTATATCTCAGAGTTTGTCCCACCTTGAAGTAAGGAAGCTGGGCTTTCATACTCCTACAATCAGCTTTGGCTATGGGGCCACCCTGAGGGTATGTAAACACTCAGGCATTTCTGGCTCCCCATTGCATTGAAGCCGTTCCAGTAGCCCAAGGGACGCCTTCTGAAGATCACAGGTGCAAGCCATTGGAAGCAAAGCGTACAGGCGCACAGAATAAGTTATAGGCATCTGAGGGGATAAGAGCAGTCCACTGACAGTATCAGCTATGCTTAATACAATGGAATGCTATGCAATAATTTTGTAGATTTAGATTTTTAGACATAGGAAATGCTGGTGACATAGAGTGGTATATTAAAATCATGTTACCAAACATCATATATAATATGATACCATGTATATAAAATTGTATACATATTCATATCTGCATAGAAAGACGTTTGGAAGGATCTTCTGCCAAAACATTAGTATACTTTGTCTGAATTGTGATATTATTTCACTATTTTATTCTTCTATTTGATTATTTTTAAATAATGTGTATGTTTTATGTATTAGAAAAACAATAAAGCTATTGAGTGCATTAATAAAGTGAAAGTGATAAGTAAAACCTAAGACTGCACATGTGAAAACCTGTGAAATTTTATTGAATTCACGTCTTGGTTATCCATGAAATTTTTATAGTACCTGGAATGCACTTGGTGATGTGATCGTGGCTGACATTCATCTGGTATGCACTTGTATGGTCAAATGGCCAGCATCTGTTCTAGTTGGCCAGTGTGTGCTGTACTGGTCTGTAACTTGATGAAAAGAACCATTAAGACATAAATGTATGTGGTCAAATCGGCTCTGGGTGAACTAGAGGATAAAAGAGGATGCTGGATCAGAGGACCAAAGGTTCAATACAATCTAAATAATATAAATAAACATCCTGAGTGATTACAGAACAAAATATCCACATTTTAAATAAAGACAGGATGAGTAACAGTGCCTCGCAGAGCCATATTGAAGACTGAGGCAGCAGAAAAAATCATAATACTGATCCTGTCTTTGCTTAAAATGCTTATATTTTGTTCATGATGAATTTTTGCATTGATTTTGATTTTTTAAGGTATTGCATTAAAATATTATTTGTTTTGATTACTGTGATTTTTATGTACTATGTACATAAATTTTACACCCTAGGTAAGAGCCTCACTCATTCACTCATTAGATTCCCCCTCGTCCAGCCCTGACTTGGAGGTGACTGGTGAAGCCACCTTCGTCTAACTGGTCATTCGGCACATAAACCACTGTCTGCAGATTACTTTTGAGGGTTGGCTGCCAGGATGACATCTAAAAGACCTTGCTGTAAACCCGTCCTTTCATTAACGGCAATCAGCACTGTCTTTACCTAAGTTACAAGAAGAAGAGAAGACAAAAATATTTCAAATTTAGAAGTCTCCACGGGCACTTGAACAATGCCATGTATGTTTTGTTATGATGTTAAGACACAAAGATTTCCAGATCTGTTCGGGAACCGTTGACAGAGCAGTAAATAATTTGACCGTGTTGAAGATGTGCTAACATTTATATGTGTGTTAATACAAAGAAAACTAAAGTAAAAACACTAAGGGGGAAGTTATTCATATAGACACAAAAGTGATTATTGAAAAGAAAATTCCCAGGTCAAGATTACAGAGAAATAACCTCCAGCAAAGGATATTTGACAGAAATTCCAACATTCATTCTTGGCTCCATGGGATCTTGCTTTAAGGTTGACAGAAAGATATGTGCAAGATCACGTTGCAGTGCATTTTAATATTACTTATCATTTTGTTTGCTCCCAGATATTTAGTTTCCCTGTGTACAGAGAATGTTGAGAGCATGGATATATTGCAAGTTGTGACCTCACTCTCTTTCTCATTCACTCTGACAAATGCTTCTTTAATAAAACCGTCCTTAGTTGGCGCTATGAATGTTAAAAATAGAAAGGTTGAACCTGAAAGTTGTTTCTTGGTGATTGTTTTCTCCTGAAAGCTTTGTGTTAAACCGTGTATGCAGTCACATATTTGTTATTATGCCAATGTATTTATGCCACTGTGGTGTTTAATTCTTCCTTCTAACTTTACAGAACTGCATATTTTCAAATTGCATTTCTGGTATGGAGCCTAGACTTTACAAAGAATCCTTGTGCTGAAAAATAGTGATTTATACTCTTGTTTAGAAACAAAATCTCAAATAGAGCTGAATAGTCATCTGCGAAGCAGTTGAGAACTAATGCTTGAATAAATTTCTTAAACGAGACTTCCCCTACATAGTTTCTCCACAGGGGGAAATACGATATATGAAAGGTTCGACTACTTTGGGATACTTGTTTTGTATGGTAAAAATCAGATCTTGAAGGAAGTCCTTTAGAATTAAGCAGCACTCAAAACCAAAAATTATTATATGCCTGTTTAGCAAGAGCAATACAACATGAGTGGTAGGTGATGCTGGAGAACAAATATGTGTGATAAAATGTTCAGGGTGACTGACTCTTTCACATGATCACTTTGAAAAAGGTTGAAATGAAAAAGAACTTGTACAGCAGAAAATCAGCTCTGTAGCAGATGCTGTTGGTGCTCAGACCATATCTCCTTGGCACACACTGTTCCAGAGCATGTTGAGGGCATTGAATGGAAAATAAACACCACAGCATTCTTGCCCTTTGAGGGAGGGGTAAAGAGCAGACAGCTTTGCGGCTTGTTCTACATCACCTCCCAGAGTTCCTCAGTGGAACTGAGCCCCGGTGCTCACGGTGACAGCATGTTTGATGAAGCACTCCACATTGGCTTCCTTTCCTTCTCTGTTTCAATCTCCATTTTCCTACCAGAGCGTCCTGGGATAATCTTCCAAACAAACTACCTGTACTTGAACCCTTGATGCAGGGTCTGGTTTTGGAAGCATCTCAAACTAAGACAATCTCTCTGGAATAAGTGAGTGAAAAAATGAATTTAATAATTAATTCAGATTGATCATTCCATCAATCCCCAAATCCTCGAGTTCAATGCAGCTTTCCTATAGGACTGTCAGATGCTTTAAGCTCTGCTGTCTTTTACCAAAAAAATAAATAAATAAAAATAAATAAAAATAAAAATGAAAATGAGAAATATCTCATTTTATAGACCTCCTTCCTCTCTTCCCAAAGTGCCTAATGCTTGAAAGCAAGCTCTCGTGGCTGGGAGTGTATAATCTTGATGTAAAAAAATTAGGCACGTAATAAAAAAATGAATAATTTTGAACTAACAGTCTCAAAGCCTCTATATAATGACAGCTTTTATGGTTCAGTGTTGACAAATGAAAAGGATACCCCACAGGCTAACTGTGTACATCCACAAAATAAACTATTGAACAGCTTGAGGGGGAAAATGTTTTTTACAAATGCAACAGGCCCACTTGAACAGGGTTTGTTCAAAAGTCATTAGTAACCTTTGGCATTTCATTTGGACTTCTATATGTTTGCCACTGGGGCTACATTAATATTTGAACATCACACTAGCAAAACGCAGATTCATCAAGGCAGTAGAAAGACAAGGTATAAGAACGATCTTCTGCTCTATCCACATAAATCAGCAGGCTAATGCTGAGGAGCCTAGATATATCTGTGTCCTTTTTAAATATACAACAGAAAGACAAACGAAATGTGTTGCCATAAAGAGCAGTGATCTTTATCTGTCCCAAATTCAACCCTGATTCCCATGTTTGAATCTAAATTTTCTACCCTTTCATTGCTGTCTTGTATCATTTACCACTGGACTATGTGGTGTATTAGTCAAATGTCAGTTCAAGTGTATTTTAATTCACACCAGAAAATCCAAGATATTCCATACGTGAATGTTCATAGCTGCATTCATGATAGCCAAAAAACTGTATGCAACCCAAATGTCCATCAACAGATGAATGGATAAACAAATCACAGTTATACATGCAATGAAATACTACACAACAATAGAAAGGAATAACATGGATGAATCTCAAAAACATACATTAAATGAAAGGAGCCAAACACAAAAGGCTATATACTGTATATTCCAGTTACGTGAAATTCTAGAAAAGGGTAATCTAATCTATAATAGAAAGAAGATGAGTGGTTTCCTGGAGCCAGGGGAAGATTGACTACAAAGGAGCATGAAGGAACTTTTTGAGGTGATGAAAGTGTTCTATATCTTGATTGTGTGATTGTTACATGAGTATAAAAATATGTCAAAACTCACCAAACTGTACACTTAAATTGGCACATTTTACTGTATGTAAATTAATCCTCAATAAAGCTAATTTGAAGTAAAACTTATCTGCATCTTCTTCTACCAAAATTTTACTTAACTAACAAACCAATTACTATCAGTTGGTAAGTAGGGCATTGAGAAAAAAAGATTGAGCATAGTTATATTTTGTCAGGGGTTCAGACAGAATTGAGTATCACTTTGCATTATAGGAACTAGAGGAGACAGAGACAAAAAAAACCCTCTGATACCTGAAAGAATTCATCTGGAAGAGGTAGAAGTGGGATAGGTAGAGGAGGAGGAGAAGGAAGAAGTAGAGGAAAACGAAAACACATTTGACCCACTTCAGAATTTTGTCTACAGACAAATGCTACTATTTCTGTATCATCACTCTGCTTGGTCATGCCCAGGGGTACCACTTTGGTGGGCATAGGGGGTGTGAGGATGGGCAAAGGTGTTAAAATATGGATATGAAACTCTTGGTGGTATCTTGAGGTCCAAAATTTAGAGACATATTTTGGTGTTAAAGTGACCTAAATCAATGTTTCTCACACTTTAATAAACATCAGAATCATGTGCAAAACTGGTAAACACACAGATATCTGGGTCCCACCACAGAGATCCTGATGCAGTAGGTCTGGAGTGGGGCTGAGATTTTGCATTTCTAGCAAGCTTCTGGGTGATATCGATGATTCTGGTCAAGGACCACATTTTGAGTAGACCTGATCTAAAGCCCTAGAAGGATTCCAAAGCAAGGATAGACTTTCATACTTAATTATTGCTGAAAATTGTTCTGTTTTCATGGCCAGGGCATGTAAGATCAGAAGTTCTGTAGTACAGAGGACTTATTCAAGAGAGTTCTGAATTTGTTCCTTGCTCCAAATTTGGTTAGTTTTCAATGAGCATTCCTTGGGATTTGTTGAGGAGGAGGTGAATGAGCTTTTGAAAATAGATCCTGGTTGCTTATCATTTCCTTTCTTAGAAAATTCCAAGTGTCATCTGTAGGCACATGCAAGATCTTCTTGTCCTGCAGTCAGAATGTTAAGAGCTGATTTTCTGAACCTTTTCAGATGGAAGTTAATGGTTTTGTGGTCTCCAGAATATGCAATTAATGAGTTTCACTGTACTGACATTTTTAATGTCAACATTACCAACAGCAGATGGGAGATGTCTGCATTGGGTGTCTGTTTCCAATTAAGATCTTTAATTTATGATAAATGAATACATTTCAATCATGTCTGCCTTGCATTCAGTGTATGCTTGGTTGATCAACAATAAAAGCTGCTGGGGATGTTTTGGCACACAATGAGAGACTGAGTCAGACCACAGGAAGAAGTTTCACTATTTTAATTGTTCCTTAAATACTTACATTAAACCAGAAAAACTCATAGAAAAGGTAACAAATGAGCTTTGTGGTTCTTTTTTCCATGTATGTGTGTGAAAATTTGGAAAATAGAAAGGGGAAAAAGCATTTGTGGATATCACCACCCTAACAAACTCTGTTAGCATTTAGGTATTTTCTTCCAGTCTTTGGACAATGCATAGAATTATTTAGACAGGTATAATTATATATTGATTTCCGAATTTTTTGCCTAATATATCCTAAGCTTTATTTTCCCTATTTTTGTATAGTTTGTTCTAGTTATCTATTGCTGCATAACAAATCACCCCAAAACTTAGTGGCTTAAAACAAAGACTAATTTGGGCAGGGCTTGGCAGGGATAGCTCAACTCTGGTCCTCTCAGCATCAACTGGAACATTTGAAAGGCTAGGGGCTCAAATCCTCTAATGACTTGCTCACTTGCATGTCTCTTGTTTGATGCCCACTGTTGGCTGGGACCTTAGTTTGGGCTGTCAGCAGAAGCACCGCATGTGACTTTTCCATGTTGTTTACACTTCCTCAAAACATGGTCGCTGAATTCCAAGGGTGAATTTCCCATGAGAGTGAGCCAAGCGGAAATGGTACTTTTGTGAACCAACTTCAGAAATCACAAAACATGACTTCCATCACTTTCTATTCATTAGAAATGAGTCACTAAGTCCAGCCCATATTCAAGGAGATGAAAATTAGATTCCACCTTTTTACGTCAGGAGCATCAATGATTTTTCTGATATATTTCATGAAATAATGACATAATATCCTATGGAGTAAATATAGCAAGTGTAACCATTTCTCTCACAGTTACACATTTAGATTGTTTCCATTCTTAGACTGTGATTAAAACGTTTATTTAGCAGGTCTTCTAGAAGTAACTTTATTGTATTATACCAACTAGTGTTCAAAATAGAATTTGTGTTACACGTATGAGCACTTAGTAAAGGTGCTTTGATTTTGAAAGGTCTAGCCAGACCTTAATTGAATTAAGATCTTTTTAAGAGCTAGGACTGCTTTAATAGGTGATAATCTTATAAAGAGATGGGGAAGAAGGTGGATGTTCCTACCTTAGAACTCCCAAGAAAACTGAATATATCCAAAACTGTAAATTCACACTGTGAGTCACAACATCTCCTGACATAAGATGGACTGTCAAGGTGAACGTTCTAAGCTTATTTGGCAGTGGCAGTTGTAGAGGCTAGAAAACTGATATGTGCCATTGGATGGAGGGGTGTGTGGTCCAAATGCTGATGACAAACACAGGTAGGGTCTCCCCTAGGGTGTTTGGGGCCCCAAACAAATAATTTTTGCAAGGTTTCTGTCTATATAAGCAGTTTGATTTAAAAGTGTATGACAAAATTCATGGGATTAGTTGATTTAATGATGAATATTTAGAATTATGGGTAGAGAAGAGGCAACTTACATATTTGTTTACTGTTCAATCAAAGCACGTAAAGATTTTTTTGTGTACGTAGGCATCATCTCTTCTTGTTCAGATCCAAGAACCATATCTTCATGTTCTTTATTGTCAAATGTGCAATTCTTTGATAATTTCATATCTCCCACCAGGAGAAAAAGGTAACAACACTTGTTATTCACAACACCACGACTCTTCAGAATCTCTTTGTATTGAAATAACATAGATCTTCTTGTCTCTGTAGCTCCCTTTTATTTAATGGTGGTTACATCCTTACTCATGATCATGCATCTCCATCATGCTGTCTGGGAATACTGGCTTCCAGTGACTCTCTCAAAGGTTGTTACTATGCTGCATTAATGATGGCCATACATGCAAATCTTACCCAGAATATGCAGGGAAATGTGAAAAATTCATTTTCTGGTCATAATAAACTTACATTTCAGAATTTTATAGAGTAAACAAAAAACAACATATATTCCAACCATGTCTTTTCTTGAACACCTCATTCCACAATCACTGCATTTCTACAACATGATCTCTCTCAATCTTGACTGTACCCCTTCCTACCACACACTACCACCAATGAGAAGGATAGGCAAGGGACACTTGAACAAAGTGAGAAGATCAGAAAGAATATTCACTCTTGGTCTGGTCCAGGAGCGGCCCTCCCAGAAGAGACTGCTGGCCCCAGCCAGTCCCAGCTACCAAAGGGTTTCTTGGAAATTTTCAAGGAAGGTATTCTAAAGCACTGGAACCCTTGTGTGGCCTGGGCCTGGAGGTCTGGGGCAGGGCCCCAGTGTTTTTTTTTTTTCTGAGAAAGATTCACCCGAGCTAACATCTGTGCCAATCTTCCCTTACTTTGTATGTGGGTGACCACCACAGCATGGCTGACAAGCAGCATAGGTCCGGGCCCAGCATCCGAACCCAGGAACACAAGCCACCAAAGTTGAGCATGCTGAACTTAACCAGTATGCCACAGGCCTGGCCCCACAGTTTGCCCTGTTTTAAGGGTGGTGTTGAACACAGCCACAGATGATAGAAGGAAGTTAATTGTGGCATATAAATGCCTTCGGTGAGAGTATGGTAGCAGGTGATATATTGTAGAATAGAAGGGTGGCCAGTATCAGGGAGTTCAGCAAAGGTGATAGATGGCAAAAAAAATCCTCATTATAGGTCACATAGAAGTGGACTCCATGAAGAAAGTCAGACTAGAAGAGTCATTGGATTTTAGCTCCATAGTTTTACAGCAGTGTTCCAAGCTCCAGATTCTGTGGAGTTTTCTTCCCAGTTAATTCTCACTCAGTCCTCATCTTTCTTGACCTAGCAGTAGCATTTGACAGAGTTTATCATTATTTCTACCTGAAACATTTTCTTTACTTTGCTTCCAGGACATCAAACTCACCTAGCTTTTCTCCTAACTCTGGATGTTCTTTCTCTGTCTCCCCTGCTGATTCCTCTTCACCTTGTGGACCTCTAATCATTGGATTTTCCAGAGCTCAGTCCTTGGACTTCATCTCTTTTATATTTGTACTCACTCTTGGTGCTGTCATCTAGTTTCATGGTTTTAAATATCATTTACATGCTCTTGATTCTCATATTCATAATATTAATATATCCATCCCAAACGTCTTCTCTGAACTTCAGAATCATATATCTTACTACCTACTTGATGTCTACACTTGGATGTCTAAGAGGCATCCCTAAATAATATGTCCAAAGATGAACTCCTGGTATTCAATCCCCCCCAACTTGATCCACCCCATAGTGTTCCCTATCTTATTTGATGACCACACCATCCCTCCAGTTGCTCAGGACAAAAAACATGGAATCATCCTTCACTCCTCTTTTTCTCTTATACTCAGTGGTGTCCTGGAACCTGCTTGAACTGGCACATAAGAGGCAATTGTGCACATCTTTTACCAACTCTGTGTTCAGTATCTCCAGCAGCTATAAGAGTTCCTAACACATAGTATGCGCTCAATAAAAATTGTTCATATGAATGTATAGATAGCACCTATGGGGAAAAGGGGAGGTCAAGTAGGCAGTGTTCTGTGCTTTCTAGTCTCCCATTGAACCATTTACTCCATAACTTACATATATGCTCCATCTGTTTTACATATTGGGCTGTGCATACAATTCTACTTGTTAAAAAAAAGTTTGTTGCATAAACAATAATAATAGTAATGATGATAAGCTTTGAAATACACTTTCTAGCTCAATACTCTCATTTTTCCTATGACAGAAACCAAGAATGACAGAGGTAAAATGGCTTGCCTAAGATCTCACAATCCTACTCTTACCTCCTAAGCCTAATCTTCTCTGAAGCCTAAATGGAATGGAAGGAACGTATTTCATAAAGCTGAGAGTTTTTCACTTTACCTGAGTGAGGTGAAGAAGCACATATGGAAGGAACATCTTTAAGAGGAATGTAGATACAATTTACAAATTATATTAATTACATGATAAGGAACACAGAAATACATCTATGGCTCATTGCTAATTAGATGAAGATATCTGACTCTTCTAATTAAGAAAACAATGGTAATAAGATATGTGAGGAAAACATAAAACTTCATGAGAAAGTCAAGATTTAAATATGAAGCACACTAAAATGTAGTATAATTAAAACAAATAGGGATAGTAAACAATATGCAACAAAGCTACACCTTCACTGATCAGATCATTCAGGAAGGAGGAGAGGGCCAACTGATCCTCTGAATTCTTGTATAATCTCTTTGGGGCTACAATAAATCATAGCTCTAACCATTTATGCATGACGTACTTGTTTATCCCAGGAAGTTATTTTTCATTTTATGGTGCATTTTGCTTGTAAATCAGTTCTTCCCCAAAATCACCTCCTAAAAACATTGTCTTAAAAGTAGGTTTTGGGAGGAGAGGATCCAAGATGGCGCCGTGAGTAGTCCTCTTTGTCTCTCCCACTTCGAGTCTACAATTATTTGGACACTCATCGCTTAACAAAGGATATCCAGACAGCATCTCAGGACGTCTGAGAGACCCACGCGACTATACATCAGAAGGTGGATGGACTTCCCTCAGGGAGGAGGTGGAGATAGGTGAAAACTCTCTGACCCCGACCGAACAGCCTAGTACCTGCAAGCAGCTTTCTTCCAACGGACGCCCCCAGAAGATCAACACACACCTAAGGCAGGAGCGAGCACACACCAGAGGAGCGACGGTGGAAGCAGGTGACCAGAACCCTACGTAAACCCCCTGCAATTACTCCTAAACGCAGAGGGAAACTCTAGAGTTACACACCTGAGCCCGCTGGGAGAGTCTCGCCCGGCCATTGGCGGGGAGATCCTGCCTGGTGTCCAAGGTGCCCAGAGGGTCCCAGAGAGAATCACAGAGGGTACAGCGGCCCCCTGGCTGCCACTGCCTGCACGGTGGGGCACGGGATTGCCGGAGATCTCAGAGAGGACTGGGGCTGGGGGGAGCTCGAGAGGCCGGCTCCATGGCCTGGAGGGGAAGCTCAAGAGTTCCGCCCAGGCAGCAGACAAAACTCTCTGTCTGCCATTAGTGGAGGGGCCACGCCCAGCATTCACAACTCTGGGAAAGTCCCGGGAGAGAATCCCAGAGGGCGCGGTGACCCCCAGCTGCTGTGGCCTGCCCCGTGGGGCAAGGGATTTTCGGAGATCACAGAGAGGACTGGGGCTGGGTGGAGCTCCAGAGGCTGGCTCTGTGGCCTGGGGGGGTAGCTCCAGAGTTCCGCGCGGGCAGCAGACAAAACTCTCTGTCTGCCATTAGTGGAGGGGCCATGCCCAGCATCCACAACACCGGGAGGGTCCCGGAGACGAGAATATCAGGCAGGGCAGCAGCTGACCAGCTACCACTGAAATCAGGATCTCCGGCTATCCCCCAGACAGGGCAAAGGGCTCCACGAGTTCCTGGGGAACAGGACTGGGGCTGGGTGGAGTTCCAGTGACCCAGTTACGTAGCCTAGGGGGAAACCCTACAGGCTCACAGCAGCCTCAGGGAAAGCCTCTGCACAGCACTAGTAGAGAACACCCATCCGGCAGCCACAAGGCTGGAAGACCCCGGGACAAAAGTAGCATAGCTAGGTGAGCTAACCACAGACTGTAGAAGATGCCAATAGCTCTGTTGCGACCCATAGTGGACAAGTGAGATTTTGTGGGTGCCGACAGTGACGGAGCGGCAAATATAAGTGATCCTACCCCTGGCCGCTGGAAAAGCCCATAACACCGTTGCAGACCCCAAGGAGGGAGCACGTCTAGGTGGGCTGCAACAGTAGGCACCAGCAGCCTGAAGCGCCCCCGTGACGGCCCCCATGGCAGAAGAGGGAATCCAAAGGACCACTGTGACTACGAGGAGGGCCCCAGGCCCAGTTAGCAACTGCGGATAGGGTTCCTGGTTGGTGCAGTATAAACAGCTGCTCCCCCACCACACCAGCAGAAACAAGTGGAAGGAGCAACTAAACTCTATCTCTATGTGGAGGCACAAATCAACAACATCAAGCAATATGAAAAAATACATTAAATCTCCAGAACAGAAGGAAAATAACAAATACACAGAAAACAATCCCAAAGAAAATGAGATATATAACCTAAATGACGATGACTTCAAAACAGCCATCATTAAAATACTCAATGAGTTAAGAGAGAATTCAGATAGACAACTCAACGAGTTCAGGAGCTATGTCACAAAAGAGTGTGATACGATAAAGAAGAACCAAACAGAAATACTGGAAATGAAGAACACAATAGAGGAGATTAAGAAAAATCTAGATGCACTGAACAGTAGGGCCGATAATATGGAGGAAAGAATTAGCAGTTTGGAAGATGGCAATATAGAAATGCTGCAGGCAGAGGAGGAGAGAGAAGTAAGACTAAAAAGAAATGAAGAAACTCTCTGAGAATTATCAGACACAATTAGGAGATGCAACGTAAGGATTATAGGTATACCAGAGGGAGAAGAGAAGGAGAAAGGGGCAGAAAGCCTATTCAAAGAAATAATGGCTGAGAACTTCCCAAATCTGGTGAGAGAGATGGATCTTCAGGTGACAGAAGCCAATAGATCTCCAAACTTTATCAATGCAAGAAGACCAACCCCACGGCATATAGTAGTGAAGCTAGCAAAAGTCAACGACAAGGAGAAAATACTAAGGACAGCCAGGCAAAAGAAACTAACCTACAAAGGAACCCCCATCAGGCTATCAGCAGGTTTCTCAGCAGAAACCTTACAGGCTAGAAGAGAGTGGAATGATATATTCAAAAATCTGAAGGACAAAAACCTACAGCCGAGAATTCTCTACCCAGAGAAAATATCCTTCAAATACGATGGAGAAATAAAAACTTTCCCAGATAAACAAAAATTAAGGGAGTTCATTGCCACAAAACCTCCTCTTCAGGAAATCCTCAGGAAAACCCTCATTCCTGAAAAATCAAAGAAAGGAAAGGGGCTACAAAACCAAGAGCAGAGGAGATAAGCAGAAGGACAACAACAGAGAGTAGCAGCTCTACATCAGAACAGATTAAACCATGGGACGAGAAACAAAGGAAATTGAAGAAAACCAGAAAACAAGACACAAAATGGTAGTGGTAGGCCCCCACATCTCAATAATCACTCTAAATGTAAATGGATTGAACTCCCCAATCAAAAGACACAGAGTGGCAGGATGGATCAAAGAACAAGACCCAACAATATGCTGCCTCCAGGAAACACACCTCAGCCCCAAAGACAAACACAGACTCAGAGTGAAGGGATGGAGAACAATACTCCAAGCTAATAATGAACAAAAGAAAGCAGGTGTCGCTATACTAATATCAGACAAGGTAGACTTCAAAGCAAAACAGATAAAGAAAGACAAAGAGGGACAGTATATAATGATAAAAGGGACTCTCCACCAAGAAGAAATAACACTTATAAATATATACGCACCCAACAGAGGAGCACCAAAATTTGTAAAGCAACTCTTAATAGAACTAAAAGAAGACATCAACAACAATACAATAATAGCAGGGGACCTCAACACACCATTAACACCAATGGACAGAACATCCAGACAGAAAATCAACAAGGAAATAATAGAATTAAATGAAAAATTAGACCAGATGGACTTAATAGATATATATAGAACACTTCATCCAAAAACAGCAGGTTACACCTTCTTCTCAAGTGCACATGGAACATTCTCAAGGATTGACCATATTTTGGGAAACAAAGCAAACATCAATAAATACAAGAGAGTTGAAATAATAGCAAGCATCTTTTCTGATCATAACGCTATGAAACTAGAAATCAACTACAAGAAAAAAGCAGAGAAAGGTGCAAAAATGTGGAGACTAAACAACACGCTTCTGAACAAACAATGGATCATTGAAGAAATTAAAGAAGAAATCAAATATTATCTGGAGACAAATGAAAATGAGAACACGACATACCAAATCATTTGGGATGCAGCAAAAGCAGTCCTAAGAGGGAAATTCATCGCAATACAGGTTCACCTCACTAAACAAGAAAAAGCTCACATAAGCAACCTCAAACGACACCTAACAGAACTAGAAAAAGAAGAACAAACAAAGCCCAGAGTCAGTAGAAGGAGGGAAATAATAAAAATAAGAGCAGAAATAAACAATATTGAAACAAAAAAGACAGTAGAAAGGATCAATGAAACAAAGAGTTGGTTCTTTGAAAAAATTAACAAAATCGACAAACCTTTAGCCAGACTCACCAAGAAAAGAAGAGAGAAATCGCAAATAAATAAAATTAGGAATGAGAGAGGAGAAATCACAACAGATACCAATGAAATACAAGGGATCATAAGAGAATACTATGAAAAAGTATATGCCAACAAATTGAACAACCTGGAAGAAATGGACAAATTCCTAGACTCCTACAATCTCCCCAAACTGAATCAGGAAGAAATGCAGAATCTGAATAGGCCAATCACAAGTAAGGAAACAGAAACGGTAATCAAAAACCTCCCCAAAAATAAGAGTCCAGGACCAGACAGCTTCTCGGGAGAATTCTACCAAACATTCAAAGAAGACTTAATACCTATTCTTCTCAAAGTGTTCCAGGAAATTGAGAAAGATGGAGTACTCCCTAACACATTCTATGAAGCCAACATCACTCTGATCCCCAAACCTGACAAGGACAACACAAAGAAGGAGAACTACAGGCCGATATCACTGATGAACATAGATGCAAAAATCCTCAACAAAATTTTGGCAAACCGAATACAGCAATACATCAAAAAGATTATACACCATGATCAAGTGGGTTTTATACCAGGGACACAGGGATGGTTCAACATCCACAAGTCAATCAACGTGATACACTACATCAACAAAATGAAAAACAAAAACCACATGATCATCTCAATAGATGCAGAGAAAGCATTCGACAAGATCCAACACCCATTTATGATAAAAACCCTCAATAAAATGGGTGTAGAAGGAAAGTACCTCAACATAATAAAGGCCATATATGACAGACCCACAGCCAACATCATACTCAATGGACAAAAACTGAAAGCCATCCCTCTGAGGACAGGAACAAGACAAGGGTGCCCACTTTCACCACTCCTATTCAACATAGTACTGGAGGTGTTGGACAGAGCAATTCGGTGGGAAAAAGAAATAAAAGGAATCCAAATAGGTAATGAAGAAGTAAAACTCTCCCTGTTTGCAGACGTCATAATCTTATATATAGAAAACCGCAAAGAATCCATAGAAAAACTATTAGAAATAATCAACAACTACAGCAAAGTAGCAGGGTATAAAATCAACATACATAAATCAGTAGCATTTCTATACACTAACAATGAACTAACAGAAAAAGAACTCAAGAACTCAATCCCATTCACAATCGCGACGAAAAGAATAAAATACCTTGGGATAAACTTAACCAAGGAAGTGAAGGATCTATACAATGAAAACTACAAGACTTTCTTGAAAGAAATTGATGACGACATAAAGAGATGGAAAGACATTCCATGCACATGGATTGGAAGAATAAACATAGTTAAAATGTCCATACTACCTAAAGCAATCTACAGATTCAATGCTATCCCAATCAGAATCCCAAGAACATTCTTCACAGAAATTGAACAAAGAATCCTAAAATTCATATGGGGCAACAAAAGACCGCGAATTGCTAAAGCAATCCTGAGCAAGAAAAACAAAGCCGGCGGAATCACAATCCCCGATTTCAAAACATACTACAAAGCTACAGTGATCAAAACAGCATGGTACTGGTACAAAAACAGGTCCACAGATCAATGGAACAGAATTGAAAGCCCAGAGATAAAACCACACATCTATGGACAGCTAATCTTCGACAAAGGAGCAGAGGGCCTACAATGGAGAAAAGAAAGTCTCTTCAACAAATGGTGCTGGGAAAACTGGACAGCCACATGCAAAAGATTGAAAATTGACCATTCTTTTTCACCACACACCAAAATAAACTCAAAATGGATCAAAGACCTAAAGATTAGGCCTGAGACAATAAGTCTTCTGGAAGAGAATATAGGCAGTACACTCTTTGACATCAGTTTCAAAAGAATCATTTCGGACACTATAACTCCTCAGTTGAGGGAAACAATAGAAAGAATAAACAAATGGGACTTCATCAGACTAAAGAGCTTCTTTAAGGCAAGGCAAAACAGGATTGAAACAAAAAAACAGCTCACTAATTGGGAAAAAATATTTACAAACCACTTATCCGACAAAGGGTTAATCTCCATAATATACAAAGAACTCACACGGCTTAACAACAAAAAAACAAACAACCCGATCAAAAAATGGGCAGAGGACATGAACAGACATTTCTCAAAAGAAGATATAAATATGGACAATAGACACATGAAAAGATGTTCATCATCGCTAATCATCAGGGAAATGCAAATCAAAACTACACTAAGATATCACCTTACACCCGTTAGATTGGCAAAAACATCCAAAACCAAGAGCGACAAATGTTGGAGAGGTTGTGGAGAAAAAGGAACCCTCATACGCTGTTGGTGGGAATGCAAACTGGTACAGCCGCTATGGAAAACAGTATGGAGATTTCTCAAAAAGTTAAAAATAGAAATACCCTATGACCCAGCCATCCCATTACTGGGTATCTATCCTAAGAACCTGAAATCAGAAATCCCAAGAGTCCCTTGCACCCCTATGTTCATTGCAGCATTATTTACAATAGCCAAGACGTGGAACCAACCTACATGCCCAGAAACTGATGATTGGATAAAGAAGATATGGTATATATACACAATGGAATACTACTCAGACATAAAAAAAGACAAAATTGGCCCATTCGCAGCAACGTGGATGGACCTCGAGGGTATTATGTTAAGCGAAATAAGCCAGTCAGAGAAAGACGAACTCTATATGACTCCACTCATAGGTGGAAGTTAATATATTGACAAGGAAATCTGATCAGTGGTTACCAGGGAAAAGGGGGGGTGGGGGGAGGGCACAAAGGGGGAAGTGGTGTACCCACAACATGACTAACAATAATGTACAACTGAAATCTCACAAGATTGTAATCTATCATAACATTAATAAAAAAACGTAGGTTTTGGTGAATATAGTCCTTTTAAAAATTAAAAGGTGATTGGTTTGGTTTGGGATTATCCAACTTTTTGCTAGTGGTGTTTTTAAAAATTTTTATAAGACAGCTGGTTTTTTGATTCTTGTAAACTGAAACTCATGCCTATGAACATTCACAAATTTTTTTTCAAAATCTAATAATAATCTACTTGTTCCTATTGTTCACAATTTTTATTAATTTAAAGAAACTATTTAAGAAACGATATTTCATTTTTAATTCCTTAGTTTCACTTTAGTTGATTTTCTTTGATTATAGTCAATTAAAATTAAAGTTCACAATTTCTATTTAAAATATTAGCAGTGATAGTGTTGGATGGTAGAATTGAGTTTTTAAAAAATATTTCTTTCATTTCCCAAAATTTCTTTCTAATGAATACCTATTAATTTTATAATCAGACAGTTATAACTTTCATAATTTTAAGTAATATAATTTTTAACAACAAAAGCTGATTTGATTAAATCAAATATACACATACACATCAATAAGAAATCAAGCTTTAATCTGTTTATCACCTCAGGTTTTATCTAACAAAGAGGCTCTGCCTTCACTGATGAGCTTTTCTTGATTTAAGGATAGATAGTAACAGAAAGGGTGGTTCTTAGTAAAAAAGCCTAGAACTTTCCTTTCTTGCCAATAGAGCTAACAGCCATAAACTCTCCTGTTTGCTGCAATGAACTCATTTACCTTAACATCAGCCAGATGGGAGGAATTGGGGGCAGTATGCAATAACAGCAGCAGCTGCTGCTGCTGCTGCTAACGCTGGAAGGAAGCAGAGCCTTTCTTCAGCCCCTCCCATCTCTCCTTCCAGTTTTTAAAGCCGCAGACTGAGCCGCACTTCAGGCAAAATTCTCAGGGCCTTGAACTCAACAAATCAAGGCTAAAGTGCTGCTGCGATGTTGAGTCCCAGAGGTATTTGCCTCTTAACATTCCCTTCTTTCTTCATTTATTTATAATTTATAGCCTGCTGACTCCAGAAAGAGGACTTAAGATGCAGTATTTCAATAGGGAACCCTTGAAGTCCAGAGACTCCAGACGTTCAAAGGAATGCGCTTCCATTGAGGACATTTTTCTGGCATGATGGCCTTTGCATGAGGAAGGTATTTTGGGGTAGTCATTGCCACATAGGTAGTTGTTGGCCTTCCCAAACAGCAAAACTGACCCTGGGGATATTTTATTAAGATATAAAAGGTATTTGGAAAGTTACCGCAGGAAAACAGAGCAAAATGCACAGAGGTATCATGTACAATGCTTGCTCTCCAAGATGCCCACACACAGCCCTACCCCACTCTTGATCTTCCACTCTTTTGCTTGAATGTTTGGTTTTGATATAAAATGCTTTAGGAATCTTCTCTCTCTTTGCTCTGCATCTAACCTGGATCCCTTGCACTTATCTGTAATGATCATGCAGGTCCATATCTGACCCCTATGGTTATTAATAAACATTCACCCTGAGGTATTGGTGACTGACAGGCAGAGGTAATGCACAGATGTATGAGCCTGGAGGCCAACAGGAACCAAAATTTTTCTTAGTGTCTTGGAAAAGATGTTTGCCTTGCAAAGAGGTTTTAGTTACCACTTGGAACATGAAGGACCTCAAAATCAGTTCTTTTGTTGTTATTTTTGTTGTTTTCTATCCCACGAGTTTTGAGAAAAAATTAATCTATATTTTTTTTCTGAAATTTAACCTGAAATTAGCTTGGCTCTCTCAACTCGGACTGACAAAATGTTGGGTTGAGGGAGGAGAGGAGAAGCCAGCGTAAATTAGCAGGGCCGAGTGGTCCAGTAGAGAGCCCAGGCCTGACTATGTAGCACAAGAATGCAAACTCCGGGTAAAGATTGATTAGCTGGTCCAGCTGTGAAGAAGGCTTGAGCCTGCTCCACACCAACTTTCATAAACACAGAGAAGATGAGATATTAACTTATAAAAAATATTTCTTTGGGGTTTAATCAAAGAAGTATCTTGAATAATGAATCTTTATATCAAATGACAATTCAAACACATTCCAAGTTTTTAGAAATCACTCAACATTTAATCTTATATTTAATATTCATAAATGATTTAATATTTCTAGTTAGCATAATTTTCCATGAATTACTAAGCAAAAGCAAAGAGTTTTTCTTTGATCCAGACTTCTATAGACAAGAAATTTATATGAATTGGCAATTGTTCATTTCACAATAAGAAATGCTTTTATGAAGATGGTCCTGAGAGGCTACAAGATTCTGAATCTAAAATAAAGTTAAACTGTGTTTAGTGCAATGTTAGTGTTATTGTTGTTGGATATTTCTAATTGTTGGATGTTTTTATTGTAATTTAATTCTAACCCATGCACTCTTTATATATGAGATACACAGTAACCCATAGTTAACCAAAACATCCCCAAATTCTATAATTTTGTCATTTTAAGAATGCCATATAAATAGCCCAATGAGGCCTGGGTTCGTTTCCTGGCCAGGGAACCATACCACCTGTCTGTTGGTTGTCATATTGTGGTGGCTGCCTGTTGCTGTGATGCTGAAAACTATGCCACCGGTATTTCAAATACCCTCAGGGTCACCCATGGTGGACAGGTTTCAGAGAGCTTCCAGACTAAGACAGACTAGGAAGAAGGACCTGGCCACCCACTTCCGAAAAAATTGGCCATGAAAACCTTATGAATAGCAGTGGAAAATTGTCTGAAAGAATATGGGAAGGTGAGAGGATAGCACAAAAAGACTGGGCAGGGTTCTGCTGTGCTGTACACATGGTCACTAGGAGTCAGAATTGACTCAACAGCACTAACAACAACAAATATTAATGGCATCATAACCTTTTGGGATTGGTTTTTTTCCGCTGAGCCTAATTCCCTGGAAATTCATCCAAGCTGTTACATATAGTTATAGTTTGTTCTTTTTTACTGCTGAGTAGTATTCCGTGGTATGAATGTACCACAGTTTGTTTAACCATTCACCAGTTGAAGGACGTCTGCATTCTTTCCAATTTGGGCTATTATGAATGAAGCTGTTATGAACATTTATGTACAGGTTTTTGTGTAAACAACATTTTTTGTCTCTCTGGGATAAATGCACAAGATTGCAATTGCGGATCATATGGTAAGTGCATGTTTAGTTTTGTAAAAAACCACCATACTTGTTTCCAGAGATGCTGTACTATTTTACATTCCCACCAGCAGTATATGATTGATCCAGTTTTTCAACATCCTTGCAGCATTTGATGTTATCACTACTTTTTATTTTAGCAATTCAGATAGAAGTGTAATGATATCTCATTATGATTTGAATTTGCATTTTTCTAATGGCTAATAATGTTGAAATTCATTTCATGTGCTTACTTTCCATTGGTACATCTTTTTTTATGAAATGTCTGTTTATGTCTTTTGCCCATTTTCTATTTGAATTGTTTGTTTTTTCACTGTTCAGTTTTGAGAGTTCTCTATATATTCTAGATTCTAGTCCTTTGTTGAGCATAGGGTTTGAAAATATTTTCTCCCAGTCTCTGGCTTGTCTTTTCATCCTCTTCACCAGGTCTTTTGCAGAGAAAAAGTTTTTTATTTGGATGAGGTCCAATTTATTAATTTTTCCATTTACAGATTATGCTTTTGGTATCAAGTCTAAGACTCTGCCTAACCCAAGGTCTCAAAGATTTTCTAAGTTTATTTCTTAAAGTTTATAGATTTTTGTTTACATGTAAGTCCATGATCCATTTTGAGTTAATTTTTATATAAGGTATGAGGTTTAGGCTGAGGTTCTGTTTTCGTTCTTTGCCTATGGATGCCCAATGGTACCGGCACCATTTGTTGAAAAGGCTATCCTTCCCCCACTGAATTGCTTTTGTACCTTTGTCAAAAATCAGTAGGGCATAATCATATATGTCTATTTTTTGGTTCTTTATTCTGTTCCATAAATCTATGTGTCTATCATTCTGCTAATGCCACACTATTTTGACTACTATAGCCATATAGTAAGATTTCATGTCTGGTAGAGTGATTCTTCCCACTTTAGTCTTCTTTTTCAAAATTTTTTTAGCTATTCTAGGCCCAGTGCCTTCCCATATAAACTCTAGAATAGGTTTGTTTAATCCTACAAAAAGCCTTGCTGGGATTTTGGTAGGAAGTGGATTAAACCTGCATACCAGTTTAAGGAGAATTGGTATCTTTACTATGTTGAGTCCTTCAATTCACGAACATGGTATGTCTCTTCATTTATTTAGGACCTCCTTAAATGATTTCATCAGCATTTTGTAATTTTCAGGATACAGGTCCTATACTGGTTTTGTGAGATTTACACCTAAGTATTTTCTTTTTATTGAGCAATTGTAAATGATACTGTATTTTTAATTTGTTTCCAATATTTATTGTTAATGTATAAAAATGTGGTTTATTTTTGTGTTAGTCTTTCATCCTGAAACGTTGCTGAACTCACATATTAGTCCTAGGAGTTTCCAGGGTTTTTTTTGCTAGATTCCTTGAGATTTCCTACATACACAGTCATGTCATCTTCATCTATGAATAGAGATGATTGTTTCTTTCTGTCCATTTTATATGCCTTTTATTTCTTTTTTTTGCCTAATTGCAGTATCTAGAATTGTTTTAAAATGTAGGTTTTATAATTGTCCAGATATGGTAAGGCCAACAGACTAGGTAAAGGATTGCCATTGAAAAGATAGCTTGTTATACTCACAGATCCCAAGAGAAGGAAGCACACTATGCTACAGGAGGGAGGAGGCATACAGAGAAGTACTAGGGTTGGCCAAGGGGTATGGGGGTAAGGAGGAAAATGTGGTTTAATTAATTGTGGTTTCTGCAGGAAGGAATAAGTGAGGCAGAGTAAACAGGTTTAGGATTGACTAATTCGAATAATTTTAGTGGGCTCTGGGGTCTAGGGGCTGTCCCTAGTTGTCTGTTACCTGGCCCTGGGGTAATTAGGGCTGTGGAATAGTGGCTCTGAGTGTGAAAGCTCCAAAAAAGGAAGCTGTTGGGTATGCGCTCCTGATTGGTTAGTTTGCATATGAAAGGCACGTTTGCAGGCAAGCCACCCTTTACTATCTCTAGGAATTGGCTAACCCTTGGGGGGCAATCCTTCCAGGGTCATGAAGGCCCTAAGATATTAAAGCATCAAATGCAGAAACTAGAAAATGTGGTTATTACAAGAATTTCCAGTATTATATTGAATAAGATTGGAGAGAGTGGACATCCTTGCCTTGTTACTGATCTAGAGAGAAAGAATTAAGTTTTCTGTAGATTTCTTTATCAAGTTAAGGAAGTTCCCTTCTATTCTTGCTTTTTGAGTATTTACCATGAATGAGTGTTGGAGTTTGTCAAATACTTTTTCAACAACAGTAAATTGATTATGGGATTTTTCTTCTTGAGCCTCCTGATATGGTGGATTACACTGATTAATTTTTTGAATGCTGAAAAGCCTTGCACATCTGGAATAAATTCTTTTTATACACTTCTGGATTTGATTTGCTGATGTTTTGTTGTGCGTTTTTACATCTAAATTCATTAGAGACATTTGTCTATAGTTTTTCTTCTTCTTTCTTTCTTTCTTTTTTTTTTTCACTGTTTTTGTCTGTTTTTGATGTGAGGGTGATACTAATCTCATAAAATGAGTTGTAAAATGTTCTCTTCTCCTCTATCCCTTAGAAGAGATTGTATAAATTAGTGCTAATTCTTCTTTAAATGTTTGGTAGAATTCTCCAGTGAAACCATCTGGGCCTGGAGAGTTCTTTTTTGGAAGATTTTTAATTATGAATTTAATTTCTTTAATGATTTTAGAGCTATTCAGATTATCTATTTTATCTTGGTTTGGTAACTTGTATTTTTTGAGGAATTGCTTTGTTTTTTCCTAAGTTTTAGAATTTGTTTAAGAGCACAAACTTCTTTGTAATAGGCTCCACAGGATCTACAGTGATAGCCCCTGTTTAATTCCTGATATTGGTGATTTTTGTCTTCTCTCTTTTAGTTATTGTCAGTCTTACTAAAGGTTTATCAATTGATTTTTTTCTAAAACCTAGTTTTTTGTTTCATCAGTTTTCTCTATTGTTTTCCTGTTTTCAATTTCATTGGTTTCTGTTCTTATAATTATTATTTACTTCCTTCTGCTTGCTTTGGGTTTATTTTGCTCTTTTTTTGTAGTTACTTGAAGTAGGAAGCTAGATTATTATTTGAGGCTTTGCCCCCCCCTTTTTTTTTAAAGAGTGACACCTGAGCTAACAACTGTTGCCAGTCTTCTTTTTTTTTCTGCTCTTTCTCCCCAAATTCCCTTAGTACATAGTTGCATATTTTAGTTGTGGGTGCTTCTAGCTGTGGGATGTGGGACACTGCCTCAGCGTGGCTGGATAAGTGGTGCCATGTCTGCACCCAAGATCCAAACAGCAAAACCCTGGGCTGCCTAAGCAGAGCATGTGAACTTAACCACTCAGCCATGGGGCTGGCCCCTCCCCTTTTCTAACGTAAGCATTCAGTGGTATAAATTTCTCCATCAGCACTGCTTTAGCTGTGCCCCACATATTTTGATATGTTGTATTTTCATTTGCATTGAGTTCTATGTATTTTTAAATTTCCTTTGAGACTTCCTTTTTGATTCATGGATTATTTAGAAGTATGAATCTACTCACACTGCCTTATTACAAATGGGTGGAGTGGAAGTTCAGTTGCCCCCTTGGCCCTGTGACATCTTCCTGGCAAAAATGTGGCACCAACTCTCACTGCCTTGGTGTGTTTGAGTGGGGATGTAATTGTAGCTCCTCCCTGGGCCCTGCTGACACCAGGGAGAGGGGATGCAAAGGGCTGACTTACACTGATTTGTTGTTGCACGGTAAGGACAAAAGCTCAGCTCCCAGCTGGGCACCACTGAAACTGCCAGTTGGAAGGGTGTGATTCCTCCATTGGTGTTTACCTGGAGTAGGGCAGGTATTGCTAAAAAGGTTTTCTGTTGTTAGGTCACCCTTTTCCCAGTTTTTTTGGAAAAGGGGAATAGACTTCTTTTGGAGCTTTTTTTTCCTTTGCCTCTTGGTGGTTACAAGTTGGAGGCTTCTGTATCATCTGAGATATACAGGATACAATAAGAAAATCTAGAGAACTTCACTACTGTGTCTTTCCTTCAGTCCCAAGGTCCCGAGGCAGTCTGCCTTCTTCTTTCCATCTTTCAGAGTCTTCCTATGCTTGTTTGTTATGTCCAGGGATTTTTAGGTATAAGAGGGAGGACCTGGGAGGAATGAGGCTATTCTATCTTGACTGGAACCAGGAGTCTTTGTTGAGTTTTTGGTATATTATACAAAGCCAAATTTCAGTTTTCTTGGCACACAGCAACATTCATTCAAGAAGTGACTGCAAAGCTCATGGCAAGCGATGGTGGAGATCTGAACTAGGCTCCAGCAGTGAGATGAGGGAGGGCACAGATTGAAAGAATATATATACATATTTCTTGTCAGATGTTTTCCTGTGTATAGATTTTTGTGTATTTTTCTTGAAAATTTTTAATTAGACTTCACATACCTTTCAATGTCCTTTTTCTCTTAATATTATAACAAGTACTTTTCAATTCTATCATAATCTCCTTACAATCATAATTTTAATGGTTAACTGAACCATCCTTTTATTTTTAGCTACATAGGTTGTTTCTAGTTTTTCGCCATTATAAATAATGTTATAATAAGTATATATGACCATAAAGCTTTTCTTTAGTTCAGTTTATCTTCTTAGTTTATATTCCTATAAATTATTATGTCAAGGCATAAACATTTTAAAGTCAGTTGGCATATATATTCTAATTTTTATTGTATCTTGACAAGAGAGGGCACCTTTCTCACCTAAAACCCAGCTTATCTAAAGCCCAATTTAAATGGTCTTTCTGAACTGAGAAAAGAAGTATTTTATATCAACTACGTTGGAAAAGCTGATGTGAAATGTAGAAAATTGCCCTAATCCAAGGGAATTGTTATGTAGTTCAAAAAAACCAGTGTGTGGCTACTTTAGAACCCTCAGGAAATATGCCTGAGAAGGCCTTTGAAGTAATCCAGAGCCTGCAACACATAAAACGGTAGCTAGCTGGTTGTGTTATTCATGGTGGCTGTTACCGAGGAAACAGAGGCAATGACTTATGAAATTTGGGGTTGCTAGGACAGAGAGGTTGTCTGGTGTCATTTCTGGTTCCTAGTCCCCAGGACAGCCAAGTTTCACGGCTAGACTCACATCAGTAGCCAGGACAGGCTTAGCTCCACCCCTGGTTCTGGATTTTGTCCTATTCTCTTAAAAGGCCTTATTATGGCTGGTTCCGTGGTACTTCAGAAGCTTGACTTTGCTTAGCTAGTTGCCTTTCATGATCTTAGGGGCCTGAAGAAGCAGACAAGAAGGACTAACTGAAAAAGAGAACATGGGGGTAGAAAAAGGCGAGGCTGGAGGACATTTGGCAGATTCACAGAGAAACAAGTACTCTGCATTAAAAATAGTTCTCTCTCTTAGAACTAATATATGAATTCAGCAAAGTTGCAGGATACAAAATCAACATACAAAAATCAGTTGTCTTTCTATACGCTAGCAACAAACAATTCAAAAAGGAAATTAAGAAAATCATCTCATTTACAAAAGCATTAAAAAGAGTGAAATATTTGGGAATAAACCTAAACAAGGAGATGAAAGCCTTTTACAATGAAAACTACAAAACATTGCTGAAAGAAATTAAAGACACAAACAAATGGAAAGACATCCTGTGTTCATGGATTGGAAGACATAATATTGTTTAAATGTCCATACGACCCTAAGTGATCTACAGATTCAATGCAATCCCTATAAAATCCCAGTGGCATTTTTTTTAAAGAAATAGAAAAAACAATCCTAAAATTCGTATGGAACCACAAAGGATCCCAAATTGTAGAAACAATCTTGAGAAAGAAGACCAAAGCTGAAGGCATCTCACATTCTAATTGTAAAACACTTTACAAAGCTACAGCAATCCAAACAATATGGTACTGCCAAAAAGACAGACATAGAGACCAATGGAACAGAGTAGAAAGCCCAGAAATAAACCCACACATATACGGTGAACTGATCTTCACAAGGGTGCCAAGACTATACAATGGGGAAAGGGTAGTCTCTTCAACAAATGTATTGGGGAAACTGGATATCCACATGGAAAAGAATGAAACTGTACTCCTATCTTACACCATGCACAGAAATCAATTCAAAATGTATTAAAGGCTTGAACGTAAAACCTGAAATTGTAAAACCTCTAGAAGAAAACATAGAAGATAGCTTCATAAAAGTGATGTTGGAAATGACTTTTTAAAGATTCTATTTTAAAGATTTTATTTTTTCCTTTTTCTCCCCAAAGCCCCCCCCCCCCCAGTACATAGTTGTATATTCTTCGTTGTGGGTCCTTCTAGTTGTGGCATGTGGGACGCTGCCTCAGTGTGGTTTGATGAGCAGTGCCATGTCCATGCCCAGGATTCGAATCAACGAAACACTGGGCCACCTGCAGTGGAGCACACAAACTCAATCACTCGGCCACGGGGCCAGCCCCTGGAAATGATTTTTTGAATACAACACCAAAATCACAGGCAACAAAAGCAAAAATAGACAAGTGGAACTACATCAAAGTAAACAGGTTCTTTGCTGCAAAGAAAATAGAGTGAAAAGGCAATCTATGGAATGGGAGAACATAACTGCAAACAATATATCTGATAAGGGGTTTATATCCAAAAAATATAGAGAACTCCCATAACTCAATAGCAAAAAATACCAAATAACCTGATTAAAAATGAGCAAAGGAGTTAATTAGACATTTCTCCAAAGAAGACATACAAATGGCTAACAGATACATATAAAGATGCTCAACATCACTAATCATCAGGGAAATGCAAATCAAAATCACAATGAGATATCACCTCACATGTGTTAGGATGGTCATTATCAAAAAAAGAAAGAAAGAAAAAGCAGAAAAATCAGAAGTATTGACAAGAATGTAGAGAAGTTGAAACCCTTGTGCACTGTTAGAGGGAAAATAAAATGACGCAGCCACTATGGAAACAGTATGGAGGCTCCTCAGAAAATCAAAAATAGAACTACCATATGATCCAGCAATCCTACTCTTGAGTATTTATCCAAAAGAATTGAAAACAGAATCTTGAAGAGATATTTGCATTCCATCTTCATTACAGGATTATTCACAATAGCCAAGATGTAGAAATAATCTAAATGTCCATTGACTGATGAATTGATAAATGAAATGTGGTATATACATACAATGGAATTCAACCTTAAAAATGAGGAAGTCCTGTCACATGCTACAATGTGGATAAACCTCAAGGACATTATGCTGAATGAAATAAGCCAGTCACAGAAGCACAAATACTGCATGATTCCACTGATATGAGGTATCTAAAGTAGCTGAACTCATAAAGGCAGAAAGTAGAATGGTAGTTGCTGGGGGCTAGAGGGAGGGAGAAATGGGGAGTTGCTGTTCAATGGGTATAGAGTTTCAGTTATGCAAAACGAAAAGGTTCCAGAGATCTACTGTACAACAATGTACATATAGTTAGCAATACTATACTGTATACATAAAAATTTGTTAAGAAGTTAGATCTCATGTTGTGTGTTTTTTACCACAATTTAAAAAATACTCAGCATTGTAGTGCAAAGGTAAAAACACTTGTTTTTAGAAGCATTTCATACAGATACATTGGCTTACCATCTTTCTTCATGTAAACATAAAGGAAATTATGCAATATTGCTCTCCTACCACTGAATAAAGCCAGCTCATGTTGCTTGAATATCTACTGCTGTGTTATTTATAAGCTATCTAATTTAGTTCTCTAAAGGAATCCTGAAAAATCAATATTATTCATGCATTCATTGATTCATTTAACAAATATTTTTGCACATTTGCTGTTTGCCTGGCACTCTGTAAGACACTGGAGATACAGCAGTGTGCAGACAAGCAAATGACCTCACCTCATGAAGCTTAGACTCCAGCGAAGGAGATAGTAAATAGTTACACAATTTTTATAAGTAAATATAAAAGTATGCTATAATATAAAGTAATACAATACAATATGATTAGATATAACATCAGGCAGTTAAAGTGTTATGACAAATAATAAAGCAGGATGAGGAAATAGAGTCAGGAGCTATTTTAGAAAGGTCAGGGAAGGTCACCTCTGAGGAGATAGCATTTGAACAGATGTGAGTGAAGTGAGAGAATAAGCCATGAAATATCTGAGGAAAACACATTTCTGGCAGAGAGAACGGCAAAGCAAAAGCCAAGAGGGAGGAGCATGCTTAGTATACTTAAAGAATAGCAAGGAGGCCAGTGTGGCTGGAATCCAGAGGAGGAGAGGAAACCTCAGAGAAGAGGAGGTTTCAGTTTTCATTTAACTGGTGGCCAAGCTGGTACTTCAGCAAGTTGGCTGACTCCGAAACCTATGCCTATTCCATTATACTCAGCCACTTTTTATAATAGCCTGTTGCATCCTTATTGAGGATGGAACAAAAGCATTGAAAAACATTCATTTCCAGAAACATTTCATACAGCTATATTGGCTCCCCATCCCCGTTTCTCCACCCTGCCTGAGGGAAAAAGAACAAAGACTTATAGTATGACTACAGCTTTTATTATTATTTTTGTTAAGGAGAATTCATGGTTAGTAATATAAAATATCTTAATTTACAGATATAATAATGAAAGACCAACACCCTTTTTGACTTTAAGTTTGCTTCTTAATAAAAGCCAAGGCTATTTTCTATTCTTATTTCTAGTATCCTAATACTGAATGAAGGACACCCTCAGCCAAGTCACACATAATCTATTATCTTCAATTAAGATTGAATGCAAAAACTGTCTCCAAATTTTAGGCCTTGAAAGGGTTAGGAAAAGCTGACATCCAATAGGTACAGCTTTTTTGCTACTACGTTGTTGATTTGAGAAAGGAAAATATTACTTGAATACAACTCAAGTTCCCAACAATGCCAGTGAAATAGATTTTTTTAATTGTGGTATATTTATACAGTGAGATGATATTCAGCAATAAAAATGAACTATCTGTTCAGTCAACAGAGTGGATAAATCTCACAAACATAATTAAGTAAAAAAAGCATATACTCCCATCAGTTTTCCATTTATATAAAGTGCAAGACCAAACCATGCCATGAGAAGTAAGAATAGAGGCTCCCCTGTGGTAGAAAGTGTCCTCAGCGAGGGGGCACAAGTGGGGCTTCTGGGGTGCTGGTCAGGATCTGTTTCTTGACTTGGGTATGTTTGTTTCATGAAAACTCATCAAGTTGTCCATAATTTTTGTATGCTTTCGTGTGTGTTATACCTGAATAAAGGCAAAACTATACTAAGGTGGTTAACCAAAAAGAAAATCAAGGAAGTAAATACCATAAAATTCAGGATGAGAGAGAAGGAGCTATGATTGGCAAAAGTCACCCAGAGGACTTCTGGGGTGCTGATAATGTTCTATTTCTTAGCCTGTGTGGTGGTTATACAGGTATTTGAATTATAATTTTTCTTTTTTTTCTGCTTTTTCTCCCCAAATCCCTCCAGTACATAGTTGTATATTTTAGTTGTGAGTGCCTCTGGTTGTGCTATGTGGGACGCCGCCTCAGCATGGCTGGATGAGCGGTGCCATGTCCACGCCCAGGATCTGAACCAGCGAAACCCTGGGCCGCCGAAAGAGAGCGCAGGAAATTAACCACTCAGCCACGGGGCCAGCCCCCTATAATTATTCTTAAAAAGTGAATATATGTTTTATGTGCTTTTCTGTATGTATATTATATTTTACCATCAAAATGTTTTTATAAATAAAAAACATCAATTGAATATTTTGGCTGTCTTCTTTGAGACTCATATTTTCCACATAATTGCCATCTGAGGCGAAGAGCAAGGTTTTTAAGGTGCCTTAACCACCGCAAGATGTGTATTAATAAAAATAGCACATTTATGTTGATTTTCAGGGTTTCCATGTACATCTTTTCATTTATATAGTAAACACGCCAATCTCTTGATGCAAGCTCTCTGATAAGTCCTGAGAGTACTGCTGAAGACCTTAATTTAATGGCCCTTTCAGAAAGTAAATTTTTCAAGGGACAGGTTAAAAAATTAATTTTTTCTGACCGACAGTAGACTTTCATTTTTGAAAAAAAAATATTTTAATGAAATTCAGGGTCTAAGATAAATAGGGTAAAACCAATCAAAAAATACATTTTGTATCATGGTGATTTGTGTTAACAACAAAAACAGAAAAATATTTTTTGGCCCAAGAAACATCAAGGCACCTAAAGACTAGTACAAATATATAGATTTCCTTAATGGCAACTGGAAATATTTCTATATGATTTTTTTGAAGGAAAAATAAATAAGCTACTCTTATGGTTTTGCACCCTCTATACAAACTCCAGTCCATCAGTGCCAGTCAACTGCTTTTACCTTCTTTCTAAGAAAGCTATCATTAAAACTCGTAATCGTGGAGCAAGTTACAAGGGGGCCACAAAGAGACAGTTTATAGTTTTCAAATTATAAAATAAGGAAACTAGGGAAAATTACCCTATAAAAAGGTGCCTATATGGCTAGAAAAGAAAAAACAATCCTCTTGGTAAGGAAACCAGCAAAATTCCATTTCATGCATTTATATAAATTTTTGACAAGAAAATTTACTTTTAACAAATATACCATTAACAGTAATATAAGAAACTAGTTTTACCATACAAAAGTGGAAATCGTATTTTACTATATTAAAGCTCTTAATTATTAAAAACAATTGAAAATAAGATAACAGAGTTCCTTATGTTAGAATATATACGTTTTAGAAATAAAATAATTACCACATTTTAAAGTCTTCATAACATGGTAAGCATAACAAAACCAAAAAGAGCTATTCTGAAGAAATGACCTAGCCTACCTCCCTGGTACTAATGTTCTCACTTACCTAATTCCCTCTGTTACAATATTATTTAAAACTAAACTGAATGCAATAAGTAAATTTACTATCAATAAGATTATCAACATATTTGTTGAAAGCTGTAAAGTTTGTAAAAAAGTTTGTAAAATGTTTTACAACCCTGAAAAAGGTTGAGCCTCAAAACCACACTTTGAGTGTCAGTTGTGTTCTGCTTATTTCTCCTACTAGAAAACTGACAGTTGAGAAAGGTTATTGGCAGGGGAAAAATGCAAATAAGCATGTTTACAATCTTATTTAATCTTAGTCAAAGGGATTTAGTTTTTAATTCCTTTCTCTCTCACCTTCTCTTTCTCTCTCTAAGGTAGCATGACTTTCTAGACAGACGTTAGGCTTTAGAACCACATGAACCTAAGTTCAAATCCCATCAATTCCAATTCCTCTCAGGGTGTCAATTTGCTCATCTGTAAGGTTGTGATGATAATACCCATTTTATAAAGTTATCTTAAAGATTTACTTAACTGAAATAAGGTATGTAAATGTTATACCATAGTATCCAGCATGTTTTACAAAGGAATATTTAAGAGGAAACCTACCATAGTGGATGTCAGTGAGAGGAGGTGTAAGACCAGCCAGGGATTGGCTGGATCATTAGACCTAATTATTGTGCTAGGTATCTTCGATTTGCCTCTCCAAATCCCTTCTCCCTCCTTCTCCCCCCAGCTCTGTGCCTCAAGGGAACAGAAACTGGAGCAATGCCCCAGAAAATAGCTAAAGACCTCCTGGGTTATGGGGTCATTCTGCCTTCTCCTGTTGTTTTCACTCCTCTCATTCAGTGGACCCCACAACACTATGGACAACATCAGCACTGAGAAAGCAAATTCTACACTGAAATTCAAGGGAGACAGCTCTCCAAACTCCCACAGAACTGGGCTACAAGGGAGCTGCTACAGAATCAGGAAGTCACAGCTGTCAGTTCCAGAATCCTATACCCCATATCACAATCTACAGCAACAACAGGGATGCCTTACACGCTGCCTCTCTCCCACTTAACTCAGTTCCCAATTCAAGTTTCACACAAGAGCATCTAATTGGTGGAGTACAGATCTCATTCAGAATCCTAGCAGCAAGAGAGTTTTTCAGTCTGTCAAGTACAGAAAGTTACACTAAAAAAAAGGTTGAAATACAAGTGAACCATGCCTTAGCATCTGCTACAGTATGCCATCAAGCTCAAGCAGTTGGCGATGGCCTTTCTTTGGCATCTGAAAAGGCTGAGAGAAGCACAACTACAGATCAAAGCTTATAACTAACGGAAGATACCATAAACTGAAGGAAAGGGGTTGACTGTGAACCTTGAAAGAAGTCACATGAAAATTATCTTCTTAAAGACATCAAGTGTAAGGATCTTCATGAACGTAATTTCTCTAAATAGTGCAGTCCCTGCCTCCATTTCTGACAGAGGAAAGGATCCTACAGCAAAATACCTTAGCACACCCACAAGCAGGAGGACAGTTTCAGCACCCGGATCTGGACTATGGGTGGAATGTTCCTTATGCACTCAGGCAGGTCTGTGCAGTATAGGAGACGGAACTGTTAACCGCTTTGCGTGAAGGTATCTCCCACAGTGATGCTGTACGTGACCAGCACAGCTCCTCTGCTGCCAACACTTTGGAAAAGAAAATAAGTGTAAAATTTTTTTTAAAGTTTAAGACTTTTTTGTTCTCAGCTTACAAGGAATTATTGGACTTATCCCAGAAAACCATTGGCAATTAATAAAGTAAGATAATAACTAAAGGACACTCATAACTCCAGTGAAGATGACCTAGGACTACAATAAGATTATAAAATGAAATTAAACAATCACATGTATGTACTCTACTTGGGGAAAAACTTTAAAAAGTTTTTCAGTCACTCAGCCTAGAATGACATTTCCCAAAGCGGATTTCCTTAGATTCCAGTAGTATTTTTTGGTTTCGTAAATTTTTTAATAGTCACAAAGTGCTCCCATCGTAGCATGCCTGCCCCTTTGGAATGTGACTTTGTCATTCTTCCTGCCCAGAGATTCAGTCTATTTCTCCACTCCCTTGAATCTGGGCTGGACTTGGGACTTTCTTAGGCCAATAAAAAGTGGCAGAAGTGACTTTTTGTGAGTTCCAAAGCCTAGGCCTTAAGAAGCCATGCAGCTCGCACCTTCCCCATCTTGGACACTGCCCTGAAGCTACCACGTAAGGAAACCAGTTTAACCTACTAGAGGATGAGAGCCTACAGGGGGGCTAAGAGGCCAGCACCAACCACCAGGAACATGACTGAGGCCATCTCAGACCTTCCTCTCCAGCCAACCTTCCAGCAGAATGCAACTTCAGAAGAGAGTCCAAGTAAGACCAGCAGAACAACCCAATCCACCCACAGAATCATGAGAAATAACAGATGAATGTTATTTTAAGCCAAAAATCAAAAAGACTTCCACTACTTGCCTTCTTACTGTTACTTTTCCTTTTCCTTTAGGAAAAGGTCCAAGGCTCATTAGTCTAGTTTCTAAGATCTAGATTAATTAATCTAATTAATCATATTAATCTAATATGGACCCTGAAAATCTCCACTAAGAGCCTAGATTCTATATATGATCATTAAAAATGCCCATTTTCCTTAAGGAAGAACTGGAATACATGGGAAGCCGTTTAGGCTGCTGTCATCATTCGTATAATTACAAAACTCAGCAAAACAGCTGCCAGTGTGCAAAACAGCTGCCAATGTGCAGAGTCTGAAAAAGGATGCCTATCACACACAGGGTGTTTTCTGGAGAATTCACATAGAGTTGTGCTGAGGTATGCTGGGCAGTTTGCAGAGTTATATGGCACAAGCTATTGTCAACAGCTGCCTTCACTGGAATCCATGCCTGCCATCACACACACACACACACACACACACACACACATACACAGACTATATTTCCACAGAGAGAGGCTTTCTATTTTTCATTTTTATTTAAAGATTGTCTTAGAAAACGTCCTCCAACTAACATCTTGAAAAATAGATCACAAGATCAAAATTCTATAAATGCCACTCTCCATACCCATAAAACTCTGTTAGCATCCATTTGGACAATTACATTTCCTTGCTGGGCTTCCCTTTTCTTACTACATAAAAGCATGTCCCACTTGAAAACGAAGAGGAGAGGCGCCTCAGAGAAGACCCAAAGACCTCATAGGTTTGTTAGGTGATACTGCCTTCTCCTGCCATTAGTTTCCCTCTTCTCACACAGGTAAACCCCTATCCAGAAGTATGCTTGCTGTATGCCACTTCCTGCTCTTGGGGTTATCGGTGGCTATTGTTGAATGATGAGGAAGTTAAAAACAAATACCAGTTATCAAGACCCATCACAAAACTTGGGGGTTATCAAAAGAGTGATTCATATGAAAAAGTCTGAGGAAAGAATGAAATTTTTTGTCTTCCTTGGAAGTATCTTTGTTTATCTCCCCAGCTTCATCTCTTGCACTCCTTCTTTCCCAAATTGCTGAACTTCTAGTCCCCCTGCTGCATTGCCTTCTATTGCTTCATATGTGCTCTCAAAAGAAATATCATGAATTGGACCAGGACAGCTTGTAGTCATAGACAAAACCTGAACCTTGGTTTAAATCCATCTTGCCACCTATTGCATGCCTGCACCTCTGTTTCTGAAGAAAATTGGAAAAAAATTATGCATATGGACTCATTTTAGATTCATGACCATGAGCCACACGTGGACCTTCAGTGCTGCCTGGCAGTCCTTTTATACTTCCCTAAGGTCAAATCATTCTCCCATTATCTAAGATGACTATGTCACACTGTTGCCTCCTGTGTCAAAATTCCAACACCTTTTCCCCACTTCTCACTTTTAGCTGATCACTTTACTTCTTGTTTCACTGAAAGATCAATCATCAGAAAGAGTTCTAACTACTACACCCTTCACCTTCACCACCACATCTTCCAGTCCCATTGCATCTGCTCCCATATACTTTGTGTTCTCTCCAGGTACAACAGATAAACTGGCTCCTATCTTTATGTATTGTCACCCATACCCTTCTTACCATTTCAAGAACAATGCCTCTGTAACTGTCCCTCTTTTCTCCTGAAGCATCTAGTTTGCCATCATTTTCACCAACACAGAACACGCTGTAACAGCTCCAATCATAAAAATTTCCTTTGTTTCAACATTCCCTCACCATTTCATTACTCTATTTTACAGCCAAAGTTTTTGAAAATATTGTCTGTACAACCTTCGCTTCTTTCCTTCCAACTGTTCCTTGAATTCACTACAGGATGGTTTTTATCATCAATACTCCACTGAAATCTGCCTCTTTAAGCCCCCTCCACGTTGCCAAATCCAATGTCAATCCCTAATTTTCATGTTCCTTGAGCTCTTAGCGTCTCATACACCTTCACCTCTTTATCTACACAGTCTCTCTAGATGAGGCCATTGCTTTAAATACAATCCATAAGCTGATACTTCTGAAATGTCTCAACTCCAACCTTTCCCTGAATTCCAGTCTCATATCTACTGTCTGCTCTTGGATTTCTAATAGAGATCTCAAAACTAATATATCCAAAAATGAACTCTAGATTCTCTCCTCCCCCAAACCGGTTCCTTCTCCATTGTTTCCCATTTCAGCAAATCTTTCCCATCTCAGTAAATGGCACTGCTATAGATTAAATGTTTGTGTCCCCCCAAAATTCATATATTGAAATCTTAACCCCCAATATAACGGTATTAGGAGGTGGGGCCTTTGGCAGGTGATTAAGTCATGAGGGTGGAACCTTCATGAATGGGATTAGTACCCTTGTTAAGGAGACCCTAGAGAGGTCCCTAGCCCCTTCTGTCATGTGAGGACACAGCAAGAAGACAGCTGTCTTAGAAACGGGAATTAGGCCCTTACCAGACACCAAATCTGCCAACACTTTGATCTTGGACTTTCCAAGCTCCAGAACTGTGAGAAATAAATTTTTGTTATTTATAAGCCACTAGTCTATGATATTCTGTTATAGCAGCCGAAACAGACTAAGACAGGCACCATTATTCATACATTTGCCCAAGTCACAAAAGTTGTAGTTACCTTTTACTCTCTTTCTCTTACATACCACATTTAATCCATTAGCAAATCCTGTAGATTCTACCCTTAATCATCTCACCACTTCCACCGGTACACTCCAGGTCCCTGCCACCACAATCTCTCATCTGGATTACTGCAGTAGCTTCCCACCTTTTCTTCCACCTTTCACTCTTATCTCTCTACAGTTCATTCTCCTAGAGTTTCCAGGATGACCCTTATAAAAATATGTCAAAATATGTCAGTGTATGTCATTCCCATGTTCAAAACCTTTCAGTGGTTTCCCATCACACTTAGAATAAAATCTAAAGTCTTTATTGTGCCATACAAAGTCCTTCATTTTATGGCCTCTAGGTATTTCTCTGACCTCATTTCCTGCCACTAGCTCTCTTATTCACTAAGCTCAAACCACACAAGCCTCCTGCTCTTCCTCTAGCCCAACGAACATGTTCCCACCTCAGGGCCTTTGCACTTAACATTCTCTCCTCTCTCAGGGACTGTCTTCTCCAACATCTTGACATGACTCTCTCTCTCACTTCATTCAGGTCTCTATTCAGATGTTACCTCCTCCTTGAGGTCTTCCTTGACCACTTTATCTTAAATAGCATCACCTATAATTCTATTCCCATGCACTGATGAATTTCCTTTTCATAACACTTGCCACTAACTAACATTAAATTATACATCCATTAATCAACTTTGTTTATTTTGTTCACTGATGTATCTCCAGTGTCTAGAACAGTGATTTAACCTGGTAGGTCCTCAGCAAATACTATTGAATTAATTAATCAATAACTTCCTGAATAACTTTGAGAAAGAGGACTGTCTGTTGTCTTAACAGGGCCTGGTCAGTCTGTGAAGGAAAGGTGGATGGGAATGTCTGTTTTCTTTGAGTAGTAGATTCATCTTAAGCCATAATGGGAAAGTCTAGGCACCAGCAAGGCTTCATTTACAAGGATCTTTGTAACTTAATTAAAATATATCCACAACAAAATCTAGAATGCCTGGGCATTCTCCCTTTAGGGAGCAGTTTTCTGATTCCCACTTGATACAACTCACGATCTTGAATGTGCTCTGTGGCTATACCATTTCAAACTTAGTTCAGAGGATGCAAGTATTTTGAGCAGTTTCTGATTTGGATTTTAAAACAGCAATTTTATCTTTAAATGAAGGAATGTTTGATCTACTACCTGATAATAAAGAGGTTCTCACCAATAAGCAAGAAACCTTTTAAAGAAAGATTTGTCATGTCGATTAAACTGATAGGAGTGTTGGAAGATGTTTTCATTCTGCTGGGCAGAGCCATAGGACTTCCTCTTCAATGTTCTGTTTGCTTTGCACCCCAGGAATTTTTTTTTCCACAAGACTAATTGAGGCTTTTTCAACTAAACTCCAATATTGGTGCTCTTTTCTCAATGCATGGGAGAAAAAAGTTAGACCAGTAGATGGGAATTTTTCAATCTTAGAATTCCATCCATGATTTTTTCTCACACTGGCTGCAGGGAATGCTAGCAGAGGACAAATTATTGAAGTGGCAGCAAATACAGACTAATTTAGAAACTCTTTTTATTCACCTATGTGATTGTAGTTGTATATTGCAAATATATGCCATATTTACTTTGAGTAAAACTGTTCCTAGTTCATAAGATTGAGTTATATTTGTCAGAATTTCATGTGTTTCTCAAAGGGCACTATGATTTCCAGATGCATCACCATCTGAACCAGATTGACAATCTCCCCTTACAGAGAAGTAAACTAAAATTTACTGAGAGCATACGTTATCCTCTTATTTAAAATTTTTTTTAATCTTTAAATTTCTTATGACAACCACATTTCATAGATGTGGAAACTGAGAGTTTAGGAGAATAAATTACCTGCTTCAAGTCACACAGGAGTAAGGGATAGAGAATCCAGTGTGCAAACGCATATAGATATGAATCTATACCAAATTAGCAGTTACTTTGTAGATTGGCTTGTAGATACCAGTACAATGCCAAAGTTGTATACTCAGCACTCTTTTCCTAAACTTTATTTCAGAAATACAAAAAAGAATAAAATGAACACCTGTGTATCAACCAGCTAGATTAAGAAATAAAATATTATAAAACAATAGAAGTTCTTATATGTCCCTTTTCACATTTCCCCACCCCCAAATTTGGGTTTATTATTCCCATAAATGTCTTTTGATTGGGATTGTATTGAATTCTTAGATTGATTTGGGGACAATTAACATATTTATGATCATTGAATATTTTTCTCCATAAACATGGTATTTCCTACCATTTCTTCGGGTTTTCCTTAAAGTCTTGTAATAACAGTTTGTAACTTTCTCCATAAAGGTAACGTACACCTTTGTTAGATTTGTTACTGGGTATCTTTTTAAATTGCTATTAAAAATGGCATCTTTTAAAAAATTCCATTTTTTAATTTTGTTACTGATGAATAGAAATACAGTAGATTTTCACATATTGATTTTATCTTTAGTAAATTTGCTGAACTTTCTTATCAATTCCAATAATTTTTCTATTGGTTTTCTTGGATCTTCTGTATAGACAATTGCATATTCTATAAATAGTGGTAGTTTTATTCCTTGCTTTCCTATTCTAATAAATTTTATTCTTTTTTTTTAATTCTTATCTTACTACACCGGATAGAATCTCCAGTGAAATGTTGAAATGAAGTAAAGATAATAGTATCCTTGTCTTGATCCCTATTTTAAAAATAAGGCTGTTAACATTAAACCATTAAGTATGGTGTTTACTATGGAAGTTTTTGATAGACACTCAATCAGGTTAAGAAATTCTTTTGCATTGCTAGTTTGTAAGAGATTCCTAAGTCACAAATAAATACTGAATTCTATCAAATGATTCTTCTCCTTCTACTGAGATAATAATACAATTTTCTCCTTTGTTCATTTATAGTGTTGAATTACATTAATGGATTTTCCTAATGGTAAGCCAACATTGTGAAACAGAGTTTTAAAATGGAACTATTTCAGTCTCAGTTTTGGCTAAGGCCCCAAGACAATAAACAACACATTCCAATGTGAGGTGAGAGACCACCATGCTAGTCTTCTAAAGGAGATAGTTGCAAACTGGTTTTGTGACCCTTAGCTGACCACTAATCCCCACATCTAAAAGAAGCTGGAGAGGCCAAGAAAAGGCTTGAAAATTAGGAAAGGAATTGGAAGAAAGCTGTAGGGGTTCTATGCATCTAAAGCTCTCCCAGTGGAAGGGCTTGGGAGCAGGGCTCACATTCATCTTAAGCCTAGAGAAAGGAGCTTCAGTGGAACCCCTTGAAGATTTGTTATGTGTCACCCAGATCCCAGGAGACACAGTACACTGGTTGTTGACTCCACTTGAGAAATATGGAGGACAAGAAGATCTCACAAATGCCCCAACAGTACCCCATAAGAAAATAAATTGGTTTTAAACATCAGCTAGGCTTAGACAATGTTGATGCTGGTTCATGGAAGTATTAATCAAGAAAGAACTTCTTCCTCTCCTCACCTATCCCCTCCTCTGGTGCAATTCTAGAGGGATCGCAAACCCTCATAAGCAATGTGGCAGAGAAAGGTTAGGAGCACTCTATGGAAAAAATGAGAAGATACTGGCCACATCCCCTTTCTCACTTCAGCTACCCAGCCCACAGTAGGCCTAAGATTAAAGACGGAAGAAGAGATAACTTTAAAGAAATATTAAAGCTTTGATTATTACTGACACTTTAATTAAATTGAGACTCTTCTGTGACAAAACATGACCAAAATACATAAAAGTCGTGGAATTGCCTTAGTTTTGATCCAAGAGAAAAGAAAATCTAATCCCACAGAGCGGACTTATATTGGTAACAGGGGAATCAAAGTTGTTTTCTGATTATACTCCATGAATCTACTCATTCAATTTACTAGTTACAATTTTATGCCTGAGTTAAACCTAACCTGGTTGCGTTGTATATTTTAAGATATTAAAATGCAAACATCCTAAATAAAATATTATCCATATTATTTTTATAATTATTGCTATACTATGGATAATATTTTATTTAGGATGTTTCCATTTGTATTAATTAGTAGTGAGATTTGCTAGCAATTTTCCTTTCTTAAAATGCCCATGTCTGCTTTTTGCATGAAGATTATATTAGCCTCAATAAAATAATTGAGTGTTTCCTCATTTTCTATTGTCTGGAGAATCTACAGAAGATCAGAATTCTATGTTCCTTGGATGTTCGGTAGAATTCATCCAAAAATCATTTAGGCCTAGTATTTTGTGCTTATGTGGGAGTTAATCTTTAGCTACTGACTCAGATTCTTTACAGATTATGTTTATTCGTTTTCTGTTTAGTTAGTTTTATGTTATATTTTTCTAAGGAATTGTTCATTTTATCAAAGTTTTCAAGTATATGAGCATAAAGTTGATCATAAAATCTATCTTTTTAAATCTCTGACGTATTTAATCTCTGATGTTTTGTCCCATTTTTATTCCTAACATTGGTTAATTGTACCTAATCTTTTCTTTATTTTTCAACATTTTATTCAAATAAATTTAAAAGAAATAATATAGAAAGATTCCATATACTCCTCACCCAGTTTCCCCCAATAGTAATATCTTGCATAACTTTAGTACCATGTCACGACCAAGATAATGATATTGATAGAATCTGTTTTATTTAGATTTTATTAGTTTTACAAGCACTCATTTGTGAGTATATCTATATGCATAGATACATATGTATGTATTTAGCTCTATGCAATTTTATCACATTTGTAGATTCATGGATCCACCACCACAATCAAGATACAGAATAGTTTGATCACTACAAGGATATCTCATGTTACCCTTTCATAACTGTATCCACTTCCTTCTCATCCTCTGCCCCAGTCTATAACAGCTGGCAATCACTGATTTTTTCTCTATTCTTTTAACTGTCATTTCAAGAATGTTATATAAATGGAATGACACAGTATGTATGTAACCTTTTGAGATTGGCTTTGTTTACTCAGCAGAATTGTCTGAAGATCCATCCAAGATATTGCATGTATCAATAGTTCATTCCTTTTTATTGCTGAGTAGTATTCAATGGTATGGATGCACCACAGTTGGTTTAACTATTCATCTGTTGAATGTGACTTCTGTACTCCAGACACCCATACTCATGGTCATAACCTAAACTATTAGTATCCTGACTTCAAAGAATCTGGGTCACCATAGTAGCCAACTCCATTGCAGTATTGTCAGGTATAAATAAGGTGGAGATAACTGGCACAATGCCAGAGTTAGTATGGGAGGGGGCAGCAGCCCCTTTTAACATTTCAGTGCTCCTCAACTTACATCATAGAAGTGGATAGTGTTCACACCTAAGGAGGATTCGTTATACCAGGCAACTTGGAGATCCAACCTTCTGGGTGGCATAAAATGTTTATTTTATTTTATTCTCTCGTCCCTCTCTAAAAGAGTTAATCCCTTTGTCCTCTCACTTCTGAAACTAATTCTTTTCATGTACATATTTTCCCATTCTTTTCTTCTAGAGGCTTTCCCTTTCATCTAATTGTAAGCTCCTAAGTGAGACCTCATTACCTCCTTTCTGCAAGATTTGCAATCTACATGACATAGTATGCAATTCAACATCATAAAATTACAAATATCACAAAAATTACATTGAAAATGGGGGGAAGTGCCTTTTTAAAAGTAGGAAAATGCAAAGGCATCAACCGTTCAAGGAGATTATGTTGAAATTAATACTCTCTCTTCTATTATAGTTGACAACTAAGAAAGAAAAGAAGAAAATAATTTGTTTCTTAGAGGATAGGAATAAGTAATGGAGCTTAGAGCTTGTGATAAATCCTAAGAGATAGGAAAAATAAAGATAGCACGTCACTTCTAAAAAGGGTCTAGGACAGTGTGAGTAGTCAAATGCAACTAGGCAAACTCAAACACATCTAGTTTTAAGCAGAGACAAAAATAGCTGCTGCTTCTCTTTTCCTCTATGTCCTCAGAAAGTTAGAGAACTGGCAAAGAGAACTAATTCCCCCCCTTTGCAAGAAGTGAAAGAGAACATGTGTTTCTAGAAATTTCACAATGAGCATTCTTTTCATCACCACTTTCAGAAAGTACAGTCAAATGGATTATGATTTAAACACCAAGGAACTTAGCTCCTGAGATGGATCTACCGTTATCATTGTCTGAATGTTCTAACCATTCAAAGTATTTTGTAAGAATGCTCTGAATAGAAGAACATAGCACAGGTCTCTTGTGGCTGCAGACCAGGACATTGTACGTGCCTCCAAAGCTTATTTACTTTAATGTTAGAATTCAGAAGAATTAAGTTTACTTATGAATTTCTCCACCCCTTAGGAAACATCAAAATGCTAAGTTAACTTGTTAAGCTGTCGCTCCTCAGGGTTATTTGGGAGGGGTGAATGGAAGAATAGTTTCCCAGGTTCTAAACTTCAAAGCCATCTTTGATATCCTTCTCTCATCAGGCTCTCTCCAACAAGTCCTTTTACTAGTTCTTCCTTCACATTATTTCTTATATCCTGCCCTTCCTTTCCATGTTCACTACCAGTATCCTGGCTCTGTAACACACTCTCTTAAGCTAGGAACATTGTAATAGTAATACCTCAGCAGTGGTATTCCTGCATTTATTCTCTAGTATCTGTTCCAATTTATTATTCCCACAGACTAGAGATTCACATTTCTAGAACATATCATGGCAGTTCCATATTCATAAATCTCCAATGATTGTCCTTCGAATATAAGATAAAGTTCAAAATATTGCAAAATAGCTTCTTGGTTAACTTCAGTAATATACAGGCAGCATAATATTTCAATTCTCCTTAGCAGTTCTCTTTGATATAAGGTACTTAAAAGGAGGAAGGAGGACTATACATTGGATGTGTAGGCCAAATAGGAAAAGAGAAATGGTAGGGGCTACCCCGTGGCCGAATGGTTAAAGTTCTGTGCGTTCTGCTTTGGTGGTGCAGGCCTACTCCACTCATCAGCCATACTGTGGAGGCACCCCATATACAAAGAAGAGGAAGATTGGCACAAATGCTAGCTCAGGGTTAATCTTCCTCAAGCAAAAAAAGAGGAAGATCAGCAACAGATGTTAGCTCAGGGCGAATCTTCCTCTCAAGAAGAAAAAGAGAGAGAGAGAGAAATGGCACCAAATCCAAGAGCCCTTATTCCAAGGCTGAAGATTCACTTACGTTCCAGCATTCTTCCTCTTGAGGGTGGATGTAGCTTATAGCTATCAGTGTGATGTTGATGCATAAGCCCCCATCTTTCCTATCCTTTGGAGAGCCAGAGGTTAGGGTTTTAAGACTCAAAGAATGAGCCTAACTGAAAGGCTACAAAACTCACTATGGCACCCCAGTTTATGACAAGGACTCAAACCTTTTATAGTATACAGAACTGCCAATACGCTGTTCATTAGAGCAAAGCTAGCTTTTCCCTGGTTCCTTTCCCACAAGGCTGTTAAGAACTAGGGGGACTCAACTCTCCTTGGCTTAGTTTATTCTAAGACCCAGTAAGACAAATGTGGGAAGAAGGGATCTCAACTGCTTACTCTGTCTTACTTAGGGGGCTACATTTAAGAAATCAAAACATTTTTCAGAGTGAGCAATGCTGCTTAAAATGATCTTTGACACATACATATTTTTGAACCAAAGCATATTTACCATCTGAAACCTAAACATTAGTATGGCCTTTGCTATAAACATTAGTATTGCCCTTTGGCTATAAGATAAAGTTCAAACATACTGCAAAATGGCTTCTTGGCTAACTTCGATAATTTACAGGCAGCCTAATATTTCAATTCTCCCTAGCCATACCAGCTATCTTTCAAAGGGAAAATAGCTCTAATAATATTCTGTCAAGGAAAATTCTAATTCACACACAGATAATGGTATTATCTGATTTTCCAATTTTAGGAAACTTAGAGAACATTAAAAAAAAAATCTGTTTCAAATCTCCCTTTATCAGTCTGGCCCTAACACCCTTCAATTGTTTTCAGCCAGCATGCCCTCAGTGTAGGTAGTTTAAACAAGTTAACATATGCACAGAGCTTAGAACTGTGCCTGGCACATAGCAAGCCCTATTCAAGTATTTACTATGATTACTATATAATTATTAATGGAAAGTATGCAATCTTTGGATGAAGACAGACCTGGATTTTGGATTCTGTGTCTGGACTAACTAGCTGGGTGATCATGGATGAATCATTTAATCCTTCTGGGCCTTGGTTTCTTCTTTTGCCGAATAGAGATAATAATAACTACCATGAAAAATTGTAGAATAAAAGATAATGAAGCCAAAATGCCTAGCACAAGACCTGGTGCCTGGCAGGTGCTCCAAAGGGGAAGTTTTTATTGTTATTACTCATTGCTGTGCTTTGCTTTCTCTGTTCCCCAGGCTGAAATACTCCTCACCTTTGCTTTTTTCTTCCTATTTGAACCCAGTTCACCTTTTCCTGAGAAACCAGACACAGGGGAGTCATCCTTCCTTTCCCCCAATCTTAGCATTTACCTGTACAGCTCATTTGGCTCATACATGGCAAATATATTGCATAGTAAGAACTCAATTCCAAACTTGCCAGATAATTTATCCATTTAAAGTGTGAAATTCAATGGATGTTAACATATTCATAGGGTTGTCCATCCATTGCCACAATCTTTAGAACATTTTCATTACCCCAAATAGAAATCCCATTCCTCTTAGTCATCAACCCCAAGTTCCCCCATGCCCCAAAGCCCTAGATAACAACTAACCTACTTTCTGTCTCTACAGATTTCCTTATTCTGGACATTTCATACAAATGAAATCATACAATATGTGATCTTCTGTGACTTGCTTCTTAGCATAATTTTTTCAGGGTTTATCCTAGTTGTAGCATGTATTTTTACTTCATTTCTTTTCATTGCTGAATAATATTCCAGTGTATGAATATAACATCAAAGACTTTTTATTGTGCTTTTCAATTCTGCATGCTGCCTCTCAGAACACACTCTCCAGACCCAAAAGTTTCAATGTGAATGCCTATAGCAGGTAGATGTCAAGTATATGTCACATATATGAAGGTATTCAAATATTTCCCCCCAGGAAAACACATTTTCATGCAAAACTCATTCACAGCCAATTAGTTTGCTGCCTACTCCAATAGGCATAAATGGTAGTATAAGAACATAATCATTAATTAACTTGAACATTTATTGATCACTTCCTATCTTAGTTTGAGTTCCCCTAGGAATAGCCCTTGAGACAAGAATTTGAGCACAAATGTTTATTTGGGAGGTGATCCCAGGAAACACTAATAGGGGAGTAGGGGGTGAGAAATGAGCCAGGGAAGGGAAGGCAGCTAATACAAGATATGTGTTTCAAGCAAGTGGCACTGTGGGCAACTAGAGCTTAATTGCACTCAGGAACTCTGGGAGTTAGTGTAATACATGCACCTCAGAGTTATATCAGCTGAGGGGGAGCAAGCTGAGGTTTTAATCCATCAACTCCATCAATCAGCCGTTAGTTGTGGGCTTCTCGCAAAGAGTGCTAATTCTCTACCCTTCTGGCCTGGCATGTGCTGCAGAGTAGAACAGGCTCTGACGGCCAAAGAAATCCCTTAGCAAAGAGATGCAAGTACTGGCAGTTGGAGGTTAGGCTGGTGTGCTAGGAAGGGGTCGGGGATGAGGGGATGGGGGCGTGGGCTATGCACAGTGTCTGCTGCAGTTCCTATCCAAACTTCCATACAAAATAATACAAAAATAACAAATATTAATTGAATTTTTCCTATGTGCCAGACAGGGTTATAGGCACTGAGTTGTGAACAAAATAGGAAAATCTCTGCCCTCTGATATATAAATATAAAGGTAATTTAAATTTATAAATATAAATATAAAGGTAATTTATATTTAGGTGAGAGAGAAGCAGTAAGCAACATAAATAAATTATAGAGTCTATTGGAAGAGGATAAGTACTAGAGTGGAGAATGAGATAAGGAATCTGGCAAGTGCCCTGCTAAGTAAGGTGGTCACTGGAAAAGTGACACGTGAATAGAGCTCAGGGTTTTGTTTTACCCTCCAGTCTCCCCTTAAAAATGCTTTAAGGTAATTACCAAGTTCAAAGGTTTTTAAAATCAATTCCAGATCCAAGATTCCAGAGGAAGAGGGTTTTGTTAATGTTTAAGGACTCTCAGCAATGTTTCCCACTAATTGAGCTATGAGGTGGAGACAGCTAGAAAAACACTAGAAAGGGAAAAGGGAACCCAATTGTGGCTGAGTCCTGAAGATGGGAAGCACATCTTGCCCCTCCATCCCCGCCACCATACTCTGTAGCTGAACATGCATCTTCACTGCAGCCTCCCCACGAACACTGCACTCCTTCCAGAGCTTCTCCTGGCATGAGCAGAATGCTCAAGCAGGCACCTCTGAGGAAAGCCTCAGTTAGTGGAGAAATCCTTACCACGTGTAGAACCCATAGCAAAGCAGCCTCTCTTCCTCTCCAAAGAACTCTTGCTGGCTTAGGTCATATCAGGTTTCAAATGGTGTGTTTGTTCCTGGCCCTGGGGGACACATTCTCATGGCTCATAAATCTACTGTGCAGCAATGTATGAATTAGCACAGTGAAACAAACTCTAGGGGCCTCCTCCTGCCTCCAGCACCTAAAGCAAATTCCTTAGCACTCTCTTCTGCCTACTTTTCAGAGTTTCATCTCTTGCTGCCTCCCAAATGGCTGCTGGGTTGGAGATGGGGGAGATGCTGCTGACACACAGGACCATCTTCAGCCTTTAGAAAGCTCTGTCTCTGTAAAACCTTCCAAGATTATCCTAACCTCCTCCTCCTGCATCTTCTCACACACTTCTCAAGCAGAATTAGCCTCTCTCATTCTTTGAAAACGTCTTTATAATAGCATTTAGCATTTAGCTCATTGTGTTGAAATTAATTTTACACCTCTCTATAGCAGCTAGGCTGTGAACATTCCCATCCATATTTTGGCAACGAAGGCCTTCTGCAGTCTACCCCTTCCTTCTTATCCCAGCTCACCAGTTACTCTTTCCTGCCACAAGCCCTCTGGCTGGCCAGTCTTTTCTCTTCATTGTCCCCTTCACTTCCACCCACTTTGAACATGCTGTGCTTGTTAGTGTCTTATATGTGGTCTACAACTGATAATTATTCATACTTCATCCTTCTGAGTTTTGAACCAACTGATAAATGGATACAGGAATGTAATGGGGTCAAAATGCTAGCTTCATTTCTACTAAAGCAGCCTTAGAGAATGTAGCTCAGGTCTGAAGCCAGAGTAGACTTTCTACTTCTTTACCCCAAGTCCAGAACTTGGCACCCACACAAAGGGAACTGGATCTGCAGAGGAGACCCTTAGCTAGACACTTAGGGGAACTTGGCCTTCTTCACAGCTTGACAAGCACAGATGGGCCAAGAGAAAAACATGAGTCATCTCTAATCCATTAGTGCTATCCTGTGCAGAAGCACGGACCCAAGGGTGTCATAGTCTAACCATTCCACCACTCAAGTAAATAATTTCTGTTCCCACAGAGAACGTTGTATGAGAGAAGTAAAGAAGAATGGAAACATTCTCTTCAATACTCTCAACAGAGTAGAAGTTACCATTTTATGGGCTGAGGCAAGCATGTGAAGAGAGAGACAAAATGATTCCCCTTCAACTGTACATTTCCTTGCTCATTACTTCCCTTATCCAGAAAACCCTCCTTCTTCCCCTCTGTTTTTACAAAACATCCTCATCCATCAAGTCTGAGTTTAAGGCCATCTCTTCCCTGAAGCCATCTCTAGTTATCCAAGCCTACATTTCTCTTCTCTTAAATACTGAATGTGTGTTCACAATTGGTCACTTAGTTGCATGTGGTTTTGTGTTATTTACTATTTGTTTCATATGGATGAGCTGGTCTCTCCAACTGGGGTTCTATGCTCCTTGAAGGTTGTTACAATGCCTAATTCACCTTCTATCTCAGAGAACCCAACAATGCTTTGTGCAGAGTAGATATTCAACAGTTAGTTGTAGAAAGTGGTGGAATGAAATTGGATTGAATGGAATGAAAAGGAATACAATATGACAGGATGGGATGGGACGGCATGAAATTGCATGAAGACAAGGGATGGGAAGATGGATTAAAACATAAAAAGTCCAGAAGTCAATCGAGTATATAATGAATGTTTTATTATGAAAATGTAACCACATAGTCATTGAAAATTGTGATTTCATGGAGTCCTTCAGGAGCCCAAACATCATGTCTTCACCAGCATTCATGCAGAGGGTGTAGAAGCAGAATGGCCGTTTGAAGTTCACCAAGCCCACTTCCTTAGGTGTAGGGAAGGTTGCACCCTGGCCTCCCAAGACAAAAAACTCTCCATCCTGATGTCAGAGGTATTAGGTATTGAGAATTCTCCTCCTTCCCTAATGCACTTTCTTTCTTTCCAGAGAACTCAAGCCATCTCACAAACAATGCCTTATTCTCCAAGGAGTAAGTTTAAAGGCAAGTTTTTATGTCCATTAACCAAGACCCCTGAAACTGACTCCAGTCAAAATTGAGAAACTGAAGAACTCTATCTTTGGGGTGTCTCCATTCCTCCAAAACGGCTTTTTCCTTTCTCCCAAATACTATCTCCATTTGAAGCATCCAGTTGATGAGATATTTTGGGTGAATGGGCCTTTCTCAGTATCCTTCATATCACCTCACAAAGGCCTGAGTTAGAGCTTACAAGAAAATACAGGTGAGCTCACTTAACTGAGATAACAAGAGCTGCAGAGACAAGCCTAGAACAAGAGTCAAAGCTTTTCATAAATGCCATCAGCCTCAACCTGACAAAACACACACTTTTGCTCTAAGATTATTATACCTACACAGTCTCTGTTTTTAAAATATATATTGTTTTCAGGTCAGTAACTATTTTTCAGTTTCCTTCTGCTCTTACAGAATAAGTACAATGCAATTCCAAATAGAAAGTTGTATAGCTCCAGATTAAAAAAAAAGTTCAGAACAAATTTAAGGCTCAAATGCTGTATTGGCAACCTTGAAGTATCAGCAAAGCCTAGAATGAAAGATAAAATAACAGTAATGATAGACTCCTTAGGCCGAGAGAGGGAGACATATATCTATGACCCAGACAAACTCTGCTCTCCAGCTTTTCTGTAAGGGACGTTGATTTCTTAGGCACAATATGTATCTATATACGCACACACAACCAACGCTGAATCTCTTTCCCAATTAGAAATTTGATTTTCAGATTCTTTTCAAATTACATGTAAACAAAATGATGTTATAAGACATAATCCAGATAAGTTAGATTTTTAAATAAAGAAACCACCTAGTGTTACAACACTCGCTCTCTGCCCTATACATAATATATCGCTAAGAGGAAGTACAAGGTAGCTTAGAATCCAAATTTTTGGCTGCAAAAACAACATTGGTCTATATTGTAAAAGTACTATGGATTAATGACCCATGTCCTTCCAGGAATTTTCTCCATCAACAGAATGGTAGCAAACAAAGAGCTCTTTTGCCACCTAATACAGACATCTGGATATAGGCAGTGACTACTTTTTATTGCCAGCTGCTATGTGGCTCTGTTTACATGAGGATGCTTATTAAATGTCTATGCTTCACTTTTCACTCCGTTTACCTGCTCATTCAACAGTGTCTACCAATGCTGACAAAAAAATGGCAGGAGCTGCACATACTAGCACATAGTTAGTTGGCTATAGAGCTCTCTTTTTCATCATGTTTTCCCAGGAGCCCACTGTCCAATGAGAGCCAGTACTACCAATGTAGATCAAGGAACACCGAATGTATAAATAGTTCTGCAGGAGGAAAAGAACTAGGAAGGGCCTAGGAATTGTTCTTAACTAAATGTAGGGAAACAGAGAGGCTGTGAATTGCTATTGGACCTGCAGAAATTATTTCCAGTTTATAAGTTTTGTGCCAGTCTTTTCCCTGGCTATCCACATGAACAGTGCTGCCTGCCTCCTCATGGCCCACAGTTGTTTATGTCAATGGGCCACAGAAACGCAAGCCTGGAGGTATTCACCCCTACAATCTCCCATCCCTCTAACACACACAGTCTCCTCCAAAAATGCTGTGGTCTTCTACTCGCTCAACAACATATAAAGTCCATTTGGGGACAGCCATCCAGGCAGGGTTGTAGTGGGCAGAAAAATGTCTTTTCCTTTCCTATGGCTATGATAAGAATTTCTCCTCTCTTCCCTACCTTTTACACTAGACCAGGTATCAGCAAACTTTTTCTGTAAAGGGCCAGATAGTAAGTATTTTTGTCTTTGCAAGCCCTAGAAGATCTTCGTTGCATATTCTTCTTCTTCTTTTTTTATTTGTTAAACAACCTTTTAAAAATATAAAAATCATTCTTAGCTCATGAACCATACAAAAATAGGCCATGGGCCACAATTGGCCCACTGGCCATAGTTTGGCAACCTCTGCTCTAGATTATCAGCTACCTAGAGTATTAGTCAGCTATTGACCCATAATGCTATATAACAAACTACCCCAAAATTCAGTGGTATACAACAATAAGCATTTCTTCTACTCACGGGTCTATAGGTCAACTAGAGTAGCTCTGCTCACTACTCAGCCTGACATAATATACATATGTGTCCTAAAATTATCATACACAGTTTCTGTTTTTAAAGGGATTTTGACATGAGAGAATATTGCTGTTTTGGAAAAATGCGTCCTTATTTACAAATGAAATTCACTATAGTTGAGAGTCTTCTGTATTGGAAAGGAGACATCATGCCAGTTGAATTTCTTCTATACTTGCCATCTGATCTCTTTTAAATGATACAGTAGTTAACATTTACTAGCATATACTGTGTGCCAGGCACTGTTTGAAGCCCTATAAGCATATTAACTTATTTAATCCTCATAACTAAGGCCAAACTAAGGCCATTGCCCAAGGTCATACTTCTAGGAAATGGAGAAGTCTGTGAAACACCAGATTGTACCTCCCAAGATTTCCTTAACGCCTATGATACTCTTCATGGCACTTCTGCTGTGCAGAATAATAAGATAAATAAAAACAAGAGTCTGTATTCAGATTTTAGGTCTTAAAATTATTTTTTTCATAAAACTAACCCTCCTGGGATACAAGATAAGTGTTCTTGTGAATTAGACTTACCATATTCATAACACCTACATCATAAGATCAGTTTATAAAGCCTTTTAGCTACTTGAACAAAAGAATGACTGTATAATCACCAGCCATTTTTTTCATACACATTTTCTTGTTTAATTCTTTATTTTATTTTTTATTGATGCCATAATAATTTATAACATTGTGAAATTTCAGTTGTGCATTATTATTTGTCAGTCACCATATAAATGTGCCCCTTTACCCCTATGCCCACCCCTCATCCCCCTTCCCCTCTGGTAACCATTAAACTGTCCTCTTTGTCCATGTGTTAGTTTATCTTCCACATATGAGTGAAATCATACAGTGTTTGTCTTTCTCTGTCTGGCTTATTGCACTTAAAACCCTCAAATACTATCCATGTTGTTGCAAATGGGATGATTTCATCTTTTTTATGGCTGAGTAGTATTCCATTGTGTGTGTGTGTGTGTGTGTGTGTGTGTGTGTATATATACCACATCTTCCTTATCCATTCATCAGTTGATGGGCACTTGGGTTGCCTCCACATCTTGACTATTGTGAATAATGCTGTATGAACATAGGGGTACATAAGTGTCTTTGAATTGTTGATTTCAAGTTCTTTGGATAAATACCCAGCAGTGGAATAGCTGGGTTGTATGGTATTTCGATTTTTAATTTTTTGAGAAATTTCCCACAGTGGCTTCACTAGTTTGCATTCCCACCAGCAGTGCATGAAGTTTCCCTTTTCTCCACATCCTCTCCAACATTTGTTGTTTTTTGTCTTGGTAATTATAGCCATTCTAACAGGTGTAAGGTGATATCTCATTGTAGTTTTGATTTGCTTTTCCCTGATGATTAGTGATGTTGAATATCTTTTCATGTTCCTGTTGGCCATCCATATATCTTCTTTGGGAAAATATCTGTTCATATCTTCTGCCCATTTTTTGATCAGGTTGTTTGTTTTTTTGTTGTTGAGTTGTATGTGTTCTTTAATATATTTTGGAAATTAACCCCTTGTTGGATATATGATTTGCAAATATTTTCTCCCAGTTTGTGGGTTGTCTTTTCATTTTGTTCATGGTTTCCTTTGCCTTGAAGAAGCTCTTTAGTCAGATGAAGTCACATTTGTTTACTTTTTCTTTTGTTTCCCTTGCCCAAGTAGATACGGTATTCAAAAAGAGCCTTCTAAGACCAATGTCAAAGAGTGTATTGCCCATATTTTCTTCTAGGAGTTTTAAATCACCATCCATTTTGTTTTTTTGTTTGTTTGTTTGTTATTTTTTTAAAGATTTTATTTTTTCCTTTTTTCTCCCCAAAGCCCCCCAGTACAGAGTTGTATATTCTTTGTTGTGGGTCCTTCTAGTTGTGGCATGTGGGATGCTGCCTCAGCGTGGTTTGATGAGCAGTGCCATGTCCATGCCCAGGATTTGAACCAACGAAACACTGGGCCGCCTTCAGCGCAGCGCGCAAACTTAACCACTCAGCCACGGGTCAGCCCCTGTTGTTGTTGTTTTGAGGAAGACTGGCCCTGAGCCAACATTCATGCCCATCTTCCTCCACTTTATATGTGGGATGCCTGCTACAGCATGGCTCAACAAGCTGTGCATAGGTCCGCACCCAGGATCCACACTGGTGAACCCTGGGCCGCCGAAGCAGAACGTGCGAACCCAACCTCTCTGTCACCAGGCTGGCCCCTCACCATCCATTTTTTTTTTTTTTAAAGATTTTATTTTTTCCTTTTTCTCCCCAAAGCCCCCCGGTACATAGTTGTGTATTCTTCGTTGTGGGTTCCTCTAGTTGTGGCATGTGGGACGCTGCCTCAGCGTGGTCTGACGAGCAGTGCCATGTCCGCGCCCAGGATTCGAACCGACGAAACACTGGGCCGCCTGCAGCGGAGCGCGCGAACTTAACCACTCGGCCACGGGGCCAGCCCCCCTCACCATCCATTTTTGATACACCAACCAATCGGCTCTGCCAAAGGCTGATTATTTTAGACACACATGTGTTGAACATTGAAACATCTGGCTTTAGCCATTTGAATGTAAATGGTTTAAGGAAAATTGCTTCTATGTTTTTATGACAGTCTATGTTTCAGTTAATTTTCTTTGAGATATAATAGACATAGAGTAAAACTATGTAACACTCATCTTAGGTGTACAGCTTGGTAATTTTTACTGTATAAGTACACATTTCCTCCAACCTTCCTTCTCTACTTCCTATCACCATCATCCAGGTCAAAATGTAGAACATTTCCAGTACCCTCCAAAGTTATCTCCTTCCTCTTCCCAGTCTACACTCCCATACACACCCACCCTTAGGTAACTAGCATTTGGTCTCCTATCTTCCTCAGCTAGTTTGCCTCTTCTTGAATTTGATATGAATGGAATCATACATATGTACTCTTTTGTGTCTGGCTTCTTTCACCCAACATAATATGTGTGGGGTTCATCCATGTTGTTATGTGTACCAGTAGCTTGTTCTTTTTATTGCTATGTAGTTTCCCATTGTATTAATATACTACTGTTTATCCATTTTCCTGTTGATGAACACTTGGCTTGTTTCCAGCTTTGGCTATTATGAATAAAGCTCTTATCAATATTCTTATATGTCCTTTTTTGGACATAGGCACTCATTTTTCTTGGATGTGCTGAAGAGTGGAATTGCTGGGTCATATGGTAGGCATGTGTTTAGCCTTAGTAGAGTTTTCCAAAGTGATTACGTGGAGTTACATGTTGAAATACTTAGACAAGGTCTATAACACTGCTTAATGGTAGTGTTCTGTTTAATGGTTCAGTTGTAAATACAGTTTTTACATTACACACACACAATCATATTAAATGCAATCTTCTGGTGCATGCAATAAAATTTTGAGTTTTGGTGTGATTACTAAGTTTGGCAAATATGCTTGGTTATTCCATGTAACATGTCTTCATCCTCTCATTACATGCCTGATTTGAAATTAACCTCTCAAAAAGTGTGTTTATTTACTGATTCTGGTTATAATTGCATAACAATCAGTTTACCGAGCCCAAGAGCTAAATTCCATTAGAACTTTTCTGTGTGGTCTATCAGTCAGATAAGGCACATCTCTATGCTCTAGAGCCACTGTGGAAATGTAAGAAAGGAAACACCAGGAATTCTCAGGAAAAGAGTGTCTCGTTTAGCTGGAGAGCAAAATTCCATGCTCTTACTGAGTTAGACCTGGAGACCCTGAACTAAGGTAAGTTGTGAGATTCTTGGCTTTCGCCCTGTTGCTCTTCAGGACTGGCTGTTTGGCTTATGGCATACTAGGTTATAACTGGAGAAGCAAGAGGTGGGCAAAAGTCAGGACCTGAAAGGGGATTCATGGTAGAGAGGAAGCAAAGGCTGTAGGTGGCAGAGCAAACAGGAAGGCCTGACATGGCATAAAAAGTTGTGCCAAACTCAGTGGTAATGACTACCGTCATTTAGATTGTCAGTCCCTACTGGAGAGCACCCTTACACATAAGTCATTTGGTTTAGCCTTGGTCCTACTCTTTTCGTGTCAACTTTTGGTAACTGAAATCCCAGCCTGCTTTAGAGTTAAGCCCACATATGTCACACATGAGTTCTTCCTGAGAGAACCACATTCTAGGATCAACTGAGGGCCAGGATCCTTGAGAAACAATGTAGAAGCCCAGTTCTCTTTTCTCTTTCAGGTCTGGCTTACTAGATAGCTTTAATCCAAGCTCTGTCACTACTATGAATCCCTCCTGTTCTCCACTTGATGCTGTGATTGACACTACTTGTATAACTAGAATTTATTCAAAAACAAGATGGTGTGATTATAAAGTTGCGGGGTATCAGTTAATTCACTCTGAGAAGCCTGGGAAGGCTGAAGATGAAGAACAGAACAGAGGATAACACTTAGGGTTATAGAGCAAAGGAATTCATTCACAGTCTGCAAACTAGGAAAACATGCAGATAGGTCAGAACACATTTCAGGAGAGCAGTTAACGGGGGAAGACACCCTAGCTCAGGCCAGGCTGAAGCTAAATAAAGCAGTAGCCTCATCCAATTAAATTTGTAATAGTGAGAGTGAGGCTGGGAATTTCCACACACAATAATGCACCCAAAATATACTATATAATGGCAAGGGGTACTGAAACAGCAATGCCAAAAGAAAGCAAGGCACTGCAGAAGTATCAATGAAGTTGAAATAAATGTCAAGGCCAAAGATGATGATAAATATTCAGATCAGGGAAGAACAATGACCAGTCTCTCTTGAATGTGTTTGTTTATACTTCCCCATGAATTAGCTAAAAGGAAATGAAAAAAAACCAAGCTCCCTAGTGAGAAGACTCATTCAAGAGAATAATACTTCCTAAATACAAACATAAGGTTTTCACCAAAATGTTAAAGTATATAAATAATTAACTCTAGGAAATAGAATTTAAAAGTACACACAGTTTATGTATTTGCTGATTGTTCTTTTCTTTGATTCAAAGGTGAGATATCATTACCTGTAATATCTATATACCCTAGATCAGTGATCCTAGATCTCAACCCTGACTGCATATTAGAATTTTGAGTGGGTAGGTGGGAGGGGTGGGCTTTTAAAAAATGATGCCTAGCCCCACTGTAGACCAAGTGAATCAAATTGGGGATGGAACCTCATCAGAATCCAATCCCAGTATTTGTTTACATATGGTCTGCTTTGTTCCTTAAAGGATTTGAAGTGCTTCAAAATCCTTAGGATGGAATTTAGTCTGACATGAATTCACCTTACTTGGCTTAGTTACTACTACAATTTAGGCTATATATGGCAAGCACCAAAGTTGATGGTTCAAAGCATTGATTGAACATAATAAGGAATACACAAGTGATTTAGATCTTCTTCCTGCTCTCATGAACCTCACAATCTAGTAGAAGGAGAAAAAAGTGCTTAATAATCATAATGTAACAGTGACTATGACATGTTGCCATGGAAGAGATATTCATGGAGGCAATTCAAAGAGTAAAGATATCACATACACCTGCAGGGATCAGAGAAAGCTCTATAAAACAAGTGACCTATAATATAAGTCTAAAGGAAATCTAATTTTTGACAGGCAGAGATAGAGGGAAGGGTATTCCAGACTGCAGGAACAGCATAATCAAAAGAGTAAAGACAATAGTGTGGGGTATTTTCCAGAAGCAGTGAGTAGTACCTTTCAGCCAGGTAGATGGAAGCAAAGAATACACACAGGATAGTAATAGAAGAAACAGTTAGAAATATAAGACAAGGTCAGATTATGCAGGACTTCTAATGCTAAGATTAAGAATCTGAACTTCACTCCACAGAAGGGAAGGGAGATATTTTTTGAGCAAGGAGGCCAAGATCAAAGAAGTCCTTTGGTAACTAATTTGGACATTGATCTATAGAACTGTTTGGAAGAAAAATAATTTGGAGGTGAGATGAACAGCAACGAAGAGCTATTACAAAAACCCAGGTGACTAATAATGCCAAAAATTTGCTCAGTGGCAGTAGTCATGAAGAAGGAGCAATGGATTTGAGACTAATTATGAACGTAGACTTGACAAAACAAGGATATTGCTTAGATATGTATAGGATAAGGCTGTGAGAGAGGTCAAAAAATGAGTTTGTGGTTTTACCATAAAACTCCTAGAAGAAAATATAGGTAGTACACTCATCGACATCGGTCTTAGTAGTATCTTTTCAAATACCATGTCTACTCAGGCAAGGGAACAAAAGAAAAAATAAACAAATGGGACTTTATCAGACTAAAAATCTTCTGCAAGGCAAAGGAAACCATGAACAAAATGAAAAGACAACCCACAAACTGAGAGAAAATATTTGCATATCATATATCTGACAAGGGGTTAATCTCCAAAGTATATAAAGAACTCATACAACTCAACAACAAAAAAACAAAAAACCCGATCAAAAAATGGGCAGAGGATATGAACAGACATTTTTCCAAAGAAGATATACAGATGGTCAACAGGCACATAAAAAGATGTTTAATATCACTAATTATTAGTGAAATGCAAATCAAAACTAGACCTGTCGGAATGGCTATAATTACCAAAACAAAAAATAACAAATATTGGAGAGGATGTGGAGAAAAGGGAACCCTCATACACTGCTAGTGGGAATGCCGACTGGTGCAGCCACTATGGAAAACAGTGTGGAGATCTCTCAAAAAATTAAAAAGTAGAAATACCATACAATCCAGCTATCCTACTACTGGTATTTATCCAAACATGAAATCAACAATACAAAGAGATTTATGTACCCCTATGTTCATTGCAGCACTATTCACAATAATAAAGACTTGGAAGCAACCTAAGTGCCCATCAACCGATGAATGGATAAAGAAGATGTGGTATATATACACAATGGAATACTACTCAGCCATAAAAAAGACAAAATCATGCCATTTGCAACAACATGGATGGACCTTGAAGGTACTATGTTAAGCAAAATAAGCCAGACAGACAAAGACAAACACGACATGATTTCACTCATATGTGGAAGATAAAAACACATGGACAAGGAGAATAGATTAGTGGTTACCAGAGGGGAAGAGGGTAGGAGGAAGGGTGAAAGGGGTAAAGGTGAACATATGTATCCTGATGGATAAAAACTAGACTATTGAGGGTGAGCAAGACGCACTCTATACAGAAACTGATATATGATAATGTACACCTGAAATTACACAATGTTGTAAACCAATATGACCTCAATAAAATAATTTTGTAAAAAATCATTTGTGGTTTTAAACAAAATAAATGATGCCACTTATAGGGATTCAGAATAATAATAACACTAGCCAGGATGTATTGAGCATCTACTGTGTATCAGGCCAAATGCTTTAATTACATTATCTCATTTAATCCTCTAACAATCTTATGATGATTGAATTGTACAGATAAAGAACCTGAAGTGCAAAGAGGTTAAAAATTTGCCCAAGATCACCTAGCTAGCAAGTGGTGGAAGAGAATGGTATAGGAGACATATGTAACTAGTTTATTAAAGAGTCTGAACTCAAAAAAGTACAAACAGAAAATGACTTTATTTTTCCTATCCAGTGACTTAAAAGCATTTGGCCAAGATCTCGTTCTCTCCTCCTTTTTCACATGTCAGACCAATTCTAAGTTTTCCAGTCCCTTTCAATCATAAAAACAATTCCAGTAGCTACAAATTGCTTTAGAATCTTAAAAGGTCTAAATCAAGTCTAAGCCAGTTTAAATCAAAACGATAATATCATGTCCAAATCAAGCCTCCTCCAGTCAGGCCTGACCCATGGCCCTAAAAGTGGGTATGGGCGAGCACTTGGTCCATTCCATTCTTAACTTCTCTGTTAGCTTTCTTCTTTTTCCCCAAGCATCATAGATTACTCCAGCCAGTGTCTTGTTTTGAAAGTCACCAAGTGAAAAGCAGATTACAATCTTTTCGGTAACGTATGCCCTCAAATCCTAGAGGACCAATATCAAACTCTTCTAAGAAATATCCACATTCTGTGTTATTATAGGCCTGTGAATTTTGCAGCTCAGCAAGCACCCAGTTGGGAGTGAGATACCAATCTCCATTTATCTCCTGACAATTGCAATGTCTTAGGTAGAGTTCTTTCAAAGAAAACCCTGAAGTAAGGATTCAAGTGCAAGTAGTTTATTTGGAAGTTGATCCCAGGAAACATTGCCAGAGGAGAGGGGAAATGAGACCGGGAAAGACAGGAACTCAATATATGGTGTGTTATTAAGAAAGCTACATCAGTAGGCAACTGAGGCTGGGGAAACTCAGGAGCTAATGTAAAACATCTGCCCCAAAGTTCTACGTGAGGTGCAAGGGAGCTAAGGTATTTATACACAAACGCCAGAGAGTCATTAATTGAGGGCCATTCCTGGGGTGTTCGTTTCTCAGCATTTTCAGTGTGCCTTGTGCTGAGGCAGAGAAGCCATCTGCAGCTTCAGAAAAAACATCCAGGTGAAGAGTATCAGATATTGGTAGTTGAAAACAGCCCAGAGCACAAGAGAGAGAAAATTCCAAACTACACCTCACTAGTCAACAATTCACTGAAATCTTACAAATTCCCTTCATGGAACACCTTTCTTTAGTGAGCTCTCCTCAAATTGCTTAGCTTTCCTTACGTATTGATTGGGGTCATGGGGTGAGGGTCTACTTCTTGTTAAACCCAGATAGGACGCCTGGCAGTATCTTGGCCCTGATGTTAGGATGAGGGATATTTAACACCTGTTTTCCTCAGTTTGAGAACTTTAATTCAGACAACAGAAGTAATTTTCAACATTCTATTACGGAGACTTTGTTATACAGAAGTAGTAGGAGGACAAACTGGACAGTGTTCCAAAAGAAGAGAGAGCCAAAATACATGTGCAATGAAGTAGCACTGTTTATAATTGTGAAAACAATGTAAATGTCCAATAAAAAAAGTTAAATAATTATGGTGCCTCTACATATAGTAATATATCAAGTATTTAATACTTTCAGAAAATGAGGCCAATGTATCTATACTAACTTGGAAAGGCTGCTAAGCAAAACATCAAATATCAAATTACAGAATACGGAATAATCTTTATTATATATGCGTATATACACACACTCATGCTCAGACATACCTATACTTTGATATATATTAAAATGTAAATATATGATCCATCCCTGGCCCCTCCCGCAGTCCTTTCGCCCCTCTAAGGAGGATTTTTATCTGTTTGTGTCTCTCAGATCCTGAGTCTTTGTAGTGCTGTTTAGAGATAATAGGTGGAAATACTAACTTAGAGAAGCTTAGAGACTCTAATTTGATTCACATTAAGCAGAGTGTGGAGCAACCTGGGGAAAAAAGAAATGGATAGACTGTAGTTGGTTGGAGAGAAGCAAAAAAGAGAGAGAGACATCATGGCGACTTTGAGGGGAAAAATTGTTTAAAGAGGAATTTTTGGAACTTTTCCTGTTTGTGTAGGTGTTTACTGGCGTGTTATTCCCCACTCTCCCCATTCTCTGTTCAAGTGGTTTTAGTAAAAGCATACATTAGAATTCAGTGTTTTAGGAAGTTAAATTTAGATTCTTTTGAATATGACATTGTGATGAGATCAGTTTAAGGTAGAAGCAAAAAGGCCTTGTTTTATTTGTAGGATAAGTATTTTTTAGTATATGTTTCATGTATGAGGGTTACTATGGTATTTTTTATTTATCATACATATTTTATATGCATAGAAAATGTCTTAAAAAAAACCAACAAACTGTTGATAGCCAGAAATTATTATTTCTGGATAATTAGGTTGGATGGGGATGTTGGACAGGAATGGAAATTTATACTTTCATATTATACATTTCTTCTATACAATGTGAATTTTTCACAAGACTATATTCTTTTTATAACAAAAAACAGCAACAAAGAAAACAGAAAACCATGACCTATTCTGGGATCAATTGGTAGAGCAGTTGTGTGGCTGGATGTTAAGTTCTTGAGACGGAAGGAATGTTTAGAGATGAGACTAAAACGGTAAGCTGAAAACACATTGTGTACCTTCGTCTGCCTCACCAAGGGCTTTGAACTTAACCTTGTTGGTAAGAGGACCTTCAGAGGATATTTTGCCCTGAAATGACTTGATAAGAGCTGTAATTTAGATAGACACAATTTCTCTTCATAATGATTTCCTAACATCATTTAACTTACTACCTTTTCCAACTCTTCTTTACTTCTTTCCTTTTTAGTTTATTCTAGGTTTTCCAAGTAATTATCTCATAGACACATTAACTTTTTGGGCACTTGAATAAATCAGTGTGTGTAGTAAATCCTTTGGAAACTGTAAAGAACTGTATACATGTTAGTTATTTTATTATTATTATTATATCATCTAACCTTAATTCATGGCTTATGTATTTGAATCATTGGTTTCTGATTTACTTCCAGGTTGCCAATTATGTAATGTATTCTTTTATAGTATCTATCAGTTTAGTCTTGCATTCTAATTACAGTTATCTGGAGTGTTAAATATTTCCAACACCATTTGCTTATTTTTTAAAGTCTGTGCATGCCTTTCCTTTCTGCTTTATATACTATTATTTGCAAAACCTTACTATTTTTTGTTATCGTTGTCAGTGATTGAACAAATGCTCATTTTGTCAGAGAGAGAGGGGACGCACAAACACCAGAAAGTCCTTTCTGATATGTGTCATCAGAGATCTGTGCCAGGAGAAAGAGATGATTCAGGGCAAGAGCAGATTTGTGATTAAAAGTTATGCAATTGAAAGGCCTATGTCATGTCAATATGTTTCCAATCAGGTAAACCTTAGCAAGCCTTCCAGGACCTTCCAAAACTCAGAGAAAATAGAATAGCATTAATCAAGCAAATTCCTAGCAGATAGCAAAAGGTCGCCATGTACCTGAGGCAAAATGAAGAAAGCAAAACGAGGAGCAGTCCAATCTTTGTTTTGTTTTGAAACATGAATAGATTCCATTTTTTTCCTTACAAGAAGAGGAGACCATTTTAATCAAGACATTAATCAAACGCTCACTAACTCTTTGTTTTTTATGAGGAAGATTGGCCCTCAGCTAACATCTGTTGCCAATCTTCCTCTTTTTGCTTGAGGAAGATTGTCCCTTAGCTAACATCTGTGGCAATCTTCCTCTATTTTGTATGTGGGATGCCACCATGGCTTGTTGAGCAGTGTGTTGGTCTGGGCCCAGGATCTGAACACGTGAACCCAGGGGGCTGAAGCGGAGCCACTACGCCACAAGGTGCCCCTCCCCCACCACTAACGCTTTTAAGAAAAGAAAGATCTATAGGAGCCAAGAACTTGAGCTACTTAAGAAGCTCTTTTCGGGGCCCGCTGGTGGCAGAGTGGTTAAGTTCATGCACTCCACTTCGGCAGCCCAGGATTTCGCCGGTTCGGATCCTGGGCACATACATGGCACCGCTTGTCAGGCGTGTTGAGGTGGCATCCCACATGCCACAACTAGAAGGACCCACAACTAAAATATGCAACTATGTACTGGAGGGATTTGGGGAGAAAAAGCAAAAACATAAAAAAAGAAGATTGGCAACAGTTGTTAGCTCAGGTGCCAATCTTAAAAAAAAAAAAAAAAAAAAAGAAGCTCTTTTCTCTGCTCTTGAAGGGCTTAATGGGAATTCATTTTACCTTCAATTAAATCCAACCTCCGTGCTCACTGCAGGCCAAAGGCTTATCCCAGATAATAATTCAAGGAAGCAAACAAATTTGCTTGATTCTCCTGGCAAGAAATTTCATCCCATATTAGTCTCCTGGAGAAATCCCAGGCGGAATTCTCCCAGAGGGGTATAAATGATGGCACTTTGGTCCTCATTTACCTTCCCAGTCATGGTGAAGCCAGAGATTCCTTGTTGCCTCATTCTGTTGGCCATGAAAATGTGCTCTATGGGCCTGTTTGAAAGCTAGCAAAGGTTTTTCTATTCAGATTTGCCTGTCATGAAATCTCTGTTTTTGCTCATATTGACCTCTTTAGAAATCTTTTTAGAATTGTCACTGTGATTTTTTACATGTTGCTCATGGATATTCATTTTTCATCTTCAAAAGAAATCATCTAGCTTAAGTTTTCAGGGACACAAAATTTGAATGAGAAGTAGTTAGTATTTAAAACAAAACTAAATAGAACAAAAGCACTGCTTTGTGACAAATGGAGTTGTGTTTGTGTGTGTGTGAGTTTATGGGGGTGGTATTTTCTGGAAGGCTAGAGATTACAAAACAGGGAGTTTAAAAACATACATAAGAAAATTTGACAGCCTTCCATTTCCGGCTGTATGTCAGATTATATAGCACGATTACCCTCTCCAGTGAAACACTAAAATGCTAGGGCATCATCATTGTTGAGTTCAAATAAAAGTAGAGAATCAATGGACCTAAAAATTTTTTAAAGTTAAATCAAGAACCGGGGGGGGGGGGGCAGTTGGGAAGGGGGTACCAAAGGCAGCTTTCAACCTTGGGGTTTTGCCAAACCTTGGAGATTTTGAGCTTCTTCCTTTCACAACCGTACAAAGAGTGGAGGATAGGACCAGGGCCATTCCAAGCGCAGTTTGCAGTAAGTCATCCCCCATATACATGGGGCTCCAAAGGACCAAACTCATGGAATAGGGGTGAATGGAAAATCAAACCCCACCACAGAAGGAGACAGAATGAAAACCTGCTTATCTTGACCCTGCTACTAGATGACAATAACACGAAATATCCCCTGAGAATTCAGTCATAAGAAAGCCCACTCTAGAGTTTACAGTTCAAATTCAGACTCCTTATATGGTCCAAAAACCTCAAGTGGAAAATTAAATTTCACATAGTTCAAGTTTGGTACCACTCCCAGCAGGCCGCAGAAGCAAATAGAAGTTTGCTCTGGAAGAATTCAATTTCAATCCAGACTTTGAGGAATTAGGAAAAATAAAGTTCTAAGAAAAATGAACATCTCAGAGTTAAAAATCACAAAATATATCAAAAACAAAGCACTATGAGTAAGAATCAGAAAAATTAACAGGCAAGAGAAACAGACACATAAAACTTGAGATATTGGAATGATCAGGTACACAATAGAAAATAATTATATTTATAGAAATAAAAGAAGAGGGTGAGAGCAGATATTGAAACAGCCAACCAGAACTTCTAGAAAGGAAAAATATGATGTGGATTTTTTGGTAACTTTTCATTTTAAATAATTATAGATTCACAGGAAGTTGCAAAGGTAGTACAGAGAGGTCTCACGTACCCTTCACCCAATTTCACCCAGTGGTTACATCTTACATAACTATAGTGCAATGTCAAAATCAGAAAATTGACATTGGTATCAAATGTGTATATAGTTCTATGACATTTTCTAAAATAGGTAGATTCTATAACCACCATGGCAATCAAGATACAGAACTATTCCATCACCACAAAGATCTCCCTTTATAGTCACATCCATCCCCTCAACCTCCACCATCCCTAGCCCCTGGAAACCACTAACCTATTTTCTTCTCTATAATATTATCATTTCAAGAATGTCATAAAAATGGAATCATACAGAATGTGACCTTTTGAGTTTGGCTTTTTCACTCAGCATAATGCCCTTGAGATCCATCCAAGTTGTTGTGTACATCAATACTTCATTCCTTTTTATTGCTCAGTAGCATTCAATACTATGGATGTACCACAGTTTGTTTAACCACTCAATGACTGTAGGACAATTTGGTAGTTTCTAGTTTTTGACTATTGCAAATAAGCTTAATGAACAATCATGTACAGGTTATGTGTGTGTGTGTGGATACAGGTTTTCATTTTTCTAGGATAAATGCCCAGGAGTGTGATTGCTTCTATGGTAACGTGGTATGGTCATATGTTAAGTGTATGTTTAGTTTGTTTAAGAAAATGCCAAACTGTTTTCCAGAATGAGTATACCATCTTACATACCCATATTTTCTCCACATCCTCACCAACATTTGATGTTGTCACTATTTTTTATTTTAGCTGTTCTAATAGGTATGTAGTAATGTCGCATTGTGCTCTTAATTTGCATTTATCCAATGGCTAGTGATGTTGAACATATTTTCGTGTGTTTATTTGCCATCTGTATAGCCTCTTCAGTGAAATGTCTCTTCTCATTTTCTAATTGAATTATTTGTCTTTTTACTATTGAGTTTTGAGAGGGTTTTTTTTTTAAGATTTTATTTTTCTTTTTTCTCCTCAAAGCTCCTCGGTACATAGTTGTGTATTTTTAGTTGTGGGTCCTTCTAGTTGTGGCATGTGGGATGCCGCCTCAGCACGGCTTGACAAGTGGTGCCATGTCCGCGCCTAGGATTGGAACTGGCGAAACCCTGGGCCGCCAAAGCAGAGCATGTGAACTTAACCACTCAGCCACAGGGCTATCCCTGAGTTTTGAGAGTTTTTTATGTGTTCTAGATATGAGCCCTTCATTGGATATGTGATTTGCAAATATTTTCTCCCAGCCTGTAGCTCATCTTTTCATTCTCTTAACAGAGTTTTTGCAGAGGAAAATTTTTAATTTTGATAGTCTATAAGATAAAAAGTGAAGGCTATTACAGCTACTATATTGCCACATATGGATAAAAGTTTCAACCCTTCAAGAATATATAACAATTTAAAATTTACAGGGGCTGGCCCCATGGCCAAGTGGTTAAGTTCACATGCTCCGCTTCAGGGGCCCAGGGTTTTGCCGTTTCAGATCCTGGGCACAGACCTAGCACTGCTCATCAAGCCATGCTGAGGTGGCATCCCACATAGCACAACCAGAAGGACCTACAACTAGAATATACAACTATGTACTGGGGAGCTTTGAGGAGAAGAAGAAGAAAAAAGATTGGCAAAAAAATAAATTAATTAACTTAAATAAAATTTGTACATATATAATAAATTACCCTCAAAAGACAGTAGTAGACCACCTGTAAGTCATGATAAGCAGTTCAAATACTCTAAAACTTAAAGTGCCATACTCCTCTCAGGATTCCTGAGTTTCCCTTTGGCTGCCACAATGCAGAGCCGGATGACTACAACCACAGAGACCTGAACCTCTTCTTTTGTAGGGACCATTTTTAGGGATAAGCAATCTGTACAGGAGTATGTTTTGAAGGAGAGAAGGATAGAAGGGAGGGAGAAACTTGCTTAACAAAGCCAAGACTACAGTTAACAGGCACCAATAATCAATCAAACAAACTTCAGCTTTGTGAATGGTACTGTGATGAGTGGGGCAATAAATAATATCTAGCCCTGATCTTCAAACAGTTTATAAACTAACTAATTTAAATAATTATAATTAATAAATATTTAGGGAGAAATTAAATAATTCCCTATTACATACATAAAATTCTAAATCTAAAATACCCCATATAGTATATGATTGATATCATATCAGTTGAATATCATTCAGTAATGCCAAAGGAACTCCAAGGATGGAATGATTCTTATGTGTAGTATTGCAGAAGGCTTTAGACTAGGGGACTTTGTGATTCGTTCGGGTACACAAAAATTATCCAGAGGAAATGTGGGCATGGATAATTTTAAGGAATCAATTTCTAGATCTTCAACTCTCCTGTGTATTCTTTCCTAAAATTGGTCTGACAGAGAATGTGCTTGCTGTCATTCTGCTTTTCTTTTTCCACTTTTGCTGTTAGAATCATACTTCTCCTACATTACAAAAAGAAAAGCCTATTTCTCAAGCATCCTGAACCTTAATATTGAGCATTGCCCTGGGTATGGAAACGTCCCTGGTGCCAAACAAGGGGACAATTTGAAATATTGATTTCATTGTTGTAAAAGTGAATGGTTCTAATGAAAGGATAACAAATCCTTTGCCAAGTCACAGTTTCCAATTCTATGCTTTCAGCAAAATTGAAGAAACTACTTAAGTTGTTGGTTGATAGATCATTAAAAGTAGTTTTTGATGATAAAGTGCATGTGATTTTTGGTACAGAACTCAGAAGACATTCGAAGAATTGAGTGGCATTGCTATAACTAAACTCCTTTCCTTCTCATGAACTTCTGTATGTGCACAAGCTTGCTCAGTGCTGACATATATAACATGTAAAACTGGAAGAAAACTGATGCTGATCCCTGTCTCATTCTAGAAATAAGTGACAGTCATCCTTAGACACACAATAAAATGAATAAAGCCCCATTCTCATCATTAAGAGACGCATTTTCATTGACTTTGTATTTTATGTTTAATGATTATCAAAAATTTTAACATATTTATATTGCTTCAGTTATACACTAATATCTGCAAGTCAGAAGGTTTGGGAATTCTCAAACCCCATAAGAATAAGAAAGATCTCTCCCACCTCTGCCACAAACACGATTTAAAGCCTTCTAGCATGGCTGCATTTTTATCTGTTCTTTTAATTTTTTAATGACTAAGGATGTATATTATTGTTAAAATGCTTCAACATGTCACAATTAAAACTGCCACCAAAGCAACAGTTATAAAGGCTCATCACACTTTGTGGGGCCAGTACATGGGGTAGCACATGGCACTGGGAAGTTAGATTTCCAGAGACGTTAACAGCCAAGCTTTATAGCTATCTGAAATAGTTTCTTTTGCTTGTAATTTAGTTTTCACTAGTTAGCCAGTATCTCATCTTCAGTTTATTTGAGATTTTTGTCTTATTAAGTCATAGTTTATTCTCAAGCCTGTATCAACTATAATTTTGATTTTAAAAATATGCCAAGTCATATCATATTTTGGCTCAAACTAACCTAACTTGGGTCCCACAAAGTGCCCTGGAAGATAGATGGAATGTCAGAGGCATTAAGGAATGTGCAGATATGCAGGAGGCAAGTTGGTTACCCACACAGGCACCAAGATAGACCAGTCTGGACTAGGTAGTGACTATGGTTTGGTTAGATAAGCCAACAGTGGAGAGTAGCATGAGCATCCAAATCAAGAGATAGAATTTGGACATGAGTGATCAGAGCCCTTGTGCTAGCACAAGTCAGAGACGATCAAGAGCTATCATAAATAGGCAAGGAAACATGATTAACTAAGAGGAAAGTCATTCCTTAAAAACAAGGCAGAGATCTCGTCAAGATGGCAGCATAGGCAGACTCTGAACTCACCTCCTCCTATGAACACACCCAGGTTACAACTATTCTTGAAAAATTACCCCTGAGAGAGAACCAAAAACTGGATAAAAAGAACCCCCACAACAAAGGACAGTCTTGACTGAGGTGGAAGAGGCAGAAATTCCTCTCTGGAGAGAAAAAAGCCAACATCATGAACTGCACAGCTTCACAGCTGGACAGCTTAGGGAGCAACCCTAAGGTACACAGACTTCCCTGGAGGAGCAGGGACCTGAGCAGCGGTGCATTACCACTATAAGCATACTTCAGACACAGCACAACTGAGATGAGTCTCATAATATCTGCCTTCATGGGCTATTAACTGCAAAGGGGAAAAGCCCTAGAAAAGCTATCAACATAAGAGGAAAAACCCAGCTCTTAAACAGCCCACACACAAATTCACCCATCTCAGAAAACATAAAATCACCTGGAAGAAAGGTGCACAGTCCTTTGGTGAAAAGAGACTCACCTGGTAGTCTCTGGATGCATCTCAAAGAGGTGACACCTCTCCAGAGACTGAGACATTGGCAGCAGCCATTGTTGTGTCCTAGTATAGGTGTGCTGACACAGATGCTGGTAGATGCCATTGGAATTCTTGCCCTGGCCTGTTAGCCCAGGAGTCTGCCACACCCACTAAGGCAAGTATTTAATCCAGCTCAGCCAGGGCAAGAAGCCCACCCTAGGGACTGGCCCCACCTAACAGCAAGCCCTCAGGCTACTTGTCCACCTGCATAGACTGGGTGCCTTGATCCTCTACAGGCAGATGAGTGTGTCTGCCACTGTGGGGCAGGGCCTGCATGAGGGGCAGGTGAACTGAGGGGGACATTGGTGGAGAGTGTGGGAGCCTCTGCAGTGGGGTGACTGGGTACACTCCGGGGGTCAGGACGTGTGCACAGGCCACGACTGTTTTGACAGTGTGTGTGGACCTGTGGAGAGTGGGGCTTATTAGTGGCAGAAGACCTGTGCTTCACAAACAGCCACATAGGGGATTGGCCCTACCTGCCAAAGCCTGAAACAGTTGGGTGCTCCTGTGCCTGGGGCCAGCCCCACTCAGCTGCAATCCTAAGAAAGCTGACAACAGCCTTGCAGGACTGAGGCCTACAGCAGTTGTAAGCCCCTGAGCCTAGCAATCAGCCATGCTGGGGGCCTACTCACTTAACAGAAAAACTGCAACAGGAGTGTGCTATTAGAACTTTCAGCCAACTGTGCTGGGGCTCCCCAAACCCAACTGAGAAACAGCCAGCTAGGGGGAAAGCCTAGATTCCTTGGGTATCTGCAGCAAAAGGAACACTGCCACAACAGAAGGACAAAAGTAGCCCACACAGGGGTCACTCCTGGAACATTTGGACGGGTGACAAGAGGGAAACACACTGCTGGGCCTCAAGAGGCATCTCTTACATAAGGCCACTTCTCCAAGGTAAGTAGACATAGCTGACTCACCTAATACATAGATATAAGCACAGAGAAAGAGGCAAAATGAGGAGACAAAGGAATACATTCCAAGCAAGGGAACAGGACAAAATCCCAGAAAAAGAACTAAATGAAACAGAAATAAGCAATCAACCTGACAAAGATTTCAAGCAAAAACTCATAAGGATGCTCACTGCTCTTGGGAGAAGACTGGATGAACACAGTGAGAATGTCAACAAAGAATTAGAAAATACTAAAAAGAACCAATCAGAAACAAAGAATACAATACTGGAAATGACAAATTCACTAGAGGGACTCAATAGCAGAGTAGATGATACAGAAGAACAGATCAGTGAGCTGCAAAGAAGACTAGAGGAAATCACCAAAGCTGAACAGATAAAAGAAAAAAGAATTAAAAAGAATGAGAACAGTCTAAGGGAACTCTGGGACCATATCTAGCACAATAACATTTGTATTATAGATGTCCCAGAAAGAGAAGAGTGAGACAAAGGGGCAGAGAATCTATTTGAAGAATTGATAGCTGAAAATTTTCCTAACCTAAGGAAGGAAATAGACATCCAAGTACAGGAAACACAGAGAGCACCAAACAAGATAAACCTAAAGAGGCCCACACCAAAACACATTATAATTAAAATGTCCAAAATTAAAGGTAAAGCAAGAATCCTAAAAGCTGCAAGAGAAAGGCAACAAGTGACATATAAAACAAACCCCATAAGGATATTAGCCGGCAACTCAGCCGAAACCCTACAGGCTAGAAGAGAGTGGCATGATATATTTAAAGTGCTGAAGGGAAACAACCTACAGCCAAGAATACTCTACCCGGCAAGGTTATCATTCAGAATGGAAGGAAAGATAAAGAGTTTCCCAGACAAGCAAAAGTTAAAGGAGTTTATCACAAGAAACCAGTTCTACAAGAAATGCTAAAGGGACTTATTTAAGTGGGAAAGAGAAGCCACAAATAGGAATAAGAAAATTACTTTTTAAAAAAAAGCCAATAAAATCACTGGTAAAGGCAAGATACAGTAAAGGTTGGCAATCAACCACCTATAAAGATAAGATGAAGGTTAAAAGACAAAAGTTCTAAAATTACCTATTTCAATGATAAGAGGGTAATGGATAGACACATACAGAATAAGAGGTTGGATATGATTTCAAAAACATAAAATGCAAGAGGAAGGGAGTAAAAGAGTAGAGATTTCAGAAATAGTTCAAGCTAAAGAGACTGTCAATCAATATAAATAGCTATATACGTAGAATATTATATAGGAACCTCACAGTTATCACAAACCAGAAACCTGTAATAAATAAACAAACAAGTAAGAGAAAGGAAATCAAATATATTACCAAAGAAAGCCATCAAACCACAAGGGAAGAGAGCAAGAGAAGAAGAAAGGAACAGAGAAGAACTACTAAAACACCCAGAAAAAAAGTAACAAAATGCAATAAATACATATTTATCAACAGCTACTTTAAATGTCAATAGACTCTATGCTCCAATCAAAAGGCATAGGGTGGTTGATTGGATGAAAAAACAAGATACGTATATATGTTGTACACAAGAGACACACTTCAGACCTAAAGACACTCACAAACTGAAAGTGAAAGGGTGGAAAAAGATACTCCGTGCAAATGGCAAAGAAAAAAAAGCTGAGGTAGCAATATTTATGTCAGACAAAATAGACTTTAAAACAAAAACTGTAACAGACAAAGAAGGGCACTACATAATGATAAAGGGAAAAATCCAACAAGAGGATATAACACTTGTAAATATCTGCACCCAACTTAGGAGCACCTAAATATATAAAGCAATTACTAACACACACAAGAGGAAAAATAGACAGTAACACAATAATAGCATGAGACTTTAACACTCCACTTATACCAATGTATAGATCATCCAAACAGAAGATCAATAAGGAAACAATGGCCTTAAACAACACATTAGACTAGATGGACTTAGTAGTTATATATAGAACATTCCATCCAAAACCATAGAATATACATTCTTTTCAAATGTTCATGGAAAATTCTCCAGGATTGGTCACATATTAGGCCACAAAACAACTCTCCATAAATTTAAGAAGATTGAAATAATACCAAGCATCTTTTCTGACCACAAAGTTATGAAATGAGAAATTAACTACAGGAAGAAAATCAGAAAAGCCACAAATATGTGGAAACTAAAGAAAATGCTACTGAACAACGATTGGGTTGATGGAGAAATGAAAGGAGAAATCAAAAAATACCTGGAGACAAATGAAAATGAAAATACAACATGCCAAAATCTATGGGATACAGCAAAAGCAGTTCTAAGAGGGAAGTTTATATTCAGGCCTACCTCAACAAATAAGAAAAATCTCAAATAAATAATCTAACAGTGCACCTAAAGGAACTGGAAAAATAAGAACAAACAAAGCCCAGAATCAGCAGAAGGAAGGAATTAATAAAAATGAGAGCAGAAATAAATGAAACAGAGATTATAAGAACAATAGAAAATTCAATGAAACCAAGAGCTGGTTCTTTGAAAAGATAAACAAAATTGACAAACCTTTAGCTAGACTCATCAAGAAGAAAAAGAGAAGGCTCAAATAAATAAAATCAGAAATGAAAGAGGAGAAATTACAACTGACACCTCAGAAATACAAAAGATTATAAGAGAATAATATGAAAAGCTATATGCCAACAAATTGGATAATCTAGAAGAAATGGATAAATTCTTAAAACCATACAATGTTCCAAAACTGAATCAAGAAGAAATAGAGAATTTGAATAGACCACTCACCAGCAAGGAGATAGAAACATTAATCAAAAATTTCCCAAAAAATAAAAGTCCAGGACCAGACGGCTTCCCCTGTGAATTCTACCAAACACTCAAAGAAGACTTAATACCTATCCTTCTCAAACTCTTCCAAAAATTCAAGAGGAGGGGAAGCTTCCTAACTCATTCTACCAAGCCAACATTACCCTGATACCAAAACCAGACAAGGCCAACACAAAAAAAGAAAACTACAGGCCAATATCACTGATGAACATTGATGCAAAAATCCTCAACAAAATAGCAGCAAATTGAGTACAACAATACATTGAAAAGATCATACACCATGATCAAGTGGGATTTATTCCAAGGATGCAAGGATAGTTCAACATCCGCAAATCAATCAAAGAGAAACACCACATTAACAAAATGAAGAATAAAAATCACATGATCATCTCAACAGAGGCAGAGAAAGCATTTGACAAGATACAGCATCTATTTATGATAAAAAAAAAACTCTAAAATGGATATAGAAGGAAAATACATCAACATAATAAAGATCATATATGACAAACCCACAGCTAATATCATTCTCAATGGTGAAAAACTAAAAGCTATCCCTCTAAGAGCAGGAACCAGACAAAAATGCTCACTTTTACCACTCTTATTTAACATAGTATTGGAAGTCCTAGCCAGAGCAATCAGGCAAGAAAAAGAAATAAAAGGGATCCAAACTGGATAGGAAAAAGTGAAACTGTCACTATTTGCAGACAAAATGATTTTATATATAGAAAACCCTAAAGAATCCACTAAAAATATTTTAGAAATAATAAATGAATACAGTCAAGTTGCAGGATACAAAATCAACATACAAAAATCAGTTGCGTTTCTATACACTAACGAAGTAGCAGAAAGAGAAATTAAGAATACAATCCCATTTACAATTGCAACGAAAAGAATAAAATACCTAGGAACAAACTTAACCAAAGAGGTGAAAGATCTGTACACTGAACATTATAAAACCTTGTTGAAGGAAACTGAAGAAGACACAAAGAAATATATTCCATGCTTTTGGACTGGAAGAATTAACAGATTTAAAATGTCCATAGCAATCTAAATGTCTAAAGCAATCTATAGATTCAATGCAATCCCTATCAAGTTTCCAGCAACATTTTTCACAGAAATAGAACAAAGAATCCTAAAATTTATAAGGAATCCTGAGGAAAAAGAACAAGGCTGGGGTTATCACACTCCCTGATTTCAAAATATACTACAAAGCCATTGTAACCAAAACAGCATGGTACTGGCACAAAACAGATACACAGATCAATGGAACAGAATCGAGAGCCCAGAAATAAACCCACACATTTATGGACAACTAATTTTCAATGAGGGAGCCAAGAGCATGCAATGGAGAAAGGAGAGTCTGTTCAATAAATGGTATTGGGAAAACTGGACAGCCACATGCAAAAGAATGAAAGTAGACCATTACCTTACACCATGCACAAAAATAAACTCAAAATGGATTACAGACTCAAATGTAAGACCTGAAATCATGAAACCTCTAGAAGAAAACATAGGCAGTACGCTCTTTGACATCAGTCTTAGCAGCATATTTTCAAGTACCATGTCTGACCAGGCAAGGGAAACAAAAGAAAAAATGAACAAATGGGACTACATCAAACTAAAAATCTTCTGCACAGCAAAGGAAACCATCAACAAAACAAAAAGACAACCTAACAATTGGGAGAAGATATTTGCAAACCATATAACAGACAAAGGGTTAATATCCAAAATATACAAAGAACTCATATGTCTCAACAACAAAAAAGCCAACAACCCAATTAAAAATGGGAAAAATATCTGAAAAGAGATTTCTCCAAAGATACATAGATGGCCAACAGGTACATGAACCAATGTTCAACATCATTAACTATCAGGGAAATGCAAATCAAAACTACAATGAGATATCACCTCACTCCGGTCAGAATGGCTATAATTAACAAGATGGGAAACAAGTGTTGGAGAGGATGTGGAGAGAAGTGACATCTCATATACTGCTGGTGGGAGTGTAAACTGGTGCAGCCACTATTGAAAACAGTATGGAGTTTCCTCAGAAAATTAAGAATAGATCTACCATAAGATCCAGCTATTCCACTGCTGGGTATTTATCCAAAGAACTTGAAAACACAAATGCATAAGGATACATGCACCTGTATGTTCATTGCAGCATTGTTCACAATAGCCAAGACCGCAAGCAACCTAGGTGCCCATGAAGGGACAAAGGCCTAAAGAAGATGGGGTATATATACACAATGGAACATAAGAAATGATGAAATCTGGTCATTTGTGACAATATGGATGGACCTTGAGGGTATTATGCTAAGTGAAATAAGTCAGAGAAAGAAAGTCAAATACCGTATGCTCTCACTCATAAGTAGAAGATAAAAAAAAGCACAAACAAATACATAGTGACAGAGATTGGATTAGTGGTTACCAGAGGGGAAGGGGGGAGGGAGGAGGGCAAAAGAGGTAATTAGGCACATGTGTGTGGTGATGGATTGTAATTAGTCTTTGGATGGTGAACAGGATGTATTCTACACAGAATTCGAAATATATTATGATGTACACCTGAAGTTTATATAATGTTACAAACCAATGTTACCACAATAATTAACTGATTGATTGATTGATTTTTAAAAAATAAAAACAAGGCAGGCCTCAAATTCTTTGGAGGACAAGGTGGGGTCTAAGTAAATAATTATGTTGCCATTACAAGGCAAAATATGTTGACTGTCTTAAGAAAAGTTCATCCAAGTTTCAATAAGGATTTGTATTTATTTGGTGAAATCAGGAAAGGTTTACTCTGAGATGTGACCTTGAGATGGGCAGGATGATAGGATCTTGGCATTTCTCCTTTTGTTTAAGAAAAGTTATGCAATGCATTCCTTGCATGCCCATGATCCTTTATCATTAATATTGTACTTAGAAGCCTGATGGGAAATCATAGTTTAGGAAGAAATGCTCAGAGAAAAATTCTTTATGATGAAAATGGCAGAAGGACAATAAGACCTGGGATTTCTAGTAGTCCAGTGGTTGGGTGAGCTGTGTAATAATGTAACCATCCTCCATTCTCCCCAAGCCTTAAATTAAAGTGTGGTACTAAGAAAAGCCTTCATTCATGGCTGCTTTGGAGAATCAGGAAAGGGTCAGTGTTCCATGTCAGGGTTGGCAACAAGGGAAGAAACCTATCATTGGAAATGAGCCATGAAGATATAGAGCTGTCCTGTCCAGTACAGTAGCCACTAGCCACATGTGAACACTTGAATCATAGCTGGTGCCACATGTTGAAATGATGATATTTGGACATATTGAGTTTTAAAAAATATAATATTAAAATTAATTTCATTTTGCTTTTCTTAATATGGCTACAAGAAAATTTAAAACTATATATGTGGCTTTCATTACGTTTCTAAGGACAGTGTTGAATAGAGAATGCAGAGAAACATAGGTACTACAGCAAGAGATGACTAGGAAAAATGTATGCTTCCCTAACAATTCTTAGAGATATTGGGAAATGCTAAGTCTCCCACAATATGGGATGTGGACTTAAGCCATTTTATTTATCTATTAAATTGAGAGTACCCTCCCAAGGTTGAGGAATTTGGGAGTACAGTTATAGGGATTACATGAATCAAAATGTTTGATCCAATGATTTATTTGTATTTTAATAAACAATACCATTTAAAATTTACTAATGAAGGTTAGAAATAAATACATAATTTCATTATTTTAAAAAATACCTATATATTCTCATAAAACAAAATAGTATCATGTCGTTCACAAGAAGCTCTGCACTGTGTTCTAAGTGTAAAGATGTTCCCAGTTCTCTCTTAACTGTCATACAAACAGTAAAATTATCCCCTCACAGTTATCCACAACATAGCATCTTTGGTAGGAGAGAAAGGACAAGAGGCATTTCTCTGTTTAAGAAAAGTTCTGCAATGCATTCCTTTCATGCCCATGGTCCCTTATCATTAATATTGTATTTAGAAGCTTGAGGGGAGGAAGTAGGTAGAATTGTTCCTGCCCTTTCCCCTCCCCGCCAGAAGCAGGAGGCACTAGAAGAAACAGAGTTAGCCCTTAGTTCTATAGACACTAATAAATATTACGACTACTGCTTGTGCATCTTCTTTCTCTCACCTGGATATAATGGTGAGTAATGTCCATTAAAAACAATGCCATTCCACCTGGGAAAATTCTGAGAAAGAGGTTGTGAAATGATGTTCCAATGTATCCTTCCCCAAAAATAGCACTGGGTTTTTGTATGTAGAGATGAGGAAAAGGGACATGGGACCAACACCAGAAATCACTTATAATGTAACTTCCCTCAGGAAAGTTAAAAGGAATGAGTATGGAATAGTGGGATTTTAAATATGGTGCAAAAGCCTAGTCCTAATTGCAATCAATCAATTTGGAAACCTATTCCAGGATAGTGCCTTCAGATTCAGTTGGCCCAACTTCCATATTTCAGATAGGACCCATCTAGGCTGAACAACAAGTTGCTACTTAGAAAAACATCCAACAGAGATTCTAAGATAACCGACTCTCACTGCTTGGAAATTCCTTCTTATATGTAACCTTACAGAGAGGTACTGTGAGAAATGGTGTATTTTATGTTCTTCGAGGGGTTAGAATGAAAACTGTGTCTTTTAATTTAAAAAAAGTTAGTATATGGTTAGCACTGGAAAGTGTGCTCAACACTTCAGTTAGAGTTCAGAATGCATAGCCCTCGTTTTATTATGGGATCATGACATAGGTCCTATTTACATCATGCATCTCTCTATCCCTGCTTCTTGTTACCTTTTCTCTGACAAGCTTTTATTTCTCCATCAATTTCTCTCTCCTACTCCTCCCAGGACCAAATACTCTCTCATGCTCCCCAGTCATCCCAGAATATTTTCCTCCTCTCTGGCAATTTATCACCATGGCACCCATGTTCAGAACTATCTTAAATGGCAATGACCTGTGTGTGAATCTTTGAACACCACTGGTATTTTTATAAGAAAGCGATTACAGCATCCAGTTTGGGTTGTCTCCCCAGGAGACTTGCCCCCTTCTTCCTTTCAAATAGTTCAAGACTACATGGCTCCTCCATGTGGGGCTTCAGTACTTCAGGGAAGGGTGGCCCCATCCCTAGCCTCAGTTGGTGATTCTTGAGTTGATTGAAGCAAATCACAGTGGTTCACCACCAATTCAACACATCCTGGCCAGTGAGATGTGAAAGAAAATATTGTCTTGTGATCACTTGTAGGGGGATACATCTGGGAAACATTTCTTAACAAGAAATATATAAGCAGGGTTTTTTTCTGCCTCTGAACTTAGGTGTACAAAAAGGTGATGGTGGAGCTACTGAAGCCATTTTACAACCATGAGGGGAGCTACCATACAGAAAATAAAGAACCTGAGTCCATGATAAAATAAATCACTGAACAATTTAAATAACAAACTGTGGAGCCACCCTACCTCTGAACATTTTGTTATGTGAAATAATAAACATCCTGTGGCATAAGTCATTTTGAGTTAGGTTTTCTGTTACTTGCAGCCAAAATCATTCTAATAGATATAACAATGTAGCACATAACTTTGAAAGCTGATGCTAGTTAAGTCATTCTATCTGTGCCTGTATGCCACGAGAATATTAATAGTTCTAGTTTTCTTCCATTTTACAAAATGGCCTTAATAAATTCTCTAAGTCTGGGTTTAAAATGGATAACCCGATGAATAAGTAAAAATTTAAAGACTTTTAAGATGGAGAGAACAAATTGTTCTCTCTCTCTCTGTCCTCTCTCCCTGTCTCTGTCTCTCATCGTAGGTTTTATCATTCATTTTCTCAAAATTCTCCTTTTCCATTTCCACACACTACAGGATTTTAGGTCCACTTTCCTGGCTGCTGCATCAATCAGAACTCTCTCTTTGGTCAGAGACCTACTTGCCTAGACCCCTGATAGTTGCAGCAAATATAGGCTGGCCAACATAAGTAGTGGTAGTGGCAGGAACAGTTGCTGCAGATGCTTTCTAGGAAATCCAACAGAGAATCAATGTTGACTATTGAGAAAGTTGAAGAGATATTAAAGCATGACTCAGCCAAGATAAAAAGTAACCTCGGAGTTTTCTCTCTGAGAAAGTCTTTGTGCTAATAAAGTATGCAACTCAGAGGCTAAAATTTCAGTAAAAAAATTATCAAGTGCAAACAGAACTCAAAGGAGACTATTTGAGACTCCCTGATTCTTTAAAACTTGACCTTAGAGGAACAAGTCATTTGGGCAAGAAAGATTTATAGTTGAGTTATTCCTTAACCTTAACAGATTTATTTCAATTCAACAAGCCTTCACTGAAATCCTAGTTTGAGCTCATCTCTGTGCTAGGCAGTTGGCATGAGCTTGGGAGATAAGAAAGAATTGTTGTCTGCTCTCAAGAAGCTCAAACATGGTCTCGAATCTAGCTAAAAGGTACTAAATTGAGGTACAAACAGGGTTCTTTGTGAGCAAAAAGGGTGGGGTTATCAGTGCTGACTGGGGGACCAGGGTGTATGTCACAAAGGAGGTGGCATTTGAACTACATCATAAAGGATGAGTAAGATCAATAGGGAAAAATGGAACCCCAGTGGGTAGATTTGAGTGGTGCAAAAAGACACTCCTGGAATGACAATAGAGCTGCAATTAGGTTGTATGGTTTTTATGACTTTATCTTTGGAGTTAGATAAACAATGAGACTCATTTTCCCATCTTCCTTTCCCTGACTTGCCAGCTGTTAGGATTTCTCCCATCTTCAACTATTGTTCAGCTCCTCAGTCTGAGAGCTGCAATTTCAGTCTTAACGTCTGCTCTTTGTGTGACAGCTCTTGCATAAAATGCATTTTCAGTCTATTCCATGGTACTTATTCTTGATGCAGGCAACAGATGGCAGAAGCCAAAGTCATTTCTCTTTATGGACCATTCAAGATGTAAGTGAGGGACATGGATGCTGTGACATATGACTGTTACAGATCTTTTACACTGTTTTTACTTCAATCATTTGATGGTTTTTAAGAAGTAATAGCCATTTTTCCTTATTTATATTTGAACAAGGAAGCAGAAATGACCATCTATTCTTAGTTTTTTGTTAACCAGCTTTTCCAGATTTTAAACATCATCGTATGATTTAAAATTTTATTATGGATTTAATGTCTGTATTATATTGTTCTTTGGTATTTGCTTAGTCCCACCCCCACAGATCCTTCAACATATGGTCTCTTCAACGTATAATATACATATGTTAGGCACTACTGTTTGTTTCCTAAGAAATACAAAAAAGACTACGGGGAGAGATCGGTCATTAAACGTATACACCTAAGCAACATTATGATGATGAGAATTGGTCTAGATAAGACATAAGTTTGGGTTCAAATTTGAGATGCACTACCTGATAGCCCTGTGATCTTGGGTAAATCATTACAACTCTCTGTACCTTAATATCCTTATGTTTGAAAAAGGGATATCAATACTTAGTTCCTAAAGTTACTATACAGGTTGCCTAAGATAATGTATTTAAAAGACTTAGCACAGTGTCAGGCATAGAATAAATGGTTACTATAGTCATTATATACAGGGTGCTATGCTTGTAACATGGCCTGGGAAAGTCAAGAAAAGCTTCATAGAGTAGATATTATTTGCATTAACATTAGAAGAATAAATAGGGCTGCCTAGAGGACAGGGACATAAAGGGTCTTCTGGGCAAAAGGAGCAGAATGTGAAAAGGCATGGGGATAAAAATTGGCTTCAGGTCATTTGAGGACCTGAAAGTATTTTGGTATAACTGAAACCCAGGGTTAATGTGAAAGAATAGCAGTCAGGTCAGGGGAGTGGGTAGATGAAGCCAAAGAAACAGGTCAAGGCCAAAACAGAAAAGTTTTTGTATGTCATTCTAAGAAATTTATACTTTAATTTGTGGCTGATCAGGAATAACAGAAGAGTTTTAAATAGGAAAGTGACATGGTCATATTTTCATTTGGGGCCAAGGTGGTAAATGTGGGGAATGGGGTGTGATTATCAGCGAGGATGATACTAGAAGCAGAGTGGCCATTAGAATCTGGCTACTGCAATAATCCAGTAAAGAAACTACAAGGGACTGAACTGAGGTAGTCTGTGGGGATCTACAAGAGGAGAAGGGTATGAATAAGTAAGGTCATCAAAGGTGAAATCAGTAGGACCTTATGACTAATAGAAAAGAGCAGGGGATTTGTGAGAAGAGAGAAACATCTAGGATATCTCTCATCTTTCTAATTTAGAAAACAGGGGTATTGAGAGGTCACTAATTTACATTGTAATAAGAGCTTAGTGTTGAACATGTTGAGCTTGAGGGCTCTGTCAGACATTCAAGTAGAAAGATCAATCTGGTAATTCTATAATTCAGAAGAGACAATTAGACTGAAGTAGTGGATTTGAGGTGGTCAAATATAAATTAACTATGACTTAATTATGATGGAGATCTGTAAAAAAGAGTCTTACTTCTGATGCTTGACTGCTGACAGCTTTCAAACCCCGCCACTCTCTCTTACCCTACATCTGGGCAAGTTGATAAGAAAGCCTGGATGCTCCCTACTTTGATGTCAGGGGGAACTCCAAACTATGCAAGCCCCAGACCATGCAAGGGAACTCTCACCCCAGTCCCAAAACCTAACCACAATAAAGTCCAAAGCCAGCTGCCCCTCCTTGCTGTCTCAAGCCATTTTTGGACCTGCTTGGGAACCCACCCTTTTCTCCCCAGAAAGTCTCATTACATGAATAATAAATCTCTTTCATACCCTCTTGTGTATATGTGGTATTATCAGTCTCAATATCCAAACCAATTTTAGGTGAGAGGGCGTTCCATCCTACCTCTGTTTTATTTCACCAACAAGGCCAAATCGTGTCCATGATATAAAGGCCCAATGTCGCATGTCTTTCTCATGATACCATGCAGCCTTTGGGTATTTAAGTGATTAAGACCACGGCAATGGAATCACCTAGATATGGTATGTATTATGCATAAAGTAAAAAAGGAAGTGGTCAGGGCATGGAGAGCCCTGGGAGAAAACTAGCATTTAAACATCAGGCAGAAGAAGAGGATCTCATTAAGGAGTCTGAAAAAGACTTGGCAGAAAACAGAGAGAAGTAATTCAAGCAAGGAGAGCATTTTAAGAAGGAAAAAGAATTCATCAGGGTCAAATATTTAACAGGAGTCAAATTAAATTTGAAAAATGTCATCAGTTTAATTATTAGGAGGTGACTGGTATAAACAAATTGCTGTTTGATTTACAGAACACCTCCCTAGGGGAAGGAACAACTGTCCCTAGAAGTTTTGACCATTATTACCCTTGGTCGACTTTTCTTTTAGAGAATTAAGTAAGTTTCACTGAGATAATCCTGTGAGCTGCTCTCAGTTTAACACCCTGGATAAACATGGATATTCAGCTCTCTTCCCCCCCACAAAAAAAATCATAGAATAATTAAACAAGTTCTTTAATCTTTCATTTAAAGCTCAAGGATAGCAAAAGACACTTAAACACAAAGCAATATGAAACTAGAATATCTGGCTCAAAAGGTATGATCTGTTGGCCAGAAATCACAGCTTTTTTTTCCTGTCCTAAATTCTAGTCTTAGCCCTAGTATTCAATGCCATCTTAGGACCCACCTAGATATCTTCATTTCTAAGTTCTAGAACCAATAGAGCCCTCACAGCCTTGCACCAGAGTTAAGATTTGCTATATGAGTAGATTTTCATGGCCTATGTGGGTCTATGAGCTCTAGTTTCATATTATCTACCAATCTCAATCAATGTCAGTGGTTGCCTGGAGTTCTGGGTTGAGGAGGATTCTAATGTCCCAGTGAGATTTGGTGTTTTCTGACTATGATTTTTGTACAGTGAGCAGAGATTTGTTCTGTCGTCTGCTGATTGACTGTGACCACATCTTATAGTACCTGTTGGCTCATAGCTATGCCTTTACATCTCACAAGTTAATCTGTTTCCCCTCCAGTTTCACAGCTACAGGATCTATCTTAGTCACATCCAAAGCCAGTATGTGTTTTCCAGCTTTTACACGAAGTTCTTTTTTATACATTCTTGAACTGTCTAAGGAACAGGCAAAATAAGCAATTACTTCCCACACTATGAATTAATTGTGATATGGGTCAAAGGGCAAGGTCAAAGTTGCTTGTCTTTCTTATTACAACGTATAGAGGTTCTTTAGTTTTGTAGGGTAGGATCGCCTACAGAATCAGACAGACTTTTGTTCAGTTCTAAGATTGACCACACACAAGCCATGTGACCCAGAGGTTTTTTTTTTTCTTTTAAAGATTGGCACCTGAGCTAACAACTGTTGCCAATCTTTTTTTTTCCTCTCTTCTTCTCCCCAAACCCCCCAGCAGATAGTTGTATACTCTAGTTGTGAGTGCCTCTGGCTGTGCTCTGTGGGATGCCGCCTCAGCATGGCCTGATGAGCGGTGCCATGTCTGTGCCCAGGATCCAAACCAGTGAAACCCTGGGCCGCCGAAGTGAGAGCGCAAACTCAACCACTTGGCCACAGGCTGGTCCCTGAGTGATATTTAACTTATCTGGGCCTGAGTCTCTACATCTATAAGATGGGAATTAAAAATACCTATCTCAGAGTTTTAAGGGTGTGTGTGTGTGTGTGTGTGTGTGTGTGTGTGTGTGTGTATTTAGTGCAGCACATGGGACAGAGAAACACTTTACAAATGATAAATATTATTATAACAAGAAAAACTTAGGCAATGTTGGCTAACATTTAATAGACCCATTTTATAGATCCAGAATTTAAGGTTTGGAGAAGATAAGTAAACTTCCCAAAGCCATGCAGCTAGGAAGTAGTGGAGATGAGACTCCCAACTAGATCATTTAATTCCAGGGCACTTCTGTGTGTTGCCAGTTCATGGCAACTCACTGTTGCCTTCACTGTATTCACAGATATAAACTGAGCTAACAGAGTTACAGAAATCACACATTCACTTCTTATGGATATAATTGATCCATTATGAGTGGGGTGTTCTGATTTAATTACCAGAGCCACTCATTCTCTCATCAACCTTGAAGTACTGTAAAAAAAAGAAAAAAAGGAAAAAGAAAAAAAGGGTCAAACTCCCTTCTTTAATCATCAGCTTGAAAGAGAGGCCTTTGTAAACTTAAGTCTGGCCTTTTATTTCAGTTGCTTCAAAAGACATCTTGGATAATTATTGGATTGCTGGATTTTTCTGATACTTATACTTTGAAATCCATCTTCTTAAGATGGTTGACTATTGTTTTTCATTATTTTTAGATACAGTAACTAGTTTCTCAAATATGTGTCCACTGAGAGTTAATCCTTTAGTAATGAGACCAACAAAAAAAAATTAGAAATCACAAGTCTGTACAGTATTTTCAGAGCAGTGTTTATCAAATAAATATTAGTTTTCTTAAAGACACTGTGACTTCAATAGTTATATCTTATATCCATATATCATGTATATCAAATATTACATGAGGGTAATATTTCACTAAAGTTGAAATAACTTAAGCATAAGAAAATTATAATAAAGACTGAAACTTCTGGAGGAGTTCCAAATTGTTTTATAAATCATTTCTCTCAATGAAATTGTTATAGTCTAAAGCCCTCTAAAGGGGGTTTTCCAGTTACTTTATTTTTAGTGATTCCTCATGAGCTTCCACATTCTGATTTTTTGTTTTATTTCTTCTCATATAAATGTAATTATTCTGCTTCTTTTTCACTTACTATGAGAACATTCATGCCATAAAATTACATGCATAATGCACACTCTAGACACCAGGAATTATCTTGAGGTTTGGTGATGACCTTGGGTCATCTTTTAATTACTTGCAAACCAATTAGTAGATGGATTGCTAGGAGCTTTGCCAGTGGAATAATTTAAAATTCTGGACCATCAAACAAATCTTTCCAAAAGGTTCCTCTTACTCTTGATAAATCACTAAATAAATAAATCTCCAAAGGTGTGGGCCCCTGTCAAATTGTGGATCAATCAACTGTGGAGCTGCTTGAGTGGTATTCACATCTGTGTAAGTCAGGGCAATTTTGGTCACAAACAACAGAACACCCAAACCAAACTGGTCTAAGCTAAAAAGGAATTAAAGGAATTTATTGATTTATATAAGTGAAATCCAGAGGCAGGGCTGGCTAAAGGCACAGTTGGAGTCAGTGCTCAAAATGAGTCATCAAAACTTGTTTTTTTCCAAAGGGAACCCTCATACACTGCCAGCAGGAATGCAAACTGCTGCAGGCACTATGGAAAACAGTATGGATATTCCTCAAAAAATTAAGAATAGAAATACCATATGATCAAGCTGCCCCATTACTGGGTATTTATCCAAAGAACTTGAAATCAATAATCCAAAGAGATTTATGCACCCTTATGTTCATTGCAGCCTTACTCACAATGGGCAAAACATGGAAGCAACCCAAGTGCCTATCAACTGATGAATGGATAAAGAAGATGTGGTATATATATACAATGGAATACTTTCAGCCATAAAAAAGACAAAATCGTGCCATTTGTGACAACATAGATGGATCTTGAGAGTATTATGTTAAGTGAAATAAGCCAGACAGAGAAAGATAAACACATGATTTCACTCATATGTGGAAGATAAACAAACACATGGATGAAGAGAACAGATTAGTGGTTACCAGAGGGGAAGGGGGTTGGGGGTGAGCAAAAGGGGTAAAGGGGCACATATATATGCTGACAGATTAAAATTAGACTATTGGTGGTGAGCACAACACAGTCTACACAGAAATTGATAAATAATAATGTACACCTTAAATTTCACAATGTTATAAATCATTATGACTGCAACAAAATAATTTTAAAAAATTAAAAATAGAAATACCATATGATCCAGCTATTCCACTTATCCAAAGAACATTAAAACACTAATTCAAAAAGATAGATGCACCCCTATGTTCACTACAGCATGATTCATAATAGTCAAGACTTGGAAGCAACCCAAGTGCCCATCAATGGATGAATAGATAAAGAAGATGTGGTATATATACACAACGGACTACTACTCAGCCATAAAAAAAGATTAAATTATGCCATTTTTGACAACATGGATGGACCTTGAGGGTATTATGCTAAGTGAAATAAGTCAGAGGGAGAAAGACAAATACCATATTATTTCACTCATATGTGGAAGATAAACAAACAAAGAAACACATAGATAAGGAGAACAGATTGGTGGCTACCAGAGGGGAAGAGGGTGGGAAATGGGTAAAAGGGGTAAAAGGGCACATGTGTATGGTGATGGATAGAAACTAGACTTTTGGTGGTGAACACGATGTAGTCTATACAGAAGCCAAAATATAATGATGCACACCTGAAATCTATACAATGGTATAAATCCATGTGACCTCAATAAAATAATTTTTTAAAAACGACTTGGTTTCTCTCCATCTCACTATCTCTGACCCCCTATTTTATTTTCTTCAGTCTCAGGCTCCATGTAGTAGCAGTATGAGGGCTGTAATACAACACCCACAGCCCCTTATGTTCAAGTAAATTAGGAAAGAATGAGTGTCTTTTCCCCAGAAGCCCTGGAAAAGCCTCAGTGTGCTCATAGACTCTTATAGGATCATTAGACCATCACTGAACCAATCACTGTGTCTGGGGAAATGCAATATGCTGACTGGCTTTGTCTTAGTCCATTTGGGCTGCTATAACAAAATGCCACAGGCTGGGTAGCTTATAAACAACAGAAATTTATTTCTCACAGTTCTAGAGGCTAGGAAGTCCAAGATCAAGGTGCCAGCATGGTTGTGTTCTGGAGGGGGCCCTCTCCGCAGTTCATAGCTAGTGTCTTCTCACAGTGTCCTCACATGGTGGAAGGGGCTAGGGATCTCTGTGGGGTCTCTTTTTAAGAACAATAATCCTATTCATGAGGGCTCCACCCTAATGACCTAAGCACCTCTCAAAGTCCTCATCCCCTAATACTATCACATTGGGCATCAGCATTTCAACATAGGAATTTTGAAGGGACACAAACATTCAGACCATAGCAGGCTTAATCTTGGCGATATTCTCCATCCTGGTGTCCCATTCAAATTCATGGGCTATAAACATGAGACAGGTGAATCCCCAGATACCTTTACAGGTAGGATGAATAGATGCACAGTCACCAAAAAGTAACATCTGTACCCTCACTTCTTTATGCTTTCCCATGAGTGTCTTTAATGTACCCATCCCCCTAACAGGGAGGTCATGAGGTAAAGAATATTATTATTTCTATATTTAATTTCTGCTAACAGGTACTCTTTAAGGGAAAAAAATGCTCAAGCAACAGCTCCCAGAATATATATTGCAGGAGTTGGCTAATAAGACTCTTCTGTATTCTTCTGCCACCTGTCATCTTGGGATCTCTCACCATTCATTATCTGGTAGCAGGCCTGCAGTGTACAGATGGAAAAGTCACCCTAGAGGGAAGAGAGCTGTTACACTCTACCCCCCTTCTGGTTCTACTTCTGTGCAATGCTAATTTAATCGGGCACATGATTCATTCACTCACCTTAAGCTCAAGCCAGACCTCATTCTATTTTTAATGTTTTAATTTTATTATTCACCCACAAATGTATCCATCTCAGCTTAGGTATATTTCTGAACAGTCAGAAATATAAACTGAAGGAAAAGGTCTTCTCTTCTCACACCTATTCCAGTCCTCCCCAGGTCATCCCAAATACTTTGTTCTAAGCCATGTATAAGATAAACGTTTTGAAAGCATTAGAACTTTCCTCGAAGCCAATATTGGAGTGAGCAAATAGCGTACTGGTTGGAAATCTAAATCAACATCCAAAATGGCCCTTTCTAGCAACACCACTGGAAACGAGGGCCAAACCAGTGGGGAAACTTGAGCAGATTCACATGGGGCCAGGTTGGCATGTTTGGGTTATCATTCAGAAACTGAAAGCCTTTGGTTTCATTATCAGATTTGTTACGATTAATCTCAGAATTTACAAAGGATAATGTAGGCAGAGAAGTGGGAGCAAGAGAAAGGAAGGTAGTAAAAGCCTAAGGAAGTTGTAATCACTACCTTTGGATGATAGAAATTCCAAAGCAAGGACCTAGGAGAGAGCTTTGAAACATAAAAGAGAGTTGGCTTTCAGGTGTATTTGACTAAGGTCTCACAGCTAATTAAAATTCCCTTAACCACAATAGTGACTGTGGGTAAGTGGGGGTTATAGAACTTGGTCAATAGCACACGAGTCACCCCATATCATTTAATAATACCAAATTATATTTGATTCAGTTATAAAGAAACGCTTAGCTGTACCAGTGAAATCCACACTATATAGATAAATGCTTCAATTTTATTTTCAACTTGAAGGTAGAAATACGTAAAAACTCTGATATTATTTGTTGTCACATATATGCATGGTGAAGTATGTTCCAGTTATCTTTACAATATTCTGATTTATGAGAGGAAGAGAAGAAGAGACATGGTGAAATATATAAGATAATAGTCATGCCTAGCAGCAGAATTTACATGAGACACTGCCATGTAAACAACATTCCAAAATATCACTTTTCAAGGATAGTCTCCTGCATGATAAATAGTTTTATGCAGAATCACTAATTACTTGAAGCACTAAAAATTATTTTAGACATATTCTAAAATTCCATCAGAGCCTGTGAAATATCCAATAATGAAAGTTGTATTTCAATGCCTTTTAGTGTGTGCATTATAAATTAGCTAATTGAGAAAGTTATTTCAGGAAGAAAAATAGAATACTGTGTGGATTTTTAAGTAACTAATAATTTTTAAACATCTCATTGTAAATTTTCACATCTGATAACCTCAGTTTTTGTCTTGCTATCTATTCACAATGAAGATATTAAATTTTCCTTTCTGTGGAGTTGTTAATAGTCATGGAAAACATGATTGAAAAGTTTTAGCACCTAAAGCTGCTCTCCATATATCTTTGATTTAATGAGAAACATTACACAACATTTTTCCCCATTCAATTAAACCAACAGTTATTGAATGCCTACTATTTGGAAAGCAAATTAGTAGGGGCTATGGGAGATACAAGAGCATTTTGGATGCTTAGAAATTAGTGTGAAAAAACAGACAATTGCGTAAATAACACAAAACAAGGCAGTACTATAATGTAAATGCCACATTTTAAAATTAAAGCAGAGCAAATAATATTCTTGTATTTGAAGTAAAAATAATTTTAAATGTTTATTTTTCTAGTTGGCCATTAATACTGTCACACATTCCTCTAGATGACGGACAATAGTAATGACCAACTAGAAAAATATTCTAGAAGCCCTTTAAGGAAAGGTAGCATAGTACGGTGCAATGGCTCTCAACCATGAGTATGTGTCAGAATCAGGGAGGGCTTGTTAAAACACAAATTGTTGGGGTCCAGCCCAGTGGCGTAGTGGTTAGGTTCATGCACTCTGCTTTGGCGGCCCAGGGATCACCAGATCCTGGCACGGACCTACGCACCACTTATCAAGCCATACTGTGGCAGGCATCCCACATATAAAATAGAGGAAGATGGGCACAGAAGTTAGCTCAGGGCCAATCTTCCTCAAAAACAAAACAAACAAAAACAAATTTCTGATTCAGTAGGTCTGGGGTGAGGTCCAATAATGTGCATTTCTAACAAATTCCCAGGCAATGCTGATGCTGCTGGTCTGGGAACCACACATTAAGAACCTCTAGAGAGCTCTAGGGCCAGATTACCCAAGTCTAAATCCTGGCTCACTATTTACACCTACATGATCTTTGGAAGGAGTGTGCCATCATCACCTCATCCAAAAAATGTGCATAGTGAAAACACCGTGGCAGACACTGCTAGCCAATGACTAAACATTTGTTCTCTTCTTCCTGGACCTACACATAGGCAACTGTTCCCAGCCTCCCTGGATGTAGACCTGTGACTGAGATCTAGCCAAGGAATATGAGCAGAAGTGATGTGCATCACTTCCAGGCCTGACTCCTAATGACTCCCACACACATCCTTCATGCCCTTTCCATCACTTCTGGCTTGCAGCACATGAGCATGGAAAACTTGGAAGCTGCAAGTTGAATACACAGAGCCACAAGATGGAAGGAGACTGGTTCCATGAACCAACACTTGGAAGAGAGCTGCCCGCCAAACAGCAATACCCCTTTGAGCTTTACATGAGGGAGAATTTGACCTATTCTTCTTGGTATCCTTGACAGCTGGCAAGCCACCTGAGACACTGTTCCTCAATAAATAACTGCTGAGCTGATAAAGAAAAACTTAAGGAATGGATCAATCTAACACCGGACATGATAGGAGATAATAAGCTCCACAACAGTGGAGATATTTAAGCAAAACTAGATGGTTGTCAATGAAGGGTTCTATAGAAGGTATTCCTCATAAGGTAGAATTTAGGTAAGATCACGTCTGGGGACTCTTCCAAATACAATATTCTATGATATTATGCTGTGAATTTAAATGACTAGGATGCAGCTTTTGAGAGCTATACCTTTCCCCCCAGCTCCATTATGTTCCACTCCTTTTGTTTTCTTTTCCAAATGTTTCATATTTTCCATGTTAATTAATCAATCAGCATTCACTGGGCACATAAAGTATGGCCAGCTCAGTCCGCAAGGTACTTGGCATTTAGTTAGGAAGAGTGCTTGTGAAACAACACCATATTTGAAACAATTAGTAAACAATATCAAAGAGATCATTAAATGCTACAAGAAAAAGTTGTTGAGGAAGCTGCTTCAAATATGTTACTGTGCATGTTAAAATCATATCAGCCCACTGAACAGGCAGTCAAAAAGCTCAAATTTAATGTTCTTTTCTGTAGATAAGCTGTGCAAATGTGGGCAAATCATTTAACCTCCTTTCTCTCTTCTATAAAATAAAAATAACAATTCTGTCCAATTTACTAAAGAGCACAATGAAAACAAATGGATTTCATGAATTAAAAAGTATGATCCTTTGGAATAGAGCGCGCCATTTCGGAACCTTATGTTTCAATTTAGCTTTGCTTGCGTTGTTTGTTTTCTTTCTACATGTTATCAGAATTTTTGTTGTTACTCATGGTTCATCTAAGAGTCCTTCATTCCACATGCCTGCAGTATCCAGAAAACTGCCTGTTTTTGACCTTGATGGAAAAGCACAATAGACCTCTGGTCCTCCACAGCAAGGAATGTCATCGGAGTTCTTCATTTTGGACTTACACCGCCTTCAGTAGCCAGTTGTCACCACTGCTGTTGACCTGCCACCTGCTCAATTTCAGGGTGGAGAAAGGAAACTCAAATGCTTCAGCGAGACTTGTTGGGCCAGCTGCTGATGACCAATTTGGAGATTACATTTCATGAGCATTATTTCATGTTCTGATAGATACACTAAATATCCTTTCATATCTAAAGAGATGCCAAAGAAAAGCTACAAAGAGGAACATTTAATGTTTTTCTAAATGAACATAATGTAATAATAACTGATGTAAAATTGGGCAAGTTTGCCCTGACTGGCTAAACTTCTCTGCCAGCTGTTAATGCTGCCTCCAGCTGCACTCTTTTCATGGGAAACAGTTTGAGTTTTGAACATTTTATCAGACTCATTTGTAAAAGCATTTCCAAAATGTTTTCCTCTGGCTCTGTTTTGAAGATTTTTGCATCTGTAATATATTTCTTAGATATTTTTCTCCAATTAAACTCTTTGAAAAAGAAATGAATGAAAAGTTCTATTTCAGCTTTTCCAAAAGTTTGACTCAGTTTCAGATGGCCCTTTGGACCTATGTGGGCTGTATTTAAGAGAAGTCTTTTGTCTGATAATTGTTTTTTGTATCCCAATCTGGTTACAATGTTATTAGCCCAAGAACAGAGACTCGGGAGAAAATTAAGTATCACACTATTCTGTGTTTTTAATTTAGCTATAGAGGAGGGACTTGTCTGCAAATGCTGTAAATCAGTGCCTTCTAGACTTTAATGTGCGTATGATTCACCTTGGGATCTTGTTAAAATGCAGATTGACTCAGGAATTCTCAGGTAGGGCCTGAGATTCTGCATTTCCAAGTTCCCAGATCATGCTAATGCTGCTGGTCCAAAGTTCTAAATTTTTAGTCAGCTTTCATCTTCTTATTGCCCAGCCAGCATAGCTTCCACCTGTGCCTCAACAGATCTTAGGAAGAGAACCAGTTGAACCAGTACAACTCCACAAAGGTAAGGAGATTTACTTTAAAATAACTTTTAAAATTCAATAAAAGTAAAAGTGGGATAAACACCGAGTAGAAAGATGTCCTGGTAAGAATGGGTCAAGGTACACGAGATTCAATTAAGGAAAGAAAACTAATCTATTCTGTATGGCATTCAGAAGCACAGTAAATAAAATATTATTAGAGGTTGTTTTTTTAAAGATCTATTCTGTTTGGTTGATACAACCTCTGGGTGAAATCTCCCTGGGATACCAAGAAATATCCTCCACACAAGATGTCTTGCTTCCTATTGAATGTAGTCGCTTGCTCAAGAGTGTAAACATAAACAGACAATGGTGCCCTTAATCACTTTAAACCAAGAACCTGTCTGGCCTCTGTCTCCCAATTTAGGAATCTCTTTCAACAAAATTCACAGATTGTTAAAGATGAGAGTATTTAGTCTTTCTAAATTGTTACATCCACACTGAAAGAAGGGATGTACTTTTCTCCAATCTCTGCTACTGGCATATTTAGATGGCCATTTTCACAGTTATTATCCAGTGCATTAATAACTATCAGTCATTTCATAGGCAGATTTAAGTTGATTAATTATGGAAGTGCATTTCACGAACAATGGAAGAACCTAGTGAAGTCTATTAACCCCAAAGGGAAGGAAAGCCACCTAAAAAAAGTAACCAAGATGATAGAAGGAATGTAATGAAGAGTTGATAGGAAATGAAGTTGATGGTTGTTTTTCTCGTTTACCCTTATCTTCTGAGGCTGTTCATGCCCATCTCTTCTTTACCAAATGGCAGATAAAAAAGGAAAATGGGAAGAAGTAAATGCTTCTTCCTACCTGCGCTTTCTGCCTACATCTATGTCTCCTGCTATTCTTCTAGTCTTTCAGAGTTTGTTTCAGCATAGTTATTCAATCAGGTTCTATGTTACGACCAATGGCTAGTGCAGTGCTGTGACATATAATGGATGCTCAATAAATATTTGCTAAATGAATGAATGAGTATATTACACATAGGGTAATTCATTACTTAAAACTTTTGTACCTTTTCCTGACTCACTAAGAGAATAGAAAAAATACACATTGACATTTAAACACATATATACACTGTAAAACTGGAATGAGGAATCTATTTGTTTTTTATTCAGAGTAAGGGATAAAAATGCATTTACTTTTATTAATTTTTTGAATAACAAGACCAGCGAAATGACTTCTCATACTTAGCAGAATCTCTTAAATATCTGCCTCAGGAAGTGGTTTATAAATCAGAAAGAAGTTTTCTTAATTTAAAAATAAAAATCAAATCTGATATTGTAGCTTTTGGTTCTTTGAAACCATTACTATTCGTGGTGGACACTGTGATGTGCCACCATGATTTCCCTTCAGTAGCGGGCTTGTTGCCTCAGCTGCTGGCAGTGCCGTTGGCAGGCAGCCTTCAGCTGTCAACTCCTTCGTGGTTGCCTCAGCTGCAAAGAGCCATCTGGCCCAATATCATTTTCCTTACCCAATGACCCACATCCAATGACCAATTGATGCAATGGTAAAAAGACCTAGCCATCTTGATCTGACTTGGAACAAATTTGTAGGGCCACTATAGTTTCAGAGCTCTCTGTAAGGTCAGCCATGGCTGTTGTTGGGCCTACCATGTACCTCAATTTCTCTCTCTTTCCAAGCCCTGCTTCCTTCCCCTAATGCCCCAAGGACACTCCCTAGTAAATATTTCGCCTGTTAAACTTCATCTCAAAGTCTGCTTCTTGGGGAGCTCAACCTATATTATTTCCATGCTCATTTTTTATACAAAATACAGAAAATGTTTGTAAGTATCCACTGACGACAAATTGCTGCATCTTGTGGAGTCTACTCCCTAAAAGGACACTTGTTCTGGGTCAGAGCTGCTTGACAAAAGTCCACATTGCCAAGGTTACTGTTCCCTAATGCTTTTTTATTTCATCATTGTGTTGACAGCACAGGGGAGTGGACCAGGAGTTACATTGCCATGGTGATTCCTCTGCAGTGAAAAGAGCCTCATTTGAGGCTTTTTCCTTGTTCTACAGGGTTAGAGTTGGTACAGTAGTTTCTAAGTTGACTGTCCTCCAATCAGGCCATGCTGACATGAACTAAGCTCTGGAAATTTCTCTTCTTCCCTGAAGAAACTATGTAGCACTCAGAAACATGTGACTTTGGAAGACCAAACTTAGAAACTCTCTCTGGATTGTTGTCAAGTCACTCCATCACCACTCCTTCTAGGGCACTAGCCTGCTTGCTTTGTAGTCTTCCCTCCCAAATTTATTCCTATATCTGTTTATATGATGTACTGATAATGTCAGGCAGAGAGGGGTAGGGAGAAGTCTCCACCGAGTTCTTTCAGTTGTCTCCACAGTGATCCCTGCATAGCTAATAAATCTACAACTTAATTTTATTTCTTATCTTGAAATTACCAATGGCTTGAGGTTTGGAATATGTGTGGGAGAAGCCATCAGGACTCATACCACAACTCATAAAATAGGTAGTGCCAGGCTTCATTGGAGACTCAGTCACTCTTTTCCATTTCTTTTTCTCCTTCTCTAGGAACCCCAGGTCCTCATATGTTTTGTGCTTTGTTTCCTCCCCACTCCTTCATTATAAGAAAAAGACTAAGGTGTAAATAAATGATAAAGCAGTGTATTACCTTCCTCTAGGGGATTGCTTTTTAAATGGAAACAGGAGAATGAATCTCTAATTAAGGAATTTCAGGAATTGAGAAAGTATGTGAATGGGGGAAGAACAGGAAGAGGTCTGGGAACAAAGCCTGTGCATTGACTCCTCTGTGCCCCATTTTCCCCATCTGTAAAAGAGGATACTGCATATATAAGGTCTGGTACTATCCATGGTTTCAGGCATCCACTGGGGGTCTTGGAAAACATCCCTTCAGATAAGGGGGGACTACTATAGTAATGTTATCTACCTTTGAGGGTCATTGTGTGGATTAAATAAGAAACGACACATAAAGTGCTTAGAACAGTCTTTGATTTGTTCGGTTACTGCTATTTTTATATTAATATTTATTTTTACTCATAAGGACAATTAGGAAAAGTTCCCTTCTGCACCTTTAACCTGAAGTATTAAATTACCAAAAGTCTAGCCTTTCTCTTTATAGGGAAGCTATAAAGCCCTGCTATTCAAACAGTAGTCCAAGCACCAGAAGCATCAGCCACAGCAGGGAGCTTGTCAGATGACCAGAATTTCAAGCCTCACTCCAGACCTACCAAAGCAAAATCTGCATTTTAACGAGATTCCCAAGTGATTCACATATACATTAAAGTTTGAAGAGCCTTGAAGTAGGTATAGTGGTCCCAAATAGGGACTTTGGAATCAGAGACGCAAGCTCCAATTTACTAGCTATGGGACCTTGGGCAAGTTACTTAATCTCTCTGAGTCTCAGGTCCCTCATGTGTAAAATGTGGGATAATCACATCTATTTAGTAGGGTTGTTGTGAGGATTAAATGTGAAAATATGTAAAGCACTTACTGATGCGTGTGCTGGGCAACTACCAAGTGCCTTAAAAATTGCGGCTATAACTATTCTCAAAACAAACTTTAGGCTTTTGAAACATGTGGTTTCAAGCTCCCAAGGGCAAAGAACTTGCTTCACTCAGTGAAGGATTGTTCATACATTCACATGATTTTAAAGATACACAAGGAATGTTAGGGATCATCTTAGATAAATCAAAAGGAAAAATGCTTAGGTCTATTTTGTATTAGAAGGCTTGGTTGGTACGGAAAAAATTTTCCTTTTTGTCTCTCTGAATCTTCCATGGCCCTGCTGGGTAAGATGCATTCAGGTTTGACACAGAGGTGATCAGTTGGCCACAACAGGTAGAGGAGTACCAGCAGGTCTAGCCAAGCATTTGAATCTTTTAGATTTGATTCTCTCTGCCAGTGAAGGTGGCCAGCTTATTCAGGTCCATGTACCTAAAAGGCAGTGCTTCCAGAAATTCTTTGAAGACTGGAATCTAAAATTGTTGAACTTGGATTGGCAAGCACAGGTTCTACATTCTCAAACACATTTCACATTCATCTCATGGTTAAGAGCAGGGGCTCAGGCACCAAATCCCCGGGGTTCAAATTTCATCGGTTATAAAATAGGGATCATTATAGCTCCTCCCTCTAAGAATGTTTAGGAGAATTCAATGAAATAATCTATGTAAAGATGTTAGCACAGTACCTGGTTTAGAGTGAGCACTCAATAAATGTGAGCTGTTGTTGTTGTTATAATGATCATACTTGCTGCATCTGCTTTCCCTAGAATCCTGTATTTGGTATGTCTGACTCCAGCCTATTTTCTTGACCTCAACACCGATTTGGGGACTACATCCAGCCTCTAACTAGATCTATCATTAACAATTTGGTTGGAAGAATTGGAGTTAATATCATGACACACCAATGGAAAGGTGAGACTACTTAGTAGAAGATTTCCACATTAGGGCATTTCCTAGATGACTGAGCATTGGGAGAACAAATTTGAGTGTTGTTGAAACGCTAGTGTAGCCAACCTCTAAGAGACTGTCAGCCATTTTCAGGCTTTTAATGAGTTCCCCAAGGAGAAGCAGAAGCTACCACCCCAGCAAGCTTTCCCCACACCTGAATTGTTTGTCATTCAGTTTCTGGTGCTCTGGAGACTAACATGTTGGTATCCTTTGCTGCAGAATACTGAAACAACAAACTTTGACAAATTCTTGATCAACCAGTGCTGGCAACGCAGACCTGTTTGGAAATGGAATGGAGTGGATAATGTGAAAACTTGGACTATATATCCATGGGACTTCCTGAAATGGAATACAGTAAGGATTTGGGAGACTTCAGTCACCTGAACTAGTCAATCTAAACTGGGACAAATGACAAGGTTTTGAATGAGCTTCCACAGCTCAACTGAAATAGTACTTTGAGTGTAATTAGTACTAGACATCAAAGGAACCTCATCAAAGGATCCTCTGTGTCTTAGAAAGAAAGCTCCCCCATTTTCCACATTGTAATTCATTAACATGCCATCATCTCTCCACGGAATGCTCCGTGTATTCTACCTAACAAGAGAACCAACCTGATCTTTGGGGTATGGTTGAGTCATAATGAGAAGAAAAAAGGGGAGGAAATGCAAAACATAGACCAGAATTCTGAACAGCTTGTTCAGTCTGGCAGAACTGGTTTTAATAAATTTTATAAGGTTTTTAAAGTATTTATAAGTTTAATTTAAACATTACTGATGACAAAAATAATATACGCTCCTTGCTAAAAGCAGAAAAGTATTAAGAAAAAAATAAAATTACTCATAATCAAATCACCTTAAGTTAACATTTTGATATACTGAATTCTGGGCAATTTTCTGTCAATGTTTATATTAGTTCTAATGAACATAACTGGGATTATTTGGAAACATGATTATTAATGGCTATGTAATAATCCATTATGTGTCACAATTTCAACATCCTTGGGCATTTAAGATATTTCCCAAATGTTTGCTATTATAAATAACACTGTGACAAATATCTTCTTTTGTAAAACTTTGCCTGTATATCCAAATGTTTCCTTAGGAGAGATTTCAGAAATTAAATGCTTCAATCAAAGGGTAGGAACATACTTAAGACTCTCAGTACATTTGCCAAATTGCTTTCCAAAAGGATTGTCCCAATATGTCCTCCCATGAACAGTGTATGAACATGCCCTTCCAAGACTACCAGTAACTACTTAGAGTGTATCTTGGATCATTCTTCTCTAATTTCATGGTCAAAACTGCTATCTCATTACCTTACCATTCTTTTTTTAAAGCAGTTTATCATTTCATACATAAATATATTGACCATTTGTGGGTTGTTTCTTTCTTTTGTGATTTGTTCATGACCACCACCCATATCTTCCACTGGGCAGTTATTTTTTTCTAATAGTTTTATTAGCATCTTTACATATTGAAACATATTAGTTCTTTACTATTTTTTTCACACACACATTTTACCATTAACTTTACTTTATGGTGGATTTTCATTGTTATCATTGTACAGAAGTTTGGAATTTTCATGCTGTCAAATCTATCTACCTTTTCCTGTATGATTTTTTTCACATTGCTTTCATTCTTGTAAATCTTCCCCAGTTTAGAGAACAAGTGAATATTTACCCATATTTTCCTCTTAATCAGCAAAACCAGTTTTATTAAGCGTAAAAATGTTTATTTGAAGGCAGAATGTGTTCAGATTGATTTCACTTTGCTCATCATAACTGAACTATTCATAAAGCACATGAGTTTGGAGACACTCATGAATTGAATGTAGATATAATCATCTCAGGGCTTAAATGAAATTACCTTTACGATGACTGTATAGAGTACTTGAGAAAAAAAAGGTCAAAAACATATGTCAGAGAAGAATAGTAACTGTTATAAAAGTGAAGCTGAAACTAGACCTTTTAGAGAGGTTCCATACTTCTCATTCTTTGAAGGGAACAACTTTATATTATCCTTGTCTTCATTCAGTTAGCTTCATTTGCAACAATTATTTATCAAGTACTGATACCATTGCATTATATTAGCAACATTGTCTATAGTGATTGACTTTGCAAAGGCCTTGCTTACAATGCAACACTTCAAAATAACTGAAGAACCAACAATTGTAAATTTGTTAACAAATTTTAACCCAATAATCCATGTTTCCATAATGAATACACAAATGGAAGAATGTAAAACTCTTAAATAAAATAAACACATGAAAGGGAGAAAGGGATAGAGAGAGGAGGGGTGGTAAGAAGACAGCTGAATTCATTAGTTCCTATAAAAGTCTAAAAATCTTTCCACCCAGTCAAATTTACTCTCTGAAAAATTGAAAGTGATGTGTAAGTCTGTGCCTACATAGAGAAGCCACATCACAGAAAACAGAATCTACACTGGGAAGGAGGAGGGGAGACCATGGGTTGTCAGGAAGTCATCATGGTCTCTGCCAACACCATTATCGGTGACAGCTGGTTTTCAAAAGAGTACCTTCAAGGAACCATTAATCAGGGAATAATGGGGACAAAAAAAGGCAATACTTGTCAACTATTTAGCATATTATTAGCAATAGATTCTTGTGGCATATATACTATGTGCATGAATTGTGTGCTGGACCACATCTTCTCAATAAATACAATCAGTAGACTGATTGCACTAATGGTCCCAATTTTTCATATATCCTTGTATCCATGCCCTTTGAGCACTAGCCCTCTCACATTGACTTTGGGCCTGGCTATGTGACATGCTTTGGCCAAAGGATAGTAACAAACCTGACGCAAGTAGAGGCTTGAAAAGGCACTTGTTTGGTTCTGATTTCTCTCTTGGATCCTGTGACTATCAGAAAAATTATCAGGAAAACAGGCCAAGCTAGTCCACTGAAAGATGAGATCACATGGAATAGAATCAAGTCATCACAGTCAAGGCCATCCTAGACCAGCCAGCCCCAGTCAACCCATCCGCTGACCACAGATGCATGAACAAGCCCAGCTTAGATCAGGTAAGCTTGGCCCAGCTCACGAGAGCCTCCCAGCTCACCCTAGACACATGAGAAATAGTAAATGGTTGTTGTTTTAAGCCACAAAGTTTTGGTTGATTTGTCCCACATTAATAGCTAACTGATACAATAATTAATAAGAGACTGGAGGCCTACAATGTTAAAGGGCAAAACTGTGATTACTAAAGGCACTTCCAGAGAGAAGCACAGAAGCAGGGTAGGGTTAAGGTAAACAGCCACCACAAGTAACCTCTCCCTACTTGACTGAAAATCTCAGTATAATAGGGAGGGCTTCACAATCTAAATTCCACTGCTTCTTTCGGACAGAAGCACAGTCCACATGCATTCAGTCAACAAGATGATTTTCAGGAGCAAATTTCTTGACTGTGGAAACCTCGAGGGAAAAGCCAATGATCCCTTTAAGCTGCAGGTTACACTGGGATGGTAGCTTTAACTTCTGTCTCCAAGGATTTTACAGAAACTTCAGCTGGCACCAAATGTAGTGACACAAGCATCCAGCATGTTCCCACAAACACGTTTGTTTTGATTCTGTGTTCAATTCAAGTTATTGAACTTAGTTATTAAGAACTCTCTGTGATTTGAAATAAGAATGCGTTAGAGGTTTTCCATCTTGTTTTGTATCTGTCTGGAATGGGAGATGAGATTTCCGGAGCATCTTTCCTAATGACATTTGTTATAAAGTGACATGAAATCATTTAGAGCAATGGTTTTGAACCAGAAGTATAGATCCAAATTACATGTGACCTTTATCAAATCACCCATGCTCCTAGGCCTCATCCCTGGAGTGGTAGATGCACTGCCCATATTCCACTTCAGGGAAGGGCCTGCTGCCCAGCCAAAGGAAGAGCAGTTGGCAGCCAGCCTCCAGCAGTCAGCTCCTTCAGAGTCTGTCTCAGCTGTAGAGAAATCTTTGACTCTAGGTCACACTCTTCTCAGGGCAGCCTGCATTCAGTGACTGAGTGAGGCAGAGGTAATAACGGCCATTTCAGCTCAATGTGGGCACTGAAATGCAACACTTACTCCAGAACTCCCTGTTCTGCTGGCGAGGTTTGTCTGACCTGCTTTGCAACTATACTTCTCCTTCGGCCCGATCCCATTTCCTTCCCCCTCCCTTCATGGATATCATTCCCTAATAAACACCTTGCACCCAAAACTCAATTTCAGCATTTGCTTCTAGAGAACCTAACCTGACACATACGGAGAATTTCATTCAGTAGGTCTCGAATGGACAGGGCCCAAGCATGTGCATTTTGAAAAAACTCCTTAGGTGATTCAGATATGCACTCCTCTTCAAAAATTTCTTACTTAGAATGTTCCAGAAGCCCTTAAGACTGTGAACACAACATCTCAGGGTTGTTATATAGTCCTAAGACATAAATACCTGAGAGAAGCTTTCATGGACATGGATTTTAAGATTCTGAAACCACTGAAAATATTTTATGTTATCCAGCCTGTAGCAATAAGAAATAATATGAATTGTCTAATAGAGCAATTTTAGTGCTGAAAATGTACCTAGAGACCAAACCTACTTATTTTGAAAAAGAGGAAACTGAGTCTCCCTTAAGGAATTGTGGTAGCACCAGGACCAAATGCCAGGCCTCTTGGTTTTCACTCCATCGTAGAAAATCTAAAAAGTTCATTTTCAAAAGTTAGTTTTAATTTCCTCTACTACTACTTCTCCTCATCAGCCCTATTAACTCCACTAAAATCAATTAATTTGAGATCGATCTTTCACTTTTTTCTTTCCACTCAGGAGCAGAGATCCTAATAAGTATGAAATGGTAAAGATAAGCTTCTTCCGGTGACAGGAAGGAGGAGCAACAACAGGACTTGGCATTTATAAGCAGGCATAAGCTATACAAAGATATGGTAGAAGAGGGGTTCTAGAAAGAGGAAATAGCAAGTCCAAAGGCCCTGAGGCAAGACTAAACTTGGTGTGTTTGAGGAAGAATAAGAGCATGTGACTTGAGTGAGGTAAAAGAGGCAGGAAATTGTAGGAGATAATGACAGAAAGATTAGCTGGCCCTGTATTATAGTTATTTGGGTTCACCTCTCTCTCCCACAAGCAATTATTTGCAAGATCTTTGATAACCACATAGTTTTCTGGATAGAGATTTCCAATTTCCAGTAATGGGAGACTCGATTATTCTGAGTAACCCTCCAGAGGAAAACAACTAAAAATATTCAGTGAAGGTTTTTAAAAAATCTCCTACAAAGCAAAAGAGCTGACAACAAAAAGAAAAGATCAGGAAACAGTTAAGTGCACAAGGAAGCCACTTTTACCCTGAAGGAATTGGATATTTCCCTAAAATACAAATGCTTATTCTCACAGGATTAGGGGCATAGAGATCAAAGCCCAAGGCCTACAGAAGATGGGAAGTCTACTAGGAGACTCTCTCCACAAAAAGCTATGACCCCAAAGAGCTACACCCTCAGAAAAGGGGTAAGTGGTCTTTCAGCCTGGAATCATTGTCACCTTTGTGGTCCAGGGAACTCAAAAATTGAGCTTGGACTAAGGTGAACTTAGACTGGTAGTAACTCCACGCATCCGGTAGAAACAAATGCAAATTCTTTCTGAAGGAAGGTACTTTCATCCTATGACTTAAGTTATTCTTACAGATAATTTTCAGGTACAACGACCAGTAAATACTCAAGGGAAAAAGAACACCTGAACAAAACCAGCAGAATCAATAAACAATAGAAATGGACCCATAATTACTTTATATATTGCAATTATCAAGTACAGACTATAAACAAACCATGCTTACTATGAAAATTTACATAGAACATTTGAAAGAGAAACAACTATGCTTTTTCCATCTTTGTAGTCCCTACAACAATTACCACATATTTTGCACATAAAAGGAATTAAATGAATGCTGGTGGATTTAAGTTAATAGACATCTAGGCTTTTCCATGATATCAGCTACTACTTCATATCATATTTTCATTCACTCATTTTTATCAAACAAACATTTTTGCCTATTCATGGTGTTCCATGCATTGTGTTCAGTATGAAGCATACAATAGTAAACAATATGCATACAGGGTTCTTGCTCTCAAAAACTCTCACATCTAGTGGGGAAGACATATAAGTAGACAGTCAAATATAAACTGTAGGATTAGTACTCCCTCAAGAACTACAACAGAACCAGATAATTGAACATACAGTAGTCCTCGCTTATCCACAGGGGATAAATTCCAAGACCCCCAACAGATGCCTGAAACCACAGATAGATAGTACCAAACCCTACATATATACTCTATGTTTTTTCCTATACATATATACCTATGATAACATTTAATTTACAAATTAGGTACAGTAAGAGATTAACAAAAATAAATAATAATAAAATAGAACAATTATAACAATATACTGTAGGGGCTGGCCCTGTGGCCAAGTGGTTAAGTTCATGCGCTCTGCTTCAGCAGCCCAGGGTTTCGCCAGTTCAGATCCTGGGTGCGGACATGGCATCACTCATCAAGCCATGCTGAGGCAGCATCCCAAATAGCACAATCATAAGGACCTACAACTAGAATATACAACTATGTTCTGGGGGGCTTTGGGGAGAAGAAGGGAAAAAAAGATTGGTGACAGATGTTAGCTCAGATGCCCATCTTTAAAAAATATATATATACATATATATACAGTAATAAAAGTTACTGTACACTGTCACCACTCATATTTAACATAGTATTGGAAGTCCTAGCCAGAGCAATCAGGCAGGAAAAAGAAATAAAAGGGATCCATATTGCAAAAGAAGAAGTGAAACTGTCACTATTTGCAGGCGACATGATTTTATATATAGAAAACCCTAAAGAATCCACTAAAAAACTTTTAGAAACAATAAATGAATACAGTCAAGTCATGGGATACAAAATCAACATACAACAATCAGTTGCATTTCTATACACTAACAACGAAGTAGCAGAAAGAGAAATTAAGAATACAATCCCATTTACAATTGCAACGAAAAGAATAAAATACCTAGGAACAAACTTAACCAAAGAGGTGAAAGATCTGTACACCAAAAACTATAAAACATTGTTGAAAGAAATTGAAAAAGACACAAAGAAATGGAAAGATATTCCATGCTCTTGGATTGGAAGAATTAACATTGTTAAAATGTCCATACTTCCTAAACCAATCTATAGATTCAATGCAATCCCTATCAAAGTTCCAACAACATTTTTCACAGAAATAGAACAAAGAATCCGAAAGTTTATATGGAACAACAAAAGACCCCAAATAGCCAAAGGATTCCTCAGAAAAAAGAACAAAGCTGGAGGTATCACACTCCCTGATTTCAAATTATACTACAAAGCCATAGTAACCAAAACAGCATGGTACTGGCACAAAACAGACACACAGATCAATGGAACAGAATCGAGAGCCCAGAAATAAACCCACACATTTATGGACAGCTAATATTCGACAAGGGAGCCAAGAGCATACGATGGAGAAAGGAGAGTCTCTTCAATAAATGGTGTTGGGAAAACTGGACAGCCACATGCAAAAGAATGAAAGTAGACCATTACCTTACACCATGCACAAAAATAAACTCAAAATGGATTACAGACTCGAATGTAAGACCTGAAATCATGAAACCTCTAGAAGAAAACATAGGCAGTACGCTCTTTGACATCAGTCTTAGCAGCATATTTTCAAGTACCATGTCTGACTGGGCAAGGGAACCAAAAGAAAAAACGAACAAATGGGACTACATCAAACTAAAAATCTTCTGCACAGCAAAGGAAACCATCAACAAAACAAAAAGACAACCAAACAATTGGGAGAAGATATTTGCAAACCACATATCAGATAAGGGGTTAATATCCAAAATATACAAAGAACTCATACAGCTCAACAACAAAAAAACCAACAACCCAATTAAAAAATGGGCAAAAGATCTGAACAGAGATTTCTCCAAAGAAGATACACAGATGGCCAACAGGCACATGAGCCGATGTTCAACATCATTAACTATCAGGGAAATGCAAATCAAAACTACAATGAGGTATCACCTCACTCCAGTCAGAATGGCTATAATCAACAAGACAGGAGATAACAAGTGTTGGAGAGGTTGTGGAGAGAAGGGAACCCTCGTACACTGCTGGTGGGAGTGCAAACTGGTGCAGCCACTATGGAAAGCAGCATGGAGTATCCTCAGAAAATTAAGAATAGATCTACCATATGATCCAGCTATCCCACTGCTGGCTATTTATCCAAAGAACTTGAAAATGAAAGGCATAAAGATACCTGCACCCCTATGTTCATTGAAGCATTATACACAATAGCCAAGACTTGGAAGTCACCTAGGTGCCCATCAAGGGATGAATGGATAAAGAAGATGTGGTATAAATACACAATGGAATACTACTCAGCCATAAGAAATGATGAAATCCGGCCATTTGGGACAACATGGATGGACCTTGAAGGTATTATGCTGAGTGAAATAAGTCAGAGGGAGAAAGTCAAATACCATATGATCTCACTCATAAGTAGAAGATAAAAACAACAACAAACAAACACATAGCATTGGAGATTGGATTGGTGGTTACCATAAGGGAAGAGGGGGAGGGCAAAAGGGGTGATTAGGGTCACATGTGAGGTGATGGACTATAATTGGTTTTTGGGTGGGCAACATGATGTAATCTACACAGAATTTGAAATATATTACGATGTACATCTGAAAGTTATATAATATTATAATCCGATGTTACTGCAATTAATAACAAATAAAAGTTACTGTAAATCTTAGCAAGCTCAGCTTATGATGTTTTTCCTTCCTTATTAAGTCAAAAAATTGTACCTTTTCACTTAAAGGAAGCACTTTACACCTTTTCTTTGGCATACCAAATTGCCAGCCCTACTCTTGAGCTTTGGAACCATTAAGTAAAATAAGGGTTACTTAAACACAAGCACTGCGATATCATGACAGTCAACCTGATAACCAAGCTGGCGACTAAGTGACTAATAGATGGGTAGCTTATACAGTGTGGATACACTGGACAAAGGGATGATTCATATCCTGGGTGGGATGGAGAGAGATGGCATGAAATTTCATCATGCTACACAGAACAGCATGCAATTTAAAACATATGAATTGCTTATTTCTGGAATTTTTCATTTAATATTTTCAGACCACAGTTGACCATGGGTAACTGAAACCACAGAAAACAAAGCTGTGGATAAGGGGGGACTACTGTACTTGTGAGACGCCTAAGGGCCTTCCAAGTGCAGCTCCCTAAAGTCCTTCTTATTCACCCAAGGATGCAAAAGTATTTGTGCAATGAATATTTGTTTAGGGAGAGGTCCCTAAAAATTTCCAGCAGATTCTTCAATGAGCCTCTGGTCACATAACTAAGCCAGATTGTCTAACTGGTTACCCCAGGTGTAAGGCATCAATAAACCAGCTCTAGATCAGGACCAAAACAAATGTGCCCACTCTCACCACTGCTATTCAACATAGTACTGCAAGTTCTAGCCAGAGCAATCAGGCAAGAAAAAGAAGCAAAAGGCATCAGAATCAGAAAGGAAGAAGTAAAACTGTCTCTATTTGCAGAGGACATGATTTTATATATAGAAAAGCTTAAAGACTCTACTAAAAAACTGTTAGATCCAATAAAAAATTGAGTAAAGCTGCAGGATACAAAATCAACATACAAAAATCAGTAGTGTTTCTATATACTGACAATGAATTATCTGAAAAAGAAATTTTAAAAATCCCAGTTACAATAGCATCAAAAATAATAAAATACTTAGGAATAAATCTAACCAACTTGGTGAAAGATCTCCACACTGAAATCTCTAAGACGTTGATGAAAGAAACTGAAGAAGAGACAAATAAATGGATTGATATCCTGTGTTCATGGATTGGGAGAATTAATATTGTTAAAATGTCCATACTACCCAAATCCATCTATAGATTCAATGCAATCACAATCAAGATTCCAATGGCATTTTTAAAGAAATAGAACAACAAATCCTATAATTCATTTGGAACTACAAAAGATCCAAAAAGCCAAAGTAATTCTGAGAAAGAAGAACAAAACTGGAGGCATCATAGTTCCTAATTTAAAACTATATTACAAAGCTAAAGCAATCAAAATAGTATAGTCCTATTAGATACTACAGTATAAAAATATATAGTATATGTATGTATGTGTGTGTGGGTTTATATATATATACACACACACACTATTATAGACTCACATATATAGTTAACTAATATTTGACAAGGGAGCCAAGAATACTCAATGGAGAAAAGACAGTCTTCAATAAATGCTGCTGGGAAAATTGGATATTTACAGGTAAAAGAATGAAACTAGATCCCTATCTTATACCACTAACAAAAATTAACTTCAAATGGATTAAAGACTTACATGTAAGACCAGAAAGCATAACACTCCTGGAAGAAAACATAGGGAAAAATCTCTATCCCTAGGCAATGATTTCTTAGATGTGAAACCTAGAGCTCAAGCAATAAAATCAAAAATAAACAAGTGGGACTACATCAAACTAAAAAGCTTCTGCACAACAAAGGAAACAATTAACAAAATGAAAAAGAAACCTACTGAATGGGAGAAAATACTCGCAAACCACATATCTGATAAAGGGTTAATATTCAAAATATACAAGGAACTTATATAACAATAGCAAAAAATCAAATAATCCAATTAAAAAATGGGCAAAAAACTTGAATATATATTTTTCCAAAGAAGACATACAGATGGCCAACAGGTACACAAAAAGGTGCCCAATACCACTAATCATCAGGAAATGCAAATCAAAACTACAGTGAGATATCACCTCACATCTGTTAGAATAGCCATTATCAAAAAGACAAGAGATGACAAATGTTGGCAAGGATGTGGAGAAAAGGGAATTCTGTGCACTGTTGGTGGGACTGTAAATTGGAGCAGCCACTATGGAAAACAGCATGGAGGTTCCTCAAAGTATTAAAAATAGAACTACTATATGATCCAGCAATTCCACTTTTGGATATTTATCTGAAGAAAATGAAAACACTAACTTGAAAAGATACAGGTACCCCATGTTCACTGCAGCATTATTTACAATAGCCAAGACATAGAAACAACCTAAGTGTTCACTGATGGATGAATGGATAAAGAAATTGTGGTACATACATATATAATGCCATATTATTCAGTCATAAAAAAGAAGGAAATCCTGTCACTTGCAACAACATAGATGGACCTTAAGGGCTTTATGCCCTTAAGTGAAATAAGTCAGACAGAGAAAGACCAATATTGTATGATCTCTCTTATATGTAGGATCTAGTAAAACTGAACTCATAGAAACAGAGAACAGATTCATGGTTGCCAGAGGCAGGAGGGGACAGGGTGGGGGAAATGGGTAAAGGTGGTCAAAAGGTACAAACTTCCAGTTATAAGATAAATAAGTTCTGGGGATGTAATGTACACCATGGGGACTATAGTTAACCATACTGTATTGTATATCTGAAAGCTGCTAAAAGGGTAGATCTTAAAAATTTTTACTACAAGAAAAAAAACTTTGTAACTATGTGAGGTGAGGATGTTAACTAAACTTATTGCAGTAAGCATTTCACAATATATACATACCTCAAATCATCATGTCATACACCTTAAACTTAATGTAGTCATGCGTTGCCTAACAACAGGGATATGTTCTGAGAAATGCATTGTTAGATGATTTCATCATTGTGGGAATATCATAGAGTGTACTTACACAAACCTTGATGGTATAGCCTACTACACACTCAGGATATATCGTGCTAATCTTATGGGACCGCCATTGTATACGCAGTCCATCATTGTGCGGTGCATGACTGTACAATGTTGTGTCAATTATATCTTAGTAAAACTGGAAGAAAAAAATTAAATGAAATAAACTGGCCATAGGTGCTGTAAGGGGAGTTTCAAACTTTAAACAGTGCATTATAAATCATTAGTTAGCCCACTGCCCTTATCTTGGCCAGGAGTCAGTGTCAGACATCCAGGCAATCCTGGACATAAGAATAGCACTGTTCCAGTCTAGCTGTAAAATAACCCTATCTTTCACAGCTACAAAGGTGGTGGCCTGGAGAAAATGCTGCTTAAGCCAAGTCTTGAAGAATAAATAGGCACTTAACATTCATTGTGAATTTAGTAGTGCCAGACATTTACTTGATAGTCAATAAATATTAAATACTTGTTAGTTGCTATATGTAGAAAGAAAAATAATTTCCGACTGACTTCTATGGTAGTTTAAAATTTTTTCCCTTAGCATTTGTATTACCTGAAAAGTCTTTTGTCCGCATTTAAGATTTTAATGTCTTACTGTTTTTGGATTGGGCTCATTTTAGATCTGAAAAGCGAGATTTATTCTTATAATAACAAAAGCTATCTTTTTATTTCCTTCTATGTGTTACGAGCTTTAAGTTTATTATTTTATTTAATTTCGACAATCGCCCTGTGAGGTGTCTATGTCATCTGACTTGTAGATAAGGAACAGACCCAAAGAGGCTACATAGATTGTCTAAAGTCACAGAGCTAATAAGAAGAAGAGGTAAGCACCAAATTCAGATCAGTCTAACTCCATAGCCAGTGCTCTACAACTATAGCAGATGCTGGTATGCCCCAGTCACATCCCTTTGACACTTGTCAACTACTCCATGTATGCCAACAGCATTCTACTCCAAGGACTCATGATTCTCCACCTGCACAGTGCAGACCAGGAGTGCCAGGGATTTAATGTCCCAGACAGCAGTCCCTAGCCAGGAGGCATAAGAATGGAGGAGAGATAGCCCCTGCTTCCTTACCCTTTGGGTAAGACAATTCTAAAGTGTGTTTCCGAGGTCCCCAGCAAGACTCCAAACCCCACCCTCCTACTGATACTTCCCGGGATCACCTCTGCAATAAACCACTTGCATTTAAATCCTGGCCTGAGAGTCTACTTCTGGTACAACCCAGCCTAAGACAATACAACATTCCCTCGCCTTTCCTTCCAACTTTGGTCCAGAAATCATCTGAAAGTCTCCCATCCACTGTGGTTTTCTGCAACACTGACAGACAATCATCAGACTCTGCTTATAAAATTCCAGGAAAATAGTGCTGACTATCAGCACGACAACCTATTTTAACTGAGGACAGCGCTAGCTGTGAGCTAATTCTTACTTGTATTGAGTACAGCTACTCCTCCATGTATCTTAAAACTTTTCATTACAGCTTAGTCCTCTAGAGCTAGGGCAAGATCATTTCCTCTTCCACTTGCCAACCTTTTGCATATTTGAAGAGAGCTAACCAGTCCTCCCAAAGTCTTCCTTATTCCATTTTTTTCAATGTTTAATCGTGTAAAGTACCTGATTAAGAGAGAACTAAAACTCTGGAAACTACTTTTAAGAGTTATCTGACATAGTCCCCCTTCTTGAAGCAAGGCTAGATCTAAGTCATCCAAGACAGATGGTAAAACTATGTAAATCTGTGCTCAATATAACTTTTTGCACTTTTTTTCCTGGCCACTGCCCAGAATTATACCCTCCTTTCCCCCATACGCAGCTCTATTTCCGAATTATAAAGTGGAAAAAGAAGGCTAATTGGAATTCATCTATGGCATAGCAATTTGCAGTAAAATATTAAAATTCATTTTTATGGGATTTTCAATTTTAGGGTTTGGCAATGATGAAAAGCACCCAGATCCCAGGAAAAAAGAAATGTGATTGCTGTCTAATTCTGTGATCTTTCTAAGAGTAGAAAATGTGTCTTTTTCTTTTGAAAAAACTGTCCAAATTTGAAGAACTCAAAATTAACATGAAACTACTTCTTTCATAAGTGTTGGCATTATCAGCTTTCAAAAACATGAACTACTCTCCATCATTATGTACAAATTTACAGCATTATGTAAATGTCATCTATCCATCTCTAAGCCTTTTACAACGAATTCATCTTTTATTCATCTTGTGGTTGCGTGTTGGGCATTTTGTGCCATGTCCAAGACAGTCATTTTGGAGAAGGACATCTTAAGAATTTTGCTTTCTTGGCTTTCTGTTAAGGTCTTGTAAAATTGTTGGACTTATCTCACATAACTGCCAAGTGTCCTTATCGTTAACTTTTCCAAGTACGTGTATCATAGGCTTATTCTAACATCCCTCTTCTTTTTAAAAATAGATAAACTGTTGGGTTTTGAGTAAGCTCAACCCTTAGTGGGATTGTGAAGAATGTACCAAGGTCTGCCCATTCTCCCTGGGAAGTGATGGCCCCTTTCTCTGTCATTGTACATCAGGTGCCTTCTTACTCTCTCCCTACTCACCTTTTCTTACTAAATTATCTTGCATGAATCATTTACACCTTAGACATACTAAAAGGAAAAAAAAAGAGAGACATTTTTACTTGATGTGAATTGAAAGGTCTTGTCCCCTGCCAAATGTATTTTAAAAATCAACCAAAAGATATGGGAGATATTTGGAGGCAGGAGTGCTCTTCCCCTGCCCTTGAAATCACCTGTGATTACTCAGCCACCTACACAGAAGGCAGGTCCTGTTTTGAAACCTCTAGGGACATTAGAAACCTCTAAAGTTGTTCACAAAACCAATGCTAGCCTGACCGCATCAGGATTATGGGAGTGTTTACAAAATCCAAATCCCTGGATGCACCACTGGAGATTCTCATTCCGTAGGTCTGGGGAAGGGATGGAGGGAGGGAGAGAAGAAGAAAAGAAAGTGAACAAATAATCGTGATATACTCCAGGTCCAATTTTTACTAATAATATATGGGTCAATTTTATGAGATTTCCTCCTCCAAAGCCTGCTCTGAAAGTTCATCTGCTCACATAAAAGGCTGTGCAGAAAGCCAGAAGTCTCCTTGCTGTAACAGGCATGGCTGTCTGGGGGTAGGGGAAGGTAAGGATGAAAGAGGGGTATAATCATCCTGCTTCATAGAAAGCAAAGTACAGTGTGTCCTTAAGTCTGTTATCGTTACAAGTCCAGTGGTTTCATATTTACAACCTAGAATTCACAAAATTAACATAACATTTAATTAAGACCCTGAGCATAGTTTTTAATCTTCATTCTCTCCCAGATGGACATTTGTTGAGGTTTCTCTGGAGCCTCATATCAGATGGATTAGTTACAGTGCTTTTGTTCTAGTCTTACCCAGATACTCTCAGAAAATGGAGCAATATTTAGAGACTTGTAAAAAGTTTTTCAATGGAGATCAAGGAAACTCTTCACTGTAACAGAGCTGAGGTTTCAGGCCTTGTGCTCTTCAGTCCCTTTCTGCTCAGTTTCTGTCCTGCCTGACAGTCCCATCCAGGTGTATGTAGAGATATCCAACTAAAACCTCCTAATTAGAGACCTGCTGTGATCCAAGGTCTATTTGTGTGTGTAAAGTACATGCTACCTTGTCTCCGACCCTGCAGAGAATGTTCCCCCGTACTGATGATTAAAATGCCTTTATATTCACAAATGTACCCTGTGGGTAAGCTTCATCATTACCTCCTCCTCCTCGCCCACCTCTTCCCTTGGTGCTTTCCTCTTCACGCTTCTCTTTTTCTCTTCGCCCACTTGTGACTCCAGTGTGTCTTATTTTCCTGACATTCCCACAGTCTAATGTTGCCTCCTTGATCTTCCTCGACCTCTCGTCCCCCACCCCCACAAACATATCTCATATCACCATACAACTCACTTTTTTCCCTTGGCCTTCCAGACTCTCCAAAAGGAAGCACTCTCACAGCTGGATGTCTGGCTGTTCTCTAACCTCCAGTTTTCCCCGCAAACATCTCACACAGGATCCTGTTGTAACAATTTTGTTCTGTGTAATTTAGTTGTACTGCATTTTCTTAGGAAAGAAAGCTCAAAAATCCATTATTCTACCTTATTTCCTTTCTTTTTCTCCCACTTCTTTCATTAAATCAAAATGCATTTTAGAGCTTCATTTTCTAATATTGCAAACATAGAGACAAAAAAACAACACAAAAAAATGGACTAAGTTTTTTCCCGTCCTCTGAAAAGAACCCAGAGCTGATAGAGTGAGAGATTCAGTCCAATTTAAGCTCTATTGAAAGTACAGTGTAGGCTTGTGGTGTTCTAAAAATAACAGCCACATTTCCCAAAGCTGTCCGTGGTTTATACGGAGGACCCCAATTAAACTCAAAACAGCTGAAGGAATAAACCTGTCAAAGAAAATGCATTTATAGTGTACCAGGCAGGTTAGACTATAGAATAAGTCAAATTCTAATTTTCTTAAAGTCATTGAGCTTCCGTGTTTTGGTGAAATCAAGTTCTAAATAATAAAACCATTTGATTTTACACATTCTTACAAATAAGCTTTTTATTTTACCAGTGCTTGGTAGCAATTTTTTGATGAGATCACACATTTAGGGCAATCGAACGTAAATAAAATCTCATCACTCTAACCCTGAAAGTATGAATCTGCCCTTTCTATCACCTCTTCTTTGATAACTAATACATGGACCTCAACTCCCTATGTAAGCCTTTGTTTCTATGTTTCAAAATATTATATTAGGACCCAGGTCAAAAATGGTGTGCTAAATTTCCAAACCCTAATCCCCTGGTATGTCTAGGTTAAAGTGTGGGAGATGACAATGGTGATCACACAGTGACTCTTGATTTTCATGAGCAGGTTTATACTCTGATCTAGCAAAAGTAGGTGGGCACAAATAATGGAGAAGAAAACTGGTGGCAGTGACAGGCCAACCTGTCAATGAAATTCAGCTAAGGCCAACATTTGCCTTAGCAGGCTGGGTGTTCCTATTTAATGAAATGTCCTGATTTGACATATTGATTTCCAAATTAGTAACCAGTCTTTTGATAAAACTCTCCCTTTCTCTAGTTCTGGTTTAAGGAGTTAAGAAATTCTTTTGCCCCTCAGCACAGATTAGATAAGAAAACTGTCTTTAAACTAACAGGACAAGTTCTCCGAGTGATGTCCTACACAATAGAGTACTTGAATCATTCTTAGACTTCTGAGCACGAGTCCTAGCTTTAATATTAAGCATTCACACAAGAACTTTCCCCTTCCCTTCCAACACAATCACTTCTTCCTCCATTTGCTTCCCCAGGTTTATCACCCAAGAATATTGGCAATGAAGAGCTGGAAGTATTAACATCAGATAGTTTTATTCCCTATATGTGCTAGCACGATGCCATCGAGGCTGTCCCCATTTGCATGCCATCTTTTAAACCAACACTATTCTTTCAGGAAAGGATGATGGACAACCTTCTATATCTGGTCTTGGATCTGTTTTAAGAGCAGATTTTCCAAAATGACCTCAGAGATGAGGTTGCCAATTCTTCCTATCCGTTAGTATTTGTGTTCAGTGTTCTGAAAAAAAAACGTTCTTTTTGCCAATTAGTTCACACTCATTTGGACACATACCAGACAAGGAGAAAGAAGTCTTCTAATCCACTAGAACTGAAGGACTGAAAAAATAGAAATGCAATATCAAGTTGTAAATATTTCGGAACTCACTGCTCAAATTATTTCTAAGTATTCACCATAGCAGTTTTCCCCAACATATTCAGTAGGCAGACAGCACAGTCAGTGACACCTGGCCCTCTCTGTTCATTCACATCATTTCATTAATTTGTTTCATCTAACTGAGCTTATCTCTTTCATTTTTCTTCTATTAGACTACTGAGCTTTTTCTGGCATTTATCTAGCTTCTAAACAATCAGCATTAATCCTTCATCCATTCAATCACCTTACTGGGTACTGGGACGACATCTCTGCCTTCAACTTCCTTTTGTAACACACATTATTCTCGCGGTTTAAAATTGTGAAATATTCCTGATATGCACATTTAGCCTGAGGTAGATGAATGCACTTCTATAAAATGAAACAACAGGGTGTGACAGTTCTTCAAAAAAACTAAAGTCCTTTGAACCTAGCTCTCCTAGGAGTCTACTAACCCCTCATTCATATCTTTTGAATATTCTATATAAAACACAGTGCATTGCTGATATAATCTCTGGATTGTTTTATTCTCTAATGAACAAAAACTGAAACTAAAGGAGGATAGACTATCCCACAGGAGTGATATTTGAGAACACAGTTAACATTTTAATTTCTTTCTGAGCACCGACAAGTTGCCTGTATATGGGGTAAGTGGTTTTTAATTCATTCGCTAATTCAAAATGGTATTAAGCCCCAATCTGAGCCAAGTACTGTACTAGGTACTGAGGTATACAGTTGTTAAAAATTAAAGACAACCCTTCACTCAATTAGCACCGAAGCTAGTGCACAGAGACAAGAAAATAATTACAATATCGCATGTTGTTACAAGTTATGAATAAGCTAAGGACCAGGTGCTAGTTTGGGGGTTGAGTAAAGGCCTCCTGAGGACTGAAGGAGTAGGAGTAAGGCAGGTAAGAAAGAGAGAATGGTATTCCAGGCAAAAGAAAACAGTATATGCAAAGGCACAGACGCTGGAAAATAAACTATAGGTGTGGGAGTGGCTAAATTTTAGAAACACCTCCAACCTCCGGGATGTTTAAGATTGCAAATAGTGTGCTTGCCTCAGGTTTCCCAAATAATTTATTTGTGATATGGACCAGTGTTAGAATAATGTATAACAAAACAGTATATCAAACAGGCTTTCTACTGTCTGTATGTAAGGATTACTTTAAACTTCATGCCCTTTACTCTCAAGTGGTTCTTGTTTGTAGATATTTGATGGGAATAGACAAGAAGGTTTTTTATCTGATAAACTAGTTTCAAATTATCAATATGGGGGAGAAAAGATACATACTTTAGGAATATTATTCAGTTAAGACCATTGTCTTAGACCTGTGGTTGTCAAACTTGAGAGTACATCAGAATCCCCTGGAGGCCTTGTTAAAATACAGACTGCTGGCTTTTGATTCAGCAGGTCTGGGTAGGGGCTGAGAATTTGCATTTCTAACAAGTTCCCAGGTGATGCTGATACTGCTGATCGGGCACCAAACTTGGATAAACACTGGTCTGCAGACTTCTTTGAAGACATTGCATTCACAGGACTGAAAATATCAAATCACATGAATTCTTATGTGTTAACCATAAATCAGAGTCTAATGCTCCCAAAATAACAGATTGCACCCAAGATGTTTTCTAACTGAAGCCTAGGGACCTTAAATCTTATTCACTCCCCAGGCCCTTGCCTCCTTAGCTTTGTCCTCTGGGCTTCGAAAAGTAATGTGACTTAAATAATTTATTTCCATACTGAAAGCCTTGTTTTTGACAAGCGCACTCTCTCCTGTACTCTGGTGCTTTCTGAAATATTCTGTTATGTAAGGAACAAATTACTCCCAAATTTAAGCAGACGTCAACAGCTATTACCCTTGTGAAAGCTGCTACTGAAAGTGTGGCGAGTGATCTTCAATGCTTTCTCTTTCTGGTTAAGGGGAAATCAGGCAAAATAAATGTCAGTCTGAGGGTCCAGATACTTGCAGTTGAATTTAAATAATGAAATAAAATGTCAATGCTTTTAGGGAACATTTGTCTTAAAAAAAAAAAAAAAGGCTTTCTTTGCTTCCCAAAACATATATGGCATTTTGGCGAAATGAGCTTTTGCTAATATATCCACTGAGCACATTCACAGAAACCTTTAAGCAAACCAAGCCTCAGAGTAGCCTCAGGTTTTTTAAATGAGAAAATGGCTGTGGTTAAACAAAACATAAGCAGCAAACCTTCATTTTCACCCAGAAGAGCCTCTTCCCCACTTGCCTTGTTTTGAAAAACCCTGCTGGCTGAGGGAGCCTCTGGTACAATGACTCCGCAGTTATTTTAAGTATCCGTGTGGGAGGGATGGGGGATGGGATGGACACAGGGTTGATAAATTCTCTTACCCATCTCTGGAGGAGAGGAACTCTGGGCACGATGCTGCCTTTTTTCCCCACAGAAAAGTGAAATCAATTAGGTTTGGCCTAGGGAAAAGGGTAGGGGGAGGGAAGGAAAAGGAAAAAGAGAACATTAAATTGAAAATATTTCCCTTTGTCCATAATTTTTGAAACAAAACCACACAGCAAGCAATAGGGTATTAAAAAAAAATTTTTAGTAAATATATCACCATTTATTCATCTCTTTTCTGTTTCAGTTCTCTTGATAAATTGAGCTGAAATATCAGCATAGCTCTTATCATCTGTGTGCAATTGGGGCTGTCAGAGGCATGATCAAGAGCAACCTAAGGGGGGCGGAGTTAGAAGCAACAGATTTCACTCTGAGCAACATTTTCTTTCTTTCTTTCTTTCTTTATATTTCGGGCTAGACATCCCCCTCTTTGCTTAAATAAAGTTGCCATCATAAAGTGTGTTCATTTTTTTTTTGCTTGTTTAAGTGAAATAACCAGAACTGCATCCTTATTTACATTTAACATTAAGAATAAAATAGTAATCTTAAATTTTAATTCCATACTCATCTTTTTTGAAATTTTAATGTTTTTCTTTTATTTTTAAAGAACAATATAAGAATATTTAACTATTAATCTTCATCAGCCCTAACAAAAAGACTTTATTTCCAAATGTGAGAAAAGCTTGGAAGAGGCTGTGGTTAGGGAAGAGGGAATGGAGATAAGCATTTGTGATTAATTATCACAAGTGAAAGAATGAAACTTTTTTACTCCGAAAAAAGTCAAGGAGACGTCTTTAATCTTCCCTCAAAAGTCATTTAATTCAAACTAATAATAATCTTACCACTTTTTTCACATTTATATGTCCACTTTATTTTTTTCTTTTTTTTTGAACAGGCCCCTAAATTTGCTGTTCAGAAATATAGTCTATGATGATTGCACCCTAAAGTCATGTTTAAACTTTAAATCATTACTATGAGTATCCAATTTTGTTTTGTTTTCTTTTTTGTCTTATACTTTCTATTCATTTCCTAAGTTACTTAGGTAAATTTTCCCCCACTCCCTTCAATGAAGTTATGTCATACATCTGTAACGCCGATTCTTTCTTTTTTTAAATTTTGAAATAAATTTATACCACCTTCACCCATTTCTCCCACCCCTCACCCCCTACCTCTGCCAACTACCAATCTGTTCTCTGTATCTATGAGCTTGGTTGGTTGTTTTTTTTTTTAGATTCTACATATAAGAGAGATCATACGGTATTTGTCTTTCTCTGTTTGTCTTACTTCATTTAGCATAATGCCCTCCAAGTGCATCCGTGTTGTCACAAATGGCAGGATTTCCTTCATTTATAACTGAATAATGTTGCCTTTATATATATAATTTCTTTATCCATTCATCCATTGATGGACACTTAGGTTGTTTCCATATCTTAGCTATTATAAATAATGCTGCCATGAACATGGGGGTGAATATATCTTTTCGAGTTAGTGTTTTTTGCTTTCTTTGGATAAATACCCAAAAGTGGAATTGCTGGATCATACGGTAGTTCTATTTTTAATTTTTAACAGGAACTTCCATACTGTTTTCCATAGTGGCTGCACCAATTTATAGTCCCACCAACAGTGCACAAGGGTTCCCTTTTCTCCACATCCTTGCCAACACTTATCTCTTTTTTATAATAGCCATTCTAACAGGTGTGAGGTGATAGCTCGTTGTTTTGCTTTGCATTTCCCTGATGATTGATGATGCTGAGCATCTTTTCATGTACCTGTTGGCCATCTGTATCTTTTTCATAAAAATGTCTATTCAGATCTTCTGCCCATTTTTAAATTGGACTATTTTTTTCCTATTGAGTTTTATGAGTTCTTTATATCTTTTGGATATTAGCCCCTTATAAGATATATGATTTGCAAATGTTTTCTCCCATTCAGTGGGTTGCCTTTTCATTTTGTTGATGGTTTCCTTTGCTGTGCAGAAGCTTTTGAGTATGGTGTAGTCCCACTTGTTTATTTTTGCTTTTGTTATTTTTGCTTTTGGTGTCAGATTCAAAAATTCATTGCTAAGACCTATGTCAAGGAGTTGCCGCCTATGTTTTCTTCTCGGGGTTTTACGGCTTCAGGGCTTACATTCAAGTATTTAATCCATTTTGAGTTCATTTTGTGTATGGTGTAAGATAGTGATCAAGTTTCATTCTTTTGCATGTGGCTATCCAGTTTTCCCAGCACTATTTATTGAAGAGACTGTCCTTTCCCCGTTGTATATTCTTGGCTCCTTTCTTGTAAATTAAATGACCATGTATGCGTGGGTTTATTGCTAGGCTCTCTATTCTGTTCCATTGATGTATGTGTCTGTTATGCCAATACATACTGTTTTATTTACTATAGCTTTGTAATATAGTTTGAAGTCAGGGAGCATGATGCCTCCAGCTTTGTTCTTCTTTCTCAAGATTGCTTTGGCTATTTGGGTTTTTTGCAATTCCATACAAATTTTAGGATTATTTGTTCTACTTCTTTGAATAATGCCATTGGAATTTTGATAGGGATTGCATTGAATCTGTACATTGCTTTGAGTAGTGTGGACATTTTAACAATATTGATTCTTCCATTCAATGAGCATGGAATATGTTTCCATTTATTTGTGTCTTCTTCAATTTCTTTCATTCATGTCTTGTAGTTTTCAATATATAGGTCTTTCACCTCCTTGGTTAAGTTTATTCCTAGATATTTTATTCTTTTTGATGCAATTATAAGTGGGGTTGTTTTCTTTATTTTTCTCTCTGATAGTTTATTATTATATAGAAATGGAACAGATTTTTGTGTATTGATTTTTTATCCTGCAAATTTATTGAATTCACTTATTAGTTCTAACAATTTTTTGATGGAGTCTTTAGGGTTTTTTATATATAGTATCATGTCATCTGCAAATAGTGAAAGTTTTACTTCTTCCTTTCTAAATGGATGCCTTTTATTTCTTTTTCTTGCCTAACTGCTCTGGCTAGGACTTCCGATACTATGTTGAATAGAAGTGGTGAGAGAAGGCGTCCTTGTCTTGTTCCTGATATTAGAGGAAAGGATTTCAGCTTTTCACTGATGAGTATGATGTAGCTGTGGGCTTGTCATATATGGCCTTTATTATGTTGAGGTACATTCCCTCTGTACCCACTTTTTGAGAGTTTTTATAGTAAATGGATGTTGAATTTTGTCAAATGCTTTTTATTCATCTATTGAGATGATCATATGATTTTATCCTTCATTTTGTTAATGTGGTGTATTACATTGACTGACTTGTGGATATTGAACCATACTTGCATCCCTGGGATAAATCCTACTTGATCATGGTGTGTGATCCTTTTGATGTATTGTCGAATTCAGTTTGCTAGTATTTTGTTGAGGATTTTTGCATCTATGTGCATCAGGGACATTAGCTTGTTATTTTCTTGTGGTGTCCTTGTCTGGTTTTGGTACAGAGTAATGCTGGCCTCATAAAATGAGTTTGGAAGAGTTTGAGAAGGATTAGTGTTAATTCTTTTTTGAATGTTTGGTAGAATTTACCAGAGAAGCTGTCTGGTCCTGGACTTTTGTTTGTTGGGAGGTTTTTGAGTACTGATTCAACCTCCTTACTAGTAATTGGTCTGTTTCAGATTTTCTATTTTATCATAATTCAGTCTTGGTAGGTTGTATGTTTCTAGGAATTTATCCATTTCTTCTAGGTTGTCCAATTTGTTGGCATATAATTGTTCATAGAAGTCTCTTATGTTCATAGTAGCCTCTTAACTCTTTTTTTTTTTTTTACCTAGAAAACACTATATATACTATTTGTGGATCTCTTGGTGAGGCAATTTCTTCCAGGAAACTTGCCCATGTCAGAGCTTCCCTGTATCTAGCCACTTGCATAGGGTCTCTGCTCTTCCTTACTGCCCACCCCGCTATACCAGGTCAGGAGTTATGAGCCCTGACCTTCTCTCCGAAGCCCCTCCCAGGACATCAGATTAGAGAGAGCAGGAAGAAACAAAAACAAGTGAAATAGCCACCTTCTCAAATGTCAGGACCCTGACATTCAAATCATGTAATTTAAATGTAGTCTCATAAGTTTTAGACCCAAGTCATAACACCTAAATAATTCCGTAATACCGTAAATACCATAATACTTAAAGAAAATATCTCTGACAACAGAAAAGACATTTGTCAAATGCATAAGCATCAAAAATAAATGAAGCAGGGCTGGCCCCATGGCTGAGTGATTAAGTTCACACGCTCCACTTCGGCAGCCCAGGGTTTTGCCGGTTTGGATCCTGGGTGCGGACATGGTACCGCTCATCAAGCCATGCTGAGATGGCATCCCACATGCCACAACTAGAAGGACCCACAAACAACATATACAACTATGTACTGGGGGGCTTTGGGGAGAAAAATGAAAATAAAATCTTTAAAAAAATAAAGAAACAAAAATAAAGAAATAAATGAAGCATAAGTGGATTAGTGTGAGTATTCACGCTATAGGGTTTGAGAGAATCTAATCCAAATAATTATTTCTGTTTTTTAATATACTGCAAATTATCCATAACTGATGGCTTTGTAGAATAAATTCCATTGCTATTAAACCATTAAACCACAATGATAACTATTGTATTTTATAAATTCTAAGGTGTAGGGTTTTTTATATGTTTACATCCAACATTACCCTGATACCAAAACCAGGATGCATCTTAGAGTCAATGGTGTATCATGGTTTTATTGGCAATTTTTAAATTTTTCAGTAGCACATAAAACAATGTAGCTTATATTCAGTGGTGTCTTTGATTTGGTGATATGTGTAATTATCTACAATAGGAAATAACTTAGGAAGCACAAAGCATTTAAACTAACAAATCATATTTTGAGTGACTTCCTAAGTACAAGGCATTGGGTTTAGGTGATGGGGAGACAAAGATAAATAGAATGTATCCCTGATTTCAGTATAGTAAACAGTATAGTAAGGGAGAGTTACACATAAGCAACTAAATAAGTGCAAAATTTAGTGCTGTGGGAGCACAAAGGAGGGAGAAAGTCATCCTAATTAAGAGATCAGAGAAGAAGGCCCATGGAGGAGCTGAATTTTGAGATGAGTCTTGAAGGATGAGAAGGCTTCCATAAAGCACATTTGGTGCAGGTAGATATAGATGTAGAAGGTTGAAGTAGGATGTAGCCTGAAAAAGAGGAGAAGCAAATCCGTAGAGCATGGAAATTGCTCAAGAAATATCATAGAGTTGTGATATCACTAACTGAATAAGGAAACCAACTGGCAAGCCCAGTTTTGGCAAGGCTCGGGGTGAAGGTGAGAGTGGAATGCAGATTGGCTGGGGCATGTTAACTAGGCGCTATTTGTAGGACATTGTAGTGGGCATTTGCCATTTTTGAGTGCCCATCTCACACTGGGGAATTTTCCCAGTGTGTAAGTGTTGTTAGAAGGTGGAGCCCACTTCCCACTACAAAAGGAAAAAAGCCAAATATTTGCTTTCCTGCCTCTCTTGCTGCTAGGGTACAGTTGTGAGACTAGCTTTCGCCAAAAAGACATGCCTGTCATGGGGTTTGAATCTGAAGCTAGTGATGCAAAAATGCAAGGCCGAGGAGAATTCTTTTGGAGGTGATGGCAGTGGCAGGATGCAGTGTCCATTAGAAGCTGCAGTATCCAGCATTCAGCAGTGCTATCTTCACCATGCTGGTTCTGTTACGTGATTTTGGCCAGAATCCCAGCTATGAAACCTTACAATTTTGTCTGTTTTCCAACTCTCTCAGGAATGCTGGGAGATAGTATCTTTTCAATAGGTTGCATTTCTGCTTAAATCCCTAAGAGTTAGTTTCTGTGGTTTGAAAAGTAAGAACTCTGGGTGCTACAGATATATATCAGAAGATGTCTGACAAAAACTTGAAAATGAGCACACAGCACAGAAGGAAAGCTGGCCTAGAGAACTAAACAGGGGACTCATTTGACTACGACTGAAAATTAAAACTAAGAGAGAAAATACAGATACAGACAGAGAAAAGAGGGAGGAAGGGACTGTCATCGTTTTGGGCAGAGGATGGAGCAAGAACACTCAGCACATGTGAGAGAAAGAAAGGAGCAATCAGAGAGCCATAGAAAGCACATGTCCTGAGGCCCTACTATGTGCCAAGTATCTTGCATAAGCTAACATTTAATATTTACAAAAACTGAGGTAGGTATTGCTATCCTGACTTTACAGATGAGGAAAATGAGATGCATAGACATTAATTAAATAACTTTCTGAAAATCACATAAATAAAAAGTAGTGTGACCAGGATTCAAACTCAGATTTGTCTGATTCAAACATCACACTGCCTCCATGCCTCAAGCTTTAGGAAAGGACTTTGGCACAGAAGCCAAAGATAAAGCCTTAGCACAGGGGTTCTCAACTCTGGTTGCACGTTGGAAACATCTAGAGAGAGACGGAAACTGCTGATGCCTGGGTCCCACCTCCAGAGTTTTTGATGTAATTGGCCTGAGGTGCAGCATGGGGATTGGGACTTTTAAAAGCTTCCTAGGTGCTATTTCAGCAGAAAAGTGAAATGGCTTGAAGAGTGAGCGGGAAGTTAGGCTACAGAAGCAGCAAATGCTGAAATGAAGTATCAATAGGGAACAGTGCAGTGAGGGGGAATAGGCTTGAGGGACACAAGTTTCAAGTGGGTTGAAAAGTGAATTGGAAGTGGACACAGAGAAAGTAAGTGTAGACTATTCTTACAGGAATAACTATGTAGGTAAAGGGAGGTTGATACATAGGTAGCCACTCAAGAGGCTTGTAGGTTGAGAACATGCTTTGGAAGGATAAAGAGCAATGAGAACATCTGTAGGCTAAGAGAAAGGTGCCCATGGGAAATGAGAAGTGCAAATAAAAGGGAGAGGGTTGAGGTCCTGGAGGACATGGAGTCTGATATTCAAGAGGAGAGAAAGGTTACCTTTTGGAAAGGAAGAGGACACTTTTTCCTTTAATAAAGAAGGAAAAGACATTTTTGTGTTAGAGAGGCATGAAATAGGTGGGGGGAAAGCAATGGGGGGAGCTTGAGGAAAGTGAAAGGGTGGGATTGGAAAAATGAGTGTAAGGAATGGAATAAAAGAGTCAAAACAAAGGAATTAAATGGCATTCACCTGAGATCATATAAAAAGAATTTCAAGTGTAAGTAATCATTAGAGTTACATGACTTTCTCAAACAATATTTGGTAGTTTTGAGAAGGTGAGAAAATAAATAAGGGAGTTTATCCAGAGCTGGGTATTGCCCAGGCGGATTGGGTCAAGGGAGCAAGGAACCTTGGGGTGCTACTGAGATCACATACAGAGGTACATTTGAAATCTAAGCAAGACTGTTTACTTTGACATGAAATTTAGTATATTAAAATTTACATGAGCCTCCATCCCTGATTTGGCACATAAAATATGTGAAATCCATACATTCATTTTGAAATCCGAATGCATTCAATGACAGATAATGATGACTCTAATAGAGGAAGAAGTTGTGGTTTCAAATCAAAAAGTGATTAGAAGTGATCAGACTAGTGACCAGATCCCTAAATAATTAATTTAGTAATTCATCTTTCCTACTTTCAGACAGGCCACATTTCAGGCACTTGTCAACACACATAAATTTAGATATAGATATAGATATAGATATAGATATAGATAAAAATCAGCCCAATAAATACAGGGTGCTAGTTCCATCAATTATGCCTTTTCTAATTCAATTGGGAAAGAAAGTTTCTCAAACATTGCTCCAGCTGATGTGTCTGTTCCCTTCTCCTAATTCAGATCTCTGAAGGCTCAAAATTCCCAATTGTTTCTCAAACCTTATTTAGCCACAAACCACTTCATAATAAGTTTTATTTGTGACACAATTTCTGAGAAATGTTCCTTTAGACAACCATGTCATTGAGCTCGGTACTTTCTGTTTTCTGAAATGCTCTCTTTCAACTCTGAAATTTGGCACAAAAGATCCCCTCTGCTCTCCCTCCACCCTCATCTTTCATCCCCCGCCCCCACCTCCTTCCTTTGGTCTTTGAGTTAGACAACTCCTTCAGAACTCCATTGAAGTAGTAGAGTAGCTTTTCTCTGGACATATGCTCCCATAACACTCTGATCCCACTTCCTATTTCATACCATGCATGCCAGTTCTAATTATTTGTCTAGAGTTTGTCTGCCCTGCTAAGCTATAAATTCTACCAGGCAAGGACCATGCCTGGCATGTCATAAGTATTCAATAAATATTTGTTGAGTATTTGAATGGGTAATTGTGACTGGAAAACGGATTGTATGGGAAAGAAACCAAGGCAGGAAGGCTCACTTAGGAAGCTATCATAATCAACAGATGGAGCAGACTCCACCTATATCCACTTCATTCTTTTACTATTTTCATGCACACTGGCCCCTAGTGTGCTTTCCCTCCCAACAACCAGCACCTGTATCTCTTAGTCTGATGACTTCCCTCAGGCTGCCAGAGCCCTCCCTTTGCCTGTTTCAACAGAAAGCAGGCAGGGCCAGGGAATTGACGTCCCTTAGGGGCAGCCCTTAAGTAATGACTGACAGGTACAAAACTATAGCTACTCCAGCTCCCTTGCCTTGTTCAAAAACAGGCAAAACCAAACACTGGATTGTTTAGGGATGTATAGGTGGCAAAATATAGAGAAAATCAAGGGGATGATTACCACAAAATTCAGGATAGTAGTTATCTCTGTGAGGAGGAGGAGGAGGATGTGATCAGAAGGAAGCATATAGAGGTTTCCAAGATACCACTAACATTCTATTTCTCGAGCTGGGTAATGGGTGTACGATGTTCATTTTACTATTTTTTGTTAAACTGTATATATGTTTAAAGAAGAAGAACAACAACAATGGTCCAGTAGGTTGAAGAGGAGATAGAGTAATAGGAAGAATTTTTCATACCAGAAGAGCATTGAGATGATTGTGGACAGAAGGCAAAGAACAAGAATAAGGGGTAAGGGAGAGAGGGTAAGTCTTGAGAGAAGTGAAGCAGACTGCACTAGCTTTGGGAAAATGCCAGACTGTATGACCCAGCAATCCCATTCCTAGGTAGAATCCAACAGAAATGAATACATCTGTTCACCAAAAGATGTGTACAAGAAAGCTTAGGAATGGAGTTCTGACACATGCTTCCACATGGACAAACCCTTAAAACATTGTGCTAAGTGAAAGAATCCAGTCACAAAAGGACAAATATTATATGATTCCACTTATCTGAGGTGCATAGAGTAGGCAAATTCATAGAGATAGAAAGTAGAATAGATGTTATAAGAGGCTGTGAGAAGGGAGGAATGGGGCATTATTGTTTAATAAGTACAAAAATTTCTGGAAATGGATAGTGGTGATGCTTGTGAGACATTGTGAAGATGCTTAACGCCAATGAAAATACATTTAAAAGTGGCTAAAATTATAAATTTTATATTTTACCACAATAAAAAATTAATTAAAAGAGGAAAAATAGTATGCTTAAAGCAGCACTAGTCTTAATATCCTCAACTAGAAATAACTCTAATGTCCATCATTAGCATTAGAGAAAAATATATTGGAGTATATTCATACAATGGAATACTATCCAGCTTTGAAAATGAGCAAACTAAAACTACACACAAGCACATAGATGACTCACTCCAACATAATGTTGAGTGAAAGATACCAGAGGCAAAAGAGAATGTACTGTATCAAAAGAGAACTGATTCCATTTACATAGTTTAAAAATAGATTAATCTGTGACAGGTGAGGGGAAGGTGTTTTAACTGGAAGGGAGCATGGAGGGGGCTTCTGTGGTGCAGGTAATGTAAGGCCTTTCTTCACTTTGTGAAAATTCATGCAACTGTACACTTATGGCCTTGTGATTGTGCATATTTCTGTATGTAATTATACTTTAATAAAAAGTTTACTAAAAAATAAAAGCAACAGTAGAGATACAGAAAATGTGGAAGAAATGTGGCATCTACATAGCTATTCCTGAATTCTAATTATAGTGTACTGTTTCAGAATCTGAAATTGCTAATCATTGAAAATATGTTAAAACTATTCTTTTCTTATTCCTTAGTTCTCCTTGAAAGTTTTAGCATTTCCCTAAAGATAATTTATTTGAACTTAAGTTTCCTCAATATTTCAACTACATTTTTCACTTTTTATTTTCAGTAATCTAAAAATATGTTAAAATTTAGCCAATTTCATACTATGTTCTATGAGGATAAATGGATAATAAAATATTTTATATAAAAAGTACAAATCAATCTTTTTGATATTGCTTTGAAAATAGTTTTTAATTGGCAAGAAAGATCTGCTAATTGCTAGTTAGGGTGTGATATGTGGCATTAAATGATTACAATTCTCATTATGTAATATTATTAAACTATTATAAAAACAGTTGGGGTTGAAAGGAATCTTGTAGTCATCTAGTCCAACCCTCAAACTAGATACGAAAGTCTTCTCTCCAACAGCTTATGGTTCTCTGCCTGAATACTTCCAGAGGCCCTTGCCCAAGGTTTCCAAATCCATGTTGAATCACTGTTATTGTTATAAAGTTCTTCCTTAGATGAACTAAAATCAGCCTTCTTGCAACTTCCACCATTGATTACAACTCTACCCTCCAAAACATTGCATAATAAATTAAATTGTTTTTCTATATGATATAATAGTAGAAAACAGTGTTTAGAAAAATAGCCATGGGTTCAAGTCCTACCTCTCTCTCTTACTACTTGACCTTATTTTTCTCATAAACAAAATGGAGTGAAAGATCATCTTGCTGAGTTGTTGAGACAATTACAGATATTATAAATTAAGCACCAGGAACAAATCCAGTTCCAGTTTCTCATACTAGAAACTCAATAACTTGTACCTTTAAAAAAATTATATGTGAAGATAATATATTTCCCTGTTGTCATCTCTTCTCCAGTCCGAACCTCCCAATTACTTTACTCTTTACACGACATGCTCTCTAGACCTTTAACAGTTCTGGATCCTGTCTTTTTGATACATGCCACTTAGTTACCATGTTACACTAAACAGAATATATTACACCAAATACAATCTGACTACTCACTGGACTATTACTTCAGTCTAGATCAGTGCTGTCCAATAGAACTTTCTGTGATGAAAGAAATGTTCTATATCTGTGCTGTTGAATATAGTAGCCACTAATCACATGTGGCTATTGAGCATGTGAAATGTGGCTGGTGTTTCTGAAGAACTGAATGTTTAATTTAACTTATTTTAATTTAAATTTAATTAGCCACATGAGGCTAGTGGCTACCATATTGGACAGCGTAGGTCTAGACATTATACTGCCATTAATGAACCTAAACTTGGATGACTATCTTAGAGTCCATTTCATACTTTAGAGCCTGTAGTCATCTATTTCAGTTTTTACTTTATAAAAACTAGTTTTTATTTCATAGCGACTACTATTAATATTGATCCAGTTTTCCTTCACCCTGTAATTATGGAATCTGTTTTCTTAATCACATTGGAACATAACTTTAGGGAACCTCAATTTCCTCTTCTATATAATAATAAGATTGCTTGTACTATGTACCTCACGTAGTTGACTTAGAGAGTTAATTGTCTGTGAAAAAGTTTGGAATGCCATAAAGTGCTTTACAAAGTCACAATTTCAGCATCACTACTATTGCTAAATGTTATCTTTCAGACTACCAAGATATTTATTAATCTGGATGCTATCTTTTAGTTGATTAGGTTTTGACTACTCCACAACATGTAAAAGTCCTGGGTCCATTATGGCTCCCCACAGCTCTTCAGATGAAATCCAGCCTCCTAAATTGGCCTCATAAAGCTTACTTACATCAGTATTTCAGCTCTTGCTCCTACTCTCTCCATGCTTCAGCTACATTGAGCTATATGCCCTCTCTTGCCACTAGGTTTTCACACATGCTTTCCCACCCTCTGGAACTCTGTGCTCCCTACACCCTCCTCACCTGGGAGAGTAATGTAGTTCCTCTACTCTTGGGGAACTGGCTCAGGGGCTATGTTAGTTTGCTAGGGCTGCTATAACAAAGTACCACAGTCCTGGTGACTTAAACAACAGAAAGTTATTTTCACAATTTTTGAGGCTAGAAGTCTGAGATCAAGGTGTCAGCAAGGTTGGTTTCTTCTAAGATCTCTCTCCTTAGCTTGTAGATGGCCACCTTCTTCCGGTATTTTCACATGGTCTTCCCTCTGTTTGTGTCTGTGTCCAAATTTCTTCTTCTTATAAGGACACCAGTCATATTGGATTAGGGCACACCCATGTGATTTCATTTTACCTTAATTACCTCTTTAAAGGTCCTATCTCCGAATATAGTCACTTTCCGAGGTACTGGAGATTAGAACATCAACATATGAATTTGAGGGAGACACAACTCAGACCATAACAGGAGCTTTTATATCTACCCCAAGCAACTAGAAATTTGAGATCAGATCTGTACTGGCCAGTAGAGATCTGTGGATAAAATTCAGGGGTTTTGTGAATATACATGGGAGAAAAATCTTTATTTTCACAAACATCTAAGTGAAATTTAGTATTTCCTTCAAATATGAATGTAGGCAACAAACCACACTAGCATTAGTTGTATCTGTGACTTTGTCACCAATAGAAAGCACAGATATTTTCATATCACATTACAATTGTTGCAGATATCTCAAACATTGTTTATGTTCAGCACTACATTGAAATTATGACAGTTTGCAGACTCTCTATTGGATCCGGGTTTTTAACACATTAATAAAGAAACACTATCTCACTATATCACAGATTGTTTCATAAGTATTTTGATAACTATATTTCAGTATAATTGGTTTCCTTTACAATCCTACATAATTTATTTTACACATTTAAAAACATTATTCTGAGAAGGAGATTTGTAGTCTTCATCATATTTCAGAGGGGCTCATGACACAAAAAAGGATTGAGAACCCCTGACTGATGGACCTGACCACAGATGGCAGCCCAGTCAGAGGTGAAACTAAGCCAGTTTAGCCAAGGTAAGATAGGTAACCCATCATGTTGGGTTTAAAGTCTTTAATACAATGTCTAATTTATTTATAATTTGAGATAAGGGGTCCCATTATGTATATTGTGCCTCCCAAAACTTATAAACACTAAGATCCATTTTCTTTTATATCAGTTCAGTCTGGCTTCAACTGTGCCCTCTCTATCAGGTCCTCTATTTGGACAGTGCCTCCCTTCTGCCCACCTTGCTGTCAAGGTCCCAGGACCTGATTTTTCTGAAGAAAATGATTTATTCTGTTGCCTGAGAGAGGGAGAGTACTGAGAGTAGTGGGTGGGGGCCCTTATAGATTTGGCATTACCAGTTTCACAGCCCACACTCTAGCAATATTTTGCTGTCTCTGCCCCAACCTTGAAGTTTCTAACCACCTTCTCCTACCCCAGAACCCCTGGCAGCTGTATTTATGCTCTTAGTGTCCTACTATCTGTGGAGCAGGGTGGATCCAGGTTTTGTGGAGCCCTGAATCTTATACACTTTAGAGGCTCTCTTTAAGAAAAAGGTTAGAAAACTACAAATACAAAATTAGGTGCAGGGCCTTAGAAAGGACCTATGCAACTGAGGGACACTGAAGCCTAAGTTCTTTTCAGTACACTTCCCTTTGCAATAGGGACCGTGGTACAATAGAAAGAATAACAGAAAGAGTATTATATTTTGAGTTGGATTCTGAGCCCATAATATATTACTTGCCAGCCTAGAATCCTTCCACGGTCAGAAAGGCTAGGGGAAATGGAGGACCCCAGCAACCTAGGAGCATGGGGACCCAAGTATCTCCACAAGAACACCATCCTTAGAAGTTTTGTTTGAGAATCTGCTATGACAATTGATGTGAAGGGACTTAATAAACTGAAGGGTGCTAATAAAGTGTGAATTGTGGTTTTATTACATTCTAAGAAGTCTTCTTACAGAGAGGTCTCTCTTTGAAGCTCCTTGGCCACCAGGCAAGACCTCAGAGAAGATGGTGGTGGAAACTGTGGGCACTGTCATTCCCCCTAGTGGCTGGACCATGATGAGAGTCAAAGTCACTACTCCTTCTACTCTTTTCTTCTTGCATCCAGAATGGTTTCTATACTAACCAAATTTTAATTAAAAGGAAGTAGAGTAGTAAGATATAATTTTTCACCTATAAAATTAGCATATAGGTGGGAGTATTACAGCTTTCTTGGAAAGCAATTTGAGAGACTGTTAAGAACTTAAAAGATGAACATGGATACCTATCCTAAGGAAAAAATTAGACCAATGAATATTTTGACAATGTTATTTATCATTCTGAATAATTGGAAACCTAAATGTACAATGTCCAATACTGAGTGAATGAATAAATAAATTATAGTATACTAAAAAAATGATAGTGTATTCAGATAAGGGGCTAATATGCATTCATTAAAACATTGCTTTAAAATATTCCTCTAAATGAATATGTTTATGATATAATGTTATAAAAAAATTATCTGGAGTATAATCTCAAGGTTGAAAGAAAATATGGTAAAAGGTTAACACTGATTACCTGTAAGTATTGGCTTTTGAGTGATCATTACTTCCTTCCTTATTCTTTTACGTATTTTCCAAACTTTCCACAATAGACACCGCCATGATTATAATCAAGAAAAAATTAATTTTAAAAAAATGGAAGAACTTGATCTGAAAATGGAGATACCCATTGTTCATAAGAAGCTTGGTTTCAGATGTACTTTATTACCAATATCAGTTAACAAGACTAAGACTTTGCTGGCAAGTGCTTGGAATCAGGTTTGCTAGAGTTTAAAAAAGGCCTCTGTCTGAGGGCAGTAGACAGGAACAGCTTAGTTTTATAACACGGTAAAAGAATGGGCAAATGGAGCCTGATTCTAACAGCCTGTCTGCCTTTGAAATTGTGTGCTATTTGTGTAACTGCTCATGCTTGGTTGACAGATCAAGGGGCACCCTACAGATCCTCACGTGGCAAGAACTTAGATGGTAATTTCAGGCCACAACAGATGGGAACTGTGAGTGCAGAAGGTCACTCAAAACATTAGTTGCCTTATCTCTGTGGAGCTATGAAGAGAGGGAAGAAGTTACAGACCTGCCATAAGATAGTGCATTTGGTTCATTCCAGAACGCTCCTATCAGTATGCTCAAAGGGCAGAGCACATACAAGGGTAGACTTTCAATTAAGTCACTCACAAAAGATCATTGGGACCAAAGGCAGAGAATGACAGCTTGGCCAAA